>NC_136122.1:8180927-8780927 GCF_965212315.1 Lampetra planeri | reverse complement strand
GGGTGAACTCGGCCCTTCACCGCAGAGGTCGCAAACGGGTTTTGATTCCTTACCAGTACCCGTACCCGGCCGCACCAGGGTTGCAAATGGCTACCCGTACCCGGCGGGGTACGGGTACCCGGCCGGGTACGGGTACCCGGCCGGGTACAGGTACCCGTTCCCTACCCGTACCCGTACCCTACCCGAAATGAGTGACAAACGGTTACTCTCGAGTGACTCACGGCCTACCCGTACCCGTACCCGTACCCGGCCGGGTACGGGTAGCCGGGTAGGGTACGGGTATCGGGTACCCGGTTGCGACCTCTGCTTCACCGTCAACGCTGGTGTTGGTAAAGTTAGCACTGCCCCGGTGAGCAGGCTGGTCTCCACCATATGAATGTGGAATTTCCAATCACTAGCTCGGGATCACCAATCTATTTGAGCACCAGTAACAAAATTAGAAATGATGATCAGCAACATTTGTGCATATTATTATTACTGTCATGATAATGCTACTACACCTATGGCAGTTGAATAAAATAACGTGCATAATGAATGATTCACACATTAATTAACATGCATCAATATAACATTTTTAAAAATGCAACTATTAACGCTTAACACTGCCTTATAACTAACAGAAACGTGCTTCAGCATTTGCTTTCAGAAGCTGTCCTCTGTATATTTATTTCAGATTTATACTGGTAGGAACGAAGTGGACCAGACCACCAATAGATTATATCGTCCGTCCGTCCGTCCGTCCGTCCGTCCGTGTATCAACATCGACCCCTACTGCAAACACTTGGCAGGACCCTACAAAAACCTTTTGACTCAGTGGGGCTTTCCTGGCTTAACAAGTGTAATAATACATTATGTTTATATTATTTGGTTATTCGTTCCTACCAGCCCACCCCGCAGGGTCCTGTTATTTCCACTTGCGGCCCTCCCACCAGTATCCCCGCATGTTTGATAAGTCATCAGCTACTCGGCCGTGTTAATGACGAGTGTGATTAGTTGTTTTTCATTCATGATTTGTGCATCGGTGCGGTCTTTAAATATGTTTTTTTTTTTTTTATTAAAGGAGGTACCAGTTATGTAGAGTTGGGGTTTTTATTGTACGGGGACGCCTCTACTTACAAACGAGTTAGGTTCCAGAGGTCTCTTCGTAAGTCGATTTGTTCGTAAGTCCCAACTTTACTCTGTCGATTCCAAACATGTTGTACGGCATGTACACTAAACACGGGGAATGGCTTTAAAAGTTGTATATTCTCCTGTAGATGTAGATGCCACTGGTTCTTCTTACTACCACCCTCAACACTTTCAACACTCTCACGCTTATGAGACATGAGGGGGGTTGATAATGTTCGTGAAAAGTACAAAGAGAGCGTCGTAGTGAACCGCACAGCGACAACACAACAACAGATAATGGTGGCGGTCCAGGCAGAAATGCCGGGAATGCTGGGTAATGACAACGAACGACCACCGCCATCTATTGCGCGGCAGTTGAACTCACGACTCTCGATCCGAACAGGCAACTGGACAAACGAACAGGTGTGTTCGTATCTATAAAACTTCGTAAGTTGAATGTTCGTAAGTAGATGAGTCCCTGAATCTGGTCGTTGACTGACCCCTGCTGGTGATATTCCACCAGATAACATTTAAACCCCTTGATGCATGCTGCAGTCACAGGCTACTGCAATTTCGCCGGCTCCAGAGGTTTTGTGACTGCATCTAGCGATTTTTTCGGGGGCTTTACCTCGCAACAGAATTAGATCAAAGCAAACTGTGACAATTCTGGTGACTTTCTGCGAGAAGGTAAATTGCCCAGTGGGTTGACATCATGACTTTTGAAGGATTATCTAGTGACACCTTCGGGACTTTTCGAGGTTCGCTTTTAGGAGTTTGGAAACGCTGACAAGCAGCCAGTCTCCTGCTCTAACGACGTGAGATTCTGTCTCCAGTTGGTTGGCGCCATCTCCTCAAAGTAAAAGAAAAAAAAATCCGCACGCTGTGATGTCGGTGATTTGCTTTCACTTGCAAGTTATTGTCACAACAAAGAGGCATCCGACAATGCGGTATTCAGCATGTCACCAGGCTTGTTTATGTTCTCCGTGTGAAGGCACGTGGGTGCAGGGAGTGTTTTACATGGAGCAACCGATTCGCTCGAGTTTACTGGACAAGCATTTGTGTGTTTCAAATTCGCTCTCGATATCATCTCTCGTTTTTGCAAAATATAATACAGCCTCTATTTGGAAGTAATTCTCTGCCGCAAATAAATAAATTAGTGTAATTTATAACCACAATGAAGAGATGTCCTGGTGCATGTTATCGCACCTTAATAAATATCGATTGTTAATATGTATTTTTGCACTATTTTTGTAACCTGAGTGCACTGTAAATTCGTAGTGGCGATGCGCAGAGCTCTCCGATCGCTTTTCAAGGAGTGCCCCGCGTTGTTGGGTGACGTTTTATTCCCTCCACATGCTGGGAACTTCTTCAGGGGCCGAATAAAAGCTCCCGGCACGTGGAACAATACAAACCGTCGTGCCAAACAACACGTGTGGAGAGCTACGTGCGGCAACCGCGATGATAAACCTGCGCTGTAGGAGGACGACGACGACGATGAAACACGACGATGATAATGACGACGAGTGATTTTCTCGGACGTGATTTGGACCTGCAGATCTGCCTGGTGATTGTTGCTGTGTTCGGCGTGGTCGTGTATCGGGTCGTCATGCTGAGCGTCTTCACGACATCCGAGTTGGTGTTTGTGCGCAGCTACTCGCAGTTCTTCACCGCCGGGACAGGCGTCTGCATCAATTTCGTGATCATCATGCTCCTCAACATGGTGGGTTCTGTGCACGTACATGGGTGTTTGGGGGGGGGGGGGGCGATCCTGCCACAGCGGTGTAAAGGTCAGCACACTGCACTTGCAATCCAGAGGTCGCCGATTTGATTCCATCTGCTGTTATGGCTGCTGAAACGATTGAGCAGGATTTTTCTTTTTATAATCTCCGCCTCTGTTCACCGAGCAGTATGAATGGGTCCACCACGGTTGATGGGCTCGTTGCGTGTGGAGGGGTAAAGTGGAGGTGTACCACTCAGTATGGAGGAGCACGCCAGACACTCTCCAGTTGAGACCCTTCTGCCAGCGGTGGAGTGAGCAAGCAATTGCAGGGCTGCACCTTCACCTTTTACATCGCCCCTAATGGGTTTAGTGAGAGCATCAAGGGCCTCCATTGTAAAATCATAAACACAAATCTCTTCTGAGCCCGGCCTCATCATAAAACGTCATCCATCATCATCATCGTCGTTAGCCATGTGGAGAGATCGATAGATGAGCACCGCCTGCTATGACTGCATCCATTTGCGATAAGTTGTTGTTGCAGAAGCAAGCGAGTTAAAAAAAAAATTAACCCGTAAAAACAAAGTTTTTCACTATAAATCCTTTATATGCGTGGCGGCTTGAGTCCTCTCGTCCTCTGGCTTGAGATGGCTGCCACCTATGGGTCATATGATTGCCTGCCACCATTAAGCAATTGGTAATTAAATATAAAAAAAAAAATCCTAAAAAGTGTAAAGTTATGGAAAAAAATTTCACGAAAATAAATTGTCACGCACAACGAGTCTGTGTGCAAAATGTCAGCTCGATTGGATCACGGGAAGTGTCGATAAAAAACGACGGAAAGATTTGCACGGTCGTAAGTGCACAGGCAAGCAAGTGAACTTAATATAAAGGATTTAAAAAGGTATTCTGTATTAATCATTTTTTACATTAATATGTTTCGGTTGTGGAACGAATCATCTGAGTTTCCATGATTTCTTCTGGGGAAATTCGCTTTGAAGTCATAATCGTAATTAATTTATTTTTGGCAACTCCGTCCCACCGCGCACATAAACGCCGCGACCCACCTGGCGCGGATCGTTCTGTTGTCGTGTCCAAGCGCAGCGGCGAGGACGAATGCGCAGAAGAAACAAAACTTCGAAACTTTGATTAGCGCATCGTGTAGAGCTCGTCGAGCGAAACAGATCGCCGCGTCGTTCGCCTTCAACAGACGTAAACTGACGTCGCAACGCAGTTTATGCGCGTGCGGGGGCCTTATGGGACCCCGGGGTCCCGCCATGAGGTTCAGATAACTAACACAATGAGGGGGGGGGGGTAGAGAGGGGACAGGGTGGGAAACCAGGGGGGGGGGGGGACCATGGAATTTTAACAAAGGTTGCTGCTGCGCCAGAGGTCGCAACCGGGTACCCGATACCCGTACCCTACCCGATACCCGGCTACCCGTACCCGACCCTGGTGCGGCCGGGTACGGGTAGACCGTGAGTCACTGGTGAGTAACTGTTTGTCACTCATTTCCCAACGTCTTGTCTCTTCTCACAATTCAAGTTCCTAGAATCAACCCACCCGCGCCTGCAACATGGATTCATCCCAGAGGTCGCAATCGGGTACCTGATTGCGACCTCTGGGATGAAGCCCGTACCCGACCCTGGTGTGGCCGGGTACGGGTAAGGAATCAAACCCCGTTTGCGACCTCTGTGCTGCACCACCTGCTGCTGCCCCACACCTGTGCAGTGGGTCACGTGGACACTCGGCAGCCTCACGTGGGTGCGATTGCCACGTCAAATATTCCAATGAAAATGCGCCGTTCTTTGTTTTCATTTAAAACGGTTGACGGCTCACTGTTCGTTTTTTTGTTGTTGTTGCAGATTTATGAAAAAGTCGCTGTGTTCCTCACGAACCTAGGTATGATGGCTGTACATCATTTTGTTAGGCTTAGAGTGACTATAAAAGCAATCACTTTAAAGACCATGCACTTAAACTCATTTGTCTGCACTGTGGAGTTTACCAAATGTAAATTCCTGCCTGTTTGTGATAATATATGGCGAGTCACGATTATTTGGAGCGTGACATCTTGTGTGATGGGGCTTTTTGAAGCCCTCTTTGCATAAAATAGGAACGTGATTTTTTGAATTACAGTAAAATCTCGGTTATCTGTTGGTCGATTATCCATACTGCAGATTATCCTTGCATGCGATAAGATAAATAAAATATCTTAACACGTGCTAGTATCATTCATAGCTGCTCCTCCATCATCGAGGGTCAAGTGATGCATTTGTGGTCTTACCCACGTGAACACAAACACGTCGGCAAGACAACCAATTACTTTAAGAAAGGTTTTTTTTAAAAGGGGGCTGCACATTTCATTCCTTCACTGCCATCCTGCGTAGTTGAAACAAAAGCAACGATGGCTTTATATACTTTTTAACGTTGATAATTTAAAACAATCTAGAAATGTGTGGGCACCTGGGGTACAGCCAACGCAGTTGTTGTGGTGAAGGTCAGGATGCCCCGAACATGTCTAGATGTGGCTCAAAGACACCCGCAGGTGTTGAACAACAATCATGGTATTTTTTACTTTTTTTTTCTCTCCCTTCACCCGTGTGAAATGAATGCTGATCATGTCGTGTGTATGTTGAACTTTTTTGCGCAACCGTACCTAGCCAACCCGTGCTAATCGGAGGTGCGGGGAAGGACAACAATCTAAAGATAAAAAGCAATTTTAAAGAAATTAGCTTTTTACTATTTTTGGTTCTTTCTGTAAAGTCACGTAGATAAAAAAACAAAAATAAAATAAAATAATTATAAAATAAAAATGTCAGTTTAAAAAAAAAAAAATTATGCATTGAAAATAATAAAAGCAAAAAACCACGATAAAAATAATAAAGTAAAATTAAATAAAAATTCAATCTAGATTTAAAATATGTATGCTGACGACCTAACCTTTAAATACACAGTACTGTGCAAACAGTCGGCTCAGGAGCAAGTATTTGTGTAGATTTAATATAATTATAGTGCAGAGAAACCGGAGTATGTGTTAGGTGAACGTGGCTGATCCTAGCTGTAACCTAAACAATTATTATTATTTGAGTTTACCTAGGAAAGCCTCACTGACTCTCAAGACACTTTTTCAGCAAGGTCCTTCCACGTTTTCGCAGTCGGGTGGTGTAATCCCATTTGAGTAATTTGCGGGCCATTTTGCCAATCACCGGGAACCATCCGCTGAAGAGAAGAGTCCCAACCTCCAGAGTTGCGGCTGTGTGGGCACAAGAGGTCCTCGTGCCGTGCAAGTCGCGCGCGTGACATTCTTTGTGTTCTGGATGTCGTGTCGTGAACGTCGCCGCAGAGCAATGCCGCACGGAGGCAGAGTGGGAAAACAGCTTCACGCTCAAGATGTTCCTCTTTCAATTCGTCAACCTCAACAGCTCCATCTTCTACGTCGCCTTCTTTCTCGGGAGGTAGGTAGGCCGCTCCTTCGGGAAGGACCGTCGGTCGCTCTGCGCGTTCGTAATCGACAAAAGAAACGTTCACACTCCGCCGCGCTTTCGCTTCGACAGAAATTACTCGGCACAACGCGGAGGCAACGCAAACTTTACCCCTCACCATATGCAGTACTGGGCTGTGGCCAATTCATCCAGCATGCGTCAGATCTCGGAAGTTAACCAGGGTTGAGCCTGCATTCTTATTGGATGTTATAGGTTGCTGCGGTACTATGCTGTGGGCTGCAGAGGGCAGTGCCGCAAAATCTATTGTTCTCTACTACATCTATGATCCTTATTCAATAGTGTGATTGACACAAGGACTCTGCGTGGAGGGTTCTTTCTCACTTACTTTGTAATTTTTTGCCAACTAAATAAAAATCCGTCTCTCAGCACCGAGGCATGGAGTGAATGCTTCCACTCCGAGAAACGCAGTGACGCGTTTAACAATACAACTCGTTCATTGTGTTATAGGTCTTCGTCTGATATCCCTTAAGGGTCTATCTTACACACATCTATGGATTGCTTTCTCTTCAGCTGTGCAGTTGAGTGATTTGCAATAGGCACACAGTATATATATGTGTGTGTAAATGTTGTGGATTTGCTCTCCAACACACCGGTGTGCTGTACTAGTGACGAATTGGCATGTTGTGTTTACGTGACAAACCTTACTAGTTGGCTGCGTCGGGTGGTGGCGAGTTTTAACGAAACATTTATATATTTACGCGATCTAACTCAACATTCCTCTAATATGCAAGCTTAGTGTGTGCATTTTGACTTTTGACATTTGGTCCGTGGCTTCTTGTAACAGAAAACCTCGATAACCACACCATGCCTGTCTCTCTGCTTCCAACAGATTTACCGGTCACCCTGGGAAATATGAAAAACTCTTTCATATTTGGAGGTTGGAAGAAGTAAGGAATTTTCAATCGACGAACGACATTTAAAGCAATAATAAATAATCCTGACTAGGGTGGTATATAATACCTGTACAGGATATTTTTTAAAATGAAACCAACATAAATGCATAAGCATGTGTGCACACATCACAAGAGGTATTTGTTACAGTGCGTTACATACTTGTAATGCCAAAATAACACGTGTCTGATGAAAAATATCAATTCTGTAAGCACATATAACATATGAGGAATGTCAGTCACAACAAAATTAACACCTTAATTGTATTACACCTGCGATTTTCGTGGCATATCAAGAGACAAAAAAAAATTAACCCGTAAAAACTAAGTTTTTCACTATAAATCCTTTATATGCGTGGCGGCTAGAGTCCTCTCGTCCTCTGGCTTGAGATGGCTGCCACCTATGGGTCAGATGATTGCCTGCCACCATTAAGCAATTGGTAATTAAATATAAAAAAAAAAATTCTAAAAAGTGTAAAGTTATGGAAAATGTTTTTCACGAAAATAAATTGTCACGCACAACGAGTCTGTGTGCAAAATGTCAGCTCGATTGGATCACGGGAAGTGGGTTAAAAAACGACCGAAAGATTTGCACGGTCGTAAGCGCGCAAGCAAGCAAGCAAGTGAACTTAATATAAAGGATTTAAAAATGCCCGTTTGGAACACTGCATCACCCCTTGTGTTAGAGAACAGTCTGCGGAAGCGGGTGTCACAGAACCTCCTCCGAGTTCCCTTCAAGTGAAATGTCTATCACCACACCCTCACTTTCCTCGGCATCCTGCTACAGAAAGAAATGTTGGTCGCATTCCAATCAAACTGGTATTTTGTTTTCCGCGCCTCTGAGTTGCGGCCACTACGTCTGCAAATTTGCGCGCGTTACAAATTGAACTATTATTATTATTATATCTCAGAGCTGGAATTTATCCAAATGAAATGAATGAAAATCTACGTGATTGGGTTTCTTTGTGCAGTAATTTCTTGGCTGTCTGAGACTATTTGAGAACCCAGTTTAATCACTGATGGCTGCAACCTGGATTCCAATTTAAGAATATCAGTTGGTCAGTTCAATGTTTTGACCTCTGAGCCACTCGGCCGCTGCGAACTTAATTGTGAGTCCAGACATGAATATCACGCAAAGTGTAGAGAGGTCTATTGTGATCAAATACAAAACTGGCAAATGTCCCATTGCATGTCGCATCCATAAGATAACAAGGCAAGGTAACGCACAGCGTGTTGTCAATCGACTGTTGGCTTAATTCCTCCCCACGCTGCGTCACACCTCACCGCACTGCTCAACGCGGGTTAGAGAAGTTGGGTGGCGACCCCAAATCAATTAATACGTCACTCAGTACCGATATTGACCGCGGTTGGGATTCAAACTCAGGTTTCCGAGGTTCACAGTGGAGCGCCCTGACCGCGTCGCCACCGCTTCCACCGATGGAGGGCACATTCCCATCATCGCACTGCCCTCGCGCTCGGTCTGGCAGCAGAGGCGTAGCTAGGGGGGGGGAAGGGGGGTACATATGTTCCCGGGCGCCAAGGTAAAGGGGCGCCAAAATTAGGCTTACAACGTTACATTATAACTTATTGCGGCGGGCGCGGCAGCCTGAAACTACTGCACAAATCTACACCTCAACCTTAAAGTTTATATATCCCGCCACGCACAGCCTACATGTCATGTAATTACATTTTGGTATGTGATTAAACGGGGGGAGGGGGGGGGCGACAATTTGATAGCACGTCCCCGCGCGCAAAATATCCTAGCTACGCCGCTGTCTGGCAGACACGTGTCATCTTATCCGCTGACGCTAACCCTTTTCTTACGTGTTGCCCTGTGCAGTGCCACCCCAGCGGCTGCCTCATCGACCTGTGCATGCAGATGGGAATCATAATGGTCCTGAAGCAAACGTGGAACAACTTCATGGAGCTCGGATTCCCGTAAGCCACCGCTGCTCATGTTCTGTCGCGACTACCAAGGTTCCGGTTTCTGTGAACGTCACTCCGCTGATCTCTCCACCCACATTGAGGACCCGGTCGACCAGATTGACCGCTGCAGTTCACATCACTTCTCTTTCTACTCCTTCCTTTGTAATGTTCGCCTTTTGAATTTCCTCGCGTCGTCTCTTTCCCAAAGTCCCCGTAACCTTTCTTGATTGAATGAACATGTTAGTTATTGTCTATTTAGTAGCTGACGACCACTCGTTCTTTTTTGGGTCTTTGCTCAGCAATTCATTTATCAAGCGGCTCCATTATTGTTGAACCGGCTGAAAACCCATTGAGACTAATTGAGTTTTTTAATGGGGCGACCTTGATTACAATATCAGATATGGGAACACATGAGTGGCATACATTTAATGAAATTTAAAAGGTAAATATATATATTATTGGTTTCTTTACCGAAAGAACCAAGAATATGAATCCCTGCAGTCACGAAAGTTTTAAATCAAACAGTAAATAATATAATTTGAGCAAGGCTAATAGCTCTCTAGCGCTCCCTCTAGTGGTGGCCTTTCCATCAGCAAAGTAATTGCAGCTGTACACTTTTATCAGTTATTGCCATTTATGCAGAAACACCAACAAAAATCAAAACCCGAATCATTAGCACTGTTTTGAAGCTTTCGTGACTGCAAGGATTCATACTCTTAGTTTTTTCGGTAAAGTCACATAGGTAAAAAATGAAATTAAAAATTAATAAAAATAAAATAATGAAATTTAAAATAAATTAAAATATTTTTTTTTACATACATTAGCACTGTGTTACAATAAAGAAATTCATAGTATGTTGTTGTTTCAGGCAGTGGCCTTTCAGATGTCGTCTGTAACCGTGTCATCACAAGGAACAGAGATTTGTGTAGACTCTCTCGGATCTGGGTAGTAGGGAAACGTAACAAATCTATTCCTTGTGAGTAATCCTGAATCGTGTTTTTCAACACGAAGCAGTGTTCAATATTTCAAGCCTTGATACTGTTCATTGCTGATGGGGTGGCCAAGCCACCTTTTGCTTGAATGTGGTGTTAGGGAACGCTGCGAGAAACTACAATAGACGTGAAGAAACTTTACTTGCCGGTGTTTATTCTGTATGCACCTCCGATTAGCACGATTGGCTACATACGGTGCAACATAATCATATTCTTAGGTTTTTTCGGTAAAGTCACGTAGGTAAAAATTTTAAATTAATAAAAGTAAAATAAAATAAAAATAAAAATCACGACGTTTCGGAGGCAACACAAGCTTCCGTCTTCAGGTGGAACCGTCACAGCCACGACAGCTGTATCAAGTAAATGAGAGATTACAAGAGCTACCACTCTGTATATATAATGGTTGTACGCACAATAAAATGTAGATATTTACAGCATTTCAGTGCAGCAGCATCTCAAGGTACCGTGCGGAATCATTGGGAATATTTGTTTCGTAGAGAGAGAGAGGAAGCGATCGGCAGTGATTAAATGGAAGGCCCTGAGTCTGGGACCTAAACAGGGGCAGGGGAGTTGACAGCGCATGTTGCAGGGAGAGTGCCGTTCCAGATTAAAGGGTGGTGGGGGGGGGCAGAGGGGTAATGAGCAGCATCCCACATGCAACACTAAACTACAATCAAACAGGAGATGCGTTACGACGACCCCATCGTAAGTCGAAAATATCGTAAGTCGAAGATGGCCTAGCCTACCCATGAGTCATAAAGAATCGTGATAATTTAGCAAAACAGAGCAATTTACAGTACCGTGCTGTATAAACTATATACGGTACGTATTTATTAATTGCAATACTGTATTGCACAGTAAAATTTAAAGTAAAAAACAAGGTAAATTCTTAGCCTACCTGTATGAACTGCAATTTAATAGAAAGTTTTTTCAGGAAACAATCTTATCTGCTATAAAAACTTTTAACATGCATTGAACGTATCGTATCGTGGTGGGGGGGGGGGGGGGGTGGCAGCAGAGGGGTAATGAGCAATATCCCACTAAGTATCAAGTGATTTGTTCATGCTCTTTGGTTCTTTCAGTAAAGTCACGTAGTTAGAAATAAACTAACTACGTGACTTTACCGAAAAAAGCAAAGAGTATGGATTCCTGCAGTCACGAAAGCTTCAAATCTTCAAATCAAGATTGATTTGTTCATGCAGCACTAAACTACAATCGAACAGGAGAGGCCAATTTATCACCATCTATGGTACGCAACTTTAGGTATCTGATTAATATAGAATTATAGAGCGAATATTACGTCCAATCCACTGCTGAACGAGGGTGTTCACACACCTCTGCGGGTCATGAGGGTTTGTTTGACCATACTTCACCACGCTGGTCAATAATGTTTTAACCGGTATTTATTTTACACACACGAGGGGATAATGAGATGAATTGTTTCTGGCCAAGAATTTATCTCGTGATGATATTACAATGAGTAAAAGCGATCTGCTTTACCAACAAATTTCAATCCTGAGCAAAAATGGGACAGATATGAACAACTGTAATACATGTTTTAACACAAAGCTATACTAATACTCAGAATCAGCTTTGTTTCAGCTGATCTTGATTGGTCATATGCACAAGGTTTCCTTGATAACCTGAAGCAATCTCTAGCATCAATGCTGACTGCTGGGTCAATAATGATTTCCATGCTATTGGGGCCACAGGTGGCCTTAATGATGCCCTGTTGGCTGAATTGTTCAGTCAGAATATATTGATTTCTCTTGCTAAAAAAAAATCATGAGCGCTGACACAGACACTGTAAATGCATTCCTGCGATGGAGTATCATTCTTATTTCCAATCGCTTAGGGCATTATTTTTGTTTCACAAAAATTAGAAATAATGATGGCCATTTATATTCTCATGTTATCACCGTCGATGTTGTGTTTTACTTAAATCTTATGTTACCGAGGCAGTCATTCATTACACGTAGCATGACACTTTATTTAATTTTTCCTTATTTTTTTATTGTGTTGTTGTGATACAAAGACAAAGATTCCCCATATAGTCATACAGTCTGTTTTGGCAACTATTTGTGAAGGCCAGCATTATGTACGATGGTATGGGTGGCCAACACCACGCCTGGCCACCTTTGTCTCCCCAGTTCTGATGTTTTCACACTGCACCAGGTACCCATTTTACATATGTATGTTGAACTTCTTTCGCACCGTACGTAGCCAACCGCGGGGAAGGACAACAAACTAAACACTAAAAGCAGTTCTAAAGAAATAAAAATGATTGAGTCAGCCTAGTAAAGGTCCCGTGCCATTTCAAATATCTCTCACTACCGATGTCAGCCATGGGCTGGGAATCAAACTCGGGCTGTCAAGTTCTTGGTTCTTTCGGTAAAGTCACGTAGAAGGGAAGTAATAAAATAATAAAAATAAAACATAATAAAATTATTCTCACGACGTTTCTTCACCTGATGACGGCTGCTTGCGTTGTGGCCGAAACGTCGTGAGAATTATTTTATTATGTTTTATTTTTATTATTTTATTACTTCCCTTCTACGTGACTTTACCGAAAGAACCAAGAAGATGAATCCCTGCAGTCACGAAAGAAGCTTTAAATCGAAATCGGGCTGTCAAGTTCAGAGTACAGCGTACTAACCACTCTCCCCTACTCTTTGTCCACCCCTACCCACACGCACGCACGCACACGTGGGTAAAGGCTCCTCCAGAACTGGTGGGCAAAGAAGAAGCTGCAGCATGAGATGGAGACGACAGAGGATGACATGGCGCTGCTGCCTCAGTGGGAGCAGGACTACAGCCTGCAGCAGATCAACACCTACGGCCTCTTTGACGAATACCTGGAGATGAGTGAGTCTTTAGAGTGTCCATCGCTCAAGGGGGATGCATCAATAGATCGCCGCTGGCGTTAGCCGCGGAGTGGAATCGAGCTAAGCTGCATCGGATTTTTCACGCAGTTTGCTAACCACGGTGTGTTAACATAAGCACCCGGGAAACAAAGACTGAAACTATTTTAAACTATTTATTGCTTTTTTTACCAGGTAAGGCTCACTGAGCTATACAGCTCTTGCGAAAGCGAACTGGTCACAAATGATAGCTGAACGAAGTGGCCTATCATCTCGAAATGTATCGCAGCCAAATACCCTAAAAGACTATTTCTAAATGTGGAGGGAAAAACCGGAGGACCCGGAGAAAAATCCACCCGACCACGGGGAGAAAGAACATGGAAACTCCAAATATGCAGGCGTCAGGGTCGCGATCGAACCCACGACCTCCTGTATACCAGGCGAGGTAGTTAACATCTCCACCACCGTGGCACCAAGACGGCGGGTGTGGAGCTTGCCTCACTACGCTCATCCCGCACCTCCGATTAGCACGGTTGGCTTCGTGCGGTCAGAATTCAGTTCGACATGCGTGGATACATCCCTGCAGTCCTATAACGTTGAACAGTCTATAAAACCACTGCCGTTGTGTGCTTCTTGTGCCGGGCGCAGTCTTGCAGTTTGGCTTCACCACCATCTTCGTGGCGGCTTTCCCCCTGGCGCCGTTGCTCGCTCTGCTCAACAACATCATCGAGATCCGTCTGGACGCGTACAAGTTCGTCACGCAGTGGAGGCGCTCGCTGGCTTGCCGCGCCAAGGACATTGGTGAGCGCGCTCGTACTCGCGGATTGTTTTGACAGCGCATTCTATTCCTCGCTTTCCCACAATGTTATCCCGCTTGTACAATCGAGCGCCATGTCATGAGATGAAGCATCCATTCAGAGCTATCGTCAAACTAAAATAAAGTGAAACGTGAATTTTACCAGGCTACAGCCCACTGAGCTAGATAGCTATTTTTCAGAAGTGACCTGGCCACAAATGATAGCTCAGTAAAGTGGCTTATCATGTGGACATTTATAGCAGCCAAATACTGGAAATGCATGTTTCTAAATGTGGTGGGAAAAACTGGAGGACGCGACTATAGGGAGAACTTGCAAACTCCAAATATACTGTACATGCATCAGGGTCAGGATCGAATCCACGACCTGCTGCATGCCAGGCGAGGTAATTAACACCTCATATTGTTATGGAAGTCATTATTGACCCAGAAATCGGCAGAAGAGTGCAGCCCTTTATATTAGAGGACAGGCCAGAGAAGTGGATATCACAGATATACCTCTGAGATCATTTCAAGTGACCTCTGATCCATAACGATCATAACGATCCCACGTCATCTATCAATACGAACACACGGGCATGGAAATAGCCATAAGCTACTCAAAGTAATTCCCCGCGTCTTCCTATCCCCTCCACTTGACATGCACTGGTAGTAGTAGTGGTAATAATAAGAAATAAATATAATGGATATGCAGGGTTTGTCCTCGGGGGTATCTTAATTATATGAATTATTGTGAGCCGCCCATCGAGATGACATCACATGGTGCTTGGCGTCATAGGGGAAGCGAAGTGCACCCACGGTGTGTGAAGTAACGTTAAATTATTACGTTATGTAAATTATCTCAGAAATCTGATTAAAGATGCGAAAGTTGTCTTCATGAATCCAAGACTTGGAAAGCTGACGTTTTTTTTAACATCCAAATTGAATCTCTGATTTCTTTATATATGTATATGCTGTGCACACGTGTGTTGCAATTCCCACTGTGACGTGAATGGTAGAGTGTGCATAATCTTGTCTGCACTCGTGGTGTTACTGTGGGGTGGGGAGGGTGCGTGCACAGCATCGGCTGTGACCTCGCCTCTTTTTTTGTCAACGATTGTTTTTATTGTTGTTCAAGAGCCAAGCGTACAGAAGGAATCACAGAAAAAAGGCGGCTGTGACTTGCCCTCTTAACGTGTGTGTGCGTGTATGCGGGGAGCGGTAGCGTAGCGGTTTGCACGCTGCGCTACGAACCCAGTGACCCGAGTTTAATTCCCACTCACAGCCAACACCAGTGACAATTATCTGAACCGGTTCTGGGCCTCCCCTAGGTCGACTCAACATCAAATGAGTACCTGGTGCGGTGTGTGTAAACATCGCCACTGGGGAGACAAAGGCGGCCGGGCGTGGTCCTGGCCACCCAGCCCCTTACGTGCCGTGCCGGCCTTCGGAGGTGCTCGCTAAATGCACTTGCCCAAACAGTCTGTCAAGGCTATACGGGGTGGGCGGGTGTCTTTGTCATTGCGCTCCGACGCACGCACCTGACATATCGTCCTCGCGCGCAGGGGTTTGGTACGGCATATTGGAGGGCATCGGAGTCGTCTCCGTCATCACCAACGCGTTCGTCATCGCCGTGACGTCCGACTTCATCCCGCGTCTCGTCTACTTCTACCAATATGGGCCCTGCGCACGCATGACGGAGTCAGAGAGAGAGTAAGCGGTGCCACCGGGCGGACCAAGATTCTCATTGGCAGTGGGGGGGGAGTGTTGGAATGTTATTATTTGGACATAATACAAGCGCGTGCGCCTTGTATAATAAAACTAGAATTATACTCAAATTTTCGATTTAAAGCTTTCGTGACTGCAGGGATTCATCTTCTTGGTTCTTTCGGTAAAGTCACGTGGAAGGGAAGTAATAAAATAATACAAATAAAACATAATAAAATAATTCTCACGACGTTTCGGCCACAACGCAAGCAGCCGTCCTCAGGTGAAGACCAGGTCTGTCGGGGAGACAGCGTCTGAATGAAACACCACCACGCTTGGAGCGTATATTTACCTCACCTGAGGACGGCTGCTTGCGTTGTGGCCGAAACGTCGTGAGAATTATTTTATTATGTATTTATTTGTATTATTTTATTACTTCCCTTCTACGTGACTTTACCGAAAGAACCAAGAAGATGTTGGATTGTTATTATTTGGACATAATACAAGCGCGTGCGCCTTGTATAATAAAACTAGAATTATACTCGAAAGTCAAATTAAGACTTCCTGCCCAAATAAAACTAAACTTTGTTTCATTCTAACAGATAAGGCCCACCGAGCTGTGGAGCTCTTTTGCAGAAACGACCTGGCCATAAATGATTGCTCAATGAAATGGCTCATCAGGTGGGAATTGCGATCAGCCAAATACTCTGAACGTGTTAAGTTGATGCTAAATGTGGAAGGAAAAACTGGAGGACCTGGAGGGAAATCCACGCGACCACGAGGGGCGAACTTGCCAACGCCCAATATACAGGCCTTCGGGTCGGGATCGAACCTACAACCGTCTGTATACCAGGCGAGGTAGTGAACATTTCGTCACCGTGGCGCCCATTGTGGCAGTACTCATCTCACATGTATAGCCCTGAGCCAGTGGTGGAAGTTCCACATTCCTCTGGCAGGGGTGCAAGTCTACACAAAGGACAATCACTGTTGACTTTCCAGCAAAAGGGATGATGGGCAGTCAGCCCCAGACCAGGGTTTGAACTCGCAACATCCCCATTGCAAGCTGTTCTCCCAATCACTGAGCCACCTGGCCCAATTATATTTAATTTCACATTTTTAGAGAACAATATGTAATTGAACAACTGTTTTGTACACCAGGCAACCCAATTATGAGTACATTATTATTATTATTTGTGCAGTCTATAAAATATAAATGGGTTTTTTTTTTGTCTACGTTCCTAAATACTACGTATAAAAATAATCAATGCATTTGGTCCGAAGAACAAGATGTGAAAATACTGGATAATTATAACTTCATTAATTATCTGGGATAAATGTTAAGGCAAAGGTGTAGCCCTGCAAGTGCTTGCTCACGTTACTCATGGCGGAAGCACGCGAGGCTATTTCGGCCTACTTTTACACGCTGGTCAGGTGTCTTGGAAGAGGTGGGAGAACCCGCAGTTATACACTTGCACATGGAACCTGCCGGATCACAAGCTGTGGGATAAATGTATCCCGGTGGTTAATTACGTGATGTGGCCTATTACATAGCAGTGTTCAGCTCTCTATAGGGGAAGGAATCATAAGTGGCAGTATGCATGGTGGGTCAAGCCTGGTAGGCGAGGAATCCTTGCTTGATTTCACCTGCCTTGAATGTGTGCCTTGATGCTTTTGATATTTAAGGATGGATTGTGCTGACGAACAAGCTCTGCTTTTATTGCATGCCCTTATAAACAACAACAACAACGGCTTGCCCTGCGGCTTTTCTGACACACCGGTCCAGATGCAAGCACTAACCTTCATGCCTCCTGAGAACGAATTCTGAGATCGGT
Organism: Lampetra planeri; assembly: GCF_965212315.1. Taxonomy (NCBI): domain Eukaryota; kingdom Metazoa; phylum Chordata; class Hyperoartia; order Petromyzontiformes; family Petromyzontidae; genus Lampetra; species Lampetra planeri. Next base: position 8,763,599 of record NC_136122.1, on the reverse strand, counting down.
ACCCGTAATTCAAAACTCAAATCAATTTTCGCAATCCTGAAGGTATCCTTTCATAGATAATTTCGTCGACTTGGCAACAGACACGATAATCGTTTAAATTGCGTGAGGCAGATGCAAAAATTAATTGTGCTGGATATATAAATACATTATTCGGTGGACATGCAATGATTAAAATGAATCATTATTTAAAATAGCCTAATCAAATTGTGAATGTAATAATCGAGCATTTACCATTCATCCCCAAAAAATGATATGCAAGCTATATGCTGATAAGGTGTTGGAAACTTTTAGAAATAAAATTGAGCAAGTACAATAAGCGAAAAAAATGCAGCAATTAATTGCATCACAGGATTAGTAGGGTTCTGGCAAAGGTGCAGCCTTGTAATTGCTTGCTCACGCCACTGCTGTATGAAGGGCTTTCAAAAAAGGATGCTCTAGAGATCCCCTCTGGAGGGAATTTGGCCTACTTGTATACTGTACACTGGCCAGATGTCTTGGGAAAAGGAGGGAAAGGACTATCCCAACTTTACCCCACCCAACGTGACCTGCCGATCGATCAACTGTACTGTACCCGTTCATTCTGTTCTGTACCCGTTCATTCTGTTCGGTGGACGGTGCAAAGAAAATTGCCCAACATTGTTTCAATTGCCATGCCAGGAGATCGAACCAGCGACCTCTCAATTACCGATCCAGTGAGTACTAACAATCACACCCACGGCCAAACCAAGTTTGAAGGAGATGGTGTATTTCATAGACCAATTTGGCAGTAGGAGGTGGTGGGCGTGGCCGGGATATTGCACATTTTGTTCGTAGGTACATGAACAAAAGTAATGCTTTTTTGTATGTCATACTTGACCCTGAGCTAGTGAAAACATGCGTTTTTTCTGTCTTAATTCATACAGTTGCCTGGAGGGCTATGTTAACAGCAGCCTTTCGGTGTTCAACGTCAGTGATTTTGAACCCACCGGGAATCCGTTGTCATCTCGATCGGACAAGAAGGACGGGCCACTAATTTGCAGGTATCAATGTGAAACGCACGCACGTGCACACCCACACAGAGATCCTCCTGTGCAGCCCTGGCACAAATTGCCTGGAGCAAGTGCTGGCAGTGAGCAGAGATTGTTATTGGTAAGGATTATCATTATTATTATGGGAGTGGTACACGGTGTGTAAGGATGCATTGATCAATCTAACAATATTGATTCTTACGCTGGCGATAGATGAGGGGCGAAAGTTAAAGGTGCAGCACTGCAATTGCTTGTTCATCTGACTGCTGGCAGAAAGGCCATTGACGAGTGGAGGCCCAGAACCGGTTCAGATATTCGCCCCCCGATTTTGGCGGTGAACAAAAATCAAGCACAGGTCGCCGAGTTTGTACCACAACATGCCAAGCACTACCCCACCACTCCCCACTCGGACTGATGTACACACTCACATGAATGCATCTACCATCACTTCACTGCAAAACACTTAGCTGCACACTGTCAGTTACCCCCGCCCCCCCCCCCCATTAATGTATAATACACCATGGGTCCTATTCACAAATGCACTCTTCGTTGGATGAGCTCAGTGCATATATGAACACCCCATTTACAAAGCTTGGATTCAGAAAGCCTACGGTGATGTTCATATTAAGCTTTGTTAGGGATCATTCATAAGTGATATACTCAATCCTTGCAATCTGTCTTAATTGGTGCATGTTGGTTTAATATTCGTTTAGACGAAAGTGGACACCCTTAACTTATGCCAGTCATTTTGCAAACAGCTGCAGCTGCCATGCATCATCAAATAAGCACCGTTGACATTCCACGATGACACGTGACAAAATGCAACCGAGAACTTTTGTTAAACCTAGCACTTATTGTCAAATTATAAAATGCTACCGCATGTGTTTTTTCGGTCATGCTGTACAGCTCTCTGGTGTGTGTTCGGGTTGCACCGGATGTTCTTTGTGGCACGATGTTCGACGTTTCGCTCCACACGCTTGGGGCGCTCCTTCTGAAAGTGAACTTCAGTTCCTGAATCCGAGCTTCAAGTTTGGCACGTGGAGCGAAACGTCGGACATCGTGCCGAAACAACACGTGCTACAGCCCCAAACTCCCATCGGTGACCTGTTCAATGCGGAAAATTTCAGCTTTAATAATAAAGTGTCCTTTAACTGTCACACCCTCCCGCCAGATACCGCGACTACAGAGAGGCCCCAAGCACAAACAGGGAGGAGCCCTACAAGTTCACGCTACAGTTCTGGCACGTGCTGGCCGCCCGACTGGCTTTCATCATCGTGTTTGAGGTACAGACGGCCAGCGGCTTCATGGGAGTTGTTTTGGCTGGAAGTGGCCAGTTTTTAGCGCGCTCTGGTTAGAAGGCGCAGCTCACAAGTCAGAAGGTTGCGGCTTCAAGTCTCGGTCAGGACTTGGCGATAATAAAAACAAACGGAGTTATTGTTTGATTGCGGTCGCTTGCTCGGGACGCCTGTTGATAAACAACTCGATTACGATCATCATATTACACTGATTTATTCGAATATGTTTCAATTATCATCATCATCATATTGATGTTTTTAATTATGTTTGTTCATCATTCTGCTTTTAACCTGAAACTCAAAAGCACACATAATATAGATGTTGGGTTGGATCGCGTAAATATAAATGTGTCATTAAACCCACCACCACCCGACACAGCCGATTAGTAAGGTTTGTCACGTAAATAAAACATGTCCATTAGTTACTAGTTCAGCACACCGGTGTGTTGGAGAGTAAACCCACAACATTTACAATTTGAGTATCGTGACGTTTCGCTGATAATTACAACCAGCCTCATCAGGCCACTCTGGCCGATGAACGAGTAACGAATTGGCACGTTTTGTTTTACGTGACACACCGGATGGTGGCGGGCTTATAACGACACATTTATATTTACGCGGTCTAGCCAAAGAATCTCTGTTACGGATAATATTAATTCGCGAAAGCCTCCGCGTTAAGAAAAAGCAAACGGCAGCCTTCAGGTGTTCGCGGAAACCGAAAGCGCCGCCGAAGCCGCCGTCTGTACGGCGAACTTTAACGCTGCCGACTGTCCCCTTGCGCCTTGGTTGACAGCACCTGGTGTACTTCATCAAGCTCATCATCGCCTACATGATCCCGGACATCCCCAAGGGGCTGAAGGAGCGCATGCACCGCGAGAAGTTCCTCGTGCAGGAGATGGTGCACGAGGCCGACCTCGACGCCTTGCGCAAGGAGCGCAAGAAGACCGGCCGTTTCTTCCATGAGTGGCCCTGAGGGCTTGGCTGCCCATGCCACCGTTGAACTACTAAGAACACCCCTCCTCCCTACACCCCCCCCCCCCCCCATGTGTCCACTCGCACCTGAACATATAAGAGCGTCTTTTTGTGACCTGGTTCATTAAAAAGAAGCACTTTTGTCTTTCGAATTTATTTATTTCCCATCTGAGACAAAGTATCCGTTCGGATATCTCGCAGTGCAACCCTTCGTGTTAGAAAATCGCCCATGGAAGTAGATATTACAGAGCTACCTCTGAGATCCCTTTTAGTGACTTCTGGTTCACACAGTAGTGGGAAACATCTTCATACCCACTCTGCATATGAGAGTTAATGTCCGTCACGTGAATCAAACTGATATAAAACCTCTATTATGGATGATATATCATTCTTAGAGCTGGAATTTAAGCCAAACTAAACGCAGAACCAAATTCAAGTAATCGGTTGGAGTTTTTTTTTGTTTGTGTGCAGTCATCGGCGAGGGGGCCTGAGACCGTTGATCAAGGGCGGCTGCACGAATTCAAACGCAGGGGTCTGATCGGTGACAATTGGGCGCTCTGACCTCGGAGCCACCCGACTCCAAAAAAAGGCGGCAACCGTGGGGTGGTTTCTTTTTGCCGGAGATGCTCCCACGTGGAAAAAATGGCGCGTGAGGGTTATGACTGAACAAAAATACAGCAGACAAAAAGAAGAGCAAAGCTTGAAGTAGTGAGAATGGATGATCATGTCGACTGGACGTCTGTGGAAAAGAGCTTTATAGCTCATCGGATTCCTCCAGTCTAAATAATAAGATTTGATTTGAAACTGCCCTGGAAATCAAAACATCACTGATGTGCCAGCGGTAATCTCAACGCACTAATAACATTCATGTAAATGTTCTACAGCGCTTTCCACAAATATGCTTAAGATTGTTTAAGATTGTCATCCTCTACAAGGCACTTGGGGTGGTAAAACTCAGGGTGGAACTATTCACCCCACTGGCGAATTCAATTGATTGTCCGCGATTCAGGCTCGCAAATTCATGAATTGTTTTTTTTATCATCGTGGTGAATAGTAGCATCTCTAGTTGCTGCAGGGGTGCCATGAACACGTGACATGTAACACATACAAATCAGAATACGTTGATTCTTACGTGTGTGATTCGATTAATATATTGTAAACTAAAGAATACATATTGATCGATGCACCACTCCAACACAAGTAATAATAATGTCTGGCATATATACTATGTATAGCAGGGGGAGAGGAATGATATTTATTGGAATTTGTTGGGACGTATTTAATATGACTCAAGATGAAACGTACTTTGTACTTTCTGTCTCTTCTTCACATATCGTCTTCATACATTAAAATATAATCCAATGCATGATATCTCATCCTGTTCCAAATGGCTATGTTTCAAAGCCTGTTTCTTTACCATTATATCTCATTCTCACGAAATACAACTCTTTCCAACGCAGCGATTCACTTCAAATCAATATTTTCTATTGCTGGAATCCTATTCAATTTCACAGCATTCTATTCAACTAGATTCAGATTCATTTCAGCCTATGTTATGCCCTTTAATTCCAACTGAAGTGTGGTCATTCATACAAATTATTAGTCGTTCCATGTAAAATTTCTGTACCATATCTCAGGATTATAAGGTGCACTTATTTCCCTTCTGTATTTTACAGAAAACGGGGTGGTGCGTCTTATATTCTGGTAGGTGTGCATTAGTAACCAAATACGTATAACTTTATTGACTTTGGGTATACGTTTGGAGGGAGGTGCGGCTTTCTTAGAATCTGAGGAATACGGTCAAATATACCCATCAGTCCCGTTTCTGTCCAATTTGTTTTCAATACATTTTTCACAATTGAGCAATATCCAACTCACACTGTTTCAACGTACTCATGCCCGATCCACGCATTGCCCATTAACGTTTCCTGCAGGTGCAGAATTAAGCACAAGGTTTGCTCTCGCATTTGCCTAGCATCGAGCAGAGAGGGCAGTCACCCGCTCCGTTGCCAAAGCAGGCCACTCGGCGCGACTGTTCGTCAAAGCCTCAGTATATGGACTACTCGTCTCTGTGGAAATGCGCAGTGCTCGCAGCCTGCGTTAACGTTGTACACGCGAAGGCCCCAAAACTTAAGACTGTATCTGGCGAATGCGCAGTGCGTACAGGTGTGCTTTGCGCTCGCTTACGTGGACCTGCGCAAAGAGTAAGGTGCAAATGGTGGCAAGTTCTTCCCAGGTGAGTGTTTTGTTACGTTTGCACTTTTAAGGATAATAATAGCACAGCTCTTTGATGTGTAATTGGACGGCTCTGGACCTGTTGCTGTTGTCAGTGTGGTCTTCGTTTGCTCGTGGTGTTGGGGGTGTTTATACCAAATGACTCTATAAACTGAGGCTTTTAATCTCGCTCTTTTTAAATAAATGTACTCCTTGGACATTATTTCAGCCAATATGTTTGTCTCGCAGTCTTCCCAATTCGTATGCGAGCAAGGCACAATTACAGTGCAGTCCTGGACGTGTTAGCAATCGTTTGCCATTCATGTTGTACAAATATCAATGATGATCATTTAATAGTCATACCGCGCCTCGCAGGCAGTACATCTCGAGGCACCTTGTGGCAGAGGGGACCCCCCGATGGCAGCTGCCCCTGTGTGTCACGAGCTCAACGCAGCACCAACCAGATAGTGGACATTAGTCTGCCAGTAAGGGGGGGGGAGGTTGGCGAATGTAGCTTAATTCCCAATCGGGTAATTTCTGGGTATGTTAATCGTTCAATCCATGCATCATCACACCCCGCGTTGTCTGTGACAAGTGGCTCAGATGACAGCAGGATAAAGTGATGAGCCGGGGTTAATGAAGACCAACTGCAGACGCGTCTCTCCTCTTGTGGTATTGGGGATGAGATGGCTTTGGCCTTGGTGCACGGAACATTGAGATGGACAAAGTTTCGGTTGCAATTAGACCCCTGAGCTTTTGGATCGATACGCCTTAACTTGCACGCCGTTACAGATGTTTAGTGCATTTCTTTTTATTCACATGATTCATTTACCGTTGTATATTCTGGTGTAGAAATGCCAGTGATGAATAACCCTTCCCCCCCTTTTTATAGCAATTTTTTAAAATAACGGTGTAATGTTATGATTGTTATAACGAGTGACTTCCTTTGGCTGTTGAATAAATAGGGCACCTGTTGGTGTGCAATGAGAGGTAAATATGGCATCAAGACAAGTGTGGCGACGGAAGGCCTAGAAATTTAATGGGACTTGGTGAACATTTCCATCATTATAACGCTGACGAGGTTAAGTTTGGTTGTAATTTATTTCCACGCAAAGGCATCTGCGTTCAGCCATTCCCTCGCGTGAAATATTGCACACAACACACATTGGATGCTATCCACTTACTGTGTTATCATCGATCAATGTATGGGGGGGTGGTGTCTTTAAAAAACATTTCTAGGAATTTGAAATATTTTTTAAATATAAAATGTCACCCGCCAGCCACCTCCCTCTCCATTGCAGTTTTTGAAAATAAATATTTAAATAAAGTTTTACGCCGTCATATTGTGGAACAACTTTTGATTATATTTTAACGTATTTAACGTTTTATTTTGTATTTGGAGGCATATTAATATTCAAGTTGTACACCACACTGCTATCAGTTTACACGGCTAAATAACAGTATGAATTCAATGCAAAACAGTTCTATGTATACCAACGTATGGCATGTTCTTTGTTAAAAAGTCTTCACGTAATGTTGATGGATATAATGCAAACGCTCAGCATTGTCATATCAGAATATTTAGACGACAACATAGGCATATGGCCAAAGTATAGCTACAAATCATGTATACATGCATGCAGGTAAGCGCCACTTAATTCCATTTCTTAATCATACGTATATTTGTTTTAAAGCATGATACTGTACAGCGGTGTGCACATGGGGAGACCTTGGAGAGAGAAGAATGGTAGTCATCTGACTGATTTACTTCCTAATTGGCAATCTCTCCATCGTTAATGGACTATACAAGTGCGACGCGAAACCAGTTGAGCCAAGGTCATGATCCATCCTCCCATTGTATCTTGGAGACGCGTGGCTGCGTAGGTTTACGTCACTGAGCTGTATATTTCTCCGATGTGTTTGTGGGTTTGCCCAAGAAGCGTCCGGTCCTGAATAAGCTCGCAGCTTCGTTGAGCGAAACGTCGAATGTCGTGCCAAATAACAGGCTGCCCGTCCCTAAAACCCATCGGAGACGCTATACCTTCATAATAGAGGTTTTTTTTGGAGGGGAGGGTTTAGATGGCGTAAATATGAATGTGGCATTAAACCCGCCACCACCCGACGCAGCCAATTGTCACGTAAACAAAACGTGGCAATTCGTTACTAGTACAGCACACCGGTGTGTTGTAGAGTCAACCCACGACATTACAATTACTAATTGGCTGTGTCGGATGGTGGCGGGTTTAACGACACATTCATATTTATGCGATCTCACCCAAAAAAACACTTTTGGATAATATTGGTCGCGAAAGCCTACGTGTGAAACTGACACTCTCCCTCGTCGATCTTTGGAGAGGTTCACAATTGCATTGTTGTTCTGGAAATGATGCCCCCTATTTGTAACCATGAGCCCTAACATTATTGCAAACTCTCAACAGCAGCATTTGCAACATAGCAACTGGTTGAATGCTTATTTTACATAAACTGTTTACACATTATAATTATTGTTTTTGTTATTATTTTCAAGAAATGTGTTTTCCAATGATGGCTACATACTCATGTGTTAATATTACATGGCATATTACAAAACCAGAGTTAACTAAAGTTGCCTTAATAGACTTCGAAAATAATAAATCGGAAATTCTGTTACTATTTCTTTGTCCGTGTGAAAATGTTCATGGTCTTGCCTGCACCGCTGCAATAGACGCGCAGTCATCCACAGAGGGAGCCACAGAGCTGTCTTGCCACCGAATTACCGAAAACTCAATGCTCATTGATGGGAGCGCACGTTGACATCATTAACGAGCACTTTCCACATTTGATAATTGTTTTTTACCCTTTTATCTGGCAACAAAACTGAAACCTTTTTTTTTACAAGGAGTCATTTTTGCATTGACCACAATACCTGCGGTCGGAATGCAAACAAAAAACAACTCTGATAATGTATGCATTGTCCTTGAAATTGATTGGTCCACACCCGAGATAGCTTTTCTTAGAGCCTAGTCTCACATGGTGTTGGACCAGATGACGCCAAAAGGCGCACACAAGAAAAGGTGTCAGTTTTGGTGCCAGATAAAAGGGTAAAACACCAATTATTATATTTTGCTACTGGCAAAGGAGGTACCAATGGTGTAAATGCTCACTTTCCACATTTGTTTTACAAAAATAGTCTGGTAGGTCAAGAGAAACACAAGTGGCGTTTTTTCTCAGATCAGTGGCTCGCGAGTCTGTTTTTCAAAAGCTCTGAGACTTCACGCAAATGAGGTGTGAATGGATGCCTGGCACGATGTTGCCACCCTCGGGGGCACTCGCATTTGTAAATGAAGTTATATCATCTCTAGCGTGCCGGTGGAGAGGTAGCGCAACGATGAACGTGCACCACGCGCTCTTAACGTGGCGTCCTGAGTTCAATTCCTGGCCCACGGCTGACATAAGTGGCGAGAGATATCTGAACTCCCCCCCCACCAACACTTCACCGACCTGCGAGGTGAAGTATGGTTATATTGTGAAACAATCTCCACCATCGACACATCCAGCAGTGGAATTTTTCAGACGCTGTCTTTCCCACAGACCTGTTCTTCACCTAAGGACGGCTGCTTGCGTTGTGGCCGAAACGTCGTGAGAATTGTATTTTATAATGTTTTATTTTTATTATTTCTCTTCTACGTGACTTTACCGAAAGAACCAAGAAGATGAATCGAGCAGTGGATTTGAAAAAAAAGGCTGGGCATATTATTATGTTAATCTCAGCATGTACTTAACCACACTAAGAGATAGCAATTTCCCATCTGCCTTGCTATTGCGAGTAACGTTGATCGCATGACAGTTACACCAATATTCTCAAAGATGGAATGCAGCCAAATTAAGTGCACAACATCAACTTTCTACACCCGAGGACTCGGTTTAATCGCCAGATCTTGTAGGCAAGAGAACTCCACAAGCACCTTGGAGCCAATTTAGTGCAGCTAATTTTGTACAAACACTCATGATGTTTAGGCGTGGAGGACTTCGTAACTAATCAACAGGGTCCATCTCTCAACATAACCAATGTGTTCCTTCTGGAGCAATGTTTTCCAGCATTAATTATCACAATTTTACCAGGCATGTTTTTTTGACAGGGGACATGGACACCAATAAAAGAGCCCCGAGTTTAATATGTGGTAAAACTATATATAATAATGCAGTACGTTGAACCTGACGCTGTTGGGTCGCAAAGCTTCAAGGTGCAGCCCTGAAATTTATCTAGTCGCACCAGTCGCTGGCTAAAAGGGTTTCACGCTAGCGGGAACTTAAGAGAGCCCCCTCCAGGGGGAATTGGGCCTTCTCTTGCATGCTGGTCTTAGGAGAAGTGGGAGCGCCCATACTTTACACCACCACACGCGACCTTCCGATCGACTGGACCGATCGACTGACCCGTGGCGTAGTCGTTCACACTGCTGGGTGCCCGCCCGTGAATTTCAACTTCCGCGCCTTGAGATTAAATTGGTAACGGTGTAACAGGCCGTAGTATACCCCCAGGCCGTAGTATACCCGGGGTTAAAACGGCCTAGGCTAGATTATACCCGGGTAGATTATAGTGTAGAGCGATATACACATGAATTACTAAATTTTTCCAACATTTTATTTAAAACTGTAAACACATAGACTTTGATTGCTTCAACCAGAAAAACTTTAATAATAACCCTATCCCTAACCTTAACCCTATCCCTAACCCTAGCCCTAAAATGCTCCAATTGATTAAATTGAGATTCTTACTTCCATTTATACGCTTTTTAGATATCGATTGAAGTTCGTTTGAACTTTCACATGGGGCATAGTCTGCCCTGGAAGGGTATGGTCTGACCCAGGCTAGTTTAAACCCCCGGGGGGTATAGTTTAGCCAAGGACACTTTATCCACCCGGGTATACTCTGGCCCGGGCCAAACTATACCCGGGTTTAATCGGGCAGGGGTTATTTTAGCCTGTTACACCAGCAAACCTCTGCGTTACAAGTCGAGTGCGCCGACTATTTTACACCACGGCAGCGTCCCCTAGTGAAATTAAATAAGCAATGTCAGTCATTATGGCTTTCATTGAACCGTAGATATGGCTTTAGTGTCACAATGACCTTCGGATTTCATTCGCTCTATTTGCTCACCCAGTAATGCGATGAGGGCGAGAGGTAATACGTGCAGCCATCCTTGAAGTAGCATGTTGATCCTTCTTTGTTGAAGATTATAATGATCCTCAGAATGCAGTCATTTTTGGCCGTTGTGCGTCATGTTGGCAATCTTAATCAAGCATGTGCAATAGATAAAGCTAACTGAAAGAACACAGCCTCTTTTCGACCGTGACTTCTTTGTAGCATCAAGCTAAACAGTGAAAACATCAAAGCACAAATTATACCATATCGCCAGCGGGCCCAAATTACTATTATAGAAAAAAAATCTAGCAGTAATCTTACATTAATAGAAAAAAGCTAGAATTTCAGCTTCATATCAAATTTTTTTATGAGATTTGACATTTTTGGTTTAAAGAACACTCACAAACTGCATAGCGATTGCACGACACACGCGTCGCTACATTTATTTCCCCGACCTCTGGGCTCTTCAATTGACCTCGAGGTCTCATTTTTCTAACGAGAAAGATGCATGCAAAGCCATTCATCACACTTTGCATTGGCGGTCAAACTGGTGCCAATGTCCATCTGGAACTCTCGCTCTATCTTGTTTGGCGCGTGTATTATTTTGGGAACAAGTGCGTCACACGTGTGCCCGTTGGCTTGCGGAAGAATGAGTGCAAGGAGATGGGCTCGTTGTAAAGGCAGACATCGTAGTTATATTTGCAGTTATTTCCAAATGCCATCGGTGACCCTCTGACAACCCACACATTGCCCTCACGAGAAACTCCTCGGTCAAATTGTCATGTCCCTTTATTGTTTTGTTTATATATATAACTACCTTTTGTTTAACATGTTTGTTACACGCAGAATAACGGGCGAAACGGGTGTTTTTTTTACATATATAACTACCTTTTGTTTAACATGTTTGTTACACGCAGAATAACGGGCGAAACTGGGTTTTTTTTTGTGTGCAGTCGCAGAAAATATGTCTGAAGGTTCTATTATCCTCACAACTCCGGGCGTAACATTTTGTCAAAGTCATCCCAAGAGTGGCTGTATAAGCAAGTTCAAGCACGTGGTGTGCAGCGCCTACTTGACAATCCACTGCTGAATTTCGATTTAAAGCTTTCGTGACTGCAGGGATTCATCTTCTTGGTTCTTTCGGTAAAGTCACGTAGAAGGGAAATAATAAAATAATAAAAATCAAACATAATAAAATAATTCTCACGACGTTTCGGCCACAACGCAAGCAGCCGTCCTCAGGTGGAGAGCAGGTCTGTCGAGTAGACAGACCTGCTTATTTCCATTCTACGTGACTTTACCGAAAACAGGACCCTGCGGGGTGGGCTGGTAGGAATAATACTTAGTACCGGTACAGGGATATCGACCGGGTATAGAGGAGTTAAAGAAAAAATTACTGTATTCTAGTGTAACGTTAATTAAAAGTGTTTGTTTTGACAAGAAACGCTGTGAGATTTAAAGACTCGTAGTCTTTCATTTCCAAACGATCACATCTGAGATTAATTGACCACCACCTTCTGCACTAGGCCTCGCGAAGCCTCCCGCACTAGGCCTCGCGAAGCCTTCTCTGCAGTAGACTTAGCGAAGCCTTCTGCACTAGGCCTCGCGAAGCCTCTGCAGTAGGCCTCGCGAAGCCTTCCCTGCAGTAGGCCTCGCGAAGCCTTCTCTGCAGTAGGCCTCGCGATGCCTTTTCTGCAGTAGGCCTCGCAAAGCCTGCCGCACTAGGCCTCGCGAAGCCTGCCGCACTAGGCCTCGCGCCATGCTTTTCGTGCACAAATAAGGCGATTAAATGTATCTCGTCTCTGTGTTAATAAATGTATCTTGTCTCTGTGTTAAAAAAAACGTGCTGCGTTTCAGTAAAGTAAATTTGAAGCGAAGTTTAAAGTTTCGCCGTGAGGCGCCGGAAGCGACGGCCATCTTGTTTAGTTCACAGATCGCAGGGGGAGCGGGCGGACAGACGGACGGACGGACACATTAATCTATTGGTGGTCTGGTCCACTTCGTTCCTACCAGTATAACCAAGAAGATGAGTGTGCGGGCTGGTGAATAATAACGATTTACATTTGTGAGGCGCATTTCATCCGTACATCCCAATGCACCGAAAGGGGTGAGAATAAATGTGGGCGTGATCATAAGTGCAAGACAACAATTGGTTACGCTACACTATCGTCTTCTGACCACCACATAATCCTGCAGCAGCCTATAGCAACCTGGTATGCATGGTGGTCACCCATACAAGCACCATCCAGGCTCAAATCTGCTTAGCGTCTGAGGTTTGACATGATCCGAGCACATTGCAGGGAATTTGGTCACGTGTCCACTCAGATAGATAATGTGATATACTCTATATGTATACGAGAAATAGAGTGCATGTTAGTTGTCATACATGCAACACCATTGGTTCATTTGTATTGATTGTGTTACTCATGCAATGCAATTATGATATTGGTTGAGTGCAATATCAATTAATTGCACCGCAATAATTGGCAATTCATTTTTTACGAAACATTTCAATGTTGATTTAATATTTATTTTGTGCAGTAAATATTTTGAAGATTTCCAGTTCATTTGAGGAAAAAGTAATCCTAACTGGTGTACATCGGCATATTGGCTTCCAGTTCAATATTATCCAGCACTATTTGTTTAAGCGAGCAGACCTCCTGGCTTTTATCAGCAGTTACGCTTGACTTACCGGTTCTCGTTAGGAGAGTAAGGATTATTAAACTAAAAACGGACAGTATTTTGCTGATTGAACGGAGAGGCAATGTCAGTGTTCTAGCTGCCGTACACAATGTGAAGCACACGATATAATTATGAATAATAACAATTATGAGGAAATAAAGTATATATTTTTTAATAGATACAGACGAAGACAGTTTCCCACAATTTTTGTGCAGCATGTTTGAAAGATACCCATAGTCATTAGTACGCATTCATTAATCCCCCCCCAACTTCGCGCAATAAGTTGCTTCCAAGTGACGTCATCACATCTACGCCTCTATTTAAGGGACGAAACAGGAGGATTTCACCTAAGATCTGGCTGTCGCCTGATGAAGCTAGTTGTAATTACTGGTGAAACGTCGTACTCAGATTGTAAATGTTGTGGTTTTACTCTCCAACACACCGGTGTGCTGTACTAGTGACGAACTGGCATTTTCTGTTTACGTGACAAACCTTACTAATTGGCCGTTTCGGTTGGTGGCGGGTTTAACGACAAATTTATATATTTGTAAGTTCCGACGGACGTACTCGGAGATGGAGGTAAGTTAAGGGCTTTCGTCAGGGTTTATTAAAGCTGTTACAATATTACACAGCAGGGTACACAACTCCCAGGGGCTAGGGGTCCTACTCTGAGTCCTGGGTCCCTGCCGGCTAGCTCCGGTCTCTCTCTCTCTCGTGTCGGATCGTGGACTCTGCCGACTCCACCGACCGGAGAGAGAAGCACCTCTACGGCTACCACCGGCTTCTCCCCAGACTCGCCACTCGATCGCTCTCTCTACCCACTGGTTCCCTCTTCACCCTGCTTACTCTACCCGTTCCCACAGTGACCCCGCTTACGTCACGGGGTATCCCTTAAGTACCCTAGGAGACGTGACGTCATCGCACTGAACGGTACACCTGACGTCACGTCCCCATTTTACTCCTATACATATTTCCTCGATCTAACCCCAAAAAAACAACTGTATTATGGATAACATTGGTCGCGAAAGCCTACTGCGTGTTAAACTGTTTCAAATATGTCTCGCCCCCCCCCCACCCTCTAATTTTCTTCAAGGCCATGGACAATAACAGTCACCACAATGACATATTCAGGTTTTATACACTCGTAAAGAGTATGTAACATTTTCAAAAAATCTTCGTCAACGATGATCAATCCACTGCTGGATGAAGGCATCCCCAAGCCGTTGCTCTATTTCTTTCTCACATTTCTGCAATTCATTAATTTACCTAGAACCTGGACATGAGCTGATCTTTTACTCCATCTCCTCGGTGCATGTCATCTCTGGCTCGATCTATTCTTTGGCTGCCACTCCATTATTATGTTTAACCATATATTTCAATCGTAGTTGCCATTAGGCAGGCTAATGGGTCCCCATAGTTTTAAGGTACAAGCCCTCTTCATATATATGGGGCTTCCAAAGGCAGATGGCAGGCGTGAATACGGATTAATATCGTACTGATGAGTTCTGGTAAGGAAAAAAACGGTCTACAGTTGTATGTTTAACACGTAGGCTTTTGCGACCAATATCTTCCATAATAGAAGGGTTTTTTTGGGTTAGATCGCGTAAATATATAAGTATTTAGCTTCATAAGGCGACAGTCAGATTTGTGAAGTCCACCTGTTTCGTTCCTTATATAAGGAACGCCTGATGAAGCTAGTTGTAATTACTGGTGAAACGTCGTACTCAGATTGTAAATGTTGTGGCTTGGCTCTCCAACACACTGGTGTGCTGTACTAGTGACGAATTGGCCAAGTTCTGTTTACGTGACAGCCCTTACTAGTTGGCTGTGTCGGATGGTGGCAGGTTTAACGACACATTTATATATTTACGCGATCGAACCCACAAAAACCTCTACTACAGTTGTATATTTGTTTCACTGCTGCCTGTCGGTTGTCGTTGTTTAAAGACAAAATGACCACAGCATTTCGTCTGAGCTGGTGGTTTCGCATAGTGTAAAAGGTTGAGAGATGTGTGTATATGCAATGCACGTCTCTGCGTGTAGTTGAATATACAGTACTAGTTTGGTTGATGTCTTGAACCTGCCTGTGCTCGCTAATCCATATATTCCTCATTCTGTCTCTCAGTGTAATTCCATGCAGAGAATTTCACATACTATTACGTAATACCACAAACGAGGCGAAAGCGTATCATTTTTTTTGCCTGAATGCACAATTCCACTTTAGTCAATTTACAATCGTGTCCAAACAACTCAACTGAATTACCCACGAGTAACATTTACCTGCCTTCCACACAATTTAACAACCTTAAGTCTCCCGCACACAGATTTGAAAGTGGACAATATCGTCCTCGGAGAATGAGGGTGGGGAATGTCCTCGAGGGAAAATCACCGACGGATTTACTGAAGTGGCGGTTACAATGCCAGATAGAAATTTTCTTGCATATGTTTGCAATTTTACGTTACTTTTTTACGTGACAGTTTTACGTGATTTATTGACTTTCCATAACAATTGTTACACATGCATGACTTGTTAGCGGTGGTGGTCCTAGCCAATTGAGTACCCGACACAGAAACGATCAATTTTGTAAAATCCTAGTGAGGGACAGAATAGAGACAAGAAATAGAACTATAGCGAGACGAGAGAAATGGAGACATAAATAGCACTGCAGTAACACAGACATAATTTCAACCGTGATGATGGTTACAAACTGAGTAATCATTGGAAAGATGTGATTAACCATGCAAAAAAGATTTAACTACACTTATTTGGCCAATCTTATTTGACAGACAACTATTACAGGTTATTGATAGACAGCCAGGCTTGTTTTACCATGTTTAGTTGTTTTCTCCTTTTCACACTATTGTTATGTAGGCCAGGTTTAGTCACAAACCGTACCTCTCCATAACAAAGGCTCACCCTCTTAAGCCTCACCTTACCATATGAATAAAAAGTGTGCCGTACTTGGCCCTTCCCCCCTCTCCAACCATTATATATACGGAGTGGTAGCTCTTGCAATCTCTCATTTACTTGATACAGCTGTCGTGGCTGTTACGGTTCCACCTGAAGACGGAAGCTTGTGTTGCCTCCGAAACGTCGTGATTTTTATTTTATTTTACTTTCATTAATTTTAATGTTTTACCTACGTGACTTTACCGAAAAAACCTAAGAATGCGAAATGCAGACTTTGGTTCTTTTGGCCACTTCTTTATGACCCTTGGGCTACACCCATTTCAAACCTTTTAAAACAGTCTGCCTCAGCAGCAGACCACGCTTTCCCACCTCATGACGGATGCTTGTGTTGCGCCCGAAACGTCGTGATTTATTTTATTTTATACCTAGGTGACTTTACCGAAATATCCAAAGAGTATGGATTCCTGCAGTCACGAAAGCTTCAAATCAAGATAGAGAGAAAATAGTTTGATTGTCTTTCATGGCAATTATTGATATTTGATGCACCCCTCATATTTTCGTGAATCCAGGGTAACCGTGAGCTACTTCGGGCACGTAAGCTCCTGTTATATCCGGCGAGCGTTTGTCCCGCGCCACCCACTCGCTGCTCTCCAGAATCCACGGATGGCACCGACATTGGAAAATGCACGTCGGGACAAAACCTGTTAACACTTCCATTAGCTCACAAAGGCTTTGCCGGCAGGTTATATCATTATTATTTTTCACACAAGTCATGGCATATGCATGGGGATTGGGTGGTAATCCGAAAACAAATCCACACCTTTTGTCGCTGCAATTTCCAAATGTAGAAATTTTAAGTTGGCTGGTTACAGAGTATTGGAACAAAAAAAGGTGGCCTTTCAGGTCCCTCTGCCAAGAGACTCCAGCCTGGGGAACAGAGTCGTCACCGACGTGAAGGGCATTTCTATTTTCTCTTCTGGATTTGCTAGCAGCAGCAGCAGTTAACTAAAACTGTATTTATTTTACCAGGTAAGGCCCACCGACCTATGCAGCTCTCTTTCAGTAGGGACCTGGCTATTACAAATGACGGTCCAACAAAGCGCTTATTGCGTGGAAAGTTCTGGTAGCCAAATACTCTAAACGAATGTTGATTCTAAATGTGGAGGGGAAAAAATCGGAGGACCCGGAGAAAAATCCACGCGACCATGGGGGAGAACATGCAAACTTCAAATATACAGGCGTCAGGGTCGGGATCGAGATCGAACCTACGAACTCCTGCATACCAGGCGAGGTAGTTGACATCTCGCCACCGCTGCACCCCAACTTTTGCAGTTGTACGTGCCCAACGGTGTGTTCTTCATGGTAAAGATATCGGTAAAGGTGCAGCCCTGCAATTGCTTGCTCAAGCAACTCCTGGTGGAAGGGTGTCCACCAGAGCGATCACGAGGGCCAACTATGCCATGCTGGCCAGGCGTCTTGTAAGACATGTGAGGCACCACACTTTACCTCACCACATGCAACTCACCGATCGACTAACATTGCTGCACCCATTTATATCGCTGGGTGGACAGGGGTCGCAGAGATTTAGAGAAACTTGCACCATTTGCAGAGAGATTTAAGAAACCCGCACCATTTTTTCAACTGCCGTGCAGGGAAATTTAATCGAAATGGTGATTGCAAGGACAGTGTGATAACCATTACATCACATTAGTATTCTTCATCGCACCCCCATAAGAATTAGTAGCATTACATACAGCCTGGTGTAGCTACACATGTAGAAAAATGCAATTATAAGTAGAATCTTCCATTTAGCGCACAGCTAACACAGGGCAAGCTCTCATTACATTTGTGTTTGGTTGAAGTGCTGATTGTCTTGTGTGTGTGTGGGTGTTCGAGTTGTTTTATCAAGTGTTGGTGATCTCCTAATTTGTAACCACCTAAACTGTATTAGACAATGTCACTCGTGTTTTGATTTCTCTCGTTAGAATAACCTCTTAAGATATCCCCAAACACAGTTGGTCACACGGATATATTTTAGTAAAACAGAGAGGCCGTTAATTTGGGGTAATCCCAGGCTTTGTGTGGGCTGCGGTGATGATGAACTGGTACATTTCACCGACTTGACAATACTGGGACATAAATAAGCAATGTAGTGCAGTTCCAAAGTTAATTAGCCTACCTCCCAAAACAATAGAAAATGCAATTCGGTCGGTTTCAAGATTCCAAGTAGAAACTTTTTTAATTAATATTATTTGTTTCTTTCGGTTAAGTCACGTCTAAAGATAAAATAATAAATTAAATTAAATAATAGAATACGACGTTTCGATTGCAACACAAGCAATCATCATCAGGTATAATGAAATAGCGACATAAAATCTAACCAGAAAACTATAGACAGACATATTAGCAGACAGATATCACCAAGATACATAGCGGGAGCAACACAGGTAACAGAGAGGGGTGATCGTCTCTGTGTGGTGGCCTTAAATAGACAGAGGGGGGGGGGCGGAGGCAGAGAGAGGGAGGGGATAGAGAAAAAATTAGCATATCAATGAGTGGTCAACAGACGTGGTGCTGCGAATGCGATGGCACGGCAAGCAAGCCTGAAAATCAGGAGAAGGACACACTAAAATTAAATAACCTAGTAAAATATCGAAATGTAATGTAATACAAAGTTCTAAAATTAAGATTTTTTAATTAATAATCATCAGCCGGGATGGTCAATCCACTGCTGGATAAAAGCCACTCACACGATCGTGCGATCTAATAATTCACCACGATTGTTTTTCTTTATTATCAGAGCTAGAATTTAACCAAATTAAGTGTCGATGAAAACAATTGTACATGACGCGCTTGGCCGTACAGTAACTGGAGCTGGCACCGTGAACTCACTACACTCGAAAACCCAGTTTAATCATGGGCAGCCGATGACTGGATTCAAACGCAGGATCACAGTCATACCGGCTCGGCGCTCTGACCAGTGATCCACCGAATATACTTGCAGGACATTGCTCTCAAGGAGACTCAACGCAGGTTTGATCATCCACGGTCAGTCACTTTGTTTGCTCAACGTGTATTAAGCCTAACACATATTCTTAGTTTTTTCGGTAAAGTCACGTAGGTAAAAAATTCAAATTAATAACATAAAAATAAAATAAAAATCACGACGTTTCGGAGGCAACACAAGCTTCCGTCTTCAGGTGGAACCGTCACAGCACGATAGCTGTATCAAGTAAGAGAAATTCCAAGAAAACAGTCCTTGTATATATACTGGTTGAGGGTGGGAGGAGCCGACTGCTTACGCGAGGTGCTGCCAGACTGTAAGTTATGCTCCAAAGAGCATGCGACCGATATCATGATTTACACCATTGGAACCTCACTTGCCAGTAAAAAATATGATAATAGTTTTTTAACCCTTCCATCTGGCAACAAAACTGACACCTTTTTTTAACAAGGAGTCATGTTTGCATAGACCACTATACCTGCAGTCATAATGCAAACAAAAAACATTACTCTGATAATGTGCACTGTCCTTGAAGTTGATTGGTCCACACCCGAGACAGCTTTCCTTAGAGCCTAGTCTCACATGGGTTGACCAGATGACGCCAAAAAGCGTCATGACTCCTTGTAAAAAAAGGTGTCAGTTTTGTTGCCAGATGGAAGGGTAAAAAAACAATTATCGATATCATGATCCCTGAAAAGCGGCTCTAACGGGGCCTGGCGGGTCCCGTGATCTCAATCCCCGAGATGGGACGCTGGACGATGGCACCCTCAGCTGTCTCTGACGCCACGACCTCGCACAATGAGAAGGTCGTTAATGAATGAGCAGTGTCGATTTAAAGCTTTCGTGACTGCAGGGATTCATCTTCTTGGTTCTTTAGGTAAAGTCACGTAGAAGGGAAATAATAAAATAATAAAAATAAAACATAATAAAATAATTCTCACGACGTTTCGGCCATAACGCAAGCAGCCGTCCTCAGGTGAAGACCAGGTCTGTCGCTGTCTCCTCGACAGACCTGGTCTTCACCTGAGGATGGCTGCTTGCGTTGTGGCCGAAACGTCGTGAGAATTATTTTATTATGTTTTATTTTTATTATTTTATTATTTCCCTTCTACGTGACTTTACCGAAAAAACCAAGAAGATGAATGAGCAGTGGTTGGCTAAGAAGGGCCTAGGTGGGAGTGAGGAGTGTGTGCCAGCTGATGTCAGTGCGTGGGCAGTTGTGTAGAAAGCCTCATGTTACAAAGCAAATGAAATAGCAAGTAATTATCATCGATATGACTCCGTGTTCCTCCCTGTCATCATTTATCGAGGTTTTATTATCCATGACCATGACGCACGCTTGTTATTCCAAAGGGCAAATATACAAATTGATGGCTTTTTCCTACCCTATCCTGAATATTGTTATAATTATTATAATTGTCCCGTTGTTTGTCTACTTGAATGGGATGCTTTGAAATGATTTGTCATTCTTCGTGTGTTACTTTGTGAATCGACTCATCTGACCTTGAACGCGTATCCGTCGCTTCTATATCACCTACGCGCAGCTGAGTTTTAATTGTGAGAGGAACCCTTTGATATGCGAATATCTTAAATGCCCAAGAAGGCAAAACACACACAAAAATGTGCATTCCCGAACGAGGTATTTGCAGCAAAAACGAATCATTGGCCGTACAACTCCGTATGAGTAATTTTAACACAAGTATGTGCTGTATGTTGCACTTCTTTCGCACCGTACGTGGCCAATGATGATAATTATCGGAGGTGCGAAATGAACGTACTCTGGTCCACTGATTGACCTGAGGGTGAGCAAAGGTAGCTGATGTTAAGACATGCGTTGGCCCGATTTGTTTAACTTATTAGCCCAAACAATTGAGGGTATATTTTTTCTATATTTGAAGTTTTCGTGACTGCAAGGATCCATACTCTTTGTTTTTTTCAGTAAAATCACGTGGGTATTTTTTTTGTCGTGTTGTGTACTGTAATTTAACTCGTGACATGCCTGAAACGTTTGACCGTACAATGTCTATGACTGCCACTAATCATTAATCTACCGCTAGTTACAGGTACATCCAGCCCTCTGTTAATCTGTGTGGGTCGTGGTGGGTTTTTTTAAATCCACGCTTCACCACGCTGCTCGGTCACTGTGGGCTTGTGAAGGTCGGGGGGGGGGGCATTGACTCGGAACCATAAAAGTACAGCACAACAATGGATGTTGCTGCCCTGCCCACGGGTCCTCACAGCAGAACTCCGTGGTCGCATCTAACGCCTGCCTTTTTAAATCCTTTACATTAAGTTCGCTTGCTTGCTTAGGACCGTGCAAATCTTTCGGTCGTTTTTTAACCCACTTCCCGTGATCCAATCGAGCTGACATTTTCCACACAGACTCGTTGTGCGTGACAATTACTTTTCGTGAGAAATTTTTTCCAAAATTTTACACTGTTTAGGGAAAAAAATTCAATATTTAACTACCAATTGCTTAATGCTGGCAGACAATCATCTGACCCATAGGTGGCAGCCATCTCAAGCCAGAGGACGAGAGGACTCTAGCCGCCACGCATATAAAGGATTTATAGTGAAAAACTTTGTTTTTACGGGTTAATTTTTTAAATCCTTTATATTAAGTTCGCTTGCTTGCTTAGGACCGTGCAAATCTTTCGGTCGTTTTTTAACCCACTTCCCGTGATCCAATCGAGCTGACATTTTCCACACAGACTCGTTGTGCGTGACAATTAATGTTCGTGAAAAAATTTTTGCAAAAATTTTACACTTTTCGGACAAAAATATTATATTTAATTACCAATTGCTTAATGGTGCAATGCAATCATCTAACCCATAGGTGGCAGCCATCTCAAGCCAGAGGACGAGAGGACTCTAGCCGCCACGCATATAAAGGATTAATAGTGAAAAACTTTGTTTTTACGGGTTAATTTTTATTAAGTGCACTTGCTTGCTTGCGCGCTTACGACCGTGCAAATCTTTCGGTCGTTTTTTAACCCACTTCCCGTGATCCAATCGAGCTGACATTTTGCACACAGACTCGTTGTGTGTGACAATTAATTTTCGTGAATTTTTTTTCCAAAATTTTTACACTTTTTAGGATTTTTTTTTTATATTTAATTACCAATTGCTTAATGGTGGCAGGCAATCATCTGACCCATAGGTGGCAGCCATCTCAAGCCAGAGGACGAGAGGACTCTAGCCGCCACGCATATAAAGGATTTATAGTGAAAAACTTTGCTTTTACGGGTTATACTTATTTGTGTGCATGGCTGTTGCCCCTTCCAAGCTTCGGAGATCTGACGAGATCGGTTGCATTCCAGGCAATGTGGTCGTGCGTTTGAGGCAGCTGCAGTGTAGCCAGCCTTATTAGGGATTGCCACAACAAACACATGTGTGCTGAGCTTTAAACAGAAGAAAAAGTACTGTGTATCCTAACCAGGGAGGATGCATTGTTCGATGCACAATGCATCCACGTCACCTGAGCTGAAAAGCATGGCCATTCATGTTTTTTTTTTTAATTCGTTTTTTTTTACAGCTATGTATTTGAATCAGTTGGTCTCATTTCTGAATATTCATTTGCAGCGCATGCATATGGGTTGTTTGTTGGTGCGTTCATAATTGTGCTTTCATCATAGCTCTCTAATGTAACAGCGCAACCATGAGAAATGCTGTGGTGTGAAGTTCTGTTATTAAGGTAGCCAATCCGTGTACTTACTGCTGTATCAAGATAATAGACCCCTGAGATATTCGAATCGCCTTCTTCTAAGTACTCAGAGGTCAAGGCTAATTTCCTGGCCTGATTGGGCCGTTTGCCAGTGCAGCTCCAAAACTTTGGAACGCTTCGCCTTTGTTAATGAGACAATCGGAGTCGTCAGAGCTATTTAAGTCTGTCTTGAAAACTCACCTCTTTAAACTTGACTTCCCCCCCTCTAGTTCTGGCCGATTAACCTGCAGGTTATATTTATTTATATGCATGGCACATTGGGATCTACGGATGAAATGTACCACTTTACAAATGTAAATTATTATTTATAATATTTTCTCTATCCAAGAACATTTCACGTTTTTACACAACCAACAACCCCTCCTCTGCCAATGGTTACAAAACTAATCACATATCTTTGCCCACATCTGTATCTTTTTTGGACAAACGTTGGCAACTAAACACTTTCCAAAAGGGTTTTACAGAAGAATAATATACGTGAGGTTTCGTACCAGTGCAATTCGTGCTTACACGCGTGTGTCTGAGCTCACGTGACTAATGTATCGTTCCATTTTACGTGTGGTCGGGCATGTGTCCGTGCACCCATCTACTTATAATTTTAAAATCTTTAAACAAAAGAAAGGCTCTCTTAAAGGATTGGCTTATCAGCTTGTTAAATCTACGCACGACTTTTTCTTAATCGATCATGTTGAGTTTCAAGGAATTTGTCAAAAGCAAAGAAACCAATATTGGCATCGGTACAAAAACTATGCTTCAATAATATAAGCTAATCAATAACTTAAAAAAAAAAACACTGCACTAATGGATCTGGTATTAATAATAAACAGCACAACACAACTTTAAGCTGTCAGATTCGTTTCGCGTGAGCAATGCACTCCCCAGTTTGCCATTCCGGTTAGGCGGAGCTGCTAAGGTTTCTTTCTGCTGCACATCTGCTTAGCCACCAAAAGATATGGTGCATTATAAAATCACATAATTCCCATGCTGTCAGTTACTCTAAAAAAACATTTTCAAAGCACGAATTCAATATTTATTTACAACCACAATTCAAAAAAATGTTATCTCAATAATTTTTTGCCAGGAAATGAAGTGAGCAACAATATTTGCAATGCAGCGCTGTTTAGGAAAGTGGATATTTGAATTATTGTGGATTTTATATATTGTAAGAAATATCATAGAATTTTCTTTGAACCTATCTACGTGACTTTACCGAAAGACCCAAAGAATACGAATTCCTGCAGTCACGAAAGCTTTGAGTCAAGATTTACCACAAAGCCTTATTCCTGTATCGAAACCAGACTCGAGATCGCCCAGTGATGCACACAGAACCATCCCTGCAGCCGAGTGAACCCAATATCCATCACCGCGGAGGCGCTAGATTTCTCTTGCCCATAGCAAGGATCAGTGCACGTAATATCCCGTGCAGTGGCCTGGACACAATCTGACGAGTGGACACAGCGCTCTCGAGTGCCAGATTTGGTGGTCCTCTGGTGACTGTAGAGATACTCTTAGTTTTTTCGGTAAAGTCACGTAGGTAACAAAATGAAATTAAAATTAATAAAATAGAATAATAATAATAATAAAATCACGACGTTTCGGAGGCAACACAAGTCTCCGTCATCAGGTGGGACCGTCACAGCCAGATTAGCTGCATCAAGCGAGGCAGCAAATCTGGCTGTGACGGTCCCACCTGATGACGGATACTTGTGTTGCCTCCGAAACGTCGTGATTTTTATTATTTTATTTTTATTAATTTTAATTTCATTTTTTTACCTACGTGACTTTACCGAAAAAACTAAGAGTATGAATCCTTGCAGTCACGAAAGCTTCAAATCTAGAAAGACTGTAGAGGTCATGCCTGCACACACAGCAAGTTTGTGACCTTCGTGTAACTGATAGCCAACGGGAAAATGTAATACGGCTGCGTACGTTTTCGCGGTTGTGTTGTACAGCTCTCCGGCGTGTTTTGCCACGATGTCCAACATTTCAAGTCCTGGGAGATTCTTTTCATTTCCTGAAGAAGCTGCCATCACTTGGAGTGGAAACGTCATAAGTCGTGCCGAGCAATGCTCGTCACAAACCGAAAACTCATCGGAGAGTTGTTATGCAGTTGTTTTGCTGGACGTTTGTGAAAGAGGTTTGTGAGGCTCAGTGGACTTTACCTGGTAAGATTAAAAAAATAGTTTAGTTCTCTTTGTAACTTTTTTTAAAGTGATCTGTTGACATGTAAATGAGAATGTGGGGACAGTATTGGGTTAGTGAATGTAATGTCGGTGTGGAAACTGCATCTACGCAATGAGGATTGTTGGCAAATCATTGTTTTTGCCAAAATTGATTGACGTTGCCGTCCACTCATTGATATGCTAATTCTTTCTCTGTCCCCTCCCTCTCTCCGCCCCCGCCCCCCCTCTCTATATTTAAGGCCCCGTTACAGAAACGACCTCTCTCTTTGTGCCGATATGTGTCTCTCTGTGTGTCCTTGTGATGTCTGTCTGCTTGTATGTCTGTCTATAGTTTTCTAGTTCGATTTTTGTTGCTATTTCTTTTATGCCTGATGATGATTGCTTGTGTTGCAATCGAAACGTCGTAATATGCTATTATTTTATTTATTATTTTATCTTTAGACGTGACTTAACCGAAAGAACCAAAGAATAATTCCTGCAGTCACGAAAGCTCTAAAATTATGATTGATGGAGAATATTTGGCCTCCAGATCAGTGACCAATAACCAACTGCGGCGTGTTGTAACTGGGAATTGCAGGAGGCTGGTATTTTTCAGTGGTAGGGAGACGTGCATTTTGTATTTTTGGTGATTTGTTTACCTTTTTTGCACTTTGCACTAACTATCGTGTTTTTGTATTGTTTGTTGGTGTCACGTTCTGACCTGCCCCGACTGGACATCTGTGAAAAAATATACATCTTCTGACTCTGAGGCTATTAAGATGAACTCCCAATGATGATTTTTTTGGAAGGACCCACTTAATACATTTAGAATTAACGTAGACAACCACTTTAAATGTATTATTCGAATATGAAAGCACTTGATTTATTTAAATTTATTAAATTTCCCCCGCATCCCCAGCGTTTGGCATTGTTGTTTCATTGGCATTGCTGCTGCACTGGCATTGTTGCTGCATTGGCATTATTGCTGCATTGGCATTGTTGCTACTGGCATTGTTGGCATTATTGCTGCATTGGCATTGTTGCTACATTGGCATTGTTGCTACATTGGCATTGTTACTGCATTGGCATTGTTGCTGCTTAATTGGCATTGTTGCTGCATTGGCACTCGTGCACCGCCCGTGCTTCTGGTGCTGTTGATACACTTGGGCTACGCCCATCCCCAAACCCTTATAAACAGTTTGCCTTTAGAGGCTGACTCCTTTGCCTGATGACGACCGCTTGTGTTGCGATCGAAACGTCGTGATTTATTTTATTTTTATATATAACTACGTGACTTTACCGAAAGAACCAAAGAGTATACTTTATTTATTTGTTTGATTAATTATTGACCAAAATACATTATGCACCAAGCATAATATATCGAAACAACATATTGTATTGACACTGCACTCAATTTGTAAACAAAAAAACAAATCATAAAATCATATTTTGTTCTGGTAGGTCAATAATATTATACAGAGACGCTGTGTTCTACTCTTGGAGACCTCACCAATCACAGCTCGCCACCTAACAGACCATAACATCAACAAATCTCACAATACCAATACAACTCTCCCAGTATAGGATTTAGCAGGCTGTTGTGGCAAGTGCCGTTAGGAGGCACCTATGAAGGCCGGAAAGGCACATGAGGGGGTGCTTTGGCCACAATCAAACCGGAGCCACGGTGGTGAGATGTAAACCTACCTCGCCTGGTATACAGGAGGTCGTGGGTTTGATCCCGACCCTGATGCTTACTGTATATTTGGAGTCTGAATGTCTCTCCCCCCGTGGTCGCGTGGATTTATCTCCGGGTCCTCCGGTTTTTCCCTCCACATTTGGAAACAACATGCATTTAGAGCTGCTGTAAATTTCCACGTGATAAGACACTTCGCTGAACTATCATTTATGACCAGGTTGTATCTGACAAAGAGCTATATAGTTCAGTGGTCCTTACCTTGTAAAATAAAAATAAAAACATTGTTTATAGTTTTAGTTTGCCCAGCTACTCGTATAATGCTGAATAAACTTAGGGGAGAACCAGAGCAAGTTCAGATAATCACAACTGAGGTTGGTCGGAATTTAACTCGGGTTACCAGATGTATAGTGCAGTGCACTGTCTACTACACTTCTGCTCCCTGTACACCAATACAAAGACAAAGATCCCCCGCGTAGCCTTAACAGACTGTGAGAGCAAATACTGTTAGCGAGCACCTATGAGGCTTGACAGGGCACACGAGGGGCTAGGCGGCCAGCACTGGGCCTGTCCATCTTTTTCTCTCTCGTAGCGATGTTTATACATTGCACCATATAATCATTTATGGCTGCGTCGACCTAGGGGATGCCCAGGACTGGTTCAGATAATCGTCACGCATGTTTAGCCATGATTGGAAATCGAACTCTTAGTCACCGGGTTCGTAGTGCAGTGCACGAACCATGGCACCACTGCTGCCTTTACACACACACACATGTACACTCTCATAGCAAATGGGAGTCAAAACGATTGTTAAATTATGCTGTGTGTTCTGTAAAATGTATCTAAAGTCATTGTCCTGTACGTGCATTGCAAAATTAGAAAACTCCGCATGCGTGCAGGTTCATTATAATAATGGCTTAATGATTATTCATGTTCGGGAAAACAATAAGCATCTCTGTCCCTAAGTGCTGCTTTACTCTCCCTTGGGTGAGGACATTGTGAAAATATCATTACCCGATAGCAGAATCTTTATTCAGGTGGCCCGAAAAAAATCTTCATTACTATGCAACAAAAAATACAACCTTCACACGAATGAACGGTACTGATATGAATGCCAATCTATTTATAATTACGTGACCTACGAGTAAGGCATAAAATAAATAATTTCCTTAGTTTATTGCTAAATTTAGACGACACGTTGTGAAAATGTCGTCGTAATTAATAATGTATAAAATAAGTTACGACAGTATTGCAGGACTTAATTCATATGCGATATTATCGGTATTGTTTTTCATTAATTTACCATTGGATGACACTGATACGTATATGTATATACAGGGTGCCACAAAATTCACTACACATAGGGTTATTTTAACAAATCACGGATGGTTATTTAATTCGTTTTTAAAAACGTTCAAACTGACTTTTATTCACACTAATGCATGCATGAATTTTCTTTTCAAATTAATGTAGGACTTTTTTTTAAGATCACAAGTGTAATGTTTGAACATTCGTCAATGATGTTTTGTGCCAATTCATTCATTCGGGGTTCTTGGTCGAGATTTGTAAACGACAGATTTGAGGTGACCCCCACAGGAAGTATAAAAATAGATTTCAATTTCAATAACTTCACTGACAAACAATGAAAATGTTTAATGCCGATGTTAAAATACATTCAACAACCCTACGTGTCCTGAATTTTGGGCCGTCCGGTATATTTAAGTTCACTGCACGGTCGCATAACACGAAGGCATTGCGCGTACATTCCAGATACTTCACGCGGTTTCGTGTTATTGTTGTGAATATTTGCGTTGACATTGATCTGCTTTGCTACATTGTCAGCCGTGGGGGGAAGCACAAACAACAACAACAACAACAACAACAACAACTCAAACAGCCCTAATAGGAAACATAGATATCTGTCTGCTTATATGTCTGTCTATAGTTTTCTGGTTAGATTTTTGTTGCTATTTCTTTTATACCTGATGATGATTGCTTGTGTTGCAATCGAAACGTCGTATTATGCTATTATTTAATTTATTATTTTATCTTTATACGTGACTTTACCGAAAGAACCGAAGAAGGAAACATATATTTACATATACTGTACACCAGAGGTGTGGACTCGAGTCATGCGACTTGGACTCGAGTCAGACTCGAGTCATGATTTTGATGACTTCAGACTCGACTTGGACTTGCCTCATCTTTGACTCGACTTGACTCGGGACTCGAGAGCAAAGACTTGAGACTTACTTGTGACTTGCACAACAATGACTTTGTCCCACCTCAGAGGTGTGGACTCGAGTCATGCGACTTGGACTCGAGTCAGACTCGAGTCATGATTTTGATGACTTCAGACTCGACTTGGACTTGCCTCATCTTTGACTCGACTTGACTCGGGACTCGAGAGCAAAGACTTGAGACTTACTTGTGACTTGCATAACAATGACTTTGTCCCACCTCTGCTGTACACTGTAATAGGTTATGTTTCCGGCAATAGCCCTTCTTCAAAGATGCTATGGAAAATACATCTCTTCTATGGAGAAGGACCAATGACTGAAACGTCACCTATTACATATGAATATACGTCTCAAGTGAGGGTAGTGTTAACGGCGAATGCTTTGAGTTTTTGTTCGCATCGGCTGGCATATTATATATTTTTTTAATCGCTCTGTCCACTTATTCCACATTGACCACTGATGAAAAATTCATGGTGGGACAGAGAGGGGCCGAAGGGCTTGCATTCCCAACCCCCGGCTGCATTCCTTATGGATTTTTTTTCACACAGATAATGCAGAATCACGGCGTTCTATTTATAGGGGCCACTGCTGGAAATCGGCCGCAACATCGGCAATGACGCGCTGGAATTGACCGCCGTTGTGGGCATTATGGATCGAGCTACATATTCATTACTCCGAAGCTATACGGTTTTTTTTTTATAGCAAGCAGTTCCATTCAAAGCATGCG
Source organism: Lampetra planeri (assembly GCF_965212315.1). Classification (NCBI taxonomy): domain Eukaryota; kingdom Metazoa; phylum Chordata; class Hyperoartia; order Petromyzontiformes; family Petromyzontidae; genus Lampetra; species Lampetra planeri. The sequence goes on along the minus strand of NC_136122.1, from coordinate 8,733,846 downwards.
CTACTGCAAACAATGTTCGATGTGCGATTGATTTGCTTTATCGAATAATGATTGTCCAATTCCACATGTAATTGTCATATTGTAAAAACAAGTTTCGAAACATTTGCACTTGAATAACAGTCACTCGATGTGACTGAGACGTGGGTGAAGGGGAGGGGTAGGGTTTTGGCTCGCTACGCGAAGATTCCATGGTGAACAGATTCGTGATGGCTATTAGAGATTGCTAACGCAATTGTATCTGCAGGTCATACAATTTTTTCTTGCCAAGATTAACCTCAATAACATTTCCATGGATGCTTTGTGATTACAAATGTTAATCCAAGCTTTTGGGTCAAAGGTTAATGGTATAGGTTGCAGTATTTTTGAAAGAATCATAATATTTATTTATACCGGAGGAATCCGATGAGCTATAAAGCTATTTTCAAAGATGTCCAGTCGAGGCAGGCTAGAACGTTACATCAAAAGACAGTACAAAACACCATAGTTAGTGCAAAGTACAATAAATATAAAAAAAACATGTCACCCGAAATACAATGTGCAACTATCCATGGCACTGAAAAATACCAGACTACTTTAATGCCGATAATTGTTTTTTTACCCTTCTATCTGGCAACAAAACTGACACCTTTTTACAAGGAGTCATGTTTGCATAGACCGCAATACCTGCAGTCATAATACAAACAAAAGACATAACTCTGATAATGTGCACTGTCCTTGAAGTTGATTGGTCCACACCCGAGACAGCTTTCCTTAGAGCCTAGTCTCACATGGGTTGGACCAGATGACGCCAAAAGGCGTCATCTGGTATTATGACTGCAGGTATTGCGGTCTATGCAAACATGACTCCTTGTAAAAAGGTGTCAGTTTTGTTGCCAGATAGAAGGGTAAAAAAAACAATTATCATATTTTTACTGGCAAATGAGGTTCGCATAGTACTTGAATGCCCTTTTATAATATCCATGGCACTGAAAACTACCAGACTACTTTAATGCCCTTTTATAACATCCATGACACTGAAAAATACCAGACTACATTAATTCCCTTTTATAATATCCATGGCACTGAAAACTACCAGACTACTTTAATGCCCTTTTATAATATCCACGGCACTGAAAACTACCAGACTACTTTAATGCCCTTTTATAATATCCATGGCACTGAAAACTACCAGACTACTTTAATGCCCTTTAAGAATATCCATGGCACTGAAAACTACCAGACTACTTTAATGCCCTTTTATAATATCCATGGCACTGAAAACTACCAGAATACTTTAATGCCCTTTTATAATATCCATGGCACTGAAAACTACCAGACTACTTTAATGCCCTTTTAAAACACACCGCGGTGAGCTATTGGTCACTGATCTGGAGGCCAAACATTGTTAATCAAGTGTAGCTAAATTGGATTTTGAGGCTAAAAAATCCTCAGTGCGTACATGTAGTTTCCACAACGAAATTACATTCATTAAGTACACACATTCTCATTTACATGTTCTTTGATATGCCGTATTACCATAGGTCATATCATATTGTCTTTATTTAGCAAACAGATTTTTCAAATTAAAGTCGTAATCGTTAAAACACACACACCTAGATTAAACATATTAAAACTCATAATCCACCGCAGTAGTTTATTTAGTGACATTCACACGCCCCTCTTTAAAATTACCTTTCTAGATTTTAATATTTTATCCACGTATATATATCTAACAACAACAAAAACATTTCAACCATGATGTGGCCCAAGTGAACCACCGTTGGGCCCTGCTTCAGCGGTCCGTGAATCACAACGCCTCTGAGCGAATTCACGTTGCTAGGGGAACCCGGTTGCTCGGCAACACTCCTCTGCTGCCTGCGTCAGCGGCCTGCGCCTTGACGTCAGTGGTCCCCTTTGTCTTGCGCCAGACACGTGGTGCGCGGATTGTCGCCACTCGCTGCCGAGGGATTAACTCCCTCGGTGCGGGGTCAGCTGCCGTCTCGAGCAGGGGGCGTGCGGTCAGGGCAGGCAGGGGGAGGGGCACAGTCTCACCTGGCATGCTTCAATGAAAATAGCTGGTATGAGAAGTAAAATAAAAAAAATCGAGATTCTAGATTTGAAGCTTTCGTGACTGCAAGGATTCATACTCTTAGTTTTTTTTCGGTAAAGTCACGTAGGTAAAATAAATAAGAAAAATAAATAATAAAATGGTAAACTAATAATAGAAATAAAATAATAAACCACGACGTTTCGGGCGCAACACAAGCGTCTGTCATCAGGTGGGACAACCACAGCACGAAACAAATGCTGAAGTATGTATACCTACGTGACTTTACCGAAAAAACCTAAGAGTAAAAAATGTAGATTTTTTTTTTCCCACTGATCTGTGTTTATAAATGTCATTTCTGTTTGATTCACATCATTACAGAGAGACAGTAACAGGCACGCGCTTATTGCCCGCGCTCCATCCAGTTCTTGAGGGGGTGCGCAAACAGCGGGGATGACCAGCTCGCCGCTGCCTCATCGCCTCTCGTCTCTCCCTGCGTTTGCCGCGAAGCTTCACAAATTTGGCGATTTTTACTATACAAATGATTGGAATCGTACAGAAATGACGTAACACAGACCAGTGAAAAAACATTAATTTTTATTTTATTATTTTTCACTTTTCGTAACAGCTCTTTTTATTGGAGTATAGCAGGTGAGGCTGTGCCTCCCCTGCCTCCCCTGACCGCACGTCCCCGGTCTCAAACCCCCCAAACCCCACCACCACCACCAACACCCCCCTCCCAAACCAGTTAGCACCTCACTCGCTTGCTACCTGCTCACTTCAAGGTGTGAACTCCCTCGCCTGGTGGACAAGGAGGTTCGTGGGTTCGATCCCGACCCTGACGCCTGCTGCATATTTGGAGTCTGCATGTCCCTCTCCCCCGTGGTCGCGTGGATTTATCTCCGGGTCCTCCGGGTTTCCCCATCCACATTTAGAAACAACATGGATTGAGAGTAATTGGCTGCAATACATTTCCGCATGATTAGCCACTTTGTTGCGCTATCATTTGTGGCCAGGTCGCTTCTGAATAAGAGCTATATAGCTCAGCCGGCCTTACCTAGTAAAATAAAATAAAAATTCTAGATTTTAAGCTTTCGTGACTGCAAGGATTCATATTCTTAGTTTTTTAGGTAAAGTCACGTAGGTAAAAATTTTTAATTAAGATTAATAAAAGTAAAATAAAAATCACGACGTGGATGCATTATCATACAGCTATCGTGCTGTGACGGTTCCATCTGAAGACGGAAGCTTGTGTTGCCTCCGAAACGTGATTTTTATTTAATTTTTATTTTACTTTTATTAATTTTAATTTTTCACCTACGTGACTTTACCGAAAAAACCTAAGAATATAAAATAAAAAGTTAATGGTTTTCTGCTGCTGCCAGCACATCTATAAGGAAAAAAAAATGGCCTATGAGTTTCAATTTTTAAAATGTGTTGCTGAGGCTGGGATATTGGTCATATTTCACATCCATATGGCACAGATGGTCCCCAGAAACTGCTACTAAATGCATCAACCCTCCAGCTACATAATGGGCTGAGTCAACCTCCCACTGGGAGTTAAATTCACAAACTTCCAACCAAGCACTTGATATGCCTGTGGTGGTAACCATCTGGTCAGGTACATAGCGTCCTAAGGGTTAAGTATATTTTCCCATTTAAATGATAAACAACCCAATTTCGGTTTTGCCAAAATTGTTTATATAATGCATTATAAAGGTTAATACACACGATGACTAAAGGAGCACATATCCCCTCCAAGATATCTCAAATGTACGAGGAACGTTGAACTAATCCGTTATGGTGGAACGCGATAAGCGCCTATGCTAAAACACATGAATGTGGTGAACATCGATGCATTGCAGCGGGCTAATTGGGTGACCCGCTGCAATCAACGCAAGATGCTTCAACGTTCATAAACCGATGACAATGTTGACGGGCAAGGGTGTTCATTAACCACTTCTCAAGCGCCTGTAAACCACGCAAGCACGCACGCACGCACTCACACACACACGTGCCACCCCCCAAACATTTCCCCACTGCCTCCGAAGCTCTTGATAGGTTTTGTTTAATTTCATGTAAAAATTTATATTTTTTTAAAACTCGCGTGATAGTGTTGAGGTGCGTTTGGGGGGGGGCAGACTTTAATTGAGTCGGGTCGCAAGCTAAACAAACTTCACCCCTCGTCAGAGACGCTCTAGCAGAGGTCGCAACCGGGTACCCGATACCCGTACCCTACCCGATACCCGGCTACCCGTACCCGGCCGCGAACGGGTACCCGTTTGCGACCCTGGTGCGGCCGGGTACGGGTACGGGTAGGCCGTGAGTCACTGGTGAGTAACCGTTTGTCACTCATTTCCCAACGTCTTGTCTCTTCTCACAATTCAAGTTCCTAGAATCAACCCACCCGCGCCTGCAGCATGGCTTCATCCCAGAAGTCGCAATCAGGTACCCAATACCCGTACCCTACCCGTACCCGACCGGGTACGGGTAGGGTACGGGTACGGCCGGGTACGGGTACCCGTTGGCGACCCTGGTGCGGCCGGGTACGGGTAAGGAATCAAAACCCGTTTGCGACCTCTGCGCTCTAGGAGTGTGTGGTGGCCAGCGTGCACAGCGACGGTTTAAACGGAGGGCGGCCGCACGCCACGCAAGCGCCGAATTTAACGCCGCAGGTCTCCTTGGAAATGGTCCAAGGCGCCTGACAACCGGGTAATGAATTAAACAGAGAATGCCCCCTTTTTTTAATCAAATGCAAGCGAGTTGCCGTGAGCGTCAGGCATGAAGCAGCTAAATCATGCATTTAACGATGCTGGAAAGCACTGGGGAAGCAAAGCCTTGGTGAGTTTGTGGGCCGTGAAAGACGTTTTCATGACAGGGCTGCAATGAGGTGGGTGGAGAGGTGGTATGATAACGCGATATACAGTCATACAACTTGCAATCAGCTCGCACCTAAATGCAACTACGTCTAAAGATGCTGTACAAAACAGTGGGACCTGTTTGTCATGGGCAACAAGGAGGTGTGTATTATTTTATTGAGACTTTTTTTTTTATAGAAGACTCCGTCCTAGGCCGAGGAGAAGAGGATAGTCTTGAGCCTGAGGTTGAACAGGGAGCGGGGAATCAGGAGGATGAATGGCTGGTGGGAAAATAGAGTGGCAGTAACCTCAAATTGAGTGAAGGTTGACTTGGTCTAATGCAGGGGTGGGGAACCTTTTTTCTGCCAAGGCGCCATTTGAATATTTATAACATCATTCGCGGGCCATACAAAATTATCAACTTAAAAATTAGCCTGTTATATTTGGTCAAATATTTAATTAACTGAGCCCTAATGTGATGGCTGGAACTGCTTCTCTTTGGTGAGGCGTGTGATGTTAGCTGCTATTGATGATGTTGCTACTCGCAACTGCTTTTCCAGGTTTGCTCCTAGATTTATTGAATTTCGAGTCCCGCCTGCGGTTGCCTTGGCAGGGCCAGACACCAAATGATTTCGCGGGCCTCATACGGCCCGCGGGCCGGACGTTCCCCACCCCTGGTCTAATGGGAGCCAAGGAATGAAAAGCGTCAAAGGAAGGGGAGCCACAAAAGCAGTTAATTTGCAGGTGATAGGTGGATTCTTACATTGCACGATTGTGGAAAGCGGCTTGGGGAAGCCTTTATTCAGCAGAGGATTGACCATGGCTGCTTCTGCTGATGATGATGATAATGATGCCTTGTCAATCTACGTGTTTGATTGCTGTTCAGGGACAATACATGGCAGTGGCATTGCTGCAGTGGCAAAAAAGAGCTCACAGCTGCAGGTGCCCTGCTTTGTCATCCCGATGTCAATCTAGACCCTGATTGTAATTGCTTCCTTTGCAACACCACTGCATGTGCCACTACGCTTCTTTTAAATCAGAACTCCACTGGTTTTGGTGAGCAGCTTACAATGCCCAGCTTGCTGCCTTCACCATTGGCAATTCAAGTTCAAAAATCATTGTAGATGGGGCATTATATATAGAGAGAGTATGTAATGTTTTTTTTACTATGCTTATTATTAGTGTGTCAACAGTTCAGTCGTTGCGATGGGCAAAAGGCTTTGTGTGTGACGTCAATGGTTGGACAGTGCTCATTTCTGTTGCAGGCACCTGAGCTAATGGTGGAAGTTCCATATTACTATGGCAGGTGCGAGTCTATCCATAAGAGGACCGCTGTTAGCTTCCCACAAAGTGGCGCTGCCTTTATTAACCCAGGAGGTGCTGATGGGCTGAGTAGACCCCACAAATTGGGGATTTCAACTCACGGGCTTCCAATTGCAAGTAGGGACCTTTCACTATTCTGGCAAATCGCCCGATGAAGCTGGTTGTAATTACCAGAGAAACGTCGTACTACTCAAATTGTAAATGTTGTGGATTTATTCTCCAACACACCGGTGGGCTGAAATAGTCCCTAATTGGCGTTTTGTTTACGTGACAAATTCCTTACTAATTGGCTGTGTCGGGTGGTGGAGGGCTACGACACATTTATACTTACGCGATCTAACCCAAAAACCTTCATTGTGAACGGAACCTTTCCGCCCAGCAGCCACCACGATAAATGGCGTTTAGAGAACATTATCGACCACCCAGCAAGGCGCTGACGAGGACGCCCAGCACGGAGATGAAGCGACAGGATTATCCCTTGTGCGGTAGCGAGATGGATCGTGGCGTTTTACGGAACCGCGAGAGATGGCGGTGGCACGGAGAGGCCTTCGTTCAGTTGCGCACAAAGCACGGCCACCGATGGCGAGGAGAGACTCTGCTGTATCGGCAATCACTTGCAGGTGGGGTCTACGCCTGAAGGTTTTCGTAAATGTCTCCTTTTGTCTCCGTCGATATCGACGATTCTTGTCAGCGTCGTGGTGGTTTGCTGTCTCCTCCGTTGGGCTCTCTGATGTTCGTGTCGGCCGGTGTTTCTCAGAGTTCCCATAATAAAGGTTTTTGTGTTAGATCGCGTAAATATAAATGTGTCGTTAAACCCGCCGCCGCCCGACACATCAAATTAGTAAGGTTCATCACGTAAACAAAACATTGCAATTCGTTCCTTGTTCAGCACACCGACGTGTTGGAGAGTAAACCCACAACATCTACATTTCAAGTACGACGTTTCGCTGGTAATCACAACTAGCCACATCAGGCGACTCTGGCTGATGAACTAATAACGAATTGGCATGTTTTGTTTGCGTTGTACGAATTGGCTGTGTCAGGTGGTGGCGGGTTTAACGACGCAATTATATTTACGCGAACTAGCCCAAAAACCTCTTACGGATGATATTGGTCGTGAAAGTTTACGTGTTAAACTTTCTCGAAATTTTTTTGGGCCGCGGACTGCTCATCCACTGACCACCCAGCTCCCCACCCCTGGTGACAAAACGCAGTCACTTCTCTCTCTAAATACCAGCAATACAAAATGATTCAGATTATCGGGACATGTTTTTTTTTACGCAGATATAAGTTTCGTTTTTTAGGGGGGTGGTGGGGCATTTGGACCTTGGGGTTAGGGTGCTTATGGCACCCGTGGGCCGACGTCCGATTAGCACGCTCGGCTACGCACGGTGCGAAAGAAGTTCATCATACACACACATACACATAGGATAGTTTCATTAAATTAAATATCACAAGTAAAATAAAGGTAGTCCCCGACTTACGATGGAGATGCGTTACGACCTCCCCATCGTAAGTCGAAAATATCGTAAGTCGAAAATGGCCTCGCCTACCCAGGAGTCTTAAAGAATGGTGATAATTTAGCAAAAAAGAGCAATTTACAGTACCGTACTGTATAAACTATATGCGTACAGTACATCCCGGCAGCGTCCCAACGTGCAGTATCGTACCTCGTACGCTGCTGCGTTTGCCTGCCGCGCGAAATGTAAAATATTTTACAATTTTGTCATATCGACATCGCCATCGTAAGATCGAAATATCGTAAGTCGGACCGTCGTAAGTCGGGGACTACCTGTATCAATTAATGTCCAAACCCCCCGCCCACCTCCCACGCATTTCACAACTAGCACTAGTCGCATTCCTGCATTTCCCATAAATATGCTAAATTCCTCTTCATATGCAAATTATTTTGTCAAGGCGCTCTTCCTCCTCCCTCCCAGCTTAAATAGACGCTCCAAGCCTAGGACGTGTCATTCAGACTCCGTCTTATTGACAGACATGTTCTTCACCTGAGGACGGCTGCTTGCGTTGTGGCCGAAACGTCGTGAGAATTATTTTATTACGTTTTATTTTTATTATTTCATTACTTCCCTTCTACGTGACTTTACCGAAAGAACCAAGAAGACAAAAGGTGGAATGAACGTTGTCGTTCTTGTCCGGATCAACCTGCGATTGCATCACAGCCGCGTGGACCACCTGGAGGACCCGCGCGGACCGCCGGTGGTCCTGGAACCACACTTTGAGAACCACTGGTGTGGGCTGATGCGGGCACAGGCATCTGGTTAGGATGTATGTGAGCGGGTTGAAAGAAGCTGTTGCGTGGAAGCCCGAGGAGATGTTGCATGTATCCCAGGAGGATGCTTACGGCACCCGTGAGAACCGCGTCTGTAATATTTCTGAGTAGAGATGCCGTGTCTGTTTTAGCCACAAATTGGTCGCATTACTGGCGCAATGCCTGAAGTTGCCGGCGCCTTCCCTCAAATTAAGTGCCGTCCTTTTATTGTGGAATTTGAAGCAACGGCTGGGGAAATTGATTCGGGTGATGTATTCTCACCCATCTATTTTCATCCTCTCCAATATACCCAGATTCCAAACGCAAAAACCAGCATAAATTGCGAATTAAGTTGGTTTTTTTTTGGCGTGCGTTTTTTTTTTCCTGCTTGGGAAACAAAGTTGTACGGTTGTTGTTTTTATTGTGTGTGTGCAAAAACGACAACATTGTTTATCATTTTGCAAACGGAACTAATGAGATGCCAAGCCCAGCAAAGTCACCTTGCCAGCAGCTGAACCGCAGACGGCACACACGCGTGGCACAACATCGGGAGAAGGACAGGACCAATGTGTTACACCTGCGTTTTCTCATCTGCGGAAGAATAAGAGAAAAAAAGTACCTATGCTGCGCAAAGATAAAGAACATCCATTGACTATTCTTCAAGGACAACAGGGAAATGGTACAAACAGCCACTTCTTGGTCGGGCAAGAAATAAGTGACCGCTAACTTGCAAATCACTTGATGTTTTGCCATCATCATTATAAGGATTAGCCATTATCAATCCCCTGCTGGATGAGGGCCTCCTTACACCACCCTATCCTTTGTGGTCCTGGGAGGCCAGAATCAATTTCTCTCCAGCATGTGAGCTGATCTAACCGCTCCATCTCCGAGGTGGTCGTCCCACTTCGGACATGTTCTCTTGTGCTGCCATTATGTCACCAGCCTCATCCTTCAGCTGTCAACCCTGATTGGGATGTGTCCGGCCAACTACATTTTCTTAGCAGTCAATAGGATGTCTCTGATTTTTGTCGGTTTTCTGTATGGTAGTTTTCTTGTCGGTTTTCTGTATTTGTGTCGGGTTTCTGTGTCGGGTTTCTGTATCGTGGTTAATGCAGACATGATTCCTTGTAAAAGGTTTCAGTTTGGTGTTTTAACATCTTAACACCTGTTTTGTTGCCAGTAAAAAGGGGAAAACCTATTCTCAGAGTTCAAATAGTATATTTTAGACAGTAACACGCAGGTGGCAGCGAGGGCTCATTTATAAGATTATTGCAATTGTCATGTACAAACTCCATCGGGGAATTGACATCTTGACTTGACTTCAAATAATAAATAATGCATGACCCTCTTTAAATGTATTTTACGAATTGATGTTTACGTGCTATAAACCACAGCCATTGCCTTAAACATTTTTACTTTTAAAGCCACAGTACTATCAGTTGTTTTGTTATTTGTGTAATGAAGGCTTCCACACAGCTTTGTTGTCATGGGTTGCTGTTTGACCATACTTCACTCAACTTGTCAGTGTCGGTTGGTGACATGAAAGCCCATAACTGGCTCAGATACCACTTGGCCATTGATGTTAGCCGTAGCCAGCAATCAAACTCACCGGCTTTGTAATGCAGCGCAAGTATCGTTCATATCTAGAGTTTAAAACTTATTTTTGTTCTTGGAGATAATATATGTAACTGCTGGATGTAGTGATCAAAATAATTTATTTGCAATGAAGCAGCCTAAAATTATTTAGCAGTTGGCCAAATATCTACTCGTGTTGAAACATTGTGTCATATCACGGAATATCCAAAATGTCCTCATTAATTTCTAAAAGCAGCGTGGCGTGACATTCCGACGAAAAAAGTGTCTTGCTTAAATATTTAATGCATCGTTATCAGTTTGCATAACAGATCACCGCGTCTACAAAGCAGACAGATTAACGACGTGCTGTTGGCACACACAGCCGACTTGGCGCTTAATTAAATTGAAATGTGAAGATACAAACACAAGGGTGCCACTTCCTTAGCACACCATCGGCAGCACTTTGCCCCCCCCCCCTCATCTGTTTGATTGAACACTAAGGGCAATAATTCACGGTGCTCTGCCTGATTGAATGGGGCTCCACAGAGGCGAGATGTTAACTCTCTCGCCTGGCATGAAGGAGATCGTGGGTTCGACCCTGACCCTGACACCTGTATATTGTGAGTTTGCAATGTTCTCCCCGTGGTCGCGTGGATTTTTCTCCGGGTCCTCCGGTTTTTCCCACCACATTTAGAAACATGCGTTGAGCGTATTTGGCTGCTATACATTTCTACATGATAAGCCACTTCGCTGAGCTATCATGTTGTTTCTGACAAAGAGCTCTATAGTTCAGTGGGCCTTACCATGTGTAATAAACGACTGGACCACGATGTCTGGCTCAGTGTCCTTTATTCGGTTCGTGCTGTACACCCACACGGCTGTCTTTACTCTGTAGCTTCTCCACGGTGCTGACTCCAATGTCGGCCCGATCCACAACAGCAGCCCCGCTGCTGTTTCTCTCACACAGCCCCCCTTGGCTGTACTCGCTGCAACTCCTCTCCCTCCGCAGCTCTGACAGCCTCTTGCTGTCTCTCTCTCTCCCTCCGCAGCTCTGACAGCCTCGTGCTGTCTCTCTCTCTCTCCGCAGCTCCTCCTGGCAGCCACACCGCTGCCTCTAACACGCAGCCCTTCTGGCTGACTCCTCTGCAGCTGCACACCACTCCGCAGCTTCCTCTTGTCTTCGGGGTTGGCTCCCGATAGCCGTCGGTGCCCCCCCTCTTCTCACTCGCCCGCGTGGCCTCACTCTTTTCCGCTCACACCCCGACTGACTTCCCCTTCCGGTTTACCCGCTTAAGGACCCGAACCTTCCACCCACGTCACATGACTCCACCCCCCGTGACGTCACATCCGGAAGGTCGCTTACGCCCGCATTACACCACCCTCCCCCGTAGAAAAATCCCAGCCGACCTCGGCTGACCAATAGCAAATCGTAATGCGGCGAACCGAGCTTCCCCCCCTAAAGGACACTAAGCATACAATGTAACAGCAAGAACAACAACAACAACGCAATTAACATCAACGAACGTACAAAAAGCATGCAATAAATACAACTGTAAGAAAAAAAATAACAAGACAGCAACAATCAACGAAACGTAAGCGATTTGGAACGTGTGCGGGTCGCCGGCTTTGGCCGTAGCCACGCGGGCATTCTCCCGCGCCTCCGTGACTCGGCGAACCGTGTCCTGAATGTATTCAGGAAGTGGTTTACGAGGTCCCTTCACCCCAGTTCCCAATTGCACATCCACCGGCGGCACGTTTTCCCGACCATACATAAGGTAAAACGGCGAATATCCTGTAGCCGCATGAGGCGTCATCCTGTACGCCGAAAGCACCCCGGGGATGTGCAGATCCCAATCTGATTGTTGTTCACTCACGGTATGGCAAAGCATGGCAGACAATGTCCTGTTCAGCCGTTCAACCATACCATCCGTCTGCGGATGGTATGGGGATGTCCGTACTTTCTTAGTCCCAAGGCCCGCGCACACTTCCGCCAATAATTTAGAAGAGAAATTCCTGCCCTGGTCCGTGAGGAGTCTCTCAGGCGCCCCCTTATCCATAATATACCCAAACAAAAAGGCGTCGGTAATGGCCGCGGCCGACTGATCGGGCAACGGCCAGGCCATCGGCCAACGGGAGAGGTACTCAACCCCTACCAGCAAATATTTATTACCCCTCGCCGATGGTGGAAAAGGTCCCAATATGTCCAGTGCCACCAATTCATTGACTCGAGACACCTGAATCGACTGGAGAGGCGGCACGTAAGGATGTTTCGGCGGCTTACGTCGTGCACACGCAGGGCACGCGCGCACGTGCCCTACGACATCTGTCGCCATGCCGTGCCAAAAATAATGACGTTGCAACGTCAACAAGGTCTTCTGCACCCCTAAATGTAAGAGAGTGTCACAATGGAGGGTTCTAATCAACTCGAATCGCAAGGACGTTGGTACCACCAGGCGCCAACGTTCCTGGAACCCCTCCCGCCACATAAGCAGACCATCTCGGAGAGCGGTTTGCGGCCCCATAGCCGTACTCGGACTCCCATTGTCCCTAGCAGACCGCTTCCGCAAGGACACCAATGACTCATCCATCATCTGTTCCCGGATCCAGACAGACCGCGGCAGATTCAAAACCCCGTCAGCCGGTCCCGGTTCCATCGGAGTGTCCGACTTCTCGACGGCCAACGTAAGCGGCTGAGGGGGGTTTGGAATCGGCGAACACCTATGCGTCCCCGACTCACATTTACAAGGGGCGCGCCGCGGTAATCTGGAAAGTGCGTCAGCGTTCGCATGGCGCACTCCCTTCCGATGTTGAATTTGGAAGGAAAATTCCTGTAGCGTGTCCAACCAACGTGCCAACTGTCCGGATGGCTGGTCAATTTTAAGGGCATATTGCAAGGCCGCATGATCCGTACGCACAATAAAAGAACGACCGTAGAGGTATGGTCGAAATTGCCGTAGGAAAAAAACAACCGCCAATAGTTCTCTGCGAGTGACACAGTAGCGGGTTTCCGCAGGAAACAAGACTCGGCTACTATACGCCACGACACGCTCTACACCCCCTTTAGACTGTGATAACACCGCCCCAATACCTGTGTCACTCGCGTCCGTATCAAGAATGAATGGGTGATCGAAATCGGGATAATCCAATGTTGGGGCCGTGGCCAATAGATCACGCAGACTCCGAAAGGCCGCCTCCTCCGGCTGTCCCCAAACAAACTTCCGTCCTTTACCCGTAAGGAGATGCAAGGGCCTCGCAATCGTCGCAAAACCCGGCACAAATCTTCGGTAATACGAGGCAAATCCCAAAAACCGCCGAACATCCCCCACGGTGGCCGGAGTCGGCCAATCCCGGACGCACGCCGTCTTTTCCGGATCCGTGGACACTCCCTCAGCACTCACAATGTGCCCCAAATAGCGGACGGACCGTTGCAGTAGGTGACATTTCTTTGGTTTGAATTTCAATTTGGCAGAACGCATCCTCGTGAACACTGTCTCCAGCCGCGTCAAATGTTCATCAAATGTGCGGCTGAAGACAATAATATCGTCCAAATATATAAGACACGTCTCCCACTGCAACCCCGTCAAAACGAGCTCCATCAATCTTTGAAATGTAGCAGGGGCCGCATTCAATCCCATCGGGAGACAGTTGAATTGAAATAACCCCTGCGGCGTACGGAATGCGGTTTTCTCCCGTGAGGACTCGTCAAGGGGAAGCTGCCAAAATCCCGAAGAGAGGTCCAGTGTGGAAAAGAACTTAGCCCCCGACAATGCGTCGAGGGAGTCATCCATACGCGGCAGGGGGTACGCATCTGCCACCGATATCTTATTCAATTTGCGGAAATCAACACAAAATCGCAATTTGCCATCCTTCTTCTTAACCAAGACGACTGGAGCGCCCCATGGGCTGTTAGATGGCGATATAATGTCCGCAGCCAACATGTCTTCCACTGCCCCCCGTACGTGTTCTCGCTCCGCAGGACTCATCCGATGCGAATTTAATCGAATAGGGGCAGCATCGCCCGTCTCAATGTGATGGTAAAGCAACGAAGTGCGGCCCAAATCCAAATCATCGGAGCTGAACACATCGGAATATGTCAACAACAATGTACGCAGCGCACCACGTTGCTCCATGGACAGGGAAGAATTTCCATCACATAAATGAGCAACCCAACGATCATCCGAACTCCTTGGCTCGGAAACCCCAGCAACAACTCCCCGGCTATGTGGACAATCATGGGTCGCAAACGCCGTAGTGGCATGTGCCACAACCGTACCGGCCGGGACACGGACGTTTTCTCCCCCCGCATTAAGCACCTGTAAAAACGGTAATTGATCCGGCCGGACGATGGTCTGTGCCCCCACTAACGCCAACCCGGTTGTTATCGTGGCGGACGGTGACAACAAGACCCCTACTGCTCCTAGCCGATCAGGCAGGGGCTTCCGATACCGCAAGGGTATAAGCATCTGTGTACCAGGTGGGATGTCCACAGATGCGACGGACAGCGCCTGCACTTGTACGGCCGAAGCAGGTCGCCCCCAGGGCGACGGCAGAAACGAGATTTGACGGCCCCCCGGCAGTTCAATACAATTCTCATTGATTTTGATCAAAATGGGCATCTTAGCCAAAAAATCGGTGCCTAACAAACAAGGAACCGCCAAAGATCTCGATATCAACACAACACCCGAGGCCGACACATCCCCAATAGATATCTTAGCATCCACCTGACCCACGATACCCATGCTACCCCCGTTCGCAGCGACGCACGACCCATAAACCGGACGCACAGCCCCCGGCGGGATGCCCAACAGATGGAAAATGACATCCGAAATAATAGTCGCAGACGCGCCGGAGTCGACCAAAATGCGTACGTCCACCCCTTGTATAGACCCCGGTACAGTGGACGAGCCCGTAGCGGCCGCGACGACTCTCCGTGCCAACTTGCGCCACTGCGTGACCGAGCGACAAGGCCCCGTCGAAGGGCATGCTTTAACCACAACGTTAGGATGGCGCAACGACGGTGATGGGTGAGGTGTAAAGCCTTGCCGAGTGTCTGGTGCGTGCCGACATGCCTGTTTCGGAGGATCTTTAGCCGACTTGACCGGTGCCGAGGCCTCCTGCTGCGGCGGAGCCGGGAAGCGGGCCCAGCAGTCTCTGGCGTAGTGGCCCCTACGCCCGCAGCGGAAACATTCGGCCTCGTTGCGCCGAAGCGCAGGCCTCGCCTCCTGACGGCCCCGTTCTGGTAGCGCCGCGCGCGGTCTCGGCCCGCCGCGTCCCGTCCATGGAGCGGAGGCGGCCGTCAGTTGTTGAGGGCCCCGGTCATCCGGAACATAGACAGCCTGCGCAGGGTTCCACCCCAGCGCATCCCCTTCTTTGACGGGCCCCCCCGTCCACGCCGTCACTTGTTTCCAGCGACGGAGGTTGAATTGCGCATCGAGACACTTAGCAGCCGTCCGGGAAGTTAGCTTCTCATGCCCACACACAGGCATGGGGATCCCTAGATCCCGAGACAGCTCCAACATTTTCCCTAATATGAGAGGCTCGAGCAGGTCCTGTGGCGTCTCAGGATAAGCTGCCATAGCCAGCTCCAGCACCGCACCCCTGAACGCCACGGGCGACTCCTCTGGTGCTCGTTGTCGTTGAGCGAATCGCCGATGCGCATCATCTGGTGGCTCATAAGCATCGGCCATTTCTTGAAAAACACCACATAAAGTTGCCTTCTTATCGGTCGTTATGGAACGGAAGAATCGGACAGATTCGTCGTCCAGGAGAGTCGGCAACACCTCCAAAGCCTCCGCATCGGTCCATCTTGCTGAACGAACCGCCGCCAAAAATCGGCAGGCGAAAGCGCTCCAATCGCCCCCGATAGAGAATTCCTTAACTGTAGTAAGGTGGCGACTCCGACTCCTCTTTACGCCGTCTTCCAATGATGGTTGTTCGGGAGGCAAATTCAAAATGGCGTCGGCCCGCGGCGTGGCCAAGATGGCGGTTTGGCGCCGCGGAGCGCGCAAGATGGCGTCTTCTTGCCGCGTGGCCAATGGCGGCGGCAGGACAGGCAACGTGGCGGCCCGCGGAGCACCAATTGCATCATCCATCGTCCCTGGCGCGACGAGATGGCATAGATGCGCCAGGACGTCCTTAAGTGCCTCCAGTTGTACCGCCATCGCTTGCCATCGTTGATCCGCGTCTGATGATGTCGACGGACCCGCCACCGCGCCAACATCCTCCACTCCCGTTCCCGTGGTCGCCTCAGCCGGGCTCTCCTCCACCACCCCAACAGGATCCGTGGTTGGAGGGAGTTCGTCGTCGTCGGACGAAGAAGCCGATGCAGGCGCCGGATTAACTTTCTTCCTCACTTGTTTCGACATGCCGTTGCACTTCCGACACCAGTGTAATAAACGACTGGACCACGATGTCTGGCTCAGTGTCCTTTATTCGGTTCGTGCTGTACACCCACACGGCTGTCTTTACTCTGTAGCTTCTCCACGGTGCTGACTCCAATGTCGGCCCGATCCACAACAGCAGCCCCGCTGCTGTTTCTCTCACACAGCCCCCCTTGGCTGTACTCGCTGCAACTCCTCTCTCTCCACCTCCTGGCAGCCTCGTGCTGTCTCTCTCTCTCTCCGCAGCTCCTCCTGGCAGCCACACCGCTGCCTCTAACACGCAGCCCTTCTGGCTGACTCCTCTGCAGCTGCACACCACTCCGCAGCTTCCTCTTGTCTTCGGGGTTGGCTCCCGATAGCCGTCGGTGCCCCCCCTCTTCTCACTCGCCCGCGTGGCCTCACTCTTTTCCGCTCACACCCCGACTGACTTCCCCTTCCGGTTTACCCGCTTAAGGACCCGAACCTTCCACCCACGTCACATGACTCCACCCCCCGTGACGTCACATCCGGAAGGTCGCTTACGCCCGCATTACACATGTAAAAAAAAAACATAGTTTCGGTTGAATGGCAGAGGCGCTTAAAACGAGACTCTCTTGCTTAACAAGCTGAACTGTACAAACGTTGCCAATAATATCAAGCTAAGACCTTGATGGAGACTTATCATTATTCCAATCAAGGGTGAAGCATCGACCTACATTGTTTTCATTGCAATGCTTTAATGTCTCATCATAATACACACGTAAATGTTTGTATGGTTATCACACACAATTTGTAATCTAGAGGTCACCGGGTTTTATTTCCCGCCAAGGAAATTGAAGAAAGTGTCGGTTTCTTAAATCATCTCACCTCTGTCCACCCAGGTGTATAAATGGGCACTCCCCCACATTCGATGAGCAGGTTGTGGTGGGCGATGGGGTAAAGTGTGGGCCCTCCTACGAGACGTCCGGCCCAGTGTGGACAAGAGAGGCAAATACCCTCGAGCGGGGCACTCAAGAGCGCTCTCTCGTGGAGGCACTTCTGCCAGCAGTGGCGTGAGCAAGCAGTTGCAGGGCCGCACCTTTACCTTGTATACAAAAGGCTGCTTTAGCAATAATATCATAAACACAAGTAAAGACTAACACAAAGAAAAACTGTGATTTTTGTTTAATCCTACGTCATCTTAAAATTACAAATGTGTTGATTTGCTTGTATTGGAAGTTATTTCAAGTGTTAAACTGAATACCATTTTGAAGCAGACGATCCAGATTTTAAAAAAAACACATTTATTTAATACAATGAAAATACGTACAATCTGCAATCAACGGCATTTTTCGTTGCGTTCAATTGCAAGCACATAAACTCACACACTCACACAAAAGCATTCCATTGATATCTACACAATGTATATATAATCCTGCCTTAATCATATTATTCGATTTTATTTTCTCTAACATGTCGACGGTACAGTATTTACAAATTATATATCCTAACCAGCCATGCATAATTAGCAAAAAGCATGTTGGGAGTCTTCATATCGAGCTTTACATATTGCACATGCAACACAGCGTCAGGTTACCAAATACCGTATCAACTATCACGTAACACTGGTGGACCTGAGATTACCACTCAGATGTATGCAGGAGAGAAGGTCAAGTAATTTTTATGTCCATCCCACACTAAGCTTGCACAGGACTGGGATTGCATTTTATATACCGCAGTTGAAAATGGCCAGGAACAAATGGACGGAAACGTGATGTACATCTTACGATAGCGACGCGTTATTTCTGCAAGTCCCGATGTACGTGATTGACTCATTCTAATGAAGGTCATCTCTTGTATCCGTGCGGTCAACAAGGCGACGTTAACCAAGGGACAGGGTGCTATGCGGCTTTCTCGTCTGATACCTCGTGAATACCGTAAACACGTGATCCTGTGCTTGTGTGTGTGTGTTTTTGTTCGTCGTGCAGTGGTGACGGCAACTCTGTAGAGTGGGGGCTGTTAGGCTGAGCTATGGAGAAAGTGCTGCGATGATTGGTATTTACTTTGCTTCAGACGACATCATTCGGCAACGCGAGGGGGAAGGTGAACATTGCAAGAGAAGGTTTCTGTCCTTCGCTTGAAAGTGCGGGACAAAATTTGACGGTCAGCAAAGAGTGACCAACGTTGCATAAACGACTCATTTCCACATATTTACATAACCAAGGCTTTTGAAGTCGAACTAAATAAGTAAACATTGCACGTACATTCAATTAGATGTGACATTTTTTTTGGCACATGTTTGCATATTTATAAGTAACACCGTGAATATGCAGTAGTTGTTTTTATGTAAGGTTTAACATGATTTCACTTATCCCAGAGAGGCAATGTAGGCAAGGGTTTGTCAAAAATAGTGAGACACGATGTTTACTTTGACAAATAGAATAAACATAGTGATATATCCGAGTGACCAAAAAAAATTCGAAATTTGACATTTGAACATAAAGTCAACTGTACAATTTCGTATTCTTAGGTTTTTTCGGTAAAGTCACGTAGGTAAAACATCAAAATTAATAAAAATCAAATAACATAAAAATCACAGCTAATCTGGCTGTGACGGTCCCACCTGATGACGGAGACTTGTGTTGCCTCCGAAACGTCGTGATTTTTATTTTATTTGATTTTTATTAATTTTGATGTTTTACCTACGTGACTTTACCGAAAAAACCTAAGAATATGAATCCTTGCAGTCACGAAAGCTTCAAATCTAGAATGTACAATTTCGATCAAATATCATTATACTAAACCCACTGGGGGAAATGTGAAGTTAAATATGTACTTCCCGAATTAAGAGTAACGCAATTTTATTTAAAACTATTAAAAAAATTATATAGACAGTAATCTGTTTGCCGGTGGGAAATGTTATATTAGAGCAATTAAACCTGCTTGTACATTGTAAATATAAACGGCGTGGTTGAGTAATGAATCGCTGATAAAGAAAGATATATATATAAACGTAATATTGTGGTAAAAATTTTTTTATAGAAAATTAAGATAATTTCCAAAGTTTTTTCCCTCCGGGAATATGATTGGGACGGAGCTTGAAAAAAAGACGATGAGCGTTAAGTGCGTGTGTGGATATCGTGCAAACCTGCACGGAGCAAAACACTTTGTAAAGTAAAGCACGACGCATTGAAATGCAACCAATTTTGCTCGAAAAACAAACATTCAGCTACAACATAGCTGCATTTAATACAGGTTAATTCTTACAGCACATGCAAAAACGCCCAATATTTAATAAAGATCAGCCGTATATTTACAAATGGTCTCAATGATGGTACTCTAACGACACCGTTGTTGATTTTTTTCAAAGGCGGATGAACCATGTACGATAAACACGGTGAAGTATCCGCGGGGATGCAGGAGCAAAGACATTAATCAACGCTCACCACCCTGTCCATCCCATCGGCTCTTGCGCAGGAGAGGCCTGCTGGAAGAAAATCTAGAGGGGGGGGGGGGCGGCGGGAGGGGGTCACGTTTACCCACAGCCTCCACAAGTTAACCATCCGCCCTAGTTACGCCTTCATCCTAATTCGCTCACTAATACCGATTAAATTATTTTTATCCATTGTACAACCGGGCCAGGACGGCGTCGCTCAGTTGGCGCACACGGTTTGCTTTTCCACCGCGGGAAGCCAAGCCGTGCCGCCGACGTTACACGCAATGAACAAGTCCCACAAGCATATCGGTGACGCCGTGACGTTGTCTCCTCACACGGTATGCGGACTGACGTCACGTACAATGACGCGCGTGGGTGACTCCCGTGTCCTCACACCGTGTACCGACGGACATACACACACGCACGCAAAGGATGCGTAATTAGCCCCGCACCTGGCCCTGCTTGGCCACGAGCTAGATTTAGATGCGCTGTGGAGCCGCTACGTCACGGTCTAGTTCTGGCTCGGCACGGCACAGCGAATATCAAATGGAATACCATCCGTAACCATGAGAAGCCCGTGCTTGCTTGGCATGGATGTGCCAGTTGAAAAGGGATAGAACCAGTTATCAGCCGCCCTCGCCGCCCCTCGCCGCGCGAATCTCAGTTGACGAGGTGCCACATGGCGATCTGCTTGCGCGGGTTGTTCACCATCTCCTCCCAGTGCTTGCCCTCGAGCCCGCCGGCGCGTGCGCCCACCACGCAGCGGCCCAGCGCGGCGGCGCGCCCGCTGCGGTCGTAGTTGACGAGCGCCAGCTCCAGGGAGACGTTCTGCAGCTGCTCGAAGGGCACCTCGAACATCACCACCTCGTTCCACACCGGGTTCAGCTTGTACTTGACTCGCTTGGTCTGCTTCTTCTTCATGCGCGTGCCCTGGTGCCAGAGGCTCATCTTCACCGACAGGTCTGTCGGGAGACGGGGATGAGCATGGGGGAGATTGATAAGAAAGGAACATTAGGTTCAAAGTTTTCGCCGTGCCGTCAAAGGCATGTGAGTTACACGAGTGGCATGAAGTCAAAAGAGACAATTAAGGCGGCATTCATCTCCATTGGCAGCCCTAAGCCGGTGAAGGATATTTCGCATTCACTGTATTAGACCAGCGGCTCTGTAGACTGGCCCTGTAGCGTGACCTTCAAGGGAGGGGTGGGTGGGGGGCGTAACCATATTGTTACTGGAAAATAACGGGTGCACTTCTTCAATTGGGCTATGAGTCAATTCAGCTTTTTTGGTATACAATATTTAGATGGGTGAAAGATTATCAAGGTTCATCATCGGTTTACTTTTGTTAAAACCACGGTTGTTTATATGTATACATTAAAACATGAATATGTATAGCCCTCCATCAAGCCACTGCTGGATGAAGGCCTTCGCACACCACGGCGGTCACGGGAGTGCTAGTCAGTACAGGTTGGTGACAGGAGGGGCCAAGGACTGGTTCACATATCACACGCCACTGATGTTAGTCTTGGTTGATGATCAGTCTCAGACTCGCAGGTTCGTAGCACAGTGTACTAATACACACTCCACTATTGCCCCTCTCATGTACACATTGCAAGTTTAAAACAAGGCTGGGACCAACAGTTCATGTCACGCACCTTGTGCTGCTTAATCGTATGCCAGTCACGTGTGTGGAAGTAAAACTAGTTAATTGCAATGGACTGTATGTTAAAGAGGTTTTGCTGAATATATATTCTGGAAAGGCGTCAGATGTGTAATAATTTTACACTCTCAGTCGATAAATCAGAAGGCCATAAGACCTTATTTAATATTCTTGTTAATTATTCTAAACTCTGCATATTATAAGCAATGGGATATCCTATGGAATATAAGCAATGGAATATACATTTTAAAGTTAAACTGGGTATTTCTAATTATAATAAAAAAGGCTACTTTTTCCAAAAACTTTGTAATGCAAAAAGTTTTGGGCATTTCTGAAAATAAATACTTCAACCAAAAATGTCCATATCATAACATATACACGTAGATTTATTGCCACGGATATAATTCAAATTGCATGGAAGTATATGTTTCGGTGTTAAATTATAACGCGGAAGAGTGCGATTACTCATACATCTACATTTATGGGATGGATGTTATGAATAACTTTGCCTTCCATGCTGCAATGTGGCTCTCTCAAAAAAGTGGCAGGATAATTACACATAAATCCCAAGATGTCTGGTTTACATTACCATCCACTTGGCCCTGTTTTGCTCTCAAAATCAACGAGCATGCGAAATTTTCAATGTAAAGAGGAGAGCGCATACAGACTGGCCGCTTTGTCTATCACAGCCATAGAACTAAAGCCACTGGCTTTTTCAGCCGGACCAATTTCACGACCTTAGACGTACACTCATACCTGTCAACCCCTTATCAGTGTCTACCTTATTGTGGTACATTAGGAATGGACCTTGTGCAGAAAGGGAGTAAAGGGTGGTTCTGTGAAAGTCCTGATGTGCTGTGCAGTGCATCAATGCATGTGTGTACAGCAGCATGTGATGACTGCGTTGGGCCTGTAGGTGGCTGGCAGGGTTATTGAATAACCGCACTTGAACACCAGTCACGTGGTTAATGGCGACTCGGTTCACGAATTGCTGTGTGTGACACACGTGCTGTTGCATTTTACAGATTAGCCACAATAAATGTGTTTGCCCTCGATTTGGAGCACCTACCCACATCCTTCATTTCGAGTGTGCAACATTATTACAGACCAACTCAGACCTTATTGGTCACCCCGTGCCCTTATAATCCCAACGTCCATCCTACAAAGTCCCATCACAAGGAAGAAACGCAAACAAATAGACAAAAAAAATGTTATTGCCCGTATTGAAACGACTGTACGCCGTATGGACCTGAAAACTCAATTTTGCTGTACAAGAATACGGGGTAAGCCGTATGGGTTGACACGGTAATGACACTTTAGACCCCGTAAAAAGACGTGGGCCATTGTCAGATAATTAATCAGCCAGTGCTCTTCTTACTGAGGCAGAGTGTGTCAACCAATTAGGAATGTAATTCTGAAATAAATGTTTTAAAAAATATCAACTTTCTTGATCAGAGAGAAATTATTGTGAAAATAACACCAGGGTGTTGGACATCGTTAAACGAAGTTACTTTTTTTCATCCAACCTTGGATCATGAAGATGCGTTCACGTGTGTGTACAAGTAAAACCACTGGCTGATTTGCATGAATAACTCTTTGTTTTTCAAGCCCTCTTGATGTATGAATGTTGAACTTCTTACGGAGCCAACCGTACTAATCGGAAATGATGATTGCATACGACACATATTCTTGGTCAGATTTGTTTCACTTTGAAAGTGAGGTTGCTCAATTTGTGTGATTGCCCAGCCAGTGTGCTGTGAGGTATATACAAATTACGTACAGACAACAGAAATGGAATTTTATTTTTAAAGAACTACTAGATGACAAACGAGCACTGCGCATATCCTCTCTTGGCCACAGTCGTATAAGCTCCTTTTATAAAAAAAATCAAAGTATCATCTTTATACTATTGATTGACTGCTGTGGTGGACGTGCCACCCATTGCACAGCGATGATTGATATCAGAGTCTGTCATTGCTCTCTGTGCATGTGCGCAGGCATTCGCGCAACGCCATCCAATTAGACACTCGTGATGGACCAAGATTTATAGTAAAGTTACAAGCGAAGGGTTTATAACATCAGGAGTCAACTCTTGGCCAGAAGTCCGCAGTCAATCCTTGTATGTCTTTCTAATGGCCATGGTAGGTAAACCTTTATTCCCAACAGTGCACTGTACACCTCAGATTAGCACGGTTAGCTACGTACGGTGCAAAAGAAGTTCAACATATGTACACATGTTTTGCTGTCATACGTTGGAAATGTCCTCATGATTCAGTACGAGCGCCTGGTGAATGATAAGCCTTGGCTAGCGTACCGTGCCAAGAAGCCCTTAGAGCAAGTGGAGGATTTTGTGCGAAACGGTGATAAACACTGCCGACAAATATATGCAAAAATCAATGGTTAAAACGTCCTTTGGTAAACACAAATGTGTACATGTAGGTTGTTGGCAAAGAACCACTGGCTGAAATCTCAGCCAGCTGTAGATGGTGGCGATTTTTTTTCTTTCTATTTTAAATGTAAACGAGGGACGGAACCCTCCGGCAATTCCTTGAATTGTCACGGTCGAATAGGGAAACATAATTCAAGAACTGATCATTTGCTTCGACATTGTGGTGAACGGTAGTTCCTCTCGATGGTTTCAGGGGTGATGTGAGTCCATTACATACAACATATAAAAATCGAAAAAGTAGTATTTCACACGTGATTCAAATCACGTGTCCTGAGCTTAATCATTGGTATTGATACATCAATGAATCGATCCACCGATAATGGCTATGCTCCAACTAGAGCTGGGACAATTAGTCATTAAAATCGATTGACTAAACAAAAAACATTAAAAATGGCTGCCACCCCAACATCTTGGCTCCTGAAGGCAGGAAACCCCTATAAGCCACGCCCAGCGTGACACAGCAGCCGATGATGCCATTGTCTTCAGCAGATCCTGTCAATGACCTCTCCAACCAGCGGCAAATCTAAGAACAGAGGTGAAATTTTATTTTTTTCCCCCCCCCAACGATTTTCGCGTTATTCGATCAGTCACGCAACCGAGCGGGTGATCAGTAGAGTAATCGATTACTTTAATAATCGGAGAGAGAGCCCTGCTCTACTCGTAACATCTTTCACCAAAATAAACCTCAGTGCGAGCTTGACATCCACTAGCCAGCACGCCAAGGCCAGCGGAACACACTCGAGTCGGTGCTCTTGAGGCGCCGGCTTCTCGCACTGCAGACAGCACTTTAGTTATGCCAAATTGAGAGAGCGAGCCAAGGGGGGGATTTGTCGTCGGCACGCTGGCTCCGTTTCAATCGCCGGAGAAGAGCTCTAATGCACTTTTCTAGGAAAAACCGTAATTCATTATATGACCTTACAAATGTGCCGCTCTGCGAAAATCTGGGTGACTCATTTGGATAATTGAGGTAGCATTAATCTCAATGCCTGAACCCGCTGCCGAAAATAAAATGCTCAGAGGGCGCTGCTTTTGCGAAGGCACACGCGATTTCACTTTGGAAAGTGCTGTCATTAGAGAGGCTAAGATGTAATGCATACCAATGAGGTACGTATGTGGTAGGTACAATGTCAGCAATAAAATTCTTCAGCGCGGAAAAATGAACAGTGACCACTGCTTCAGCGCAGGTTGTAAAACGTTATGATTGAGATGTATCTTTATCTTTGAAGATGATTAAAGGCTATGCATGGAGACTATGTACAATATTGTGATCACTGTGTTATTATAGTCCAGGGGCGAGCGCGTTCCGAAGCAGATGTGGCACAATTTGCAAAAACTTAAGATGAGAACACAGCATGTCCATCGTAAGTGGAATGTATTCCACAAATTTGAGGCAATGGATCTGGCCCAGGCAGCGATGACCTTGATTTTGTTTTTACAATGTAATTTAAGGAGGAGTGATGACACAGTGGTTAGCACCATAAACCCGGTGACCTGGGCTCGATTCCTGGCCACAGCTGTCATCAGTAGCCAAGCCCACCAGTTTATAATTTTGAATAGATATATAAACAATGCCTATAATCAAGATTTCACAAGCTAAGCATGTTTAAGCCTGGATAGTGATTGGATCAGTGACCGACATGCATAAAACTCATGGTGTGGGCTTCTGTAGTAGCTACATTGTCAAGAGAGCAGTCCGGAAAATTTAATTTTTTTCTACTTTGGTATAATCCGATGTCTAATAGTCCCCACCTTCATAAACCCGTATAGACCAGCGTGGTGAAGTATGGTAAAATAATCCCCATTACCCGAATGGTGTGGGATCAGGGGAGGGGGGAGACCCTCATCCAGAAGGGAATTGACAAAAGGAGGTCTGTACGTGTACATACGAACAATACAATGTGGATTTACAGAGCGTCTACAACTCTACATGCAACGGCATCGCAAGACTTCGTGCAATTTTGTTTTTGTTCCCCCCCTCCCCCCACCATGGAAATCGCAATGTCAAAACGTTAGCCCGTTATGTACTTTCCTGGTACATGGCAGTGTCAATGATGATCGTGGTGAGATTCCCTCACTGGGGATGCGCGGTGGCTCTAGTTCAGACAGGCAGTGCATTTTCGACTCGGGGTTTGTGCTTACGGGTGACATGAGCAGGTTGATTAATTAATTCGACTTCTTGGTTCTTTCGGTAAAGTCACGTAGAAGGAAAATAATAAAAATAAAACATAATAAAATAATTCTTACGACGTTTCGGCCACAGGCGAAGACCAGGGCTGTCGGGGAGACAGCGTCTGACGCTGTCTCCCCGACAGACCTGGTCTTCACCTGGTCTTCACCTGAGGACGGCTGCTTGCGTTGTGGCCGAAACGTCGTGAGAATTATTTTATTATGTTTTATTTTTATTATTTTATCATTATTATATTATTTCCCTTCTACGTGACTTTACCGAAAAAAACAAGAAAATCAATTCCTGCAGTCACGAAAGCTTTCAATCGAAATTTAATTAATTCGAGTTTCAATAGGAAGGCAGAGGAAACGGCGAACGTTCCGGCGACTGCTGGGCAGCCGGCCGAGAATCTGTCCTCCCTGGAGGATGCGCGAATTTATTTGGCAAAGGAAACCTGAAGTGGATCTGACTGGCCGGGCTGACCTGGAGCCCTTGTAAATCTCCGGCACCTCGCGCATTCGCTTAACCGTGGCACGTGCGCCGTGGTGCGGGTGGCCAAGTGAGGCGTGCTGCCCACCAGCGCAGTCTTTCATGTTCCCAGAGTTGAGGCTCCTCGCTTTCATCAGCACCACCACCAAGCGGTTGGCAGTGGGCAGATACCCGATCGCAAACAGCAGCTCTCCCACATTGATGTCCCCGTCCTGGTTTTTGAGAGACACGGAGAGATGCACGCATATACAACAGCGAATAATATAAATTGTTGATTAAAAAAAAAATCGTGTTGGTACTCAACCGCCGCTCCTGTTTAAGGTTTCCTGGCTTGGTTGAGAAGTTGGGATTGTGGTCTGGGGTGTGTAGACCTACTGGACTCATTTCTCTATTGTGATGACTTTTTCGTTGTTTGTGCCTTTTGCTTTGGTGGCATTTCTTTATTTTTTTTTAATTAATTTTAAATTTAGCTTGGTAGTAGTATTTTCGTTTGCTTGGAAGTAGCTGTATATAGGATTTGGTTCTTGCATATCATTAATGTACAGCGTTATGGGACGCAATTAGCATGAACAACGCTATATAAAATGAAGTATTATTATTAAATAATTGAAATAAGAAATACAAGGATCGTTCAAGTTGAATCTCCACTTTTGTTATAGATTATCATAACAGAATGACAATTCACTGAGAGATTGTGAAGTGTAACTGGTAACATCTGGTAACTTCTGTGTGAATGTGATGTCACAACTGTGCAAAGTTGGCTACGATCAGCACGTTGGCTATGTACGGTGCAATAGTTCAACATTCATACGTAAAAAAGCAGTCTGGGTATTTCCAAGATGACAGAGAACAATGCGCAGTGTGCTAGCTTTGTCAGATGAAGTTTCTATCAAAGGAAAATGTCAAACAAAGTTGAGGGGCGGTGTTAAGCAAGTGGACATTTTCAGGAGGTTTTATATACAGTTTGGTATAATGTGGCTCTTTAGCAGAAGGGTGTCTCATTGGTGGAAGTTTTAACAAGTAATGTGAATTTGATAGAAAGGTAATGATGTGAAAGCAGATATCCTAAATCAATTCTATACTGCTGGAATTTGGGCATTTACAGCAGCAATGGGACAATACGTTTGTGTAACAGGAATATATTTTTAAAAAATAGGGACATCTTCATTAAATTCACTTTACTTTCACATTTTCTAGAACCACCTTGTAGAGAGAGGATGAACTGCTGTACCTTAAAAGTTCAGAGACAGCTTTTCAGTCACAGTTGTGACAACTACGTCTGATGTCTCCCGTCCAAGCGGCTTTATTAAGTAGCCGAGTGACATCGTATAGAGTCCTCGTCAAGGAGCATAAACCATCATGCAAACTCCGGACATCCTCACAGCAGCGGATTTTGGCTAACCATCGAACGAAGACGGTCACGGCATCACGTGCTTTCAGCTGCACTTTGGGTGCCGTCTGGAACGTTCTTCCTCCCGAAATTAGGAAGCCACTGGAGCTATGCACTTTTAAATCTAGATTGAAATAACTAATTTCTTTAGAGCAGCTTGTTGCTTTTAGTTTGTCGTCCTTCCCCCGCATCTCCAATTAGCATGGTTGGCTACGTACGGTGCGAAAAAAGTTCAACATACGTACATACAATGCTCCTGCCGTTTAAAAAAAAATGTCCTGAAAACAGGGCCGCCCCAAGGTTACTTGGTGGCCAGGGGCTGGAGGCCCGGCATAGATTGCTGCATCAGGCCCAGGCCCACTTTGGGGCTCTATTCTGTGTGAGGCCCACGGAATGTTGCCCCCTTGACCCCACCACTCTGGACGGCCCTGCCTAGAGCAAAATGTCCAGTAAATTTGCCATCATTCCCTCCATAACTCTGTCACTTGCGCTTTACGAAGCTACCAATCAACCGTCACCAATGCACGAGCAATGTAGAGGGTGCTTGTGGCCCCAAATTAATTCTCAAAAACGTAATGTTTTTTTTGTTAAGTAAGGTTTATTTCAAACAGATATGAATATGCAAAGGAACTAAAAATGTCAGGGATCAATTAATTGGGGGCCGCAAGACATCTGGACTAGCCTGTGGATCGGCCGCAGTTCGTCGCTTGTCTTTTTTAAAGGCGGATGAAATAGGCAAGAGTGAGGAGAGGGGGCGCGGGGAATGGTTTCAAGACGGGTTAAACCAAATCGCGTCGTCTGAGCAAACCAAATTGGCGACGCTCGAGCCGAATGAACAATACAACACGCTCTACTTTCTGCGTACACGCAGAGCTTGCGTCGATCTTAAATGGGGTAACATTTGTCAGCTCTGTCAGCGTGCAGGTTGTTTCAGGCCGCGTGTGCAATGAATCTGATGATGGACAGTTTGTGTCACCCCTGTGGCAAAGCTAGAACGCTACATCTCACAATATGCCTCGCAAATGATGAATGTGCAGTGGACTTCGCGCGCACGAGGATCTATTTCCTAAAAGTAACAAGGAACGAGAAAAAAATCATGCCTATGCACGCATAACTGCAATCGCTCTCTGACATGCACTTGCCCAGGATTTGTTTAATCAGCGGTTATAACGGTAGCCAGGTGCGCAGGCAACAGGACATCCGTGGGCCGCGATGAGGCCGTGGGGCTCAGAAAGCGGCACTGCCTGGGGGGGAGGAGGGGGGGGCGCCTCTCAGCTGGCCGAGCCGGGATGCCAAGGCGGGGGTCTATTTGGCGCTGGTTTGCATCTCCGCATTGTTGCCAAACCCTCGCTTGATCAATTCGGTCGATTGTCTATAGCAAGGGGGCGGGCAGGCAAAGTAATGAGAAGAAGCAATTTTCGAATTCGGGAGAAAAAAGAAACTCAATATTACAAAATCCGCAATGCAACGTGGTGAATATGCGACGGTGGTCCTGGTTAAATAACGGTCACGAAACGATCCTCAAAGAGCCGCATTCGGCCCCGGAGCTGCAGGTTGCCGGCCCCTGGTCTATAGGGCGAGTACTTGAATGACAAAACAACTTTACAATGCATGTTCAATCGCAGCGCCCTCCCGATTGCGGACGGATGGATGTACGCATGCACGCATGTTGAACTTCTTTAGCGCCGTACGTTGCCAACCGCGCCAAATCGGAGGTGCGGGACGGTCAGAGCTAATGCACGGAGCATTCTCGTCCTCGGTCGGAACACCTTCAGTTTGAAAGCGTTAATACCGTGGCGTCTCCCCCTCCACCGACCGCACGCACACTGACGTACTCGCTCTAACGCCTTGAGGTCCACGGAGGTGCTCCGCCCCGAGTGGACGTCCACGTCCGCGAGCTTCAGTCGGATGTCGCCGACGAAGTTGCAGCGGGAGAACTTGTCGAAGTCGTAAAGGGACAGGATGAGCGTGCTGTCGGTCAGCTCCTCGCAGGTGAGGTTGAAGGTGAAGGCCTCGTTCCACACCGGGTGCACCGTCTTCTGCTTGACGGACGTCTCGCCCTTCTGGCACACGGTCTTCGTGTAGAGGCTCAGGACCACGAACGGGTCGCAGAAGCCGGCCTTATCCGTCTTTGGAATCCCCGAAGCTGTGGATTTAAAAAAGAGAAAGAAAGATGAAGTAGAATAATTTATTAACTGATATCTAGACACGGTGAACCAATCTGTCACAATCTTGCACGGTCCTGCGATGTGGCAATCCACCTAACACGTGTACAAGAGCTGATTTCATACCATGGTGGATGTCCTCTGAGCACATTCCAGTCCTCGGCTGCCATTATTCTTGCCATCATTATTTTTCATCGTACGCCATCATCCCTTCTAGCGAGGGTTGACGGCTGATAGTCAAGGATCATTCTGTGTATGTATGTTGAACTTCTTACGCACCGTACATAACCAACCATGCTAATAAGAGGTGCGAGGGTAGGACAACAACAACAAACTTAACACACAAAACAGTTCTAAAGAAATTAGTTTTCAATTTAGATTTAAAAGTGCAAAGCTCCAGTGGCCTCCGAATATCGGAAGAATGTCACAGACGGCCGCAGAAGCGCATCTGAAAGCACGCGATGCAGTGACCGTCTAATTATAACACAAAGTGGATGGCATTGTGTTTTGGTGTTAACGTTGTGCATCATCATTACCAACATCAGCATCATCAGTGCAAATCGTATTTTGGGTCTCAATTCCCATACTGGCGTGTAGTACTTCGTGGCGTTTGTAGCTGCGGCTGAGGATAATGATGATGATGAGTAGTATGGTGATGACGATGATGTTGATCAAAAATGTTCTCGTACCTTCGATAATGACGACGCGCAATTCGCACGTGTGCTCGGTGTACTTCAGCGAGAAGTGGAGCTTCCCCTTTGACCTCCACACTTCTGTCTCTTCGCTGTCACCTGGCGGCTGCTGCTCTGCCACGCTCGCAGAAGTGTCGCAAGACCCTGAAAAAACACAAAGCAAGCGAATAAACAACCGCTTGAGCAGGTGCTACGGTATTATGTCACGATGGGGAGATGTTATCTCCCTCGCCAGGTATACAGGAGGTCGTGGGTTCGATCCCGACCCTGTCGCCTGCTGTATATTTGGAGTTTGCATGTTCTCCCCATGGCAGCATAGATTTTGCTCCGCGTCCTCCGGTTTTTCCCTCCACATTTAGAAAAATACGTTTGGAGTATTTGGCTGCTACTATACATTTCCACGTGATATAACACTTCGTTGAGCTATCATTTGTGGCCAGGTCGTTTCTGAAAAAGATCTATATAGCTCAGTGGGCCTTACCTGGTGATAAAAAAAATTGTTTCATAGTTCTAAACATAAAGCCAAATGAGCTCTGCGATGTGCTTTCTGGTTGTACTGCGTATTGTTCGGCACGATGTCCGACCTTTCAG
This sequence comes from Lampetra planeri, assembly GCF_965212315.1. Taxonomy (NCBI): domain Eukaryota; kingdom Metazoa; phylum Chordata; class Hyperoartia; order Petromyzontiformes; family Petromyzontidae; genus Lampetra; species Lampetra planeri. Next base: position 8,702,418 of record NC_136122.1, on the reverse strand, counting down.
TTCCCGAATAAGTTCCCCAGCACATGAAAGAAAGCTTCAAACACCATGCCAAACAAGACGAGGTACAACCCGAAAACGCATCAGAGAGCTGAACAGCACAACTACAAAAGCCTACGGAGTGGTAGGCAAGATGTCAGCACAGGCTGACCATAAAAGCCCTACTTGAAAATATATTTTACTTTCGCGGTTGTATTGCAGTTGTGCTACTGGCACAACTGCGTAAGATAAAAGCCCTCGGAGACATTGTCATGGAACCCAGTCCCAGCAGCACTCTCACTCCTGAGCCGCCCAATCGCATAGCACGTGTTCATTTGGTCACAATATCATCGTGATGATCATCTCGTAAAAATAATATTAACAACGTTTCTACAGACGCTTTCCATTCCACTGCAGGATGATGGCCTCCCCTCCATGATGGTTGTTGGACCACACTCCACCTTGCTGGGTATCGATCTCCACCCACTGCTGTTGGCCATGACGAGAAACTCAAACTCAGGTCTCCAAGTTCACAGTGCAGTGCGTGCAAACCCCAGCGCCACAACTCCCTGCCCTGCACATCGAATTAGAGTGCAAAAAAAAACCACACACGGCAGTGCTCGTACAATACACGTTCAGCTCTTCCCTCCTTGGGTAGAACAGGAAATATAAACAAATAATGCATCTTATGAAAGGAAAACAGGTCCACGGTTAACAAATATACAGCAACTGCCAGTCATGGCATCATCCTTTATTCACTGTGGAGCGGTTGGCGTGTGCGTCACACCGTTTAGCGGAGGCTTTCTTTTCATTGACCTTTACCTATCACTGACGTGCAACACATACTGTTTGTCATTCAGGGTATGCGCCGTTCTGGGTTAGCGCTGCAAGGAGTTCACGATCGATATATTGCAATTGTCTATATTTGATGGCCACCGTGTGCACAGTGAGTAATGTCTCCCCCCCCCTCTCCTCCACCTCTCTCTCTTTCTCTGTGCTTATGTAACTCACGTAGCTCGCACGCGAGTTTACTCCTCTCGCTAGCCGGCACGCGGGACCTGTATTTTTTTTAAAACCGCCGTGCTCTAATAATTTGTGTTTATTACAGGGCACTAATTCATTTGGCCATTGAATGGGATTTCAGCTGACTCGTCGCTTTACATTTGTGAGCGTGTAGAGGTTCTTGTTGTTCTTGTTGTTGTTCTTGTTTTTGTTGCTATTCGTGCTTTATTTATTACAGCAATGTTATACGTGTCACCAATTTGGGAGAGCAGAGAACGTTGACTTGAGAGGTAGGAGCCGTGTCCGCATTGCTGCATGGCTCAGAGAGATGGACTTTTAACGACAAGCAAATAAATACAAAATAATCCCCTGGCCTTTTCAGTACGGCTGAATGCAGAGGATGCCAGAAATGTCATGGGAGTGATGGGGCAAGCAACTTGGAAGTTCAGCCTAGAGCATGACAGGAACGATCTGTAGGTATATTGTGCAGGAAGAGGCTTTCAGGTGGACGGTATACATGTGTCGGATGGAGGAACGCGGGTTACAGGCAATCAATTGGAGTAGCACTCAGCAGTCAGTGACCAAAGGCGAGACCGCAAGCCAGACAGTGGTGAGAGCAGATGTTGAATGTCGGTTATTGAAGGAAGTGATTGTTGGGTGTTTGTGGAATAAGTGGCATTGGCCATTACGACTTCATGACCTAACGTTACGTGTTTAATTACACCACCAGTCTTTGACGTTTGTGGAAGACCAATTTTAGTCTAAATATACATGTATCTTTCTTTAGAGTTTTTTGTAATGCGGATGCAGGCTATTCTCAAATTATATTCTTATTTTTGTTGCTGTTTTGGAGAAATATTGTAAATTATTATTATTATAATCTGCTGGTAGATTTGTGCCAGAATGTTGAATTTCCAACATTGGCTCAAATATATAAATTGGATATGTGTGTTGCCCCATTATTGCTTGAGCAGGAAAACCAATTTTACTTTAAATTAACAAGTCACATTATGTTTGGTTCTGTACTTTGACTCAATTCCAGCTCGGATAATTAAAATATCAGTTTGATGCAATACCACGAAAAATGACTCTCGTGCAGAGCCAGCGCGAAAGTGCTGCCCCCTACTGTGTGGGCCCGAGGTCACTTGAAGGAATCTCGGAGGTAGCTCTATGAAGCCTGCTTCCGTGGGCCATTCTCCAAGCACAGGAGTAGTTGTACTGCTGTGCGAGGGCTCCAAACGAACATGTCATCTCATGGCAATAATGGCGATGGCGATAACACGATGGGGGAGCAAAATGACGGGAAAATGTCAAAGCGAAATTCTTACAAAAAACAAATCTAGGTGCCGAACGCAATGGGAAACGAACCCTGGCGCAGCTTCCCCGCGACGCTATCCACCCTCCTGTCTCCGCGCTCCGCGCTGCGTTGCCGCGAGCCGGCCGGCGACTCCCGGCCACCGCACGCACCGGGGCCCGCCTCGCCGCAGAAGTCGGAGGTCTCGGGAGGCCCCCAGCGGGGGCCCGCGGCGGCGGCGTTGGTCTCCGCGGTCGACTCGTGCCGGGTAAGCAGCTTGGTCGCGGTGAGCGTCCCCCGTGGTGAGCACACCAGCGGCTCCCTGGGAACGGACGGGGGCTGCACCGTCTCGGGAGGCTTCTGGTCCAACACGACCTGCTGAGGGATCGACATGGCGCGAGTTGCGGCCTGCTGTGAGAGGGGCATCGTGTGTGTCCGGACCTCTTGCGACGTCGTGATATGGTCGGGATGAATCTTTCACGTGAGCCCCGCTCTTGTAGGCCGTATTGTTAGTTCCGTAATACAGACGGGGGGGGGAGGGTTTGTTGAGTGTGTCGTCAACCCGCCACCACCCGACGCAGCCGATTACTAAGGTTTTGTCACATAAACAAAACGTGCCAATTAGTCACTACTTCAGAGCACCGGTGTGTTGGAGTGTAAACCCACAACATGTACAGTTTGAGTACGACGTTTCGCTGGTGATCACAACCAGCTTCATCAGGCGATTTGCCAGAATTGTGAAGAAAGTCTTCCTGTTTCGGTCTTGCTGATATTACCACTGTGAGCCTATCAGGCACGAAGATCAGAGGGTGGGTTAATTTAGTCATTTTAAACATTTCATTAGAGTGAGATCGTGCAAGTACGGCACGGTAGTGAAACTCGGGTGGGTGTCCACCTGTCCTGGTTTCCCCAGGTATGTCCTCTTGTTGAGCCAGCTGTCCTGGGAATTGCGTAAATTGTCCCGGTACATTCAAAGTCAAGTCAAGGGGGGAATGGGGGGGGGGGTTGTCCAGTTGCACAACAATGGGCCGCTGAGGACAATGCGTTTACATGGCGTTGTGTGACTCTTCTTGCCATGATATACGTCTGGGTATTTTGTACCCCAGAGGTCGCCAAGCCCAATGTGAGTGTCACGTTGGCCCAGTACGAGAGGAGGAGGAGGAAGGCCGGGGGTAAGAGCAACGTTGTACAAGAGCGACTTGTTGAGAGTGGTATGATGCACGTAACAATCGGTTGTTAGCCCGACTTGGTGCCAGCATATTCTGTACCCGGAGTGACAGCAATGGAGAGCAAAGACAAAGATCACCCGTATAGCCTGAACATACTGTTGGGGCAAGTGCTGTGAGCCGGCACGGCACACGAGGGGGTGTGTGGTGATATTTGCACATCATACCAGGTACTCATTTGAGGCTGGGTCGACCTAGGGGAGGCCTATGACCGGTTCAGATAATCGTCCCTGGTGTTGGTGGCCGTGAGCGGGAATCGAATTGGGGTCGCCGGGTTCGTAGCGCAGCACATTAACCACTACATTACAGCTCTCCAGCAATGGAGACAAAAAAAGACAAATGTCCCCCGTATAGCCTGTAACTGACTGTAGGGGCAAGTGCTATTAGCGAGCACCTATAAAGGCCGGCACGGTACACGAGGGGGTGGGTGGCCAACACCACGCCCGGCCGCCTTTGTCTCCCTCGTGGCGATGTTTACACATCGCACCAGGTACTCATTTGAGGCCGAGTCGACCTAGGGGAGGCCCAGGACCGGTATCAGATCATCGTCACCGGTGTTGGCCGTGAGCGGGAACTGAACTCGGGTCGTCGGGTTCGCAGCGCAGCGCGCAAACCGCTACACTACTGCTCCCCACCAGCAATGGACAGCACACACACAAGCACACACACGCACACACACGCACACACGCACACACACGCGCACGCACGCACACACGCACACACACACACATACGCACACACGTACACACACGCGCGCACACACGCACACTCACGCACACACACACGCACACTCACGCATACACACGCGCGCACACACACGCGCGCACACACACGCGCACACACACGCACACACACACACATACACACATGCGCACACACACACATACACACGCGCGCACACACACGCACACAGGGTCTTGTTCACTACTGGCTTCAGTCAATGAACCCCATAAAACGCACTGCCTAGGCATACCATCACCACGTTTGTCTTGTTAGACTATATATACACTGTCAATTCTTCATCGATTAATTACTTCTATTTTAGTGATGAAAAAATGTATGTAAGGTTCACGTTTTAATTTCTTTCACCAGGTGAGAATTCCAGAGGCCAGGCTAGTCACAGATGCTATAGTAAAACGGAGTCATCAAAATGGCAAAAGCAAAACTATTTTTTTTTTAAATGTGAGCAATGAAGCGAACAGAAATCAGAGCAAAAAACAACTCCGTCACATCAAACAAGTATCTAAAATACTGCACAAATACAATTCATATCAATTAAATTCGCACGTGCGTTGTGGCCATTTTTTAAAATTGTTTTGCAAGTGTTCGTCTACTCACCACTGGTGACAATATCGAGGCATCGCGTGGGCTCGCTCCTGCGTGGTAAGCATGCAAACGCAACCCGTGTCTGTTTTAACGCCTTTTGCAAAGAAACAAAAATGTTTCCATAATAGAGTTCAGCACACCGGTGTGTTGAAATTGTGGGTTTACTCTCCAACACACCGATGTGCTGAATTAGTAACGGATTGGCATGTTTTGTGTACATGACAAACCTTACTAATTGGTTGTGTCGGGTGGTTGGCGGGTTTAACGGCACATTTATATTTACGCGATCTAACCTGAAAAACATCTATGTATAATATTGGTCACGAAAGCCTACTTGTTAGACGAATCATTTTTACCTCGAAGGTTTATTGGTTAAAATAGATATTACTACTATAGTGTATTTTATTTAAAGTGATTACTTATTCATTACATTTACTTCATTTTCGCACAGGGCTTGTTATCTGCCTTTTTTAATAACAAATAATGCAGGAGGTGTCGGTAGCTCATTTCCTGTATAAACCGAATATTTCTTTGGTCAAAAAGTTCTCACAACTAAGCCGAGGGAAGTCCTGACTACATATCTTCGATTTCTTTTGAATGGGAGCTATCAATCACACATGGATAATGTATATATTATATTCACTACCATCAAATTATTTCAATTTTCTACGAGACGGCTCTCGAGGGCCGTTGTATGCCATGCACTATTTTTCAGATTTTTCACAAATGTTTTACGTTAAATAAATAACGAGAATGATTGATGTGCATTTCATCTTAGATGCGTGCAATATTGAGTCGTGCAAACGTAATTTAGATGCAATCGATATTTCCCCGAAACGAGTGACTTCGCATAGCAGTGGAGATATAACTTTCCACCCACGGTGACAGCGTGTTTTTAATCACGCATACATGCGTAGTGAAATTCTGCGAACAACAAAAACTACCCCGCAAATTCCAAGATGAGCTGTCTCTTGTGACCGAGGAACAGGCGACACTGGAATTGCGATGGAAGGTCAATTTCCCCATGTGCCACCTTTGTTGTTGTTGTTGTCTAAACTCCGAGCCAGCCATTCCCTCGATTTAACACAAAGGCGTCCACATCTGAAAAGCGTGCGTGCGAGTGTTGCCCAAACCACACTTCACACACGAGCGATCAGCGTGTGATGGACTTGCAGCTCATATTTCACCTTGCAGGTCATGGTTACCGGATTTGGTTGTGAACAGTAAACCTGATTGCACGTACCGTAAACGGGACTTGTAGTAATACGGAGTAGACTTACTCATCGGCGATCATTTGTAAAAGGAAAAATGCACACGTCTGTGCACACAGCAATTATCGCACAAAGCACATTAAGGAAATGATGACACACCACGCAAGGACAACCCTGAATATCCAATGCGCCTCGCAAGCCATCAAATCATGTAGCTGTATCATACACTGTACTGTACATTATTTGGATTATAAGACGCACGTTTTTTCCCCCTGACATTTGTGATCGGATTCGTACACCTGTGTTGAACACCGGGCACACGTTTTTAGTCGCGTCTTACTTTCCCGGCGGTCTCTTTAATCCAGAGAATGCGGTATATACCTTGGTTCGGTCGTACGTGTCATCATTACCCGTGGCACAGACGTCGTGTTACGTGCCCTGTGTGAATACTGTATAAGAAGTACGTTTAAAACTTCGCCTCCGTGGCCGGAGATCAGCATTGCATTGTGAATATATGCACAACCAAATAGTAGTGCAATAGTAGTTCTTTCACAACGCCTGGACACTGCGTTGGTCAAAATACCCTGTGGAAGGAGCTGTTTGTGGGGCTTGCTCGTAAAGACATTGCAGGGCTGCCACCTTGATTAGTAATGCTAGATTGTGGCGCCTTGCCTGTCGTATGAGAACTTGCAATACTTTTTCTATTTCCCCTTCTCTATTGAATTACCTGTAAGGCGTGTGTATAATTAAAGTCAATGCGCACGGATACAGCAGCCTTGGTCATTCAGCGCATTAGCCACGTCAGCAAGTTGCTCTTAAATTGGAATAAACTGGAAATTAAAACGCACATCTTGTCATTTCAAGTGGTGAGCCTGCCGATATCAATGATATCATCGGCAATGGCCCTTCATCATAGCACAGGGCTATTTCCCGAAACGTTGCACATTACATATGTCTCATGCACTACTGCCAAAGAAGCAGCAGCAGCAGCATTACCAACCACCGATTAACAGGGTTGGCTACGTACGGTGCAAAAGAAGCTCAACATACCTGTGCGTACGTACAACCAACTTGTCCAATTTTAATTGTGGGTAAGGCACAGGCGAATGAATCTGTACAACGCTGTGTGACGCTCGGTGGCGTGTTCCTGGCCGCTCCTCCGGTAAAGTCTTGTTGACGGGTACACCAGCAAGCGCAGCAGTACATCAAGCTCCGACAAATTGCCTGCAGTGTTTGGCTAGAAAATGTGCGCCTTTATACCTAAAGTACTCTCGTACGGCAGGGCTTAATTTCGACCGGGTCCGGAAAAAAAATATTTCCGCTCCCGGCTCACCACGTCCAGTATACATCGTGTGGCAATTTGTCGCTTTGACACCTACGCGGTTAAACGATAGCGATGCGGGAAATGTTCAGTGAGAAATTCATCCGTGACGATGCGCGGTTAATACCCCCCTTAGTTTTCAAGCTGTAAATACCTGGCGAAACATCGGTAGCTTCACCTACGTGACTTCACCGAAAGAACCAAAGAGTATGGATTCCTGCAGTCACGAAAGCTTCGAATCAAGATTGAATGCATCTCAGACTTGTGTCATTCGGCAACATTCACTATTGCAATATGTAGCGGCTAATGTTGTAATAGTCGATCCCGTTTACGTGTCAAATCCCCCCTTGCCCCCATCACCAAGCAGTACGTTTGAGTATTCCACCATTATTCAACCAGCAGCTCATGAGTGGTGGGATAAAATGTGGGTTCTCACATCTACTCCTCTAAGTATGGCCAGTGTGGAAGAGTAGGCCGAATACCTCCTTAGGGGGGTGGAGGGGGGAGGGCTCCATAAAGCGCCCTCTGGCGGAGGCCCATCCGCCAACAGCGGCGTGAACAGGCAACTGCACTGCTGCACCTTTATCTTGTTATTAACATTCTAATTGCGGTTGCAAGATAATGAATCACTTTTCAAGCATTCATTGGACACGCTTACAGCGTGACATGCAGAGTCCATCGCATACTTAACAGATAATTAAATAATGGATTCTCCCTCCGTTGGCGTCACCGCACCAAAAGAGAATACCTCTTATTTGGTCCGTCGGCCAACTGACCTTCCAACCGGCATCATTTGTTTTCAACACGCAAACTCTGGAGGGGTTTCGCAAACCTTCTGAGAATCATCGGCACAGAGTCAATCTTGCTAGACCAAGGGCAGAATCAGATTCTTTTTTCTTCAGAATCAGAATGTTAATTTATCCTGGAGGAATCCGATCAGCTATGAAGTTCTTTATTCACAGATTTCCAGGAGGCGGGGCTGACCAGATGTTATTGGGCAAGGGTGCGCTTATATATGCTGAACGTGTAATGTAATACCCTATTTTTTATTGCCCCAATGTGACCAACAGTAACTTTTGAATTGCGATATTGCAGTAGGTCTATTAATTTTTACTGTACTGCGGGGTCAATGTCGTCTCCCCTGTGGCATCGATGCTGACTGGCGCGTGCCCCGCGTGTGTTTCTGTGTTTGCAGTTTTCCGTGGGGAGCGGTGGTGTAGCGGTTAGCGCGCTGGGGTACAAACCCGGCGACTCGAGTTCGATACCCGCTCACAGCCAACACCGGTGACGATTATCTGAACCGGTCCTGGGCCTCCCCTAGGTCGACTCAACCTCAAACGAGTACCTGGTACGGTGTGTAAACATCGCCACTAGGGAGACAATGGCGGCTGGGCGTGGTGTTGGACACCCACCGCCGCGTGTTCCGTGCCGGCCTTCCTAGGTGCTGCTCGCTAACAGCACTTGCCCAAACAGTCTGTTCAGGCTATACAGGGGGATCTTTGTAGTTTTATTTGCAGGTCTCTGAGATTGGACACAACCCGCTGTGGCATATTGATCAGCAAAAAAAAACCCACGGTAATTAACACAATCAAATTGGAACGAAAAACTGAGAAGTGTTGCAAAGACGCACGGCGAGATGCATGCTTGGGAATTACATTGAGAGATAAGTAAGAGGAACACGTGGATCGCAGATGACTCCGCAGGTGAACGACATCGTTCAAACTGCTAATTTGGGTGGACTCGGGCGGGAGACGCTGCGAGAAGAGTCGATGACCGCTGGGTCAAGAATAATGACGAAGTGCCGACAAGGGGGGGGGGGATGGCACGCGTCTGGGAGTACGCCCACCGAAAGTCCACGGAGCGATGAAAACAGACTTTTGTATGCAGGGAGCTCGGTAGATTGTATACTCTAGATATTATCGCTGGGTCGCAAGAGATGGCAAATGCTCGGGCACCCTGTTATCCAACAGAGGATGGTTAGATGGCTCGTGATTATGACAATGGAGATTACGATCATTCACGTTATGAATGGGAATTGATCAATAGCGTGATTTTTTCAAAATATTCTGGAGAAATAAATACGTTACACCTATCAAAAAAAGATTGGTACGACTTGGGGGGTAGGTGAGTGGGTGGGGGGAGACTTTTCACCCAGCAGTGGATTGAGCATGACTGATGATTCCGAGGACGACGATGACAGAGATCATTACTCACGGGTAGGATCGAGGTCACGGTGATCTGCGTCGGGTCGTCATCGTTGTCCTTGGGTCTCGACAGACACTTGCACAGGGCCAGAATCACCGCCAGTCCAGCGCCGGTCCCCAGCACTGACCCCAGCAGCACAGCGGCCAGCACCATGGTGGCTCAAGACTGTTCAAGGAAGCTTTGGGCAGCCGCTAACCAACTGTGAACCTGGTGCGCTTGGCAGCCACTGCCTTGGCTAGAAAATGAAATAGCAAACAAACACAACAACAACAACAAAACCCCCCCAATAAAGCTGCTCGCAAAACAAAATCTGCTCTTCACTGTTTACATTGGCAGGGCCACGCCAGGCGTTCGTGCGCAGCCATATAGCGGTGCTATAGCTAAAGGTGAAACTCTACTGAGACAGGCGTAGAGGACGTGTCGTTTTGAGTGGATGACTTCGGTAATGCGATAGAGTCCCGCTCGGCGGAGGAGCTGTTGCGCTGCGCGATGCGGCTCGGGGTGGTGGGGAGGGGTGGGGGAGCTCCAACAAAAGGGTTGGCTCGTGGAGTGCAATCGACGCAGGCTCATTCAGAAAAAGCTCAACGCACGTACCGACACACATGCACACTGACACAGAGAGCGAGAGAGACACACGCACGCACGCACGCCGAGAAGCCCTCAACACCACCACCACCACCCCCACGCGTGTCCTGCGGGGTGGGAGAATGTGCGTCACGGCGCGGGCTCCCCACCAACCCGCCCACGCTCCAAGCCCATACAAGGAGTAAGCAGTCGAGATGCTGAATTCCCTCCTGCACACCAAAGATCCCCCACCAGCCCTCCCACCCCCCCTCCGTGTAGCCTTTAACGGATTGGTGGGGCAAGTGCCGTTTGCGAGTAGCAGCCAGCCTTGTGTGCTTGCACAGCGCGCTGGCTAGCACCACGCCCGTCCGCCTTTGTCTCCCCGGTGCCGATGTTTAAACATCGCACACGGGTACTCAATTAAGGCTGAGTCGACCGAGTGGAGGCCATCACGACCGGCTCAGATATCCGTCATCGATATCGTTCGCGAGCGGGAATCGCGCAGTGCGCTAACCGCTGCGCCACCGCTCCATCCACACCGCCGCCACCTCCACTATAATCTTCTCCACACATCATCCCCTCTCCACCAGATAAGACTCCACCACCGCCCACCGTGCCGGATGCTCGCTAATCACGGCGGAACACCGCGATAAGCCCCGCCGGGTACATCTGACGAGGAGCTGCGTGATTATTTGTTGAACGTTTCCATTTTTAGCCACTGCTTGTGACAATGTTTGGTGGTTGTTTTTGTTTATTGTTGTTATTGTTGTTGCACCACCAGAGCGCAAATTAACGAATGCGCGCGTTGTGAGGACCGGGACCGGCCCGTGATTGCTGTGGGGACATCTCCTTGTGTGCGTGTGTGTGTGTGGGCTCTACGCGAGTACCTGGTGCGGTGTGTAAACATCGCCACTAGGGAGACAAAGGCGGTCGGGCGTGGTGTTGGCCACCCACCCCCTCGTGTGCCGTGCCGGCCTTCATAGGTGCTCGCTAACAGCACTTGCCCCTACAGTCTGTTAAGGCTACACGGGGGATCTTTGTCTTTGTCTACACGGTGTGGGCAGCGCTACGAACCCGGCGTGACCCGAGTTCGATTCCCACTCACGGCCAACACCGGTGACGATTTTCTGAACCGGTCCTGGGCTTCCCTTAGGTCGACTCAGCCTCAAACAGGTTCCCTGGTGCGGCGTGTAAACATCACCACTGGGGAGACAAAGGCGGCCGGGCCTGATGGCACACCCACCCCCTCGTGTGCCGTGCCAGCCATCATAGGTGCTCGTTAACAGCACTTTCCCCAACAGTCTGTGCAGGCTATACGGGGGATCTTTGTCTTTGCTCTACGCGGTGCATCCCGGTGCGCTGGCGGAGCACTTCTTCGTGGTGTTGTTGTTGTTGTCTCGTGTTGTTGTTGTCGTTGTTGTTGTCTCGTGTCATTATTTATTAGCTCTGCATTGCAAATGTTGCGCTGTGCATTGTGTTCCGTGAGAGATGACGATGGCCTTTCCTTGGGGGTCGCGTGATCAGATTCGTGTGGCGAGATCACGGCTAATGACGGTGCCGACGAGGAGACATTTGACCTGATATCTCGTAACAACTTAAGGGTTTGTTTTGGCGGTTGATTTGATTTTTTTGTCGTGATTATGCTGGGTTTTTTTTTAATTAGATTTTTGTAGCCCAGGATGCTACCGTGGCTGTAATGGTTCACGGCACTGGACTGCCAGTTGAAAATAAATCGGGTTTGTTCAATCCTCCCCACCTCTCTCTCCACTCAGCAGTACAAATCCATAAACTCTCGCTTATCTATTGATGGGGTGACGTGTGTGTACTCCCACGTGCTTGAAGACGTTTGACCGGCGTGGAAGAGTAGGCCAAATACTCTTGGCAGGGATTGTCTAAAGCAGCTCCATCTAGTGGAAACCCTTCCGCCAGCAGCGGCGTAAGCAGGAAATTGCAAGTCTTCACCCTTGTATCCCGGGTCTCCCCTGTAAAACGAGACTTGTAGACTTACTAATTGGCAGAGGTGGGACAAAGTCATTGTTATGCAAGTCCAAGTCGAGTCGCAAGTCATCAAATTCATGACTCGAGTCTGACTCGAGTCCAAGTCACATGACTCGAGTCCACATCTCATAGGTGGGACAAAGTCATTGTTATGCAAGTCCAAGTCGAGTCGCAAGTCATCAAATTCATGACTCGAGTCTGACTCGAGTCCAAGTCACGTGACTCGAGTCCACACCTCTGCTAATTGGTACTCATTTGTAAAAAGGAAAGATTCACACGTCTGTGCATACAGCAATTATCTCACAAAGCACATTAAACACCACATAAGGATGTGACAAGCCTAAAAATGCAATGCGCCTTTAAAGTCACCAAATCATATTCAAATCATGTTCTGTAGGTGTATCATTTACTGTACTCTACATTACGGGGGGCGGTCGTGTAGCGGTGAGCGCGCTGCTCTACGAACCTGGCGAACCCGAGTTCAATTCTCGCTCACGGCCAACACCACTGACGATTATTTGAACCCTGTCCTGGGCTTCCCCTATGCCGACTCAACCTCAAACGAATATCTGGTGCGGTGTGTAAAACATCGCCACGATGAAGACAAAGGCGGCTGGGCGTGGTGCCGGCCACCCACCCCCTCGTGTGCTGTTCCGGCCTTCATAGGTGCTCGCTAACGGCACTTTCCCCAAGTCTGTTTAGGTTATACGGGGGGTCTTTGTATTTTTTTGTACGTTATTTTCCGCAGCATTTCAAAGCAAAAGCTGGGCGTGTGTTTCATAGTCCGGGAGGTGTTTGTGTGATCAGCTTCGTACACGTTTGTTGAACACCGGGCACAAGGGTTGTTGTTCATCTTACTTTCCGGAGCGTCTAAGTATCTGGGGACTACGGTAATGTTTTTCCAACAAATTGTAATCTCAATGGAAATGCATGAATAAGTTAGGCGGACGATGTTGTCAATGTTGATCGAGAGATATTGCATGGGCTGCAGGTGGGGCGTTAATATTCCATTCGTAGTTTGATGCCCGCAAGGGCTTTGGTGGCCAATCCACTGCCGAATAATAGCTTCCGCAACGCCGTTGCGGGGTGATTGGCGTCACTTGATCATACTTCACCACTCCGGTTGATAAATGCGACGTATTATTCTGACTTCTGCTGTCCACAAAGTGGTGGTCGGTCGCCTTTCCAAGCATTAGCCTGATTCAACACTGCTTAGCTTCCTGAATCTGATGAGACCAGGTGCATTCCACGCAATTCGGTACATAGATTGCCTACCCAGTGGTTGGAGTGGATATTTTAAAATTCCACTTAATCTTCTGTAGGGTAGAGATAGCTTCCTGTTTCTTCGCATGCTACTGTGGGTGTGTAGTAATCTAATTTGATCAATTAATGTGTTAAAGACACGGAGGCAAGGGCCCATCACATATCTTCAGGTTTGTTTGGGTTATAATCAAATATTCATATCGTGTTCTCCATCGCGTTCCCCCCATCTGAGAAAAGGAGCCGGGAGAATTCAACAGAGGGCCTTAGAAGCAGGCAACTGGGGCCCATGCACAGGGTTTTACCCTTTTAAATTTATTTCAGTTATTAGAATTTGAATGTATTAAAAGAATAACAAAAATTGCTCGGCTACAAACACACTACAGCAGGGCAATATAGTCTGGTCATGCGTTTATTATTAATGAGTCCCATCACTTTGCCAGGTATTACTAACATATTGAAAAATCCATGTTCATTAGGGGTGCTACTCTGTGCCAAGGGAAGCAGTGGGGGGCGGGGGGGGCACCTTATCTAGCACAACACATCGCAAAGCCCCTCCAGCTGGTCCTATATGAGTAGAATGTAAGTTACAGTGTCTTTTTATTACTGGACATCTGTTGAAGAAAGCTTCATAGCTCATCAGATTTCTCCAGGATAAATTACACTGGTCAAAAAAAAAGCATTTTTTTCTTGTCTGGACTTTTGCTGATTCCAAATCTGATTTCAGATTTGCTCTATCACATCTCATTTTTATGCTATCGTCATACCCCATTTTCATTGATTTTACCCGAAATTAACTCTGTCACTTATGATTGCAAGTTGTTGCGAGTCAGTGACTGCTTTAGTGTTAAAATATGGTGCTGTATTTTTAGGATAGTGTGTTTATAATATCATTTTATGTAGATATCTACATTTATTTAATATTTTTCATCTGCAGTTTTAATTGAAAATGCAATATTTGATATCTCAAAAACCTGATGTGATAGACAAAAACTGATGCCAGATTTGGAATCAGCACCCCAAAATTACCTTGAAACCGTTGGAATACCTTATGCCAGAAAAAGTGTGTTGACCAGTGTTATAGATTGTATATCATGGGACTTTTTTTGCCAGTATCAAAGTATGAAAAACAAGAATAGGTTTTTTACATCTTAACGCATGTTTTATTGCCAGAAAAGGTAAAACCTCTTATTATTCAACATAAATTCTGATTCTAATTTGAATACTCGCTAATCACGCTCCATAGCCCCGCATTGAGCTTCGGTAATAAAAGTCAGAGACGGTCAAGACTGCTGATTAATTAGTGGAAGAATACAGAAAAGCAAAAGGGCTCTTTAAAAATTCATGGTGATCCATTAAACGTAGACTAACAGGCAAAAGCCATTGCTAATACTTTATGATGCTGCATTTTTACATCAGCGTACACGTATACATCAACATGCGCACACATACACTTGTATGTGTATTTGAAAGTGTAAAGGCCTATGTTCTTTGTATTTGAGATATTATTTTCCACACTGCATGTCTTACGTAATTTTATGCTTCAAGAAATATGATGAGAACCCCGTGTCAATCCGTTGGTCACGAGAGCTGCTTGGCCATACTTCACCACATTGGTCAGTGTAGTTTGGTGAAAGAGGTGTGGAGCCCAGGACCGGATAAAATATCACTCGCTAAATTTCGATTTAAAGCTTTCGTGACTGCAGGGATTCATCTTCTTGGTTCTTTCGGTAAAGTCACGTAGAAGGGAAGTAATAAAATAATAAAAACAAAACGTAATAAAATAATATAATTCTAATATATTAAAATAATATAATTCTATTATAAAATAATATAATTCTATTATATTATTTTATTACGTTTTGTTTTTATTATTTTATTACTTCCCTTCTACGTGACTTTACCGAAAGAACCAAGAAGATGTATCACTCGCTACTCATGTTCGTCGTGGCTAGGAATCGAACTCACATCACCGTGTTCGAAGCACAGTGCGCTCATCACTGCACCATTGCTCCATCCACAATATTACTTAAACAATTGAATTCTGGGGAGAAAACGGCAGAACAATGCGACGGAGATGCAAATGTTTCTGTAAATAATTGGCAGCTATAACTCACAAGTATTTCTCTAATTTGCATTTGTTCTCTGTACCACGTGTTTTCTCATTATCACATTTTTTTTATTTCATTTATACTCGAGGAACCCGATGAGCTATAGGGCTCTTTTTCACACACGTCCAGTCGATTATAATGACAGTTAATGAATGTGAGATGGGGCAGGACATGACGGTAGAAGGGATGATGGCCGATGGACTTAGAGGCCAGTGATGGAGCAGCAGCCAAAGGAGTGAACTCACCTGACCGGACGATCACCACCGAGATGGAGCCGTCAGATCCCTGGTGCGGAGGAACGAGACGGATTATGACATCACAAGAACCTTGAGGGTATATGCAACGATGTAGGGAGAGGCCTTTTTCATCCAGCGGTGGGTAGATCATGGCTGATGGTAACATTATAAACAGCAATTGAACACTGCCTGTGTTCAAATAATGTAGAAAATGTGTTACACGCTAAAGCCACGTGTAACATCAGGATCAGTTCTGCTAAAGCATCAAAAAATGAAAGTGTTTAGGTCCATTAACCTATGGCTCTTTTGTGTCCAATGTTTTCAATCAGCATTTTTTAAAACAAACTATGGACTAGTTATGACTTTCAGAGCTTCGTCAGCATGGTTTGCTTCATTAAGCAAATGCTGTTGGTGGTATAATAGTGTCTTGCTTAATTGTAATTTTATTACTCATAATCTGTAGGGACATAATAGACCAGCATGGTCAGGTATGGTCAAACAAACCCCAAGAACAAGATGCCATGAGCGGGCCGATCATCCAGCAGTGGATTGACAAAGTGCTGGAAATTATTTGGAAGAGTATGGTTGAATTTTTATTTATTTAAAGTCATGCCTTTTAACTTATAGAAATATTTATTTTCAACGTTGTTTATTTTTTTTCAAAAAAATATATAAAATAGTGCCAAACATAACTTTGGAAAACCATAATTAATTTTGAAGTGAGTCAAAGTAACCGAGTGGATTATATTTCACGCGGCCAATGTCGACTCGAGGGCTTCACGGCAAATCGTTCACCACTGCCCTCTCCTGGTCACACAAAGACATCACAACCATAACGCGATGTAACACAATTTTTGTTCCTGGGCAGTAAGTGTTATTTCGTAATTGCTAATGCCTAAAAAGTATAGAAAATGGCTCTTATTCCCCACAAACTTTGCTTTTGTGACGAGGACGGTGATATTTTTAAAAATACCTATTTTCAATGAGAAAACGGGAGAATCTGTCTTTTCGTTCACATAAAGGCAGAAAAAATATGAATAAAAATGTACATGTATTTATACTAAAGTAATACAAAAATTATTACAAAAGATTTAGAAGTGAGTAGTTTTTCGATATTTACGATTATACTGTAAATCACTTTCACGAATCAGCCCCCAAATGTAGTCTCCCATCATGTTCTCGTTTTACTGTCCTTGGTAGCGGCGTTCAAAGTCCAGTATATCCTTGTGGAAGCGCTCGCCTTGCTCCTCCGAGTACGCTCCCATGTTCTCCTTGAATTTATGAAGATGTGCATCAAGGATATGGACATTGAGGGACATCCTACAGCCCATTGTGCCGTAGTTCGTCACCAGTTTTCAACCAGCTCCACATAGTTTTCGACCTTGTGATTGCCCAGGAAGCCACGAACCACTGCGACAAAGCTGTTCCAAGCCGCTTACTAGTGAGCTTTTTGGGAATTAATTGTACTCCAGGATCTTCTATATTTGTGGTCCGACGAAGACACCGGCTTTGACCGGAAGAAGTCTTGAAGGTACTTGAAGGCTGCCGACTCCTTAACTACAGCTCTGACAAATTGTTTCATAATGTCCAATTTTATGTGCAGTGGTGGCATCAGCACCTTCCGGGGGTCCACCAGTGGCTCCCACTTGACGTTGTTCCTCCCCACAGAGTACTCGGTCCGCCTGTGGCAGTGTGGCTTTGTGTCTAAATCTTTAGTAGTAATTTTTGCATTACTTGAGTATAAATACATGTTAATTTTGATTCATGTTTTTTTTTCTGACTTTGTGAACAAAAATACACAAATTCGCCAGTTTTCTCATTGAAAATAGGTAAATTCCAAAATATCACTGTCCTGGTCACAAAAGCAACGTTTGTGGGTATTAATAGACATGGTCTGTACTTTTGAGGCCTAAGCAATTAGGAAACAACACTTACTACCCAGGAACAAAAACAATTTTTGTTACACTGTAATCTATCAACCCAGTACTGCAGTCCAGACATTTTAAAATAAATAGTTTATTAAAATTATACAAAGGTAACGTTCATGAATATGATATACACGATTCCTGCAAATACATTAGACAAGTTATAAACAGACACGGAGCAAACGCCAGGTCGAATTTCTAAATTAGAGTAAATGTGCCCATGCATAACACGAAACAGCACGCATACACTGCATATAATTGGTAATCACATTTTTGTTAGTGTGAGTGGAGGGTTAATATGATTTAAGTAACTTTAAATATAGAGTTTTGTAAAAAATATATACTCTTAAGGTATGGCTTGCACTCATTGTCTAATTAATCAGTCATAGCACTTTGTTAATTAATTTATGTAGGCCTTCTCACATCTTTCAATCGTGGAAGTTGTTCGACCATGCCTCACCACATTGGCCAGTTTGGGTCGGTGAATGAGAGATATTACCAGAATTGGTTCATATATCACTAGCCACTGATGATTGCCTTCACCGGTCATCAAACTCAGGTCACCAAATTCATAGCACACTGCACTAACGACTGCACCGCTACTCCATGGCTTGTACTCAAGCAAAGTTAAACAACAACAAACACAATGATCATTTGTTCTAAAGACTAAACCGCTCACAAGGCCTTCTGTATGAGGCTATATACGTAATTGGATTGAAATTTTTCTCACGATATTTTTTGTTAACGAAGGCATTGAAATATTATTTCAGCAATGTATAATTAATTAAAAACTTCCACTTTTATGATATGTTGATATGGGAATTCTTGAAAACTACCACCAGCCCCCCTCCTTTAAAGTAAAATACAAATTTTAGGCACCTTTGATAAGAGTAAACTTACATACATTTATTTTTACATCTTCATCTGTACATGTGTAAAACATACATACGCAATAAAAACATCTCTATTCTTCATCACCATAAAATAATAATCTAAGAAAGAATGTATTGTTTTCTGTAAATCTCACCCTGGAAGCCAGGCTACAGGTCCCATGTGCAGGGCATTCCCTTGCTGTGATACTTTCAAAGTAAAATACTAATTTTAGGCACCTTTGATGTAAGTAAACACAGGTAAAATTCACTTTGTCCTCCTACATATGTACATTTGTAAAAAATAAATAAACACATGTATTCTCCATGACATAAAAATAAGAATCTAAGAGAGAAGTGCTTCTTGATAATTGGTTCTTTACCCTTCTATCTGGCAATAAAACTGACACCTTTTTACAAGGAGTCATGTTTGCATAGACCGCAATACCTGCGGTCATAATACAAACAAAAGAACATAACTCTGATAATGTGCACTGTCCTTAAAGTTGATTGATCCACACCCGAGACAGCTTTCCTTAGAGCCTAGTCTCATATGGGTTGGACCAGATGACGCCAAAAGGCGCACAACTCAAAGCCAATGCACCATCAGAGTATGAGAGCTCGGGGCAAGCATCTACACTATGGGAACCTCATTTGCCAGTAAAAATATGATAATTGGTTCTTTACCCTTCTATCTGGCAACAAAACTGACACCTTTTTACAAGGAGTCATGTTTGCATAGACCGCAATACCTGCAGTCATAATACAAACAAAAGAACATAACTCTGATAATGTGCACTGTCCTTAAAGTTGATTGATCCACACCCGAGACAGCTTTCCTTAGAGCCTAGTCTCATATGGGTTGGACCAGATGACGCCAAAAGGCGCACAACTCAAAGCCAATGCACCATCAGAGTATGAGAGCTCGGGGCAAGCATCTACACTATGGGAACCTCATTTGCCAGTAAACATAACTCTGATAATGGCAAATGAGGTTCCCATAGTGTAGATGCTTGCCCCGAGCTCTCATACTCTGATGGTGCATTGGCTTTGAGTTGTGCGCCTTTTGGCGTCATCTGGTCCAACCCATATGAGACTAGGCTCTAAGGAAAGCTGTCTCGGGTGTGGATCAATCAACTTTAAGGACAGTGCACATTATCAGAGTTATGTTCTTTTGTTTGTATTATGACTGCAGGTATTGCGGTCTATGCAAACATGACTCCTTGTAAAACGTGTCAGTTTTGTTGCCAGATAGAAGGGTAAAGAACCAATTATCATATTTTTACTGGCAAATGAGGTTCCCATAGTGTAAGTGCTTCTTGTTCAGTGCGAATCGCACCCAGGAAGCCAGGCTACAGGGCCCATGTGGAAGGGCATTCCTGTTCCCGGCAACATCCCCATGTTGGGCCATGGAATGCCACAGAAGGGGCCCTCTGCTCCGCCACCGAGACCCTGGGGGGCAGTGCCAAGCGTGAAGAAGCCAGGTGGTACCATGCACGCGGGGAAGCCCTGCATGGGCAGGGGCATGAGGTAGGGCGCTGGTATAGAACCTGCGCTCGCGCACGTAGGGGTGTTTCCTGCAAAAGCAAATAAGAACATTTAATCAGCTACAGTCCAAATGATTACAGTCATTACAAATTTACTGAAACACGCGCACGCACACTTTATAAAGGGACGTTTCAAAGAGATGTTTTTGTCATGGAGCATAAACCATCACGAAAAACTCCGGTCATCATCGCAGCGGCTTTTGGCTAACCATCGAACAAAGATGGTCACAGCATCACGCGCTTTCAGATGCGCTTCTGCGGCCGTCTGGAATGCTATTCTTTCCGATATTACGAAGCTGCTCAAGCTCTGTACTTTTAAATTCATATTGAAAACGAATTTCTCTGAAAGTGCTTTTTGTGTTTAGTTTGTTGTCCTTCCCCACGGTTGGCTACGTACACGTTGTGCGAAAGTAGTTCAACATACATATATACACAGTACGTACACAGAATGATCCTTGACTATCAGCCGTCATCCGTCGCTAGAAGGGATGATGGCGCACAATGAAAAATAACCATGGCAAGGAATGTGCTCAGAGGACATCCACCATGGGATGAAATCAACTCGTGTACAGGCGATAGGTTGGAATGCTACAGCGCAGGATCGTGAAAGATGGCGACGGACTGGGAAGGCCTTCATCCAGCAGTTGATCGAGCAACGCTCATGATATTTGTTAGGTATGTCGAGTTTTATCCCACAAGCAATTGTATGAACTGTCATGATCCAGGGTCATGAGTTTATTCAAGAGTTGATTCTTTTATGTTTGTTTTTAAATCCTTTATATTAAGTTCGCTTGCTTGCTTGCTTGCGTGCTTGCTTGCTTACGACCGTGCAAATCTTTCGGTCGTTTTTTAACCCACTTCCCGTGATCCAATCGAGCTGACATTTTCCACACAGACTCGTTGTGCGAAACAATTAATGTTCGTGAAAAAAAATTCCCAAAATTGTACACTTTTTAGGCAAAAAAAATGATTTTACATATATTCAAATAGAACTCATTCATGGCTTTGGCTGAACGTAACAGTGTAAGAGCCCAGAGCGTAACCCCTCCACAGGCCCTGGCGGAGTAGCGCAGTTGGTAGCGCCCTCGCTTCCCGCGTCCTCCACAGGCGAATATATTTTTAAATCCTTTTTATTAAGTTCGCTGCCACGCATATAAAGGATTTATAGTGAAAAACTTTGTTTTTACGGGTTAATTTTTTACTGTCCCAATTGGAATTGTTCATCGTTTTTTCCCGTCTTGTTTGCAGTTGTATTCACACTGCTATCCTAAATATAACATTCAATTTCATAATTCACATACTATTTGCCTAGTACGTCAATCATCTACTCTCACGCACATGATTCGACGCATGTGTCGTGAGCTTAAGAAATTATTGCAGTTGATGAATCAATGCATCGGTGTATGCCAAACAATTACTGGTGGGAAAGGTCTTTTAAATATGTTTTCGGCCAGCACCGATGTAACGTTTTAAAGCAGGTGAACGAAAGTTCTAAAATTATCCCCCAACAACAAGTGCCCTAAGAGGTCAATGCCGGCAACATCCACCACCAAAAGAATAAACCTGCCACGTATCAAACGTGCACAAGTTCCCACCTGACATTTCCGGAGAGGGAATATAAAAAAAAACATCAAGTGTACTGGAATGGCTGCTTTCATTTGCGAGAGAACTATCGTATTTGTTTGCACGGAACGTTCTTTGGGTCGCGAGGTATGTGCGTGGTGGGTGCATCGCAGTGCTGACAGGTCGTGGCATTCCCACCTGCTACGTGTTGCGATCGTTGCTGGTGCATCGCTGGTTCCCCACTGGGCCAGCCCGTCACAGCTGGATCACAGCCAAAAGGAATCCAGCAAAAGGATGGCATCATTGGCTAGAAAATGTAAGAAAACGACAAAAAGTTAGAAAAGTTTGAGACGACCCAATGTGTTGCCTATTGCTCCGAGCAATGCGTTACCATAAGTGATAATTCCTCCTACCTTTAGTATAACAAGATCACAGTGGTATCCCACTCTAAAAACTAAACTTTTTTTTATTTTACCAGGTAAGGCCATTTGAGCTTTATATCTTTTTCAGAAGCGACCTGGCCACTAATGATAGCTCAACGAAGTGGCTTATCATGTGGAAATGTATAGCAGTCAAATACTCTAAATGCATGTTTCTAAATGTGAAGGGAAAAACTGTCGAGGGCCCGGAAAAAAGTCCATGCGACCATGGGGAGAACTGGCAAACTCCAAAAATACAGGCGTCAGGGTAGGGATCGAACCCACAACCTCCAGTATATCAGGCGAGCGTTGAGCATTGCTCGTCTCCTGTTGACATCCCAGAGTGAGCGGTGGAAATTCCACATTCCTATCGGGGGGAGTGAGGCATCCCATAGGACATCCTACTGTTGACGTCCCCACAAAGAGGAACTCGTTTTGTCCACCCCTGAAAGATGAAAGGCTAAATCAACCCTCAACTGGGATTTGAACTTGGAGCCATAAGATAAACTGAACTAAAACTATGTTTTACTTTACCAGGTAAGGCCCACTGAGCTATGTAGCTCTTTTTCAGAAGCGACCTGGCCACAAATGATAGCTCAACGAAGTGGCTTATCACGTGGAAATTTTATAGTAGCCAAATGCTCTAAGCACATATTTCTAAATGTGGAGCTGTGCAATCTACTGCTGCACCTCTAGGTCAGTTCAATCTTCACTAGAACATGAAAAACTGACAATGTTGGTCACATTTGAATTTTCAGACTTCTCACATCCCTTACGCGGTGCTATTCCCTAATGTGCTTAAGGTGATAATTGCTATACGAAGGACGTAGCAATGAAGCGAGTAAGAATGTTGCAGATGAAACAATAAAGGACATATATGTGATTGGGGTGCAACAGTGTTTTGTAGACTTTGCTATAAACCTGGTGACCTTAGTTTGATTCCTGACCACAGTGAATTGGCATAATCGATGATAAATGTAACGCACGCGTGAGCTGTACGCATACGGGGGACAGCGCAATGACCACGAAGCCCTTGCGGGTACCGAATTATGAATCGAATCAGTGGCAAGTGATACCTGAACAGGTCCTGGGCTCTACACCCTTCACCAACCCGCGTTGACCAGCACGGTAAAGTATGATCAAACAACTCCCCCGCACTGCCTTCATCATCATTCTCCGTACGATTGTTTGAAATCGCTGTGAACGGATATAGATTTACTTGATAAAAAATTGAGTGGATAAGAGTGAATTTTTGAATAATGTACACTGCATCGTGTATACCTCTGAAACACCATTGCTGAAGAACGCTGGACAAAACATCGGGATGCCTCTTGGAAAGTGTTTGTTTGGGGATTCCTGGCATTCGTTCTTGGCCTCCGAGCCTGCAGCGTCCTTCTTGCTGTGTTCCCCTTCATCGGCAGAGCTGGTTATGCTGCGAGTTCCGTCAGATGCCTCTTGAAGCTGCCCGCACGTCCCGGTTGTTAATGCATCACGAGCAGGGTCGGGCAGAGGTTTTTGTTTGGATTTGAGTGAAGTCCTCGTCTTTTGGGGTTTCTTTTCAGTCGCTGAGTGTTTCTGCAGAACAATTCATCGTTATTTATCGCTCATCCCCGCAGACGTGGGAAATTGAGGCGACATTTCTCATCTGAGTACGCTGAATTTCGAGTCGCGCACATACTTTAGTACAGATTATTGTTTAGGTTTTTTTTTTATCGAACAGCATCTTGAGATGCAGCTGTATGTAGATGCTATATGAATAAAAATTCTCACATTTTGGAAAGTTTAGGCTTTCACATGAAACAATGGAGCACGTGGCTTTTTTCTAATGGCAGCTAATATAAAGTGAAGGTCAGTTTGACAGTGACACGTTTTAAAGTAGAGTCCTAAGCCTACGTGGGGGACATAATCTAGCACAGGGGTCGGAAACTAAAATAACAAGAAGAGGCATTTTTTCTAAGTCGGTAAAAAAACCCTCAATATTTCACGAGCCGCAATGCATGTGATGAATACGAGATGGTGGTCCTGAATAAATAACTTCACAAAGCAGTCCTTAAAGAGCCACATGCTGCTCTGGAGCCACAGGTTGCTGACCCCTGCCCATGGTAAACTGGACTTCCGTGGTAAACTGGACTCCCGCAAAAAAACTCTGACTTCAAGAAACGTTATTAACGCTCACATTTTACAATGTTCGTCGTGATGTGGCGTCACTTGGAGTTTTGGCCGTTTTGAGCCAGTGCTCAGCCACGGTCATTTGAAAACTAGTTTGAAGGGCACTCACTTTTGAGAACATGTCAGTCCTTTCATGGCGGCGTGTGGGGGCACCGGTCTTTCCTCTGGCCATTCTGAGCAACCTCCTGCCTTGTAAGGACACCTCTGTACTGCATTCATCTGGGTGGCAGGCCCTTGGGAGGCGTTTCAATCTCTTGCTGGCGTTTGGAGTGCCCTGGGGCGGGACCTCTTGCAAGCCAAGCATTGCAGCCCACTGTCTCTTGCTAATGGAGCACCGGTAATGCCTGTCGACAATGAGACACACACACACAAACACAGACACGGTTGCTTTAACTTAGCGCTAGGAAATAAAACTACACTGTGTTTTCATTGGGTATTAATTATGCGGAACTGTTAATTAATGTAATTATCTGCACTTCCATTCTTGAAACACATTGTACTGTCATTTTGACTTTAAAATAAAGTAAATGGAGTAGAAGCAGACCAGAGATAGCCTTTTTGGGGCCTAGTCTCAACCAGTGTTATACCAGAGAACGGCAATAACTTTCAAAGACAATGCATATATTACCAGAGCATGTTTTTGTTTGTGTGGTTAATTCAGACTTGATTCCTTGCAAAAGGTTTCTGTTTGGTGTTTGAACATCTTAACACAACTGTTTTATTGCCAAAAAAGGTAAAACCTATTCTTATACACTGTACCGCCTAATTGGATAACGGCAGAAATTCTGCAATTCTTTTCAAATATCGACTGAAGAATTTAAGAAAATCTCCAATGAGAATGCTCGTGAAAATGTCTTGGCCTGATGCCGCGTTGCCGCAGCCACTGGATAACTCGCCGGCTAAGCTTGCAAACTGGGCACGTGGGCTTGCCCTGGAATCCCATGGCAGCCGCACTGGGCTGTGTAAGCTCTACACAATAAATACTATTTGGGTTAGATCGCGTAAGTATAAATGTGTCGTTAACCCGCCACCGCCCAACACGGCCAACCAGTAAGGTTTGTCACGTAAACGAAACATGCCAATTGGTTACTACTTCAGCCCACCGGTGTGTTGGAGAATTAAACCACGACATTTACAATTTGAGTACGTACGACGTTTCGCTGGTAATTACATCCAGCATCATCGGGCAATTTTGCCAGAATTGTGAAGGGTCAATTTAGGAGAGATGTGTGTGGTCAATGGCATCTCTCGCTTAACCTAATTCGCTTGGGTCGCCTTCAAGATCGTGTTTTTATCTAAATAAATAAAAAAAAACACTGCAAAAGATTACACACGTAAAATGTTATATCATTGGCAAGACCAAGGCGACACAGGCAAGTGTTAAACCTTGTTAAAAAAAAACTTGTGAACACTCTTTTCATCTTTTCCCTCTGACCCTGGATGGAGCCGTGCATTAGGACAAGAAACAACGAATTCTGGGTGGTCCTAAGTACACCGCGGCACGGCTTGGGTCTCATTTCTAATGGCCGTGGAAGCGTGGCATTGGTTTGCAAGCAACCCTTCAGTGCAGCATACCCATTCTCCTCCGCGTGTCGCGACTCATCATCGTCGTCGTCGTCGGCATCATCGTCGGCATCATCACCATCTTGTTCTTCTTCGTCCGTGCTCACAGGCGACGCAGCTGCCGCGGGCGGCACTGGAACGCCAGGGCACGGCTCGGCGGTGGGCAGCTCGCACTGCAGGCTGCCCGGGGCAGGCTGCGGCTGCCCTTTGGTGCCGGTCCGTCGGCACTTCCGCGGCGACGGGACGGGGGAGCGAGGAGGCGACGTCCCCGGTCTCTCCGGGCTGTCGGGAGGGCTTGAACTCAGTGGCGGCTTCCCCCGCCACGACTCGTCCGCCCCCGCGGTTTGGTGCGGATGGAGCGGGTGCGCCTCCAACGATTTGTTCCCCACACGGTTTTCTGTTCAATGGAAGGGCACCAAAGTCACCGCCATCCTCTGCACCTCCGATAAGCACGGTGCGAAAGAACTTCAACACACATAGAAAGTCTAGTCAAGTTTGAACTTTGTTTTTTGCCCTCATTTCCATCTCGCTAACGAAGTTGAAGGTGATGTCAGCTTCTCTCACCGTCTAGATTTCCGGATCCGCCGACTCCAATCCACTGGAAGGCTGGCTTGCGTCCTCCCCCCTCCGTCAGTCGCACCTTTCGGATGAGGCCCAGGCTGCTGAGCACGTTGGCGATGTCGTACAAGCGTCGCACCTTGGCTGTGGGTATGAGCGCAGTGGGCATGAGTGTGTGTGTGTGAGGAGGCTGTCTGGGGCAATTGAATGTGAATCGAAAATACTGTTGCGAGTAGCGCTCCCATATCGTTATAATTAAACAACACGCTTTGAAAGTATACAAAGGTAAAGGTGCAGCCTTGCAAATGCTTACTCACACCACTGCTGACGGAAGGGCCTCCGACAGAGGGAGCAATAGAGAACCGCCCAAGAGGGTATATTGACCCACTCTTGCGCAGTGGACAAACAACGTGTAAGAGCTACCATAATTAATAATGCACTGTAATGTGGTTGTGTATACGTTCACAATGCAATGCTGACCTCCAGCCATAGAGGATAACTTTTAAAGGTACTTTTATATTCGCATAGGGCACATACCAGAACTTCGTGGTGTGGATAACGGTGAAATGTAAAACCGAACAAAGGTATATTATTTTGGCCAGATATCTTGGAAGAGGTGGGGGTAACCCACGTGCTCTCCCCCCCCCCCCACTCATCTCATTCCACTCCCCGTCACGTGCTCTCCACTGTCAAAATGGCCCGGTCAACCTTCGCCGAGTGGGAGGTCACACTCTTTCATTGCTGCCCTCAAAGTCTGGAGCTCCGTTTCCCCCCCAGACATCTGTGCTCCCGACCCCCCACGAAAGTTCAGGCTCACGATTCCCCCCGCTCCCTCCCTCCTTCTCTTAATTGTTACACTATGTGATCACAATTTCCACCTCTAATATCAGAATCAGAATTCTTTGTAATAATAATAATGCTATTTATAACGCGCGCAAATTTGCGGACAAAACGGTCGCAACTAAGAGGCGCAGAGCCACGCTCAAGAAGTTAAACATACATACAAAGCAGTCTGGGTATTTCCAAGACGACAGAAAACAATGTGCTGTGTGCTATGTCAACTTTGTCAGGTGAAGTTTCTATGAAAGGAAAATGTAAAACCAGTTGAAATCTTCAGGAGGTTTTCTATACAGTTTTGGTAAAATATATATCTTAAGCAAATTGGTGTCTCATTGGTGGAAAATGATGAACAAGTAATGTGAATTTGATCGAAAGGTAATGGTGTTAAAGCAGATATCCTGAAATAGTTTTATACTGCTCTACATACATACTTCCACCCCTTCAATTCGCAGTTACATGCAGACGCGATGCGGTTGCATTCGGACATTTTCCAATATAAAAACTAAATATAAAAACCCGGAGCTCTCAATGCTCTGATACGTGCATTGTCTTTGTACTGGTCGCCTTTTTTCAGCGTTCTCTGGTCTGACACTGGCGGTGAGGACTAGGCCATAAAGAAAGCTGTCTCTGGTGTAGGCCAATCAGTTTCAAAGACAATGCAGATATTATCAGAGCATGTTTGTTTGCATGTTCACAAAAAGTACGTGTGGCTATTGCAAACTTGATTCCATGCAGAAGGTATCTATTTGATGTTTAAACATCTTAACACAACTGTTTTATTTCCAGAAAGAGTAAAATCTATTCTTATTTCTTTCACTACTTTGTTACTGGCAAAAAGGTCCCGTGATATGCTAAATTACATCGTTTATGTAAGCCGCCTCACTTTTGAAGGTGCTCTTGCTGTGGCCGTCGTCGGGTTTACCGTCGCAGATCAGGATCTGTGCCGCCATGTCCAGGCTGATGGCTCTTGACCACGACACCAGGAAGAGCATGACAAACTTCTGGCTCATCATGCGCAGTGACTTTTCTTTCCGGCTGCCAGTAGCTGCGGGTGAGGACAGACAAAAAATATATACAAAGTGGTTATAGCCTCATCTTATTGCTCCCACATTGCACACACATCAGGACGCTGCCAGGGTGTCACGGTGAACACACCGGATTGGAAATTCCAGATGTTGGGGCTTCAATCTTTCAGTGAAAAGGGCACGGTTCTTAAATTACCCGCCATGTTTCGTCAATTTGAAGGTCGTGCCTAGTGGGATGAAGTGTGGGTATACACACCTCTTCCGAGATAATATTGCCAGGGTAGAAGAGTAGGCCAAAATACCATCGAGAGGGGCTCTCCAGTGGATACTCTTCCACCAACAGTGGAGTAAGCAAGTAATTTCAGTCCTGCACCTTTACCTATGCGTACCAAAAAGCCTAAATTGAGTCCGAACACTCTTTCAGGAAGGGGCTCGTCCGTGTTGCCCTCAGGGGGGCGTGCATTGCACACACCACTGACTGTGGTGCATCCACACAGGCTGCTTCTGGATAACTCTAAATGGCCCTGCCATTGCGATCATGATCAAATCCCAATACCAGGAGCTCTGGATCCCGACACCGCCCGGCCCGCGCTGTCTTCGCGGTGGCCCGGCTCCGTCTTCACCCCGCGCTCGGGTGACCTGCCCTGCTCCATCGGCGAGCAGGCGGCGGATCCGGCGTCGCCGCGACCCGGCGTCGGCTTGGGCGCGCCGGCTCGCAGGAGGCCCTCCAGCCTGGCGGGGTAGCCCTGGCGCCGGGCCTCGTGCTCCAGGTCGTCCAGGGTGCGCACCAGGCTGTCGCGGCCGTGCCAGCTGTAGCGGTTCTTGGCCACGCGGCTCATGAGCTCCAGGCTCTCGAGAACGTTGACGATGTCGTAGATTCGGCGGCGCTCGACCCCTGTTGGGGTAGAAGCCGCGGAGGGTCGTGTTGAGCGAGTTGAACGTGTGTATACGTGTAGTAGTAGGTTAGCACGGTTGGCTGCGAACGGTGTGAAAGAATTTCGATTTAAAGCTTTCGTGACTGCAGGGATTCATTTTCTTGGTTCTTTCGGTAAAGTCACGTAGAAGGGAAGTAATAAAATGATAAAAAAGAAACGTCGTGAGAATTATTTTATTATGTTTAATTTTTATTATTTTATTACTTCCCTTCTACGTGACTTTACCGAAAGAACCAAGAAGGTGTGAAAGAAGTCGTACATACATGCTAATTGCATGTTTTCCCCAGTTTTATTCAAATACCCACCAAAGAGGCTCTGTGGAGCTCCGTCTAGTGGTGGCGCTTTTGCCAGCAGTGTCGTACTCAATGGCAGGGCTGCACCCTTTGACCTTCGTTCCGACTGTCCGCTCGGCATGAGGTCACGAGACGGACTAAAATCGTTTGCAAACTCTTTCAGAGCAGTTGCGACCTTAATGTGTTAAGGAGATCTCACACAATTACATCCAAGATCCCATCAAGTAACATCTTCTATCCACTTTAAGGGGGCATTGTACTTCCTCAAGCATTCTGCTACAGAGAAATGTTCAATGTGTGGCAGTCGAGGAGATTTTTTTGTATTTCATGTGCAAGAACAGTAGTTTTTTTTGTGTGCAGTCACTGGTGACCTCGCTGCTCTAATACCTCAGCCACCGTTCCACATTCAAACACATTTTTAAAAAACAATCACCGCATAACTAGTCACAACAAAGATCATGGTTCATGGTCTTTGTTCCTTTGGTTCAATACAGGTTATGTTTGGGGGCGGGGCAGGAGATGTTCCGCATGTTTTCCACTGGGCCAGCTGGTGTTGTCAGCTGTCCAGTAATTCCAGTGCGAGGTGTACCACCACGTGCTCTATGTTGTAAAGTGCGAGTTACATATACCCAATCCCAATTTAGAAAACAGCGTTTAACTACATTTGAAACAAAAGCATGCCTGTGCCTAGCAACTACAGTAACCCCTGTCTCCTGTGGAAAACTTTGCTTGGTTAAACTACAACAAAGAAATACATGGACATTAACAATGTATGTATCTTGAACTTCTTTCGCACCAGACGTAGTCAACCGCGATAACCGGAGGTACGGTGGAAGGGCAACAAACTAAACACAAAAAGCTCTTTTAAAGAAATTAGTTTTCAATCTAGATTTGAAAGTCCATACCTCCAGTGGACAAAGAAAATGGTTAGAATTATACTGAGAGAAAGAGGAACACATGGATCAGGGTAATAGAACAATGGTCCAGACGAATGACGAAGTGGTAACCAAATGAAGGGAACACTTGCGGAGAGGCCATCCAAAGTGACGATGACATCAGATCATGTGCAGGTGCGAGATTTGGTGTTGCCACCAGTCTGGGTTTGACCGGGAGAGTCTGGGAATTGGCATCTGTATTCCAGTGGCAGAAAATTATTTCTGCTAAGATTTGCTGGCATTGTTGTGTTGAACGTAACACAGAATTTAGATAGGCTGACCGAGAAAAGTGCCTGGCCTTAGTCTGTAGAAAAGGTGACAACCCAACAGGACTGTGAGGGATAGGCATGGCATGTGGAAGCCTTCACCCAGCAGTAAATTGATAATAGCCATTGATAATGACGACGATGATTTGTTGTATTGCATGACTTTGTCGTGATGGCCCGATGGCCAGCAGCACCTGCCCAAGTAATACAGTCACCGACTAGGGCATCAACAAGCCGAGCTGGACGGTATAGTGCTTCAACCTCCTGCTTGTGCATTGGATGCCAGCCGTGCGAAGTATTAAGCTGGATGGCAACCTGGCCCAATCTATCCTTTCACTTTGCCCGATTGCGGTTGTCCACCGGGACGGGAGGCGGGGCGGGCGGGCGGGTAAACGTACGACGTACCAAGCTGCGAGGCCGCGTGGTCCAGGCTGACGTCCGGAGTGTGCGTGGGGCCGGCGTAGGGCGGCAGCTTGCGCAGGAATCGCAGACTCAGCAGACCCAGGCTCTTGTCCTTGCGGCTGCACTGAGCCGGGCAATCGACCTCGCGCCGGCCCTCGGGCCACGCCAACTGCGCGGCAAATCGGCAGCGAACCGTTCACATTGGGTGAGCATCCGGTGCGCCGCTGTGGAATCGCTGCCAGTTTTAAGTGGGGGATTTTCACACGTCCCGTGGATATGCCGTGCGTTATCGTTGGGGAAGTTAAAATTGTTAAGTCGACTGTGGTACTGAGGTGGGTTATTGAGCGCAAACTGTGATTCTAGATTTGAAGCTTTCGTGACTGCAGGGATTCATATTCTTAGGTTTTTTCGGTAAAGGCACGTAGGTAAAAAATAAAAATTAATAAAAGTGAAATAAAAATAAAATAATATAATAAAATATTTTTATTTTACTTTTATTAATTTTAATTTTTTACCTACGTGACTTTACCGAAAAAACCTAAGAATAAGCAAACTGTGATGTTTGTGTACGTGCGGCTCTTTGTTAATCCACTGCTGCACGATGGCCTCCCCCATACCGTGCGGGTCATCGGGGTTTCATTTGACGAAATGTGAACCACACTTGTCAACGCGGGTTGGTTAAGACATGAAACATAGATGTGAGGGCATTGAAATACAGTACAACAACTGATTTTGCTGCACTGCCCACTACTACCTTGGAGCTTCGCGAGCCCTACAAAAACTCGTGTGTGCATGGTGGTCAACCAAGCGAGCGCTATCCATGCTCAAGCCCTCTTGGCTTCTAAGATCTTACTGTGGGCATTGCGGGTGAGTTCACGCAGCTCCGATAAGCACGGTTGGCTACGTACGGTGCGAAAGTAGTTCGACATACATACAGTATTAATCCATGTACAATGAACACGTAAGAAATCTGAGAACAGGTGAATATTTAGCGATTTTTTTTAATTACAAAAATGTATTGATGCTGCGTAAGATAATCAATCAGTTTACGACAGAACTAGGTGATGACTCAACCCCGTCGCTCCTCCATCCACGGACATTCCATGAATTGTTGTGATTTTGCATCGAAAATGTATTCCTGAATCAATGAGTTGTTATTTAGTTTTTTTACATTCTGTGGTCATTGTACAAGCCAGTAACTGTAATTGACTGCCAGGGTCACACAAACCCATTACATACATCATATATAATTAATATATATTCTTACTTATGCGATTTTATGCATGTATCATGATCTTTAGAATCAGAATTAATCAACCAACTAATGCGTCATAAGACCCATAGGCATGTCCACTTTATAACATAACCATAAATAGACGAATCATATTTTTCGTTTCTATCCTGTCTGCATCTTTTTTTCACTCATCTCATTACATCTCAATTCATATCTGCATTTCTCTTGTCTCCCTGCATCTATATATCTTGTTCGTTTCTCTTCCGTGATCTCACTGGTATTTTACCACTTCTAAACAGGTGGTGGTGTGTGGGTTGGTAGAAGAACCACAAAAGTAGATTGTGCTTGGAGCCCCCCAATGTGTCGGCACCGCAACTTCATTCGGGACTCACGTTTACTCGACAACTACTCCCCTTGTCAGCGCGCTAACTTCGCTAACTTCCATACTCCATTTCACACGCCGCGTACTTCCGTGCGCCGTTACAATGGTAGGTAGAGGCAAAAGAAATGTGTTACTTTATCCGTAAACTTTTTACAATTTATACGCTCAATTTGTACGCACGCGCGGGTATCGCGATCTACAAAGAACGAACGCCACCAATTGACGGAGCGGTTGCGCCACAAAGCCATCCACAGGGCCGCCGCCGCGCGACAGCGTCCGTCCAGTAACCTCGTGCCCCGCCGCTCACCTCCTCCTCTCCTGCCGGCCGCTCCGGCTCCCAGCTCGCGCAGGGACGCTCGGACCCCTCCACCGCCGTCGCGCCCGGCTCGGCCGCCGCCAGCAGCCGCTCGAGGCAGGACGCGTCGCGCGTGCCGGGCCCGCGCCCCGCCGCCGAGACACGCGCACGCGTCGCCGTCAGGGCAGCGGCCGTGGCGGCGTCCAGGGGGTCGTGGGGCGCGGGAGCCCCGCGAGGAATGGCGGTGGCCGTAGCGGTGACCGTGGCCGCCCGGTTGAGCTTGCACTGCGAAGTCGTTGCCAGGCCGGGGCTTTTCCTCAGCATTGGGTGCAGGGATTTCTGGGCCGTCGACTCCAAACAATGGTTTTCCTGCAGCCGGAAGATGACAATCTTACGGATCGTTTGCCACATTTGAGGATTTATCCGCATAAAAAAACACGACATTTGTAAACGAGCATGAACGTCGCCCCCCAACTGTGAAACTACTCCGGAACGGACACCCGTCCGTGAAACACAGCGCCTTGATAACCTCGCGCAATCAGAACGGCGAGGATGCCAAACGTTCCGATGCTTCGACTCGATTTGAACGAACGGACAATCGCTGCTGACGATAACTTACGACGATTATCGCGGATGATTACGGATGCCAAACAAAGACGCGGTGCATTTATCGGTCGCGCGTGACACCACTGCAGAGTTGCGGTCACTCGCGCGAGGTTCCCCTGGTGCCTTGTCACCGATACCTTCTGTGTGTGGCGAGGCAAGCTTGCGTGTTCCCTCTCATGCCAGACTGGCCGTGGTCTGATGGGCATCTGGTGGCGCTTGGGCTCAGTGGGATCACAGAGACTCAGGCACCCGTCCGTCTCGCCTGCCATGCCCTGAGGGGAGACACACGGAGCCATCATCCACCAGGCAAAAGCCCTCGACCATCGCTCCGGGTCCACAGAGAAAATGGAATCAAAGTCACTGACCCGAAACAGTCATAGTCACACTTAAGGCCAATTTTACGTTCAGAAATTGTAGTTCTAAGGTTAGCAATCAAGTTGCGTGGAGCCTGAAAGTGTTTAATTCATGAACGGTTTAACACGGTTAATCTCCTCTTATCCACGTCCCCGTAATTTGTCCTTCCTATTAATTACGGAACCCTCTGAATAAACTGCGGGCAAAGGGAGTCGTGCACCAGAGCCTTCCTATTGTCCCTGTATTCCGCAGATAAGGAGCCGTACGGTAACTCCATCCTGTTATCCGCAGGTAAAAGGCGCACCTCGAAAGTGGGCGTCGCAGGTCAACAACCCCCCACCGAGTATTCCGTGGGGTTTGTTTTTACAGATAAAAAAATATATATATTCTCGCAGCAAATTCGTACTTGTTTCCGCATTTACTAAGGATTGATTTCGCAGTCAAGGAGAAAAGCGTGGATAATAGGACGCTTCAAATGAGATGGGTTTTGAATTTACCAATGGCCTAACTCTTGCGAGTGGCGTCACGGGATCTTTAACGTCCACCGTGAAGCAAACGGCGCGTAGATTTACGGTTAATACACACCGCAGTATTAATCAGGGCGGCCGCTGGATTCGAACCTCGTCAACCAGCAGCGAATGCCCTACAGCTAAGGCCATGTCATCACCCCAAAGACAACGATCCCCCATTATAGCCTTAGGACCGGTTCAGATATTCGTGACTGTTGTTAGCAGTGTTGGCTCGGTTTATAGCAAATCGCACTAACCACTGCGCCACCGCTCCCCGCTTTTGCATGCAATGCACACAACATACATTATGCAACATGCACACTCTTCTACTGTTTAAGTGTCATGTACGCGGTTTAAATAATCGGTCGTGTCATCCTGTTATTATCCTGTTCTCCGCAGTGTAATGCTGTACAACGTGATATGCTGTAGAGTGTGGAGTAGACTACACACAGATGTTATTATAGTACAACTTGTAAGCCAGCTATCCGTGAACTCTGCTGTAATCCCACGAAAATTTGGCCAAACGTCTCAATGCTGGGATCCTCCTGAAAAAATTATCTTAGCGAGAGCTCCTGCGGTTAAATGCATGTCACTGGCGTCTAATAATTCACTGGTCAACACACTTTTTTCTGGCATAAGGTATTCCAATGGTTTTAAGGTAATTTTGGAGTGCTGATTCCAAATCTGGCATCGGTTTTTGTCTATCACATCAGGTTTTTGAAAAATCAAATATTGCATTTCCAATAAAGACTGCAGAAGAAAAATATTAAATAAATGTGGATATCTACATAAAATTCTATTATAAACACACTATCCTAAAAATACAGCACCATATTTTAACACTAAAGCAGTCACTGACTCGCAACAACTTGCAATCATAAGTGACAGAGTTAATTTTGGGTAAAATCAATGAAAATTTGGTATGCCGATAGCATAAAAATGAGATGTGATAGAGCAAATCTGAGATCAGATTTGGAATCAGCACCCTGAAATTAGTCTAAAACAGCTGCAAAAGTCCAGGCCAGAAAAAACGTTTTTTTTGTTGACCAGTGAATTATTGTGAGTGTCGCGACTCAAATGTGCGTCTCATCTTTGCACAAATCTGGGCTTTAACCGCTCCCGTTCAAATGTGGATTGACGTCCGTGCAATAGTCATCACGAAAAGGACAACATTAGGAATTCACGCATTCGGTGCGGTCATCGAGGCTCGCTCGCCAGAAATCCACGAGTAAGAGACGGCAGTCAACTCCCAAACAACGCGTCTTGTTCCGCCGTCACCACGTCTGGGACAAACAACAACAACAGACACAGTCTCTGCACGTGTTGCTGCTGCTGTTGTGGTTGTTGTTGTTATCGCCGCCGAAGCATCAATGGGCTCACCGTTGTACTGCCAGTACTTGCGGTTGTCAAGAGCC
Organism: Lampetra planeri; assembly: GCF_965212315.1. Classification (NCBI taxonomy): domain Eukaryota; kingdom Metazoa; phylum Chordata; class Hyperoartia; order Petromyzontiformes; family Petromyzontidae; genus Lampetra; species Lampetra planeri. The sequence continues at coordinate 8,666,584 of NC_136122.1, read as the reverse complement.
GTAACGATATCGAAACGTTTAAATGCTATCACCATCGTGACACCGCAATCAATCGGTTCGTTCGTATGATACCACACACACACACAAGTGACTCACCGTTCTGTCTGCGTGGTGCCACCGCATGAAATGGCTTGTGCTCCCAAAATGACCGTCCTATTACACCCGCGAAGCGCCTTTGATGAACAGCAGCTACACAAAGTCCACGCGAACTTTGTGCTTTTCTGTAATCGCCTTGTGACAAACACGCGACCGAGAGCTCCTCCGAAACGTCGGACAACCAACGGACTCACGCAGCCTCTTCGGCTTGCGCGCGACCCTTTCTTCACAAGAGGGCCGGCAACTTTCACGAAGTTGCGTTTTTCGTCACGTGTTAACGCTCATCATTGTTACTTAGTGAGCGCGGTGGCTTTAAAAGGTCTGCGACGGCGAGGCACCGGGCTAGGTAGGTGAGCGCACACACACACACAGAGAGAGTGACCAGGGCGACACGCGTCGACTTAAAGAGCGTTGGATGCTCAACTGCACACAGCCAGGAGCCCAATTGCTGATCAATGGGATGGATGCAGGCTGGGCGGTGCAGGCGAAGAACAGCAGCAGCAGTGAGCTCCGTGTGCTATATAGGTCAACCTTGGCGCGCCGCACAGCCGAAATTTACCGCGCTTTCTCATGCCCCACCCCTCTCACACACACACTCACACACAGACACACACACAGACGATAACCCACCCACCTACAAGGCGACGAGGGGGTGGCACCCACGTACCCTACCCCGAGAGCGGCGGGGGGGGGGGTAGAATGAACAAAGAAGTGGTGGGAGGGGAGGAAGGTGACAGACGTTTACTCGCAGGCGGTGTGTTTTTTTACTCTCCTTCCTGGCTGTTTATATTTCAACATCTCAACCCCGCCATCCCAGCCAACCAACTATCCACGCAGACGTCCACTTAACCAACCATCCACCGGGCCATCCGCTCATCCATCCAGCCGCACGTACTCCCAGCCAAACATCCAGCCATTCATCCAACACAACCATCCATCAACCCACCCAGCTATACACTTAATCAATAATCCACGTAGCCATCCATTCAACCACCCACTCAACCATCCACCTACCCAGCCATCATCCACCCACCCAGTCATCCACTCACCCACCCAGCCATTATCCACCCACCCAGCCATCATCCACCCACCCAGCCATCATCCACCCACCCAGTCATCCACTCACCCACCCAGCCATCATCCACCCACCCAGTCATCCACTCACCCACCCAGCCATCATCCACCCACCCAGTCATCCACTCACCCACCCAGCCATCATCCACACACCCAGTCATCCACTCACCCACCCAGCCATTCACTCACCCACCCACCCACCCATCATCCACCCACCCAGTCATCCACTCACCCACCGAGCCATCCACTCACCCGCTCAGCCATCATCCACCTACTAAGTCATCCACTCACCCACCCAACCATCATCCACCCACCCAGCCATCCACTCACCCGTCCAGCAATCCACTCACCCACCCAGCCATCATCCACCCAGCCATCATCCACCCAGCCATTCACTCACCCACCCAGTCATCCACTCACCCACCCAACCATCATCCACCCACCCAGCCATTCACTCACCCACCCAGCCATCATCCACCCACCCAGCCATCCACTCACCCGTCCAGCAATCCACTCACCCACCCAGCCATCATCCACCCAGCCATCATCCACCCAGCCATCATCCACCCAGCCATCATCCACCCACCCACCCAGCCATCCACTCACCCACCCAACCATCATTCACTCACCCACCCAGCCATTCACTCACCCACCCAGCCATCCACTCACCCGTCCAGCAATCCACTCACCCACCCAGCCATCATCCACCCACCCACCCAGCCATCATCCACCCACCCAGCCATCATCACCCACCCACCCATCCACTCACCCGCCCATCGGCCCATCCCACCGCGCCCTTGCACGAAGCCCGCTCTTTCCAGCTCTCGCTTTGAGACTTTTTTTTTTACCCGCGGAAAATCCCGCCAACCCGAGCATTATACGGCCCTAACTGGGGGGGGTCTGTGAAACGGTGTGCAGGGTTGCCTGATTGTGCGCGGAACTATGGCACAACAACAAAAAAGCTTGGCATCGTAACCGCACCAGTTGTTGTTCAGTCTAATCAATTGTCTGTAGATAGACTCACAAAGCCGTTCACCGGACCAGTTCACATATCAGCCTATACCTGAAACCCCCAACGAATTGGAACTTGCTGTGGACGATGTTTAATAGTAAAGGCGCTATATAAATACGTATTATTCTAACTCTATATCAGACGTTGTTAAATTAGCTTTTTAACAATTTGGACTCTGTGTTCACCTTATATTTAACCGTATCGCGAACATTAGCCGAACAACACCAATGATAAATCGTTGTTAAGAACCCCATTCCGAGCGACCCATTGAGTTCGCCTTTTCGTGATTACAGATCTTAATTCGCCGCTCCGCGTAGTATGTGAGACGTGTACAGCAACTATCAGGCGCGTGCGGTGTGTAACAGCTGTATTGGAATGGAGAAAGTTGATCATCGTGGAAAGAGGTACGGATGACGGTGAGACGAGAGAATGAGATATCTGTCTGTCTGTCTATATGTCTCTGGTTCTGTGGTTTATCTCTCTCTCAAATTTAGCATTCTCAGGAAGAACGTAATCAACCAGGTAGGGTGTTGACTGTCATGTTATCCGACTCTCTGTTGTATGACATTACATTTCTAAGCATACTAGATTTGTGTTTCTATTTCATTTATACCTGATGATGATTGCTTGTGTTGCAATCGAAACGTCGTATGCTAGTATTTAATTTATTATTGTATCTTTATACGTGACTTTACCGAAAGAACCAAAGAGAAAGAATGAGAGTTTGGGAAAGCTTCTTCTCAAGCCACAACAATAACAACCGCCGTTACTCCCAACAACAACAAAAACCCCTCATGCAGTCGGACTCAACAATACTGCAATACACATTAGTCCAGGGTCTGCAAGCTGCGGATCTTTATGGAGTGCTTCGTGACACGTATTAAGGGTCACCACAGTGCATTGCCACTCTTGAAATGTTAAATATTTATTTTTTACCGAATTCCAAAAAAAGGCTCTTATTGTTATTTTGGTTTCCGACGATTGCATTAGTCCAACTCTTTATCCTCGTAACTTGGATCCAAGTCACATACCCGTGTGCATCCCTCGGTAGGTTTTTCTGACGCGATTTTATATAACTCCAGCGAATTTGCTTGACGAATCAAACGAAATCAATTGAATAAAAGAGCCGAAACCAAGCTAAAACATTACAGAACACAGGCTCGTTTAATTGCGTAAAAACAAAATACACTAGTTATGCTGCCCTGCTATCGGCCTCCTAGACTTATTGTCTTACTTTATTCGCATATGTTTAATGGTAATCAAGCAAGCTCTTGAACAGGTCTCAACTTTCCCAGGATCAGCAGGAGGGTGCGACCTGTGCATTTGTTCATCATGACGCGTGCGATGACTTCAGGAGTGTTAACACAAACCGGTTCATCATCAGCAACCATGATCAATCCACTCCTGGATAAAAGCCTCCACGAGCCGTCTGGCCACGCTCGGCCCTGCGCCGATGTTGGATCGCGCGCCTGTAAACCACCCTTCGACTGTCACTCCGCTATGGGGCCGTCCATAAATGACGTCACGCACCTATTGGGGGGGGGGGTCAGACATTTGTGACGATGTGTGACGATGTGTGACGATGGGGGGAGCGGGTGAGAAATGTGACTTCACATCAAAATGCGCAACTTTAAATAAATATAGACAACACGTTCTACTTAATTAAATAGACTTTTCAATAAATATTTTCTCCTACAACATCAGAGTGCAGCGCCACATTAAATACGCACTACAATGACAATAGTTTAAAGCGATTTGAAGCATCTGTTATTTGGGGGGGGGGGGCAGAGCTTTGTGACGTCACATTTGAGGGGGGGGGGGTCTGACTTTTTGTGACGCCGTGTGACGAGGGGGGGGGGTCAAAAATCGTCCAAAATCGCGTGACGTCATTTATGGACGGCCCCGATGTAGTCTCAATCGTCACTGTTCGGGGGGGGGGGGGGGAGAATGCGACAGCTCAGTGCGGAGTAAATAATTAAACGTTTTAAAGGTTTAGTTGTTGGTATTAGGTAATTGATTTGCGTAGTTTCAGTAATCCGCTTAAAGGGTAGCGTCACTTAATTAGTCGTCTTATAATTAAGCGGCATCTGTTTGGCCGCTCGCCTTGAAGATGATTTACAAACTTTCCAGCCGCGGTGTTAATGCATTTTATTTGTTCTGAGTGTCGATCTCTGAGCTTTGAATGCGTGGAGCTCGAAGCCGTTGGTAGGGTTGGGTGAGCAATCGTAACTGGTGGAGGTAGCTGCGTGTAGGATATCTGGCTGTAGGGTGACTGGCTGTAGGGTGGCTGGCTGTAGGGTGGCTGGCTGTAGGGTGGCTGGCTGTAGGGTAGCTGTGTGTGTGTAGCCGTGTGTGTGCGTGTGTAGCTGTGTGTGTGTGTAGCTGTGTGTGTGTGTAGCTGTGTAGGTGTGTGTAGGTGTGTAGGTGTGTGTAGCTGTGTGTGTACCTGTGTGTGTAGCTGTGTGCACGGTATCTGGGTGTGTGTGTGTGTAGCTGTGTGTGTGTAGCTGTGTGTGTGTAGCCGTGTGTAGCTGTGTGTGTAGCCGTGTGTGTGTAGCAGAGGTGGGACAAAGTCATTGTTATGCAAGTCCAAGTCGAGTCGCAAGTCATCAAATTCATGACTCGAGTCTGACTCGAGTCCAAGTCACATGACTCGAGTCCACATCTCATAGGTGGGACAAAGTCATTGTTATGCAAGTCCAAGTCGAGTCGCAAGTCATCAAATTCATGACTCGAGTCTGACTCGAGTCCAAGTCACATGACTCGAGTCCACATCTCAGGTGTGTAGCTCTGTGTGTGTATCCGTGTGTGTGTGGCTGTGTGCACGGTATCTGGGTGTCGGGTTTCCCTGTGCGTGTGTCTGGGTGTCGGGTCACGGGGTGGGGGTGGGTGGGGGTCTAAACGCACCCCCCGTGGCATCGCGCGCCAAGCGAGGCCGAAGCGCGCGGGTCGCGGCTCCGCGCGGCGCGACCCGCGCGCTCCCGTTGCCGAGCTTATTCCCGCCCACCGCACGTGGCGGCGGCCGGACCCGCACCGCCGCTCACCACCACCGGGTGGCGCTATAAACCCAGTGGTTAAATGGCATTACCCCATGTTAGTCTTTGGTTCTTTCGGTAAAATCGCGTTGAAGTCTTGCCTCGGAGCTTTCGTGACTGCAGGAATTCATATGATTTGGGTCTTTCGGTAAAGTCAAGTAGATAGGTTGGAAGAAAATAACATTTTTTTTTTCTATCACGTACATCGAAAAAATAATCACGTTTCGATCACAACACAAGCGATCGTCATCCTCCTGATGACGATCGTTTGTGTTGTTTTGTTTTCATCTTCTTGGTTCTTTCGGTAAAGTCACGTAGAAGGGAAGCAGCCGTCCTCAGGTGAAGAACAGGTCAGACCTGTTCTTCACCTGAGGACGGCTGCTGCCTTGTGGCCGAAACGTCGTGAGAATTATTTTATTAAGTTTATTTTTTTTTCCCTTCTACGTGACTTTACCGAAAGAACCAATAAGATGAATCCCTGCAGTCACGAAAGCTTTAAATCGAATTTTTTTTAATTTACTTTCATTATTTTTTCTATCTATGTGACTTTACCGAAAGAACCAAACAATATGAATCCCTGCAGTCACGAAAGTTTTAAGTCAAAATGGCATTGCCGTTTTGTCCCGACTCGCCCGGGATTCGGGGCGCAGAAGCGCGAGACCGCTTTGTACGTGGAACTTCTTTCTCGCCGTACGTAGCCAGCCGTGCTCGTCGGAGGTTGCGGTGGAAGGACAAAACATTTAACACGAAAGGCAGTTCTAAAGAAACGAGATTTCAATTTCGGTTGAGTTTTTCAATTTGAGCCCGCTAATTGCATCAGGCGTCGTGAAGTCTATAGCTTTTTGTTTAACACGTTGCGCCTTTCTGGAACAAATATGCCACCCAATGTTGCCATCACATCATTACCGTACACACATGAACATAAAACACACGATTCTGTACAATAATTAGTTTTTATTAAAAGCAAATTGTGGCTGTGATTGTGTTTCCGTCGTATTTGTGAATACGCCTTTGTGTCGTTTTATGTTCCATGGTTTCTTCTGGGTGACCACAAGTCGCAAGCGTGCCGGAGAGATTTAACTCTTTTTCCATTTGTGCATCTAACGTTAATCATACACAGTGTAGAATTTTTTTCTGGCACGGTCCGAAAGCCTGAATGATTTTGGTAACGCAACATCGATCTCGCCATATGTTACCGATTGTGTTCTCGTAGGATTACAGAAACATCGGATCAATAATGTATGATTATTATGTATGGGCGTGTTTTGTACTCTAGTACCATTAGAGTGTATTATGCTGCTAGTACCTACTCCAAAGCGCATAGCATCCCTCCGGAATATATCGCGTGATAAATTAAGCCCTGATTATACACACAAACGTGTTTTCAACAGCAACACGTGAATCTCAGCATGCTTTGCGTGTCAAGACGACAGCACATTCGTGTCTTTATTTCGAGCCCACACGCAGTGGTTTTCTGGCCGTTGAATTTCCCGCTCGGTTGTTATAGGAAGGGCTTCAATGTGTGGTTACCACTCAGAGTTAGCATACAAAAAAGGCGAACCTCAGTTCAACTATTGAACTATTGTGTGCACGAACGACTAAAACTCCACAATTCAAAGTTCACGTTGGGTTTTTTTTTTATTTACCAGTGTACAGCAGTATCGTGTTGTCCAGGTTATTAGACGCACTCGGTGTATCCCCTGTATTTCAAAGCAGAGGTTTGGGATGCGTCTTATAATCTGGTAGGTGTGTGTGTGTGTGCGCGCTGCACTACGAACCTGGCGACCCGGGTTCGATTCTCGCTCACGGCAAACACCAGTGACGATTATCTGAACCGGTCCTGGGCCTCCCTTAGGTCGACTCAGCCTCAAACGAGTACCTGGTGCGGGGCGTAAACATCGCCACTAGGGAGACAAAGGCGGTCGGGCGTGGCGCTGGCCACCCACCCCCTCCTCGTGTACCGTTCCGGCCTTCATAGGTGCTCGCTAACAGCACTTGCCCCTACAGTCTGTTAAGGCTATATGGGGGATATTTGTATATACACTATGCATTGACACCGGGCACACTTTTAAAGTGCACCTTACTTTCCAGAGCGTATTATAATCCGGGGAATACATCACTTCTATGATCATGCTACATTGTAAAACGACGGTCAAAGTACACGCAATAATATAACGTGTACAATCGCCGAGGAGATCTCGAGGTCCCGGTCAAGTGGCCTTCTTCAGGAGATCCTGAGGAGGTTTTAGAGAGAGTCTCCAGTACGTTTCGGAGGAGGGTTTGGGCAGAAGATCAACGGCTTCCATTGTCCGAGTGAAGTGCAGAGGCTTTTCCCATTGCCTGCCGGTCTGGGCCGAGGGTTCAGTGTGTTGCCACTGCGTGGGCGTTACAAATTCGGCAAGTCGAGCAGATGGACACTTGTAATCGATTAAAAGCTGCTGTAATGAACATGACTGTGAATATGAATCCACCATTTGAAGATGAAAGCGCAGCACGGTAAATGTGTAATTAATATACACGTATGTAAATTGGTATGGGTAGAATGCCATTTGCTTATTAGTTAAAGTTAATTAATCGACGAAACATTCTAATTGATAACTTTTTGTGGAACATTACTCGGGCCCCCTTTAAAAACAGCGACCTCCTGAAGGCGGGAAACCCCATTTAAGCCACACCCAGCGTGACGGTGGCCAATGACAACAGTAACTTCACCAAGGCCCCGCTCGTCACCTCCCGTTCAGCGGCACACTTGGCAAACAGGTGGGACATCCCCCCTCCCCCGCCCCAAACTATGGTTTGTTGTATGCGATTGGTCGAATAATCGAATCGATAATCGGCAGTCATCGATTAGTCGAATTCGGGCACTGTCTTCGAATTCGAGCAAACTCCGCCTTGTGGCTCAGCCGTGGAACAGCAACGGCTGAGCCGAGCGCATAGACACACCCTCAAAGTTGCTGCGATAACAAGCGGGCAGCAGGGGCACTGTGGGCTCATACTCGTGGGGAGCGGTGGCGCAGCGGTGAGCGCACTGAGCCGCGAACTCGCCGGGTCCCCAGGTTTGATTCCCGCTCACGGCCACCATCGATGACGATTATCTGAAACGGTTATGGGCCTCCCATGGGTCTACTCAACCTCAAATGAGTATCTGGTGCGGGGTGTAAATGTCCCCTCTGGGGAGACAAAGGCGGTCGGGCGTCGTGCCCATGCCTGTCAACCCCTTATCAGTGCCTACCGTATTACAGACTAATTCAGACCTGATTGGTCACCCCGTACCCTTATAAATCTCAACGTTCATCCTACAAATTCCCATCACAAGTGAGAAACACAGATTAAAAATGTGCCTGTATTGAAACGGTTTTACGCCGTATGGACCTGGAAACTCAATGTCCCTGTACAAGAATACGGGGTAAACCGTACGAGTTGACAGCTATGGGTGCTGACCACCCACCCCCTCGTGTACCGTGCCGACCTTCATAGGTGCTCGCAAACAGGACTTGCCCCAACAGTATGTTAAGGATTTTTTTACGGGGGAATCTCTGTCCGACTCGTTTCAAATGGTTATCACATATTTCACTGTTATTGGCCACGGAAGGAAAATTGGAACTGCTAAAAAAAGTGACCATATTATCTGGATTTATAAGATGACCCCGTTATCAAATGCAGCTGCAACTTTTACTTGCAAAAAAAAAGGTTAAAGTAAAATGTCTTATAATCCGGATATGGCAATATATTTTTGTTACTGCACATACAAACCTAAAACAATATCTTATATCCTTAAAATGTGAAATATGAGGCAAATAAAAAATGACTTTCATGATTACTAAAAAAAAAACTTATTTTACGTGATTTCCAGAAAAATAAAAGAATCCCTTTCACCACGGAGCAGAATTTCTATCGGTGGCAGCTGCTGTTATTGCCAAGTGTCTCAGGTGATGTGATGTAGCAATCGCAGCACTGCACGGCAAGTCGGGAGTGTATGTGTGTGTGTAGCCATGGGTCACAGGGTTCAACGGCAACTTTTTATCATTAAGTTCAAGGCATCATCGTCATTAAGATGACAATGACTTAATAATCGGAACATTTGCATCTACCATCGTTCCCTCGTGGCGTAGTGGTTAGTGCCGTTGCCTTTGAAGCGGTCGATAGGTGTTCAAATTCCAACTTTTTACTAAGTTATATATATTTTTTATTTTACGTAACGACGTTACCGCAACGTAATTGCGTCACGCGCAATTACATTTTTTTTATCCCAAATTGAACAAAAAAGTCAACTCCAACTTTAAAAAAATATATTTTATTTGAAAACAAACGTTCAATGACGATGTTAACAATGACGATGATTTAATAACCAGAGCACCCACATCACCCACTGAGCTCTCGTAGTACAACGGATCGTTCAGCTGCCTCTGAAGTTAAAAACTCTGGTTCAAACCCACGCGTTAACTTTTGCTTATTAAGAAATTATGCAAATTTAGATTTTCACCTGAGGACGGCTGCTTGCGTTGTAGCCGAAACGTCGTGAGAAATATTTTATTACGTTTTATTTTTTATTATTTTTTTATTTCCATTCGACGTGACTTTACCGAAAGAACCAAGAAGAAGAAATTACGCAATAACGTGATTACGTCATCGCGTTCCTTTTAAACATCCGCGCGGGCGCAGTGCAATCACTACACCGTCCGGAGCCCCCAATAACTATGCGAGAACACGGTGGCTCAAAGCGATGAGAGACAACCTGAGAGCCTTGGGCATGAGGCTCATGGTTCAAATCCCGGCAAAGCTCTAGATTTGAAGCTTTCGTGACTGCAAGGATTCATACTCGGCAAAGTTGGTTTACGAATATATCGGACAAAGAGTGCACGAAAGATGGTGTTAAGGTTACCCGATAGCACGAAATGGATGGTGGTTGCAAACTGAATGGAAATGAGATCTGAAGGGTTGAGGTTGGAACTAAAACTGTGATTGGTGACAGAGACGAAAAGTGGTGGATGATCCCTGGACCAGAGTTGGAAGCCAGGATGGTGACCTAAGAGGGAGGGACATGAAAGAAACATTAAAACTCTTTTTTTTTGCATAAAACAAAGTAACTTTTAACCACTAGGGGCGCTGTTCTACCACTAGGGGCGCTATTTACAACTAGGGGGCGCTGTTTCATTAGCATTCCCATTGAAAGTGTAGTTTTTTTGCAAATATACAATTTAAACAGATTTTTCAGCCAATTGCCGTTGTAAGCCATGATTTTATGCAATATCATGGTGAAATCTGCCACCGAAACACCAGGGTTGATAGAATTTGGCATTAAAACAGCTGTTTTCACGGCTAATTTATTTATTTTCACAACAAATTACACCAAAACTCTACTTATTAATAAAAAAAACACCTCGACATATTACCAGACAAACTGACTCTATGTTCACATCTTTAAAACCCATAAAAGAGTAACCAGTGATTAAGTATGCTCACAATATCCCCCATGACATGCACTGTCTGTTAAGGCCCTGATCATGCAGTGGATTGAAAATAAAAATGCGAATTTACAAACAGCAGCCAATAAACGAGTTTAAGACGGAGTGAAATGCACAAGGACACCAGCCACTTGGAACTCACGTTTGAGATGGCTTCGGGTGCACAGTCCCAACTCCAGGCAAATTTTCGGCTCCAGATGCAGGGTCCCAAGGTGCACTACGCGCAGAGAGTTGTGTGGCCCTGGCTATTTCATTGAATTCCATACCGTTCCGCCCCACTGTGTTCCATTTAAATCTCCCAATGGGGTTGAGAATTGCAGCGACTGCTACGTAATTCACCTGCACCTGTGTCACTTTCACCTGTACACGTCCCATGAGACACCATAGCATGTGGTCTAAACTGCCACGCACTCTGCAAGTCCGTGGCAATTCTCATAATCGCCGTAACTTCTCACCCCAGTCTGGACTGGAACACACAGAGAGACTCCCAACATTTGGAGTCGGGTTCGCCCTGCGTAGTGACGCCCTGCACCTGTGTTGAGACAGCTTACCTGGCTGGTTTTGTGGGTTCTCTACCTGTGCATGGCAGGGCCACGTGTGTGTACACTGAGAGCTGTGTTACACACACAAAGACCAACAATTGCCCATATAGCCTGAACATAATTTTGTGGCACCTATGAAGGCCTGCACAGCACAGTGGCGATGTTTACATACTACACCAGATTCTGATTTGAGGCCCAGTCGACTTAGGGGAGGCCCAAAATAACAACCACCATTCGTCACTAAGTGGCAGTGATTTCACCACGGCGCTTGTGCCAGGCTAGGTGCACCTTGAGGCCACGTGAAGTGTCGGAATGCTCGCTGGCATGTCACGGAACACACCCAGATGCCATGGGTTGACTGAGATGACTAGCAGATGCACCATCTGTGCCCCCTACTACACCAACCTGGTGTGTTTAGCCGCCCGGCGCTCCGTTCGTTGTTGTTGAGCGTCGCTCCTCTGCCCTCCGCTGTTGTTAGAGGGCGACTGCAACCAACTGCCCACGAGCATCCTTCACGAGTCTCCTCCATAGAGGACGATCTTGATACCGGTAATCGGCAAGTCCACTCAGCTCCATATCCTCTGGTACCACGCCAGTCCAACGCTTCTCGAGATCGTACCACGACCGTTTAGCCCCCTCTATCCGACCAACACAAATATACGTTTGGGCACGTGGTGGCTGGGCATACACGCAGCATGCCCCAGCCAACGCAACTTCGCCTCCCGGAGGAGCTCACTCATAGGACTGTGTCCCGAACTCTCAAGGATTTGTGGTTCAACCCACGATGGATCGTAGGCAGGCAGGCAGGCCAGCCGGAATGGTTTAACCCGGTGCGGATGTTCTATTAGAGAGGTCACATTTCGCGTGGAGAGAGGGCATGACTGGCCGAGCAGACTCGAAGCTTCGTGCGGGGCAACAGACCAGGTTGCTTCCACACGGCCTTAAGCATCTTCTTGGTCCTTTCGGTAAAGTCACGTCGAAGGGAAATCATAAAATAATAAAAATAAAACATAATAAAATACAATTCTCACAGCCTCAAGCAGCTAATGAAAAGTGAGATGTCTGATATCAAATGGGAGCTGGTGATAACCACAAAACACACCTGTATACACGCACGCGCGTGTGTGTGTGTCGGTCAGTGACGGCTGGTATGCACGGGATACTGGAGTGAAACATGACCTCAAAAAATGCTTCGAAATTATGTTTGAAAAAAAGCAACAAAAAACATTTAAATGGTATTATTTTTGTTATTTTGAAATTATCAACTTACATTTTCATCATTTAAAACGTATTCTATGTCAATATATCGTACAGTATGCAGTTGAATCAAGTCCATTTGCGTGCGGTCTGCCCTCTCTCTGCCCCTCCACTCGTGGGTGACAGGGGGGAGGGATGGAGTGGTCGTATCTTACCCCCCCACCACCACCACCCTGCAGATAGTAACCACCCAGAGCCGTGCTGAGGGTAGCGGCGAATCGGGGCGACCGTCACGGGCCCCGCACATTGGGGAGCCGCGCGCTTCGACTTCAGATTTAACACTTCCGGTGTAGCTTGAAGGCGTCTGGGTTGCCAACACAGCGTGGATTTGCCCCGGGCCTCGCACCCACCCCACCCCTCTAATGGACGGCCCTGGTACCACCCCATCGGAAACGTATGCCACCCGTGGCCAATAATAACCGGTGCTTGGGTGTACGCACCCTGACAAGTTTTCCAAGCCGTGTCCCTCTGACAGATATCTCCAATTGTTTGCATAGTTTCGTACGAACGCAGTTGCATGCACAATGTGTCTGTGACATTTAGCAAAGACTTTCCCTTCCACTCCCACCCCTCCCCCCGGGCTAAATAAAATCTTAATTCATAACGGCACACAATGGTCCACTCTCGCAAAGAAAAGTGTGGCACCTCATAAATCTCCGAGCATCACTGGCAGCAGCCAAACAATACGCACTCTATATTCGATCATGCCTTTAAACCGGAGTATTTTTTTTTTTGCAAGACCCACCCAGCCACACAACACACATAACCCATGACGTCCGCTTTATTTATGTCACTGGTGTATTATTCATACCGCCTGTACGCACTTTTCAATTTGAAAACTTTGAGGCATGTCCTTGGTTTGAGCACTGTACTGCATCAGTAGCGCAGAGCCGCCGCTCAGAGCGTGAGCCAATGTGGATAAAATTCATAAATAAATAACACGAGTGAGGTTTTTTGTTGTTGCAGTGACTCAGCTCTTTCCATCATCTCTTGGCACCTTTGCTGTGTGCCCCAACAGCGTACAATGCCGTACTCTTCCTGTGCTTTGTAATCTTTAATTTAAAGTTGTATGTGTACACACTTAGGAAATAAATGTGATAAAATCTAGAGCATGTTTTTTTTCTGAAAACCACATGCTGTATATTGAAACAACTATTCAGTAACAACTTGAGTTTTTTTGGTAAATGCATTATTATACAATCTGGCAAATAAGCCAACAAAACATTGTTTTTTGTTCAATAAAATATTGAAGTTAGGGGCCGTCCATAAATGACGTCACGCGATTTTGAACGATTTTTGAACCCCCCGTCCGTCCGTCGTCACACGGCGTCACAAAAAGTCAGACCCCCCCTCAAATGACATCACAAAGCTCTGCCCCCCCCCCCCCCCCCAAAAAAAACATGCTTCAAATCGCTTTAAACTATTGTCATTGTAGTGCGTATTTAATGTGGCGCTGCACTCTGATGTTGTAGGAGAAAACATTTATTAAAAAGTCTATTAAGTAGAACGTGTTGTCTATATGTATTAAAAGTTGCGCGTTTTGATGTGACGTCACATTTCTCAACCCCCTGCCCCCTTGTCACAAATGTCTGACCCCCCCCCCTAGGTGCGTGACGTCATTTATGGACGGCCCCTTAAAGATTGAATGAACACTTAACACCGCATTTTGTGTTAGTCAAGCTACTGCTGGATGAGGACCACGCCTTAAGGGCCGTGATGATGATTCGACCGTACACTTCACCGTGCTGAACAGTGCGTATTTATGAAGGAGGAGGGGTGCAGAAGGACATTTTACTTCACTGCACCGCTCGCCCTCGGCTGCCGACAACGCCTATTATATATGTACACATGTCTGCTGTGCATGTTGGTCACCCATCTAAGTCGTGAGAAAGCCTTGCTCAGGATCGTCCGACCTGGCGAAATCTCATCTGGGATGGCGCTTCCACCTCTGAAACCAGCAGGACCAAAAATGCAACGGTGAAGAGACGACAGCGCAAGACCCGCATCAAGAGGCACCTCTCCCCGAGCCGGCTGCTGCCAACATATCATGTCCCGTGTGCCACGGAGTGTCCCGGGCTCAGACTGGCTTCTTCAGCCATCTGCGCACTCACCGTACCCCCAGACTCATCCCAGTGAAGTGTGTCGTGGTCATCATCAACCTTTGATGGACGAACAAGGAAGGAAGCACTGTTCAGACCCAACCTCACAGGCAAATACAGTAACATAATAGTGGTGTTATTTAACGATGCTAATTTGAATTAAATACGTTTGTCAGGAATACAAAATTAACCATAATTCTAACAAACCACTCCCTCAACCACTCATGTAAATCATAAAAAAGATAAATATTACATGCTGTACAATAGCTGATGTAATATTCTGAAATGTGTGATTATAATTATTATAATCACACATTTCTGAATATGCTCCAAAGGTGGCAGCCTGTAACCGTAGCCACCACAGCCGATGCAATCGATAGCACTGGCATTCTTTCACGGACGTGCACCCTAATGAAGCATACATTCACACTCTGCTCGATTGCACTCGTTTCTTCAACTTAAACACAAGTGGGCAGGTGGGTCCTTCTAAACCCAAGGCCCCCTTATCCTTTTTCCCAGCTTCATTATGGGGCTGATTTTGCCTGATAAGTCCATCACTGTGTACAAGGACGGGAATTCAATCGAGACGGCTGGGAAGATTAGCTCAACGCATTTCACAAGACACCAACTCCTTTTTGTACAAAAAAGCATAATCTAGACATATATAATCACACCTTAATACGGACCAGGGCTGCCCAGAGGAAATCTGGAGGCCTGAAACTTGAGGCCCGAGGCAGAAAGCCACATGGGGCCCTCTTATTGACGAGCAACAACAACAATAGGCCCATTGAGGGCCTCTCCATTGTATGAAACGCATTTTGCAAGCATTCACTGCATATGCAATGGTCTTTTTTTGTTTAGCTGTACACATTTATCCGTATTTGTCAACGTAACATTTAAGAATTAGCCGGTTTCAAGGTTACCAGGCGTCTGAGGTCAGAGGGCAGTCGGCATTCCTGAGATTCTGGGATAAAATCTGGATAACCACCCATGATTAAACCTCACTCTCGGTTTACTAAACTAATGGCCTTAAGTTAGTGACCGGTGACTCAAAATCGAAAACAAATAGCGATTGCAATAAATGTAGTTTTGCACGTAATTTGGTTAAATTCCAGCTCTGAAAATTTAACATATTGGCTCGATTGTCTTTGCAACAAACAACCTCATAGCAGAGTGTGTGGGAAAGTGCACCCCACCCCTACTGAGTAAAGGATAAGAAAGCCGCCATAAGGGGTTTTCAGGGTAAAGTAAGTCTGTGTAGGATTCGGCGTTTCCAAGACACATGCTACGACACACGGTGCACATTGTGAGATTCCCGAATGGATCATCTCTTCTCACGACATTCTCCGGATGTTTCTTAAACCCATTACCCCGTCCATCTGTCCACTCACCAATATCGATGGGTACACAACAGCCAGTCGATAAATATATAATCAGTGTGTGTGTGTGTGTGATGTGCTAACGAATGGTTACTCGCCAATATTTTCAAGACATCTCGCTGGCGTGGAAGAGTAGGCCAAACACCCACCGGCGCTCCCTTTAGTGGAAGGCCAATACGCCAACAGTGGTGCGCGGTAAACATTTTTAAATCCTTTATATTAAGTTCACTTGCTTGCTTGCGCGCTTACGACCGTGCAAATCTTTCGGTCGTTTTTTAACCCACTTCCCGTGATCCAATCGAGCTGACATTTTGCACACAGACTCGTTGTGCGTGACAATTTATTTTCGTGAAAAAATTTTCCCAAAATTTTCCACTTTTTAGGAAAAAAAAAATTCATATTTAATTTAAAATATCAATGTGATAAAAATGAAACTCTTACTCAAGATAAACAGAAATGAATAATAAGATAAAACCGATGCCACGCATATAAAGGATTTATAGTGAAAAACTTTGTTTTTACGGGTTAATCTTTCAAGGACTAACCACACCTCTACATTTTTACATCACAAGGTTGTTTTTGAAGCAGGTACCGCAATCAGTAATGACGAAGTGGAGCCATCCAAAATGTGTCCATGGTGTGCACATTGGATGCTCGTTTCTGCAGGCACTCCACACATTATTTATTAGTCATCATTATTTAGGGGAGGGGGGGGGAATTCAAAACCAGATATATTAACACCATTGGAACCTCCTTTGCCAGTAGCAAAATATAATAATTGGTTTTTTACCCTTTTATCTGGCAACAAAACTGACACCTTTTTTACGAGGAGTGATGTTTGCATTGACCACAATACCTGCGGTCGGAATGCAAAC
Source organism: Lampetra planeri (assembly GCF_965212315.1). Taxonomy (NCBI): domain Eukaryota; kingdom Metazoa; phylum Chordata; class Hyperoartia; order Petromyzontiformes; family Petromyzontidae; genus Lampetra; species Lampetra planeri. The sequence continues at coordinate 8,649,750 of NC_136122.1, read as the reverse complement.
AAAAAACACAACTCTGATAATGTATGCCTTTTGGCGTCATCTGGTCCAACACCTAGGCTCTAAGAAAAGCTGTCTCGGGTGTGGACCAATCAATTTCAAGGACAGTGCATACATTATCAGAGTTGTGTTTTTTGTTTGCATTTTGACCGCAGGTATTGTGGTCAATGCAAACATCACTCCTCGTAAAAAAGGTGTCAGTTTTGTTGCCAGATAAAAGGGTAAAAACCAATAATCAGATATATAAAATTCATAAGAAAACAACCGACCCATGCACAGCGAAAAGGACACATTTACTGTCATCCTTGATTTATTTCCACGCACTGTGAGATGACTTGGGAGCAGAAAATTAACACCCACCACCCCCCCACCGAGAAATTTGACTAACTGCCACAATCCAGGGAAACGATTCAATTCCTCCCCTTTCCGATATTAGAAAGCCGCTGGAGCTATGCGCTTTAAACGTCTAGATTGAAAAGAATTTCTTCAGAACTGCCTTTTGTCTTTCGTTTGTTGCCCTACCCGGCAGCACATCCGATTGGCACGTCTGGCTGCGTACGGTGCGAAAGAAGTTCACCGTCCAGAACATACATACAATTCAAAGATCGACTCCTTTTCATACGACTGTAGAGATGTTAAATGGATCACTACGGCGCGTAACGCCAAGTGTTGTTGAAACAGGCGCAGAGGGCAACACACCGTGCAGTACCATCCAGTTTGCCACTAGGGGCATGGTACTGGGTGCGAGCAGGAGGAAGCCTCTTACAGTGGCGGGGCCACTGGGAGAGTGTGGTAGGGGGCGGCTGGTGGTAGGGCCCATGTGGGGACGAGTCACCCCGGCACCGGGTTAATCACGTGATGGGCCGGGGTGAGTAATGTGGGCCAAAGGTGAACGAGGGGGCACGGGGGGGGGGAGTAGCTGAGAACGTCTAGAGCAGCGGTCCCCAACCTTTTTGGCACCAGGGACCGGTTTCATGGAAGACAATTTTTTCACGGTCCGGGGGGGAAGGCGGTTCATCATTGCGTCTTTCCCCCTTTTTAAAAGCAGCTCTCCAGCGACGTTTGTTTTTTACTCATTGTGGCTACTAGGGGTTAGAGCTTGTGGGCTCACCAACACCGTGACTGAGACAAGTGCGCAGTGCGGGAAAGAGGCGCCGAGGGAAGTGGCCAATAAAATAATGGGGGCGTGCCACGCGCGGCCTCACCGTTCACCTCCTGCTGTGCGGCCCGGTTCCTAACAGGCCACGATCCGTGGCCCGGGGGTTGGGGACCCCTGGTCTAGAGAGTTCCCGAAAGAGGCGTGGTTAAGGGCGGAGCCAGAGAGGGAACGGGTGCGGTGTAGCCTGGAACCGTCGGGAATATTCTGGACGTAGGGAGCGGCCGAGGGTGGAGCCAAGCCGCGCCGAGAGAGATAAAAGGGAAGCCCCGATCACAGATCCGGGCTGTCTGCAGGTGAAGTGGAACCCAAGTGCTACGTCTACGTCTTCGACATCGTGGGTCAGGCAGCACGTTGGCTGCTCTGACCCGATTATAGTTATCCCGTATGCAAGAGAAATAGGATTATTGTGGCCCTATGCGTAACAAGAGTGAGAATATGTGTATTTAGTCCCGTGTGTAATGGTGTTGCGTAAAGTGTAGAATAAAGTTGTCTCTGCATGACTCGCTACACTACGATGAGTGCTAGCGCCTCGAGTGGATGCAGGGAATAACGGCATGTCAATAATGCAACAAATACAATACAAACGTACGTTGATTAATGAACCAGTGCTCTCATGATAGACCCCCGAGAGATGAGCACTTCATTCAGAACATTGGCTAGGATAGCCATAAAGCAAAGCAAGAAAATGCTTGGAGACACAAGAAGCTCAAATGGTGCCGTATCCATTAAACATAATAGTGACGCATCAAATGGCGTATCTAATTATTATTAACATAACACATTTGTCCACACTGTCCGTATCTCGTGACATTTCTATGTCTCGCCTACATTTCTCTCATCTCACAATATCTCTTCTCTTTACCTATCTCCTCTGTCGTCTCACTCGTATTTAATTATTTGGTCAGGTCCCGCGAAAAAAAACCTCATTTTTACATGGGACCCACAATCGGCTAGCACCACCAACTTCATTGAGTTACGGCACGCTTACTTTTCACGCTCATCTCCTATCCAATGGCTTCACGCCGCTTGCATCCATTCATTCATTCATAGGCCGACAATAAGCATCCTTCAAACTTCGATGTCCCGCTTCGCTGGGTCTCAGTGTAGCGTGGCGCGAGTTGTGGCAAGCCGTACGGAATTCACTTTAGGAATTATTCAGCACGAAGAGCAAGAGCTGCAGTATCCTCGGCGCAGCAGGGATGTGGCGTCTCAAATGCCACGCGGTGGGGAGACGGTTTCGTGGCGGGGGTGGGCAGAACCGGCCCTAGACCTTTGGGGGCCCTAAGCAAAATTTGGTTGGAGGCCCCTTTGATGTATGATTTTTTTAACCCACTCGCTAGCAGTGACTCTAGGGGGCCCTCTGCTGGCCACGGGGCCCTTTGCAATTGCAAGGGTCGCTTAGTGGCTGGGCCGGCTCTGGGGGTGGGTGAGAGTGGGGGGGGGCTTCGTTGAGTGGCTGGCGTCACCGCCGCGGCATTCGAAGTCTCGCTCGATACCGGGGGACTTCAAAGGGAGGATGGATGGGAGGAGGGATGGTGGGCAGTCGATCGCGGCACGACTGTGGGGGGAGGTGGCGGGCGACGCGACGGGGCCCTTTGAAGGGAGCCGTAAGTGGCGGAGAAGGGTCAGAAGGCGACAGGAAGTGAAAGGCTTGAAATTAAAGCCCCCTTCGGCGTTGTGACCAAGTGCTGTACTGTACTCCCATCCTCCCCACTCCAGCCCCCACCCAACGCTAGTGAAATACTAGCTCATGTAGAGCAGTGCCGGATTAAGCTAGTGCCGGGTCTGTATCATATGTTATAAAGGGGCACTAAATTAAAAAACACACAAATATTAAAACACGTGTTTTACTTGCATAGTAAATTTAATTTTTTCATTTCTATACAGCCAGATAATAAAAATCGCTAACCTTAAACACCCAGTTGTTCATACAAGTTAAAGTCAGTATAGTACTATAGTAATAGAGCAAGTGCAGAATCACTGAACCGGAATTGATAGCTTGAAAGCATTTAGCGTGGGGCCCTCGAAAGTGCGGGGCCCGTAACATATGTAGCTAATTTTGCTGCTCGGATAATCCGGCACTGATGTAGAGTCCAAGGGGTCAGCAACCAAAACAACAAGAACATTCATTTTTTACGAATTCGGTAAAAAAACAAACTCAGTATTTCAGCGCGTGTGAACACGCAACGGTGGCTCCTGCATAACTGTCACGAAGCAAGTCCTTCAGGAGCCTTGTGAGCCTCCGAAGCCACGGGTTGCAGACCCCTGTCATCGACGAATGGGGTTCCGGCCACGTTGGTTCGGTTGCGAGTTCAAATCCAGACCCTCATCTCTCCGGGATTGATCAAATGAAAATGCCCTTTGACGGGGAAGTCAACAGTTGTTGCCCTGTATAGGTAGTAGACTCGTCCCTATCAGAGCAATATGGAATTTCCACCACTCGCTGAGGGCTATTAATGGAAGATGAACACTGCCCGAATGCTCATTTGCGCAGGAAATCACCGACTCTTTTTTTAGTAAGGCTGGCCTGCGCATAGGCTTGCCACCGCTGAGGTATGGGACACTTGATGGGAATAATTTCTCACAATAACGAAAGAGGGGATAACTACACACATATGCATTGTTTCGAGTTGTGGATTATGATACCATTGAAAAATACGACACTTCCAACATCGAAGGAGGACCTACAGATTCCCTGGACAGCTTTACTTTAAACAGATGATGATCCTGGGAAAGCATGACAAGGTGTAGACCTCTTCTTGGTTCTTTCGGTAAAGTCACGTAGAATGGAAATAATAAAATAATACAAATTTTACATAATAAAATGATTCTCACGACGTTTCGGCCACAACGCAAGCAGCCGACCTCAGGTGGAGAGCAGGTCTGTCGAGTAGACAGATTCTGAAGTCACGAAAGCTTTAAATCGACATTTAAGGTGGAAACCTTACGTGTGCACGGCTCACCTGCATGCAGGGAGGCATAGATGTGGAAGCAAAGGTGTACGGCACAACAGTGGCTTTTGCTACGCTGCCTTATGAAGCCCACAATGTCGCCCTGCCACAGCACCATGACAGCCTGGTTGTGCATCGTCGTCTCTTGCCCGATCGCTACACAGGGCTCAACGTTGAGCCTCCGACGCAGGGGACTGTCGGGACAACGTTGTGACGTCAGCTCTAAAGAGGAAGAGTTCAGTGCTGCCACTGGGTGGCGTTACGTTTTGGTACAATCCTGCGGGTCACGCTGATGCGTTGGGACAATCCTGTATCATGTCTCGCACGTGCAGTTGGTGACTGATGCAAAGATTACGGTCGCCCGCCGCTGCAAATGGGAGCTTTTAGAGGTATAATTGACTGTGATTTGCGTCCTTAATTTGCATAGCCCACCTCCGTGAGGCAATTCCAGCACACCGCTGAGCTAAGCGTTGCAGCTGCTTATTCTGTAGCCAATTTCCATATCACCCCAGCGTGTGGATGTTTTATTTATTTATAACAAAAAAAATTGCGGTCTATGGCGCTAATGCGTGGGTGCTGGAGGAAGCAACGTCCCAAGAGCCAGACGCGGCCCATGACTTCATTTGTGAAGTCATCTTCTTGGTTCTTTCGGTAAAGTCACGTAGAAGGGAAATAATAAAATAATAAAAATAAAACATAATAAAATAATTCTCACGACGTTTCGGCCACCACGCAAGCAGCCGTCATCAGGTGGAGAACAGGTCTGTCGAGGAGACAGCGTCTTGCCGAAAGACAGTCTTCAGACTCTGTCTTCCCGACAGACCTGTTCCCCACCTGAGGACGGCTGCTTGCGTTGTGGCCGAAACGTCGTGAGAATTCTTTTATCATGTTTTATTTTTATTATTTTATTATTTACCTTCTACGTGACTTTACCGAAAGAACCAAGAAGATGAATCCCTGCAGTCACGAAAGCTTTAAATCGAAATTCATTTGTGAAGGTCCGTGGCAACACGTGGCCTCCCACTTCGGCCCACGAGCGAAATGTATTCATCGCAGCGAGCCCCTTAACCGCGTGCCTCCTACGGAACTGCGACCCCGGCATCGACAACGTTGCTGGCGCAGGGGTTTCCCAAGCTGCAGTCCGTCGCCACCCACCACTCGTTGCACGCTGCACGCGCCCAATGTTTGTTAAACAGCGCTCCCACGTGACGCGCTCAGCAGATCGACGCTGTCCGCGTTCGTGGTGCCGATTCAACTTAAGATTCAGATTCTAGATTTGAAGCTTTCGTGACTGCAAGGATTCATACTCTTCGGTTTTTTCGGTAAAGTCACGTAGGCAAAAAGTAAATAATAAAAATGATAGAAATAATAATAGAAATAAAATAATAAATCACGACGTTTCGGGCGCAACACAAGCGTCCGTTATCAGGTGGGACAACCACAGCAAGAGACAAATGCTGAAGTGGGCGAGAGAGCTGCTTGATTTAGATGTCATTGCTCGAGTGACCTGGGGCGCCAAAGTTACTAAACAACAAACAGTGCAATGATGAGGAAGAGCAATCAAAACAAACAAACAAAGCACCGTGTTGTACGGTGCAACGAACATTCAAACACAAGACAATATCCTACTTTGGTCCATTCCTTATGCACGCAAATATGTTGAACTTCTTTCGCAACGTATACGTAGCCAACCGTGCTCATCGGAGGTTGATTCTAGTTTTGTCAGCATCATCCTCTGCTGAAGGTAGCCGTCCTGGGAATCTGTAGGTCCTCCTCGGACATGAGAAAGTCGCGTTTTGTTCAATTGCATAATAATAAGCCACTCGAGGCAATGCATTCACATGCTTTAGTTTTCAATAATGTTGGTGGCTGCACAATTTAAATGTATGAGACATGTTGAGCAACAATGAGCTTAACGTTCTACAATTTGCCACGGACGTTAGTTTGTGTAGCAACTGTGACCTTTAAAAAGTTATTTTCACCACAATTTTAAATGCTATGAAATGTATTGACATGAAATGTTATTCCGCATATTAACATTTAATAGCATTTCCTTCAATATATTCCCCATTATGAGTGCAAAAATGTGAACTTTCGAGTTTTTTCTACGTTGTACTACAATGCTTAGAGTGACATTTTCAAACAAAAAATCCAATACTTGCTTTTTGTAGGTCACGTAACACGGAGGGTGTGTGAAACGCAATTCCTCGGCCAATGTTACATTGGCACAATTCATGCTAAACAGTGAATACGCCCCTTGTATTCCTGTGATGTAGGGAGCAGTGCTTTTCGCGTGCCCCAAATCATCGCCCAATATCGAGGCACGCACGAATACGACTTCAACATCGCAGCGCAGCTTTTCACGGCTGTGCTCTGCAGCTCTCCGACCTGGATTCGTGTTGTAGCTGCCCGTCATGGGAGCTTCTTCGGGAGCACGGTGCGAAACGTCGGTCATTGTGCTGAACAACAACTGCTGTACAGTCCGAACAACGCGTGGGAGGCTTTGCAAAAATTGCACATTGTGCATCACGATCGCATTAATTCCCTCGTAAGCCTTCAGTCTCTTCTCATCCCCTGCGAGTTCGAACCTTTACTTGGAAATTCATCCGAAGACAAAGCAAATAGAACAACAATCGCCCCAACGAAATATAAAAGCAGGGATAAGCCATCATCTTTGTCAAGGTCTTAGCACTTGCCTTATTTCATCATTGATTTTTTCTCCCCCCGCTTACAAGCGTGGCTTCTCCCTGATGAACGCTGCCTTTTTAGTCGTGACGTTCGCCTCCGTGGCTTCACTTGAGCGTCATTTTAATTGTGGGCGCGAGAGCTCAATAGCTCCCACTGACCCCCATCTCCCAAAGCAACCTTCTCATGGCTCGCCTCCAAAAGCCCACCACCACGCGTTTGGCCCGGGATGGCTTTCTGCTTATCTCCCTTCATTCCAATCGTCCCCACGGCTGAACCTGGTGACCTTTCTCAATTTGTTCAATTTCGTGACAAGATTCCTCCACCCTCCCCCCCGCCCCGCCACCTCCTTCTCCACGATATGCATTCACAATCTCAGAAAATGGGATAATAAAAAAGCGATCTCCTAAGAAGAAGAAGACAATCCCGTATCGTCGCCCCCCCCCCCCTCCATTAGAACCCAGAGATAAGGTCCCAGCTTTCCTCTCGTTCGTTTTCCATCAGTTCGCACGAAACGAGTTTATGAATAGGTATGAGCTGCAACAGCACAAAGGCGCCGAATTGAAGCGCACGTCAGGAGGTGCATTCTCTTAGTTATTTCGGTAAAGTCACGTAGGTAAAAAATGAAATTAAAATTAATAAAAAATAAAACAATAAAATCACGACGTTTCGGAGGCAAACACAAGTCTCCGTCATCAGGTGGGACGGTCACAGCCAGATTCGCTGCATCAGGAGGTTCATTGCAGCACAGCGGACAACGACGGCGTGACGGGCGTGGAAAAAACGGACGAGGCAACACAGACAGAGAGAGAGAGAAAGCAAACACTTTGCGTTTTGAGCGGCAGCGTATCGTCGCCGAGGTTTATATGAGCAGAACAGAGCGACAGATGGGGATACGAATACAAATGTGAGCCCGAGATTGAAAAGGCAACAATCAGGTTATCGTATCCAAAAACATCAACAACCCCGAAGAGCCAGGTGAGCCGGCGTGCAGTTTGTAATCGGAGAAATCGCAGTCGGACGCTTCCACCCGCAATTCACGCTCATGTAAAAGTTTCCAAGCAGGAAACAACTTTTATTTTTTTCTCTCGTGCGATGTGTTCACGAATGTGTGGCGTACAATTGGTATGCTGACATAATTATTGGACGCGGTTGGTTACAATGGAAAAATATCAGAGCATCTTTGTGTTGCCCTTTTTAACTGGCCTTATTTCATAAACTGCATGGAACCCCACTTGCATTATCATCCCTCCAAGGGCACAACGCAACGATGTTCATGACACAAAATCATGCCTTGCGGCACGAGGGCACCTTGGGGCAGCCGCTGGTTGAATACATTACAAAATGTGCAATTCCAGTCGGCTTGATTGGATTGATTAACTTGCTTAAGACACTGATTTTGCCGAGCCCACACTTTCAGATGGCATTATGCATCAGTTTGATTAGCACCCTTTTATGAACAAAAATGTAATTCTAATTTTTTTTTAAATTTCACTTGTAGTAGATTGCGATTCAAATGTGTGATGAGTACACGACTTGAGTTACAACCAGTGCGTACGGCGCACGTGTACGCCCACAAGCATTGCAAACTACAACGTCCTCAAGTCACGTGCACACACGCGCACACACACACACGCGCCATCGTCAAGTGTCTGTGACGTGTCGCTTGTCAGCGTCCCAATGGTGGTTTCACCCCTTGCCTCGTTGCGTACGGTGGCGGCAAAATGTCCAGGCGCTAAACGCCAATGTCGAGGCTCACGACATCACAAGGTCGCACTCGTTACACACAGCGCGCTCGTGGCAAATGAACCAAAGGCACCTTAGATTTGAAGCTTTCGTGAATGCAAGGATTCATATTCTTAGGTTTTTTTCGGTAAAGTCACGTAGGTAAAAAAAAATTAAATTAATAAAAGTAAAATAACAAATAAAATAAAAAATCACGACGTTACGGAGGCAACACAAGCTTCTGTCGTCAGGTGTAACCGTCACAGCACGATTGCTGTTTCTTACTTTTATTAATTTTTATTTTAAATTTTTACCTACGTGACTTTACCAAAAAAAACCTAAGAATACAAAGACACCTTACCGATCTCGTCGAGGGAGCATAAACCACGCCGGTCATCTTCTTGGTTCTTTCGGTAAAGTCACGAAATTAATTATGTTTTATTTTCATTATTTTATTATTTCCCTTCTACGTGACTTTACCGAAAGAACCAAGAAGATGAATCCCTGCAGTCACGAAAGCTTTAAATCGAAATTTAATTATTTTATTATGTTTTATTTTTATTATTTTATTATTTCCCTTCTACGTGACTTTACCGAAAGAACCAATAAAATGAATCCCTGCAGTCACGAAAGCTTTAAATCGAAATTTAATTATTTTATTATGTTTTATTTGTATTATTTTATTATTTCCCTTCTACGTTCTACGTGACTTTACCGAAAGAACCAAGAAAATGAATCCCTGCAGTCACGAAAGCTTTAAATCGAAATTGTATTATTTTATTATGTTTTATTTTTATTATTTTATTATTTCCCTTCTACGTGACTTTACCGAAAGAACCAACAAGATGAATCCCTGCAGTCACGAAAGCTTTAAATCGAAATTCACCCGGTCATCGCAGCAGCAGCAGCAGCGGATTTTGGCTGCTGCCATCGAACAAAAGGCGGTCACCGCATCGCGCGCGCTTTCTGATGCGCATCTGTGGCCGTCTTGAACGCGCTTCCTTCGGATATTAGGAATCCACTGGAGCTATGCACTTTTACATCTATGTTGGAAACTCATGTCTTTAGAACTGCTTTTTGTGTTTAGTTCGTCGTCTCCCGCACCTCCGATTAGCACGGCTGGCAAAGAAAGTTAACACACATACACACACATACGAGAGGCGAGGAGGGGGCTTCAGGGGAGAGTCCGTGTAGTTTGGCTGTTCCTCCTCCGTCGAGGAAGCACAGATCACAGTGGTGTACAATGTGGCTCATAGTTTGGATGGCATGGGCACGGTCGTGCTACTGTGGCTTGTCAGTGCTTTCACTGTGACAGCACGGTGTTCCATTGCAGTGATGGTCGACAAACCCAACTAGAGAGTAGACACTCTAAACAATAAACACACACACACAGACGGTACATGACGATGGCTCTCCCCATGTACGTTTGGGTTGTTCGGCGTGTCTGACGGTTCGCTCCACACACCGGGAGCTTTCTTCAAAAGGGGGAACGTTTCGCGCGGGAAGCACCACGGCACGTGGAGCGAAACGTCGGACGTCGTGCCGATCAACGCGCGAAAACGACCGCGAACGCACGCACATCACAACCGCGACAAGCTACAAAGTAATGCATGGCAATGCGCGGTCAGCTACCCACGTTACGCGTTACGACAAAACCACACCTCGTGTTTCAGAATGTTGACTATTTTTTACCTGCCATTTATGAATGTTAATGTGACGTAAAGAGCACACTGGATGTATGTGCTCAGAAACACCTGCGTCAGGCAACACACATGTGCTATGCATACGAAACGTACAATTAATATGCTTATCAATCATGATATGAAGCTTTCGTGACTGCGGGAATCCATACTCTTGGTTATTTCGGTAAAGTCACGAAGGTGAAAAGTAAAATAAAACATTATTTTTTTGTTTTATTTTATTTTTATACCTACATGACTTTACCGAAATAACCAAAGAGTAATATGCTTATATTGAACTATACAGTATGTTTGGTAGCTCTGAATTAAATAGATCATGATCCACACGGTGTAATGTGAAGATCAGATACCGTGGCGTTGAAGTTTTGCTCGGTACTGTATTCCATTTGTCAACCCGTCATGCTACTGCGGATTAACGTGAAGTGACAGAAAATAGATACACCTCCTCAGGTAAGCTGGGCACAGATTAACTGGTGTCAGTGACCGTCAGAACTGCGTAAAAAAACTGTGTCGAAATCACAATAATCCAGGACACGAGCGGAGTATAAATCTTCGCTGGTGTCTGTGTGCAGATACCACCTTGTAAGAGGGCACGTGACACTTCGTGTAACATTTCACGGCGTGTTCGACTCGATGATAAGTTTGCTACGCAACGCGACAGCATTTTTAATTTTGACCCGAGGTCAAGTAAAAGCTAACAAGCAAAATAAATACACTTCCTCTACTGGTTTGGAATTAATGTTGCAGCCATCAAGCTGTCACGAACACACCTGATGTGGATGAACTACACCAATTAGCTGCTGCGTAGCACCGATTAATTCTCAGTGACGTTACTGCAAATGCAAGCAGGTATTGCGTTCGACTGGAGGCAGGCCAAGAAGGCAGGAGGAGGGTGACATGAAGACTGTGATAGCAATACATCATAGACATCACACGGAGCATCCCCTGGACACAAACGCATGTAATGTCGTCTCATCAAGGCCAATCTATCTGCAATCACAGTAGCAGCGACTCCCCGGTTAAAATTGTCAGCGAGAAATAACGACACACATTTTACAGGTACACGCGCAGCAAACCTGCCCTGCAATGTCTTAGCTCACACCACTGCCGAAGGAAGGGCTTCCAATAAGAGTTAGCTCTGGACAGCCCCTCGAGAGGATATTTGGCCTACTCTTCCACGTCGGCCAGATAGCTGGAGAAGAGGTGGAAGTGGCTCACAGTTGACCCCACCACAGGGGGCTTGTGCCGGTCGACGAACTCTGAAGTGTAATAAAAAAAAAAATGTGACGTTAACCCACCAACACCCGACACAGCCAATTAGCATGGTTTGTCACTTAAACAAAACGTGCCAATCAGTTGCTACTTCAGCACACCGGTGTGACAAACCTTACAAATTGGCTGTGGTCGGGTGGTGGTGGGTAAACGACACATTCATATTTACGCGATATAACTAACAAAAACCTTTGTTATGGATAACGTTGGTTGAGAAAGCTTACGTGCTCAACTGTCGCCGACCCGTGCACGCTGCTGGGTGGACACAGGCTGGCCGTGCTGACAGTGGCTGGTGGTGGGAAATTTCAAGAAACCTGCCCCTTTGTCTCAACTGCCGCGCCAGGAGATCGATCTAACCCGACCACCTCCGGATTGCGAATGAACCGTCAACTTCGCTGTGGACAGCATCCAACATCTTCTTGGTTCTTTCGGTAAAGTCACGTAGAAGGGAAGTAATAAAATAATAAAAATAAAACATAATAAAATAATTCTCACGACGTTTTATTTTAATTATTGTATTACTTCCCTTCTACGTGACTTTACCGAAAGAACCAAGAAGATGAATCCCTGCAGTCACGAAAGCTTTAAATCGAAAAGCATCCAACATGTTACGCGGTTTTGTTGTTGTTGTTTGCTGGCAATTGCGACAGAAATAAGCACGGCGATATTTGCCGCTGCTGATATCCAGTGATATCATTGCTGGGGGGTTTACGCATCCGACTCGTCCCAGCTCTCAGGACAGGGCGGGTGGCGGCGAGAGGTGGGGGGGGCATCAGCTGAGCGGCGCTCTCGCCACCAACGATTGGACGACTGTTCAACCACAGCGACTCCCCCCACCGCAAAGGCTGAGACCCCCCCACCCTTTCCTACGCTTCGGTGAACATCTGTCACTCGGCGGAGCAAAGTTGTTCGCGAGCAATTGCGGAGCTTGGACAAGGCGTGGAGAGAGGTCGCTCGCTCACTCGCTCGCTCGGTGCCTGCGTCTCTCTCAAGCCGAGGCGCGCGACAAACACCACGAGCGCACATCTCGAAGGGGCTCAGCTGGAGATCTCATCGCACCGTTCCTCCTCGAAAGGTACGCGGCGCAGTCGCCGGGGTTTTATTTATTCGCTAAAAACGGGCCGACGGTGGCAGCTGGCAGCCGACTTCGTTGAGATGCATGAGCAGTTGGTAAAATATTTATTCGTATAAATATACGTTATTTGTACTGGCGATTCAGCGTAGTACGCATTGCTTGGTAAGCATACGCAGCCTGTAAAGTGTCAACATTTATGCACGAATACAGCACGCACGGAAGTTGCTGTGCACGGAACCAAGAATCCAAAACTCTGTAAGTGATCTAATGACTACGGTCTGTGGCAGAGCATCAGCCAGCTAGTGCTAATTATAGGGCGAGTTTGATATCGCTCGTAAGGCATATGCCGAATGTAGTGATCATATTTCTACGTGTAAAGCACACATGGTATGATCACGTCTGTGTGATGCCATGCGGGGGGAGGGCATAACAAGGGACTCGATGAGACGCGCACGGTGCAGATGCCTCTGATATTGTGACGACAAGTAGCGAGGCATTGGAGTGGTTGAGATGAGATGTGATGGAAGGCGATCTGAGCTGCCGAGAGATGTCATCTCCCGTTGAATGCAAATCCTTAATCAGAGAAATGTTTGCGTTCAGTGATATATTTATTAAGGTACAGGGCAGAGGTTGTTTATTCTTGGAAAAGGTTGCCATACCTCCATGGCAGGTTAAAATTAGAAACCACCGAGTGAGGATAATTTTATGAGATTTGCAGCCGCAGATATTTTTCGATGGAAAATCAATAAAATCCATCGGAATGCGGAATTTCCGGCACATGTTTAAAAAGCTACAAATGAACATTTGGACTGCCTAATGCGCTATTTGAGCATGGCGACATTATAAATAAATAAATGAACAGAAGTATTATACATTGCAAAGGCACATTATAAGGTTGCACTCATCACACACAAATTGCTTGCCATTAAAGAACTACAACACCTTGCGCTGATCTTCTCAAGGATCATCAACCACCACGTGAACTCCGGTCATCCTCGCAGCCGCTCGTGGCTGGCCATCGAACAAAGACGGTCACCTCTTCACGCACTTTCAGATGCGCTTCAGCGGCCGTCTGGAACGCTCTTCGTTCCGATATTAGGAAGCTACTAGAGCTATGCACTTTTACATCCAGATTGACAAACTCGTTTCCTTAGAACTGCTTTTTGTGTTTAGTCTCTTGTCCTCCCCCCACACCTCCAATTAGGACGGTTGGCTACGTACGGTGCGAAAGAAGTTCAACGTACATACATGTGAAATAATACCGTGGTGCAAACGGTGAGCACAATGGACTTGCAATCCAGAAGTCACCGGTTCGATTCCATCTCGCGAAGCGGTCGTTCAAACAACGGGGCCACGTTTCTCAAACTCCCCCCACATCTGTCCACCCAGAAGTATAAATGGGTATACCGCAATGAGTCAATCGGCAAATCGCGTGTGGTGGAGTAAATTGCGGGTACTTCTACTTCGTCTATGACATCTGGGGAGGCATGGAAGAGTAGGCAAATAATAGCTAGAGGGCTTCCATATAACTGCCGTCTCGTAGGGACCCTCTTTAAAGAAGTGGCGTGCACAAGCAATTGCATGGCTGCGCCTTCATCTTCTTCTTCTTATTGTATTCGACACGTGGAAATGTAAGCTATGTTGTTATTGCAATGTTTATTTATGCATTGCCAGCCATTTTTATCCGACACATGTTGAATGCATCACATTGCATCGGTGACCAGGCACAGCGTTTGCGTGCGTGTGTGTTACTGGCAGGCTGATCATGTCACGAGAGATGAATATTGGATTTTCAAACCCACTTGGCCCCGGAATGGGTGCACGTGATTTTTTTTAACAGTTGACGCAGCATACACAGCAAATCCTAAAAAAAATACGCGTACACGCGATAGAGCATATTTTTCATTTTTTTGTTCAGCCAGACGCTGTCTTTCCGACAGCCCTGTTCTTCACCTGAGGACGGCTGCTTGCGTTGTGGCCGAAACGTCGTGAGAATTGTATTTTATTATGTTTTATTATTTTATTATTTCCCTTCTACGTGACGTTACCGAAAGAACCAAGAAGACGAATTCTTCATGCTAAGATTTCACAAATCTAATAGCGTTGCAGTGTCGTGTTTCTCCACTTACATAACCGAGCATTCGTAGCAGTGAATTCGTGGTGTTGAAGTGCCAATGATTTATAAGAGGGTGGGTGATATCAGTGACTTTAATGCGAGTCATGGTATATGAAACCTAAAATATATCGCATTCTCTGGTTTACAAGATGCTGTGGAAAGTAAGAAGCACCGCAAACTTGCGCCCGGTGTGTCAATAAGGTTTTACCAATCTAGCCACGCAGGGGTCACCTACCACGTTGCGGACATTCGAGTGACACTCATAGATCCACCTTGCTTGCCGTCTTAAAGCGAGAGCAAGATGGCATCATCATCATTGTGCTCCAAACAGGTACGGGGAGAAAAGTGTGGGGGGGGGGGTGTAATTATATAACGATAGATTGTTAAATTTCGATTTAAAGCTTTCGTGACTGCAGGGATTCATCTTCTTGGTTCTTTCGGTAAAGTCACGTAGAATGGAAACAATAAAATAATAAAAATAAAACATAATAAAATAATTCTCACGACGTTTCGGCCACAACGCAAGCAGCCGTCCTCAGATGACGCTGTCTCCCCGACAGACCTGGTCTTCACCTGAGGACGGCTGCTTGCGTTGTGGCCGAAACGTCGTGAGAATTATTTTATTATGTTTTATTTTTATTATTTCATTATTTTCTTTCTACGTGACTTTACCGAAAGAAACAAGAAGATAGATTGTTAATCACAGTTAATTCGTATGCGATGCCTTTACAAGTCATACTATTGTAAGGTGTATTACTTAACAATAATACGCTTCCAGCTTCCAGGCCGCGATAATAATCCGCTGCTCCTTGACCGCGGTTGTCCGGATTGACCACCCGAATGTGAAATTGTGGTTGTTGCCCTCCGCATCCGCTTGCAGAGAAACGCCTTTAAGAGTATTTGGTTGCGCGACAAATGTCCACGCGATGAGCCACTTCGTTGAGCTATCATTTGTGGCCAGGTGGCTTTTGAAAAAATGCCAATATAGATCAGTGGTCCTTAACCTGGTAAAATACAATGAAAAAATGTGAAGTCGTTTAGTAGCAGTACATCAGCCATACGGAAGAAGAAGACATGCCACGTTCATAAGATGCATCCCCCCCAACGTTTTGCTCTCAAATACACGGCAAAATGTGACCATTCGAATCGGGAGAATTTGGCGATTGATACGATCGGAGTAGACGGAGCTTCGTTTGGTTTCAGAGAAGAAACGATTGGTGGTTGTACTCTGGAATTAGAAGATAGTACACGGCACTTGCATCTGTTTGTTTTATGAGTTATCAGCTTATATGGAAGGCGCATTTGCAGCCAAAGAGTTTATACGAGAACGTATAATATATATATACAGACACATAGCTGGCAACCCATACGGTTTACCCGTGTTCTTGTACAGGGAAATTGAGTTTTCAGGTCCATACGGCGCACAGCCGTTTCAATACGTGCAACAACATTGCTTAGTCTACACTATGAGACATCTCCTTTACCAGTGGCAAAATATAGTAATAGGTTTTTACCCTTTCAACTGGTACAAAAACTGACACCTTTATACAAGTCATCATGTTTGCAATAACCACCACACAAGCAGTCAAAATGCAAACAAAAAGAAACAACTCTGATGATGATAATGATATGCACTGTCCTTGAAGTTGATTGGTCCACACCCGAGACAGCTTTTCTTAGAGCCTAATCTCCATTGTTGTTGGACCAGATGACGCCAAAAGGCGTACAACTCAAAAACAGCGCACTATCAGAGTACTGAGAGCTCGGGGTAAGCATTTACACTATGAGACCTCCTTTACCAGTGGCAAAATATAGTAATAGATTTTACCCTTTTAACTGGTATAAAGACTGACACCTTTATACTTTACTATCGTTTAGTCTGTTTGTGTTTCTCCCTTGTGATGGGACTTTGTAGGATGAACGTTGCGATTTATAAGGGCACGGGGTGACCAATAAGGTCTGAATTAGTCTGCAATAAGGTACGCACTGATACAGGGTTGACAGGTATGCAGGCACACCTTATAAAACATTCGCGTTTAGCAAAACGAATGCCGGTGCGATCATTCCAATTGAAGTCCGTGGAATTTTATTCAGACATTCAATGAAATGTCTGAGTTTGTAGTGCTCTGCGTAAAACTCCTGTGACTCAGTTTTGTGTGTGTGTGCGCACGTCGCTTTAGATAAAGTTTCAACTTTCCTCCTGGGCTGTGATTAATATGATAATGTAAGTTGCTTTTGATCAAACATCACACTGAATGTCAATAAAGACAGGCAAACCTGTGAACTCCAAGCGCGTCCCAAAGGGAATCTTGACTTAATACTTTTTTGCAGCGAAGCTTTGCGAAATGCTTAATCACTGCGACTGCTGCTGCTGCCTGGTTCATAGCGGTGTTGGTCTCTGGCATACCTTTTTGAGAAATATAACCGTGAAGCATTCATGGACAACGAAAAACCAACGAAACGTCTCCATGGAAAAGGACACATGGCCCATGCCTATCTCCACTTTCAATGGACATAATTGATTTCGGTGACATTGGCTGAGCTCCCGTCAGTGACATCCGCACGTGTTCGCCACTCCAAACCCCAGGGACAGGGTGTCTGGGAAGATCAGACGCGCGTGAGCGCCACGCTTCAACCGTCGCTGGTCAAGGTAGAGGTGCAGCCCTGCAAGTGCTCGCTCGCTCCACCGCTGGCCTCCGCTATAGACGGAGCTCCCGAGAGCCCGTCCAGTGAACGTATTTGGTGTACTCGTGCACGCTGGGCCGAAATTTTGGAAGAGGCCGGAGTGCCCACATTTTTCCACAACCACACGCGGCCTGCCAATCAGCTGCTGCGGTGTTCCCATCTATAACGCGGGGTGGTTGGTCTGGTACGCTGCGGTACAAATCTTGTCAGATCTCGGAGGCTAAGCAGGTTTTGAGCCTGGGTAGTGCTGGGGTGGGTGCCCCCCCCGCCCCAGCAACACCGGAATGTCAAAGTCTGAACAGGACTGTGCACGTGATGGGCAGTTAGGTGGCAGTGGAGCAACATCCATTGTTGTAATGTACTCCCGTGCTCCTGTGTCTATGCTTCCCACCTTCAGCTCGCACTATCCAGCTTGGTGAAGTATGGTAAGAAAAAATGAGAATCCCATGACCCCGCAAGGCATGAGAAGACGTTCATCCAGTGATGGATCCACAAAGGTTTGGTACATGTACAATGGGCGCCTTAAGTATACTGTTTGTATATATGTGTTTACTGTATTGGCCAGATAATATTTACAAAGAGGTGGGAGCCCACTTACCAGCAATTCTAGTTTCAAGGGAAGGCTAAAAGAAGTATAAATTTATTAAACGTCAGGCCCACAAAAACACTTCAAATTACATCGCCGTGCGAAACTGACAAACTCTGCAAATTATCTCGAACACTTTCAATTGTAAGCGGAGAAATAAACCGCAGTATTAACCACACGGGTGATTGGTACGTGGCTCATGAGGATATCCCCCACATCTTAGTATAGTTCATTCTCCTAAAACGCCGCGTGTATTCATAACGCGAATTGGATATAGCGCGATTGAGCAAACGGAACTCTTTGTTGCGCGAGTATGGCTGCCTCGGTGCAGCATCACACGAGGCGGGATACTTCTGGATGCTTCCAGATGCTACCCACGCACCTCGATCTTTGTTCAGCCTACGTACGCATCTCACGTGTCGTCGCGAACTGTGCTTTACCCGATATTATATGTTGTTTATTATAACGCGATATTTCCATAACGCTGTGATCTTCACGAACGCAGCTACCGCGTTATAGAAGAACAGACTGTGCTTCCACGCTCCTTCAAGTGGAGGCAGGCACATGTCCAGTTCCGTAATTATTCCACAGCCACTGAAGCAGAGTTGGACAATTTGAGCTGGATTCATGTTTATACTCCATCTCTCGCCTAAAGCCCACCCAGACACGGCGTCAATGTGGAGAACATCGGTCGGTCACAGTGCAGCACAGCACGCGAATGTCAGAGGCGCGGCGAAGAATTAAGAGCTAACAAACCGACACAAATGGCCCCTCCGCAAAAACCAATTCCTCCACGGGACAAAAGGCTCATTGTGAGGTCATCATTTTCTCTGAGCAGCTGCTACTGTAAATTCATTTCGACGAGCGCCTGCTCCACGCGGTAAAGGTGCAGCCCTGCAATTGCTCGCGCGCGCCGCTGCAGGCGGAAGAGCCTCCACTCGACGTTGTTTGGCCTATTCGATGCTGGCCAGACGTCCTGGTCGAGGTGGCAGTCCCCACACTTTACCCCACCACACGCGGCCTGTCTGTGGTGCACACATTTATGCGTTAAAGAAAGCTGCAGTATTTGTTTTCAACATCCGCGCAGGGAGATCGAATTGAACTGGAAAATTCCGGATTGCAAGTTCAGGGTGCTAACCATTAACCCCGCGGAGCATAATTCCAATTCCGTGTGGGATTGTCTGATCGTCAAACATTTAATGTAAAATCACAGGGTCACAAGCTGGTCGGCCGGTCTCTGCTGGTCTGCAAGGCTATGGGAAGCGGCCTGTGGAATTATTGCGGAAACTATTTTTGGGAGAAAAAAACCCCCGTATTTTCTACTTACATGGTGGTCCATGAATATTGACAGTGATCTGCAGGTCAAGCGAAGTTGGGAACCGTTGAAAAACATAATTTTCGCCATACGTCAATCAGTGGTGATGGTTACATTGGCCAAATGAACCATCGCAATTGGCAACAGCCACCGATCGGCAGGGGGTTATCTTGAATAAAGTTATTTTCAAATAAGTTCACTGGTGCCATGTGATGAACTTCTTTCCACAATCCTGTACATGAACACGCCTTCAGAAGAGCCGTTTGAAACAAAGCTACACGCTGTACAGTGAGTGCCCAATGAGTATACGGCAGTTGACACGGTTGCTAAGTCACTGTCACCAAATGATCCCGAGTGCACCCAATTTTGTCAGGTCTCAGAACGCAAAGCCCCTTGAACGTGAGACTGCCAGGGAATACCAGGCGTTACACGCTTGGGCTGCGAGGTGGCCCAGGATGTTTCGGTACAGCGGTGGATTCTTGAATCTCACCACGCGGAGGGGTCTGAGTGTTAACCCATCGTGTGTGTGTGTGGATTTGATGCGGGGGTCCTCCAGTTTCCTCGCGAATGCTCATCAATGGAATTGGGCCAAACGTCCAAATGTAGAAGTTTCCTAGAAAAAGAAAGTCTAAATTACTGAGTGAGACTTTCCTCGATAAATATATGGCATTATTGCCGTTTTCTTGAAATGCCGTAAACAGGTAAATTGTGTCCTGCATATAATAGGGTTTGGTGGGGAGTCCATAATAGAGGTGTTTTGGGGTTAGATCACGTAAATATATAAATGTGTCGTTAAAACCCGCCACCACCCGCCACAGCCAACTAGTAAGGGTTGTCACGTAAACAGAACGTGGCCAATTCGTCACTAGTACAGCACTAACCGGTGTGTTGGAGAGTCAAGCCAAAACATTTACAATCTGTTAGACTTCTCTACAAATCTGGCTGTCGCCTGATGAAGCTAGTTGTAATTACTGGCGAAACGTTGTACTCAGATTGTAAATGTTGTGGCTTGGCTTTCCAACACACCGGTTAGTGCTGTTCTAGTGACGAATTGCCACGTTCTGTTTACGTGACAACCCTTACTAGTTGGCTGTGTCGGGTGGTGGCGGGTTTAACGACACATTTATATATTTACGCGATCTAACCCCCAAAAAAACACTCTACTATAGATGACATTGGTCGCAAAAGCCTACGTGTTAAATTGGCGGGGAGTGTTAAACATTTTCTAAACATTTGGAAACAACCTCCCCCCCCCCACAACTCCTTTTTTATCCACCCCTCACGTGTTTATTGTAAGAAAATAACTCGCGTGGCCTGTAACGCCTGGCGGCGTATCGTCGGAATATACGCCATAAGTAGGAAATGTGAATAAAGAAACATTTTTTATGGGATGATTGAAAACCGTACTCCTGCCAATGCCCACTAAAGTGAACAGCGTGGAACGCGATACTGTCTTGTCGTTAGTTCAGTCTCCACTGAACAGAGACGCCGCACACAAAACGGTTCCAGTCTAGTCGTGCACCGTACAGGAACTGTTATTATTTATTCAAAAACTTCAGGATTCATTTTCAGGAGGGGCCTGTCAAGTCTTCAGCAGGAGGGGGGGCAGTGATCGCTATGAATGATCCCAATTGAGCAATTTGTGGGTAGCTCATCTTCTTGTTTCTTTCGGTAAAGTCACATAGAATGGAAATAATAAAATAATAAAAAAAATAAAACATAATAAAATCATTCTCACGACGTTTCGGCCACAACGCAAGCAGCCGTCCTCAGGTGGAGAACAGGTCTGTCGAGGAGACAGCGTCTTGCCGAAAGACAGTCTTCAGACTCTGTCATCCCGAAAGACCTGTTCTCCAACTGAGGACGGCTGCTTGCGTTGTGGCCGAAACGTCGTGAGAATTATTTTATTATGTTTTATTTTTATTATTTTATTACTTCCATTCCACGTGACTTTACCGAAAGAACCAAGAAGATGAATCCCTGCAGTCACGAAAGCTTTAAATCGAAATTTGTGGGTAGCTGTTCAAATTAAGCTAATTTGGAGCGTTACGCAGGAACAAAGTGGCTTACTCTAGCGAATGACACCGCAGGTTCTTTATTATCCACTGCGGAGCAAACGGCGCGTAGTCTTTTTACGGTGAATACCACAATGCCGCAGTAATAACCAGCACCCCGGCAAGCGGAGATCGCTCCAACGCTTGGACATGTCAACGTCCCACTGCAATGTTGGATTGTGCGTGCCAGAATTGGCTTGGCATCTTGAGTGGTAACAGTGGCATTTTGTTGCCTGTTTTATATAAATATTTATTTTATTGTAAAAAAAAGAATCAACTTCCCAAGCTGTAAGTGGGAACAATACATTCTGGATGTAAATAACGGGCTTTTGTTCACGAAACAGATGCTATGGTACTGGGGCACCCGGTCGCTGAATTCGGCCGGTATTTCTAGGACAGTGTATTAATACACTTGGCTGGACAATGGACAGCTAACCTCAACCCTTCAATATTATATCACGTGGAGTTTCCATGTTAGTGTCAGAATTGTTTTATGAACGTGCCGAAGGCAAAGAGCAGATGGGCACCGGGAACAAGCCTCGACGTACGTGCACCGAGCGGCAAACGGATTTTAAACACTTTGTATTTTAAACACTTTGTATTTTAAAACTTTGTATTTTAAACACTTTGTATTTAAACACTTTGTATTTTAAACACTTTGTATTTTAAACACTGCGTGCATTTTGGTGGTAATTTAGTCGGCGCTTTTTTGTCGTTTATTTCAAGTCTGAGAGGGTAGTTGCTGATGATAAGCCGTGGAATTTTTGGACGAGCGTCATTGCAGGATCGTCCTCTTACTAAACGCCAGTGTGAGGGGGTGCGTCATTTGGCCTTCCCCACTATTATCAACGCAGCAAGCGGTGAACTCGGTACATCTTTGTGTATATACACAGATAGCGAATTCCCATTTCTTGGTCTTCCTCGGTCACTGCCGTCTCGAATAACACAACCAATATATATCTGCGTCAAACACGTCTCCATTCAGAATCCCGTGGCTAATTTCGAGTCATCGCAGTCGGTCGCACACAGTTGGTAGGCAGCTGTCGTAGTCATCGTCACGCTCATCATCATCATCGTCGCCGTCGTTGACGAAAGTAAGTCGATAGACAAACACTTGAGCAATTATTATTTCCACCATACGGCGCTGTACTCGTATGTGTGCTTTTTAATAAACATTGTCACGCTGAAGCATTAAAGGTCATCATTTTCGGCGTAATTACCCGGCGATAGCCCAGTAATGTCACGTAAAGACGGGACGCAGTGCAAAATCTGTTCGTAATTGCACCACTATTACAATGTAATTAACAACCAGTGACAATTTACCTCCTTCCACGAGCTAATGTCTCTTGCTGCATAATTTACCCACGTGGGTTATGTGTGTGTGTGTAATTATACAGCACTATAAATAGCCCTCATTTGCTTTAAGTTTAATCACGACGTACACGTTTGCACTGTTAATGCGATTCGCGTTATGAAAACATTATTCATCAACTGCACAGCAACGCATTGATAAGACGTCACACTGGGGTGAGGGTCACATATGGAAAAATAATTGTAATTACCTTGCAATTAACTACAATAATAAACAATTATTTTAATGTGTTAGGGATTGTACCAGAGCGATGCTGTGTTTGCCATCTTCATTCACAGTAACTCTTTCAACTACTTCCTCGTAAACAATACCTTAATATTTAGCTCTGCGGGGAATATTGGCATCGTTTTTATGCTAAATGAATGCATCCGTAAAATGAATAACATTACCCGCACTCGAACTGGTTGTGCTAAAAAAAAACGTTTAAGCAACAGCGTGATTGAGGTCAGCAGTTAAGCAATCAAAATGTTGTTGCGAATAATGATTTGAGACATCTGCGTTTAATGAAGTGCATCTGCTTATGAATGTTCCTTTGCATGCCAAATTAACACTTTCACACCGGCAGAACACATTCTTTAATGCATTTGTTAAAAAAAATTGAAAGTCAATTTGTATATTTAGTTGATACGTGAGTTTTTACACATGATACATTTAAATGTGGAATCCATCTACTGTATATATATGGTAGCCACCTTTCATGATTTCCTAAACATCATCCTCTAGTTGAGGTCATCTCCTGGGAAGTCCCTAAGTCTTCCTGGGACATTAAAAGTCCCACTACGTTGTCATTTGCATAACAATGCATCAGGTCAAGCCTCTCTCCTGCTATTGTGAGATATTGCTCTTTCCGCGATATGACAATGTTATTTTTACCACAACCCTTTACACAGACCAGCCCTTGCCTGAAATACAAACGCGATTTTTTTCTACAATGAGCATTGACTTGCCGCTCGTCTCCCGTCCGGAGTCCTAAACCAGTGGCGGAAAAACAAAATGCAGTTCTCCCTGCTTCTGATACTGCGAGACAGAGGTGGGACAAAGTCATTGTTATGCAAGTCCAAGTCGAGTCGCAAGTCATCAAATTCATGACTCGAGTCTGACTCGAGTCCAAGTCACATGACTCGAGTCCACATCTCATAGGTGGGACAAAGTCATTGTTATGCAAGTCCAAGTCGAGTCGCAAGTCATCAAATTCATGACTCGAGTCTGACTCGAGTCCAAGTCACATGACTCGAGTCCACACCTCTGCTGCGAGATATTTCTTGTTCCACTGACATGTGCCAGTTTTGTACCTCTGAGATGCTAACCTTCTGAGATACATACGAAACATTTCCAACGGACAGGTTGTTGGGATTTTTGCACACAGCGTTGGTGTACGGTGTTTTTGTCTGCAATATTTTGCCGTCTTTTCTTGGATTTTCTGTTTGCACTTAGTCACATATTCACTTTAAGATGTTTTCTTGTTCTTGTTTTTGTTTTTTTTGTTTGTTGCGGTTGCACCCGATTCAAGAGCCGAATGGCTCACAGGGCTATACCTAATAAATGAACTTGAACTTGAACGACCCAGGGGTTATTAGAATCGAGCCGGCTCGACTGAGATCCTGGGTTTTGAACGTTGGCAGCCCACTCATGAATAAGTTGGGTTCTCGAGTGCAGTGAGGTGATGGGCTCTGCCTGGCCACCAATGACTTCACGAAAAATAACCCATTGCTAGTATTTTAATTACAATTGAATTTTGGGTTTTTATTCAATCCGGCGATTTCAAATTCTAAATTTGACTGCCCTGTGATGCACATTTCTCTGTAGCAGGGAATGTGAAAAGATTTGCATGCAACGTGTGTAAATAAAAAAAACGGTAATTCGAAGGGATCTCTGATGTGGTTCTCTCATAGCTCCTTCCACGGGCCGTTTTGTAACCCATGTGATGAGTCACTGCTATGTGCGAGTTCTTAACTTGGCACTCCGTCTCGTGGCATAATACCCGCAGCACGTCGAGAATACAATTGGGGGAACAAAAGCACACTGCATTCATACAGTATGTCTGGAGGTGAAAGCTCATGCCTCATTACGATGTGACCATGCCTTAGAGGACCTGCTCTTAACACAACATCTCCAGGCGTTTGTCCTCATGTTGAGTACATCCGGATTCTATCTATTGGCCAGGGTGGGTTGGTATACATTTTCAATTCAGCACGCAAGACAATGTATTCAGCCAGAAGCACTCATCGTGATAAACATGTCACCGGCGTGCGATATTAAAACTCTATCAGTCCGTACAATGTTTATTACCCCTTTGGACAAATAATTAAAATACAACTCTCAAAATGCAAGACATGAAACTATAACTAAATTATTTAGGAATGAAATTTAATTCTTAATGGCTCAAGCAAGTAATCATCAGCATTATTGGCCCAAGAAAGCTACAATGTCATGTACCGTACATGCACCATGAATGTGATCATTGAGATGATGCCTTATTGTAAAATATAATGACATTTTTAATATTAAATTGTGTATTCTCGTGTTTTATCAAGTGTGAATATAATATTGATTCAATGACTGAAAATAAATCTTATGCTCATGATACGTGCATCGAATCATGTACGTAGACATCAAACACTGCATATTTTTCAAGTTCTAAATAATTTTAAGTGTATTTGATTAAGCAGGTGAAAACTCATACATGTTGAATGTTATGTTTTCACACAACCAATGCGGACACTTTAGGTGCTTCATTCACCACAAATGTTAAATGTTAACGTATTATTTGCACATGTATAATAAACTCGCATCATGAATTGGCTGAACACAAAAACCCAATGCAGGACCCTCCTAAAAATAGTCATACGACTCAGTTTGGCGCTCCTGGATAAATAAGTAAATTATAATTATTATATTATAGTTAGTCGATCGGTAGGTAGCGTGTGGTGGGGTAAAGTGTGGGTACTCCAACTTCTTCCAGGACAAATGTAATTTTTAATTCATGAAAGAGAAAAAACATTAGGGTTGTTAATGCCCGGTGCGTAAAGGTCCCATCCCAACGATTCGTGTTACATTAACAAATTGCCTTCGAATGTTTAAACCTTTTGTAGATTGGCAGGTGACGGCCCGTCGAGACCTGTCTGTCTGAAGACATTTGCATTGGCTTAGCGATGACACACCAAGAGGCTCTCTCTGCTCGTTTTCCCCATCCCAAATCACTGTGACATTGCAACTGACATAAAAGTCCCGAATATTGCTCGCAAATGCAGCTGAATGACATAAAACCACCAGAATGTATATGATGTGGCACTGTCATTATGGTGATTATGAGGACAGAAGAAAAAAATGTAACAGTTGAAAGCTTTAGCTCATAATGAGCACCATCTACCTTCAGCCACAGATAATAGTCTCAGGGCACTTTCACGCCATAATGTATTCACTTTAATGGCTTCAATTACAGTGGCTACATTCGCTTCCAAATATCTGCCGTTAATACATAAATTATCTAATTCATAAACTACACCCTCTTAGGCATATTGCTGATTATTGTATAAAAAAAAACGTAGATGCATGAAACACAACATACTTTTTTCGATTTAAAGCTTTCGTGACTGCAGGGATTCATTTTCTTGGTTCTTTCGGTAAAGTCACGTAGAATGGAAATAATAAAATAATAAAAAATAAAACATAATAAAATAATTCTCACGACGTTTCGGCCACAACGCAAGCAGCCGTCCTCAGGTGGAGAACATGTCTGTCGAGAAGACAGAGTCTGAATGTCTTCTCGACAGACCTGTTCTCCAGAGTCTGAATGTCTTCTCGACAGACCTGTTCTCCACCTGAGGACGGCTGCTTGCGTTGTGGCCGAAACGTCGTGAGAATTATTTTATTATGTTTTATTTTTATTATTTTATTATTTCCATTCTACGTGACTTTACCGAAAGAACCAAGAAGACAACATACTTTATTTATCCAGGCAAAACCCCATTGCGACGAGAAGTGTCTTCTGCAAGCATGAATTGCGTCAAACAAGTGGCGACGGTACGGTGTACCGTATACGTTAGCGCATTTCAGACCTCACATACGGAGCGAAATCAGAGGTCGCCAGTTCGATCTCCCAGCGTGGCACTTCAAATATTGGATAAGTGAACTAAATGGGGTGCCGTGGTGTGCGAGCTGTTAACTACCTCGCGTGGCGTCGAGGAGATCGTGGGTTTGACGCCTGTATATTTGGAGTTTGCATGTTTCTCTCTCTCTCTCTCTCTCCCCGTGGTCACGTCGATATTTCTCCGCGTCCTCCAGTTTTTTCCTTTACATTCAGAGACGTGCGTTTCGAGTATTTGGCTGCTGTAAATTTCCACGTGATAAGCCACTTCGCTGAGCTCTAAAAGAAGAGCTACACAGCTCTGTGGACCTTACCTGGCAGAGTAAAAATAGTTTAGGTTTTGGTAAAAAAAAAAAGTTGAGTAATTTTTTGGTTTAAATCCCCCTGCCTGTGCCCACACAGAAATATAAAAGGGGACACCACAGTGCGAAAATTGTGAGATCGCATATGGTCAGCTAGCATGTGAGGCCTCCAAACTCTCCCAAGACGCTTGGTCAGCACGGACGAATAAGCTAACGACCCCCTAGTGGAGGTCCCTTCTGCCAACAGTGGCGTGAGCAAGCAGATGCAGGGCTGTGCAACCAAAAATTACACAAACAAGTGAATAAATGCCGCAAAGATTCTGAAAATCCCTATTTTTTTTGTTCGTGTCAGTCGTCACATAGCAGCTAACGCTGAAGCTAAATTCACTTCTCCAACTCCTTCGATTACTCCGGTGAGGGCGATCGCTTCCCGTGGGCATTCGTTTGTCTCCGTCAAGTCCTCCTCTCCTTCGGGGCAGCCGTGTAAGTCCACCACCTCTCTGCGTGCGTGGACGGCGGCCCCTGCTTCTTGCTCCGGCCACGTGGCGGTGCGAGGACACCGATGGTTACTTGTCGACCTCAGTTCCCTTTGCGTGTGGAATGAGCGACTTCCGCGACACGTTGTGTAGAGGGTACTTCTTTATCACTCACACTGGGCACAACACAGGCCCACACTTGTTCTTCCTCACACCGAGTATAACGCTCGATATTAACGTCTTTACTGGCAACACACAGCCAATCACTCGGCGTGGTCCCATCGCCCTCACTCGGCTACGCCGCTGGCGGGCGGCGTGACGATGACAGCGATGGAAACCACGCAGGAGATCTTCCACGTGGCAGGACGACAGAAATAGATGTCGGCGAGCAGCGACGCAGCCAGGACCCTAGACCCCACACACGAGCCCCGAGCCCCGGGTCCGCTCCCCCTGATATCCCCCCAGGCGTGGCTAGGCCCCGCCTCTAGCCACGCCCTCTCATGGAACCTTCGAGCAGGTTCCCAGGGTATCTCGGCTAACCCCACCTGTTACCTTTGCTCCAGATAAAACCTCCTTCTCTGATTGGTTGGTACTTAAGCGTGCCCGTACCCGTGATTCCCTTTCCGGCCAGCAGGTGTCACCCTGTCATTACACATGTCCGAACCAAAGAAGTGTATGTGTATATCTTCGTATTCTTGTTACAACAAAGACACCTGGTGGTGTAGCTCTGTCCTCATTATTATTATTGTTACACAAATACGATTTTCTATTTTACTTACAAAGATCCTGATTGTAATCCATAATTTCAGTCGAGTTTAGCCTGGAGAATTTGCATGTCAATATATTTTTTTTCCCACAGCAGCCACTGTGAACAATGAACACAGCCCACATCTGTTTCCACTGCAGACATCCTTCAGTGTCGTTGACATTCAACGCAAAGAAGACCGTCGGCAGCTGCCATCGAACACATACCGTATGACAAACAGCTCCAGCAGTCACAACACCGCACACAAGCCTGACCTGGTTAGCGGAAGCCGATCCACGGAGGACCATTTCACATCGACTCACTTCGGCTCGCCATCAAAATACCGAGTTTTTGTTTCCCCCTTGGTGGCATGTATGTTGAACGTCTACGAAGCCAACCGTACTGATCGGAGGTGCGGGGGAAGGAGAACAAACTAAACACTAAAGAAATTAGTTTTCAATCTTGATTTGCAGAACGTCGATGGCTTCCTAATGTCGTCAGTATGAGCGTTCCATCCGGCCGTAGAAGCACATTTGAAAGCGCCGTGCCATGCGGTGACCGTCTTTGTTCGATGGCTGAGCCAAAAGCCATCGAATTAAAGCCTTCGGCTCAATTGCCCTGTACCTCTGAGTCAAGCATGTCATTGTCCCGTCGGCATTTCATTGGCGTGACCACACGTACACGATCAGGATTTTTATCCGGAGATTATTTTATTCATAAGCTGTCGGATTAATCTAAGAAATTTGTGCCGAGATAATTTAAACTCTGAATCAAGCCCATGTATGTAGATGTACAATAGATCATGTGTGCATGCAATGTGATTGGACCATATACGATAATGGCAAACACGCACAGAGGAAGGGGAAGAAATGTCTGAGATAGCCGGCTGGCTGACTTTTTAAGAAAAAGGAAAACTACAACGTTTGGATTTTCCGTTCCGCTCTATAAAACGAAACAAAAAACCAACCAATTATATTTCCCTTGTTTACTTGATCCTAATATCGCAATGTAGTTGTGACCTTGTGTAAAGGGGGCGGGGGGGGGGGAATAACAACTCAGAGTAGGGGGGCGGCACCACAACACATGTAATGATTTGACTACAAATAATTATTTACACTATGAGACATCTCCTTTACCAGTGGCAAAATATAGTGATGGGCTTTTACCCTTTTAACTGGTACAAAAAACTGACACCTTTATACAAGGCATCATGTTTGCAATAACCACAACACAAGCAGTCAAAATGCAAACAAAAAGAAACAACTCTGATAATGATAATGATATGCACTGTCTTTGAAGTTGTAAATGCTTACCCCGAGCTCTCAATCCTCTGATAGTGCGCTGTTTTTGAGTTGTACGCCTTTTGGCGTCATCTGGTCCAACACCAATGGAGACTAGGCTCTAAGAAAAGCTGTCTCGGGTGTGGACCAATCAACTTCAAGGACAGTGCATATCATCATTATCAGAGTTGTTTCTTTTTGTTTGCATTTTGACTGCTTGTGTTGTGGTTATTGCAAACATGATGCCTTGTATAAAGGTGTCAGTTTTTGTACCAGTTGAAAGGGTAAAAACCTATCACTACACAAATAATTAGTTGGGGGGGGGGGGGTGAACCCTCCACCCACACCCCCAGCTCGCCCCTCTCCCACCCCCCCCCCATGCTCCGTGGCTGCCTATGCCAACTCTATATGATTTCTGGTCACAAGATAATCCGTATCACTATGCAGTTTGAATGGACGGAAAACAAAGATGCGCGTGCTGCTAATGTCGGAGGCCAAATGGCAACGTGGCAGGGTGCCCGGTGAGCGATTGTAAGCTCGCGAGTTCAAAAACGCGCCCGGGCATTAGCTCAGTGCATACCGTCCCTCCAAGGTCAACAGGGTGTTTGGTGAAACGCTCCGTGAGAAGTTAGCAGTGGTCCTCGCCGAAGAAATGTGATTTTTTTTATTCTTCACCACTGACTCAGAAGGACCAATACAAAAAAGATATCACCCGAATTGTTATTGTTGTCTTCATTACCATCTTCATCATCGTTGTTATGTTTTTAATTACACAAGACTCCTTTTCAGGATGGTCCTGCCAAGTTTTTTTTCCACGGCAATGTTGTTACGTGTAGTCCCAATTGAGTCATTTTCAGGGAATATTTCAGCAGTGCAATGTTTGGTCTAAAACAGTTACATTGTGTTATTTTCGTTTTTGGGAGTTCGATTTTTAGCATGGGGAGGCTGTGTTTGCACATATGAAATTATCGATCCAGTACAGCATGTCAAGCGAATGATGCCACGGTGTATTGGTTAGCACCCTGGACTTTTGCCGATTCAATTTCCCGGTGAGGGAGGTGAAACATTGGCCAAGTTTTCTTAAATCCCCCTGCCTCTTGTCCACCCAGCAATACCGATGGATACCACAGCAAGTCGATCTGCAGGTCACATGCGGTCGGATATGTAGTGGGTGCTCTTGCCCCTTCCGAGACGTCCGACCAGGGTAGAAGAGTAGGCCAAATACCCCCTACAGGGGCTCTCCAGAGCTCCCTCCAGTTAGTGAAGGCCGATTGCAGGGCGACACTTTGAATATCTCAACAAAACCTGCCAACACCCATTTTTAATAGACCAGCCTCTGAATTGTCAAGTTTATATCTCTTCTGATACTATTATACATATATAGTGTTGCATGCCAAAGTCATGCACCATTTTAACCTCAGCCGAATTGGCATGTAATGAGTGAGTGATGGGTTGACCCTCTGACCCCAATCTGTTCAAGAGTCCTTGGTGGGATGAAGAAGCAAACGAAGGTGTGTGAGCACATGAATCACAAGTCATGAGTGGCGCTGCATCTCCTAACTGCAGTGTTCCCTCCCCCTGGAGGATCCCACCTTCAACACATCGCGAGAACCTCGAGCTAATCTCAAAAGGAGCACGTTTCATTAACACTTTCCTCTCCGCTCTCCTCTGCCTCTCCCTGCAATTGCGCTTAGTTTTTGTTCGATTGTGGTCAATCATCATTTCTCCGGCGGCGCGACGGTTGTCGGGCCATGGGTACGTGCTGACGAGCAGCACTTGCCGCTAGCATCATGCATAAATATACGGGGGATCTGTGTCTTTGTATGCGCGCGCGTGCGGTTCATGCATTGTGCTACGAAACCAGCGAGCCGAGTTCGATTCCCGGCAGCGGCTAACTAAGAGTGACGAGTGATGTCAGTGTGTAAACATCAAAACTGGGAAGACAAAGGCGGCTGGGCACGCTGCTTACCAGACCAAGGCCCTGGTACACCAGGCCTGCCTGAATAGGGTGCGTACTTATGGCATTCACCTTGAAGCGGCATGCAAATTTGCACAATGACGTTGGAAAGGGTCACGTGCACACAGCAGGAGGACTCAACACGTGTCGTGGTCATTATGCAGAACAAAGCTGATTAAATGCTGGATCTGGTAGAGTGGTTGGATTCACTTAATTCTAAGTTACAGCTGCTACTCTGCTTTACCACTACCACCATTATAATGATAATTACGAATGAGTATAATCATCGGCGTCATTGACGTCAATGTCCATGAAGAGCTCTGAGCAGATTACGAAACGGTGTGAAAGTCTACGTTAATTTTCTCTCACTATTGCTGCTACAAAAACCCCAACAACTCCTCCACCGGCGTCTGGGCTAAGCGCGTGGGTCTTTAATAGGCACCTCCGCCCGAATTAGCAGCGATACAAACGTATGCGATTAAATTTGGGAGTTAAAATAAAAACAAATGTGTGCACTTTTAATCAACATTATCGCAGGGACATTTTCCAACAGGCACTCAGGGGGCAGGCAGCAGTGAAAGTTGGCACGTGGCACGTGTCAGACATGAAACGTCTCTGGCACGCGGACAGTGGAGAAAACGTGACATCCGGACAGCTCTACGTGAGAAAGTAAATAAGTATAACCAGTAACAACAAAGTTTTTCACTATAAATCCTTTATATGCGTGGCGGCTAGAGTCCTCTCGTCCTCTGGCTTGAAATGGCTGTCACATATGGATCAGATGATTGCATTGCACCATTAAGCAATTGGTAATGAAATATAATATTTTTGTCCTAAAAAGTGTAAAATTTTTGAATTTTTTTTTACGAACATTAATTGTCACGCACAACAAGTCTGTGTGCAAAATGTCAGCTCGATTGGATCACGGGAAGTGGGTTAAAAAACGACCGAAAAATTCGCACGGTCCTAAGCAAGCAAGCGAACTTAATATAAAGGATTTAAAAACGAAAGATGCTGCGCCGAAAGTGGCTCAGGCCGCTGCTGGCAGAATGACCCCTGCGCCTGTTCGACCGCTTCACACATATAACAATAGGCCGGTGGGAGAACTCACACTTTACCCCACCACACGCGACCTCGGCTGCCTCGCTAACGTAGTGCTGCTTTTAGGATCTCCCTCTTTCGCTTAAGTCATGCATTGGTGATGTGACAGAGATGGATTTACAGAGTTCCCTGTGCCAAGGTAAATGTTTGTAATAATACAAACATTGTGCTGCATAACTAGCGATCGATATCCATTGTTGGGAATTATGGCTAGGGACATAACATCATATGTAGGGAGCCACGGTGGCGAGATGTTGACTACCTCGCCAGGTATACAAGAGGTCCCGACCCTGATGCCTGCTGTATATTTGGAGTTTGCATGTTCTCCCCGTGGTCGCGTGGATTTTTCTCCGGATCCTCCAGTTTTTCGCTCCACATTTAGAATCAACGTGCGTTTAAGAGTATTTGGCTGCTATAAATTTCCACACGATGAGCCACTTCGTTGAGCTGTCAATTGTGGCCAAGTGGCTTTTGAAAAAGAGCTACATAGCTCAGTGAGCCTTACCTGGTAACATTAAATATGGTATATGTAGATTGGAAACGATACACGAGGGAAGATGAGCTCTGCACGGTAGGGAAGTAACAAAGACGAGATTCCTCAACTCACAAATATGCATCTACAAAACTACACTGAATGCTTACTCCTCGATATTTATTCACCAAGTGAAATCGATCATTATGCTCATGAAAGATGTATCCAAACTATGCGTGCAGGAATCGCGAACGTGTTGTTGCACGTGACCGGTTCACGCAAACAATCTGCTGCCACTAATAAGAGACGTTACATTCACCACAGTGGCGAAAGCATGTCCCTCCAAATGTCTCCAAGTCATTTGCAATTTATCAAATTTATGAAATTGCAAATTTTTTTATCATGTGCAGCTGATTTTTGCAGCCCCGTTTAATTTGTGTGATTCTTCACGTTTGGATAACGTAAATGTGAGATCATCTGCTTGCGTTCTCATATCTGGCTCCGATTGTTTCTAACCCTTTGTAATATAATAGCATAATGCCCTATAAATGTACAGCTCTGCATCTATTCTTTTTTTTCGTATATCCTCTGTGAATTGTAATGCTCTATCACTGTCTTGTGCTGCAGATTACTGTACACAAATCATGTATTCTTCTGGAAACAAAATATGTGCTTAGCCATTAAATATTCAGTGGCCACTATGTAGTGCTTGACCATAGGGATGTACTGTGCTTGTTTCAGATGCAGTCTCCTGCTGCTTAACCGCGTCTCACCATTCATTATTCTGCTCGTGAAATTATTAATTAATGGCTTTGCCATACAATTAGCGATAACCGTCAGAAGGACGCAACTGCTAAGGACAGCAGCGCGTGTGGACAGAGGATGGCGAATGAAGGCCGACTGCAATCAAAAGGTTGAGATAAAGAGGCGGACGGGAGCTGGCTGGAGAGCTTCTGGAGAGCTGAACGTAATAGTCGGTAGCAGTTGCGTTCCTGGAGAAACGCCGCGTTATGGAAAAGTCGCGTGATAATAAATCATATAAAACACAGGGTAAAGCACAGTCCTCGATAAACACGTGAGATGCGTACGCAGGCTGAACAAAGAGCGAGTCGCATGGGTAGCATCTAGAAGCATCCAGTAGCATCCCGCCTTGTGTGATGATACTCCGAGGCAGCCGTACAACCACTCCCAAACAATCCGGATTCCAAGCTGGCCATAGCTGCTGTGAACAGATTGATGCCTTCACGACCGCTCATAGATGCAGGCTTCCAGCGTTAACACAAAACTGGCAGAGTGATGACTGACCTCTGCTAATAATAATTGACATTTGTAAAGTGGCGGATTTCATCCGTAGATCCCAATGCGCCTCATACGGAAGGCAGGAAATTAACAGAAACTGCAGGGTAAGCGGCCAGAACGAGGGGGGGGGGTAAAGGCCGGATTAAATTAAAGAGGTGAGCTTTCAAGACAGACTTAAATAGCTCTAACTGCTCCGCTTGTCTCATTAGCAAAGGCAAAGCGTTCCAAAGCTTGGGAGCTTCGCTGGCAAAAGCTAGATCACCCCAGGAAATTAGCCTTGACCTGGGAGTCTTTAGAAGAAGGTGATCCAAATATCCCAGGGACCTCGTTGGAGTATAAAGGTGGATCAGTTCCTGTAAAGATTGCGGGGCTAACCCATTGAGTGCCTTGTAGGGCAGCAGCAGCAGCAGCAGAATCTTATTGTCCACTCGATACTTAACTGGTCGCCAAAGTAAAGACATGGGAGCAGGTGTGCGATGTGCTCGCGAAACGGTGTGTGTGTTTAGGGACTCTAGCAGTTGCATTCTGCAACCCAATCTCTGGACCATATCGTAAACCACTGTAATCTGTGCACCTTCCATCGAGGAATAGCAAAATTACACGAACTTTCGTCTGAAGCCCTCTCGTAGCTAGCAGACCTCATCATTGATATTCAGCTCCTGGACTTATTGCCGTACGCAAGAATGGAATAATGAAAATTATCATTCCAATGTGGCCTCAAAAATATGTTCGTAATCAGTGTGCGTTCGCCACTGCAACATACGGTTTAGAAACACGGTCATTCATGTGAAGCAAAATGTTGAAAGGTTTCCAAAGAAGAGCCACGGTTGGAATTAATTTGAGATACAGAAAGATGAACGCATGGATTAGAGGACATACGCAGGCTAATTACATAATTAAAACTTTGATTTAAAGCTTTCGTGACTGCAGGGATTCATATTCTTGGTTCTTTCGGTAAAGACACGTAGAAGGGAAACAATAAAGTAATAAAAATATAAAACAATAACATTCTCACGACGTTTCGACTGCAACACAAGCAATCGTCATCAGGTGCGAAATCCACAGCAATAACAGTGATTTGATAAACCATTTCGGGTCTTAATTGATTGTGTTCACGCTTACGGTGACTTTCAGACCGCATTGCATTCTCTAATTCTCCCCCCTCGTCTTTTCCGAACAAAGATGGACTCGTCCATCTGACCAACTGCCAACTCGCTGTCCGTGGTGATGACGTTAGGAAAAAAACGCCACTTTTTTCAAAATTTCTTGCTGTGGATTTCATACCTGATGATGATTGCTTGTGTTGCAGTCGAAACGTCGTGAGAATTTTATTGTTTTATATTTTTATTATTTTCTTTTTCCCTTCTACGGGACTTCACCGAAAGAACCAAGAATGTAATTCAAACTGTTCGGATAAGTCATTGGGCTTTGGCACGCTGCGAGAAGAGTAGAAGGCGGATGGTCAAGAATATTGATGCGGTGGCAACCTAGGAATGGAATCCAACCGAAAAAAAACATCCACCGATGAGATGGCGTGAAATCAGCTCGCGTGTAGGCGCGAGCCGGGGTTATTAGATCGCAGGATCGTGAGAAATGGTGGCGGCGTGGGGAGGCCTCCATCCAGCAGTGGATCAACCATGGCTGACGATGAATTGCCCGTGTTCAGGTGCAGCACCCCCTTGCTGATTAGCCGCTCCTGCTCGCTGCATTCACAATCGGTGTGTTTGTAACTAATTCATTAATGTCCTCGTCCCGTCCCTCGGCCGTGGCCTCGAGCCACCACTTCTCCCCGCTCAAGTGTCAACACTGTTCTCTGTGGAGTAACAGTGTCGTGTGCGAACGCGTGGCAGATTCCTGGCTTAAGATTCCCCTTGTAAGCAGGGTTCAAACGTCTAGCGTCTGCTATTTTAAAAAAAAATATGATAATTTTGACCTTTCTCTGAGTTGCCATCCTTTTTTTACGTTCCCGCCCACCCCCGATACTAAATCACGTATTAGGTTTTGCATTGAGCTTCAAACACTTGTAGATGTCACTGCAATGTTCGTCTTGACAACGGAGCGCACATGGGGTTGGTGTAATGGCATTATACGGAAGGCGCGATAATGGCTGGATGAAATGTAAAATGTGTCAAAAGATATTTCGAGAAATATTTAAGACATGCAACCCATTACTGCTATCCGGCACTAGTTAAATGTGCCACTGGACAGCCAATACGCACAGACGAATACAAATCATCCCCGCTAATCTGTCATACTTTTTTGTCATTTCTTATTATTTGGCATTTATTTGTTTATAGAATGATGTTCTTAACCTTGGCATATTAGGCTTTTTCTGAATCTGAATTTATACCATGTGAATTAATAATACAAAATATGGTGTTAATGATAATGACATTGGAACTCACTTTGATCTAAGAGAGCCAAATTGGTATTGAGAGTCTCAAGACTGAGGTTCATGGAGGCTGTCCATTGGGGTGTTTGGCCGACACCGTTGTATGTGCAGTATTTCGAACTTCTTTCGCACCGTACAAAGCCAACCCCGCTAATGGGAAGTGCGGGGGAAGGACAACAAACTTTAGTACAGTCAGCCAATGGAGATCAACCTGAGCTTATCAACTCGCTACACTTGTCTCGTGTATTATACTTGTCTCGTGTATTATATAGTTTTGCATCGAACTTGGACCCATATCTACCGGAGACGGTCCTGGCTAATAAACATCTGGCGGGTTTATCAGAATTGGTTTAGGGAAGGATGACGCTGCCGATGAAACCATGAATGCCGAAACCGGTCAAAGGTTTGCTTTTGTTCAACCATTGCTGCTGAAAAATGTACACCTAGAAGGCTGTGCGACCGACTGGACGTTTTAAAAAAAAAGTTACTTTTTTACGTGGAGAGACGCATACAGAAATATGGTGTATTGTGTGTTTATTCATTCAATTTAATCGTCAGCGGATGAACCCCAGATACTAGCCTGGGGTCTCAGCGGTGCCATCTCAGTCTCTCTTGAGCCGTTCAGCGCCAGCTACAAAGGGGTTAACCTGGAGAGAATGGAGGTAGCCAGGGGAAGAATTCATCGCCCCAATCTCCCAGGGGTAACGCCCGACATATTGACGTTCGATCTAAGATGTGCAGATTCAACAGGCATCATTTCATTCTTGTTGAACAAAGACACACACACATTGGCTATAGCTGACTAGCCAGTCACAGGCATGTGAAATCATTTTTTTCCAAATTAATTGATTTTTTTTCGATCCATAGACTAGGGATGAGTTTGAGGTTTCATTTCTTTTTTATTAGGATTTTGGCAATTCCTGCTAAATTTTCAGATTTTTCATATATTTTTAATTTAAAGTTATTACACTTTAATAGCTTTCATTGCTTATGCATTAAGATTAGTCATTTGAGTCATTTTAAACATTATTTACTAAATTATTGAATTACGTAGAGTGCCATTAGCAAAACAATAAGTTGAATATATTTTTTCTTTAAAAAAAATATTACATCGTTTATAAAAAAAGAAAAACGCTGTAATGTCATGGAACTTTTGGCCAGGCAGGCGTAGACATGTCATCACAAATGCGACTTTACTTCCGGTAACATCCAAAACTCAAAACATTTCGGATCATTACAAATTTTTAATCCAGGCCAGATTTTTGGGGTATTTTTCTAATTAATCTGAAAATTGGGAACATTCATAATACATATAGCCGCTCTGGTCGGCTTTAAATAATGCAATGATACACAGTTGGACACTTAACTATTTTACTTTTCACTCCAGACCACAATATTAAATGTTTTATCATTCACCACTTTCACGTAGAGTATATATGAATAACAAACACATGAAGATAACTTTTAAGCCTGGCTCGCACACAGTAACACATTTTGAGAGCACTTACTTTTACCAGCATGCCGAAAGAAAAGGTTTTGGGGCCAGCTCTAACCTTTATCGCTCATGCTTCCGCAGCACCAAAGCACCCGGCGTGACATATATTATTTTTAGGATGAATCAACCTCATAGAGTACCGGGACTTGAGAATATGGGCTCAAAGCTGAGCAGCCGCCAGTATACAGTGATCCCTCGTTTATCGCGGTTAATGGGACCGGAACCCCTCGTGATAGGTGAAAATCCGCGAAGTAGGATTGGCCCCCTAGGAATTTCCGTATATGTGTGTGTGGGTACCAGAATGTTTAAACTATGTATATTTATACTTTATATATATATTTTTTTTACTTAAATCTATTTAATTATAAAACCTTAATATTATACATTCACTCTCTCTCTCTCATACGATGCGTATTATGGTGTTCTACACTCACCAATGACAGTAGTATCTTGAGACTTGACTCCAGTAATGACGACGACGACGATGACAATGACGATGACAATGACGACGATGACAGACCTGTGCAGTTCGATGAATGTGATGATGAATGATGATGATGGTGTTACTGCACAGGTATAATGAGGCCTTTAAATCAGTTCGAAAAATCCGCGATGCACTGAGGCCGCGAAACTTGAACCGCGAAGTGGCGAGGGATCACTGTATTAAGTTGTGGCCTCGAGGAAATGCAACAACAAAAGTAATTTTTTCACGTTATTTAGAATTACACCATCTCTGGAGGCTCATTGTCAGTGCCGTGACATTGACACAATGACACTTGTCAATGACATCCAAAATGACAGTTGCACCTCGCCCCACCCCCACCACCACCCCACTTGATATACCCACACTGACAAGCTGGTGAAGTATGATGATACAAAACAAACTGACTGACTGACACAGCACGGGTAGCTCTTCATCCAGCAGGGGATTGACAAAGGCACTGCTCCAAAGAAGGCCTTACGTGTCAGCGTACTGTTACGTCATGGGACGGCATCGGCGACAGCCGTGATGAGTGTTCTTAGGTTTTTTCGGTAAAGTCGCGTAGGTAAAAAATTAAAATCCATAAAAGTAAATAAAAAATAAAATAAAAATCACATCGTCGCCGGTTAGACGATGTGATTTTTATTTATTTTTTTATTTACTTTTATTAATTTAAATTTTTTACCTACGTGACTTTACCGAAAAAAACCTAAGAATATGAGTCCTTGCAGTCACGAAAGCTTCAAATCTAGAACCGTGATGAGTTGGGGCTTTTTTTCGGTTTGGAAATTGAACAGCTGTCGTCTGCCGAATATAAAATTGCATCGTCATCATCATCATCAGCAATGGCCAATCCACTGCTGAACGGCGGTTCTCCACAAACCGCAGCCACCAACTTTCACAGCCAGTGCGGCGTGATAATCCGCCCGGCACCTGCACACTTGGCCGCATGTCCTCTCGGAACATTTAGCATTCTTCGGCTGCCAATTCATTATTATTATTATTCTTGACCATTCTCTGTTATTCTTGACCTCGGATTAGCACGGTTCGTTACGTATGGTGCAAATTAAGTTCGTACGAACATCCGTACGTACATCCGTACGTCAACTCTTCCAGCTTAATATCCTGGCCAAGCACAATTTTTTTGTTCTTAAAAGTTTGTATGATATGATTAACCAAAAATGCATATATATAGTGTATATATCTACGTACTTAAAATAATTAAATTTCACAGTGTGGAGTGAGACTCCGGATTGTGGCTAGAAATTGCCAAGACCGCCGCAGCCTAGCTTCACTTGTGCACGATATTCATTTCTTCTCTGGGACCTTTTTGCGGAGCACAGATAAGCAATGCGCTGGTAAGGAAGTCGTGATATCTGCCCAGCAACAGCATTTTCTGAAAACCTCTGCTTTTTATACGAACCACAACCGTCGCATCTCCATAAATGCAACGACTGCTCTGTACGTGCATTTTTTAACAAACACACGTCCAATGGACAAAAACGAATAGGGCACTTGCTGCCATTAACAACGGCCCGGTTTGTGAAGTAAATAGCAGAGGTGTGGACTCGAGTCATGTGACTTGGACTCGAGTCAGACTCGAGTCATGAATTTGATGACTTGCGACTCGACTTGGACTTGCATAACAATGACTTTGTCCCACCTATGAGATGTGGACTCGAGTCATGTGACTTGGACTCGAGTCAGACTCGAGTCATGAATTTGATGACTTGCGACTCGACTTGGACTTGCATAACAATGACTTTGTCCCACCTCTGGTAAATAGCATGCACGCGTTTTGCAGTTTAATCAGATTTTTTAAAATATAAAATGAGAAATTCAACGATAGACCTGAAACACAAAGATATGTACACTTCATGGCGCCGGTATCTAAATGTCACCATCTACAAAGAAGGTACCAATTTAAAATTGCCTCTGTGAGAATTACGACACTGAGCTGCGAGAGATGTCCCGTCAACTGCTTCTTCCATACTTGCATGTGTAGGTCATTAAAATTAATAGCGATACGATCTGACTATATGCTTTTATTTATATAGTGTGCCTTCGTTGACGTTGGTTTATTACTTTATGACTTTATGACCCATTTTTACCATCTGCCTGCAACAACAACAACAACAAAAATGCTCTCCCACGTGAAAGACTGGGCAGAATACTTCTTGTTTATTTATTCGAACATTGAATTATATATTCTCTCAGCTCAAAAATCGCCACAATTCCAGAAGACACTCCCACGTCCTTCACCAAAATCGGTCCCAATTGTGCCCTAAATTCTGCGGATGGGGCTTCAGAGCGAAGAAGCATATGGTGCCTTTCCCATCCTGACCCAAAGGCAATGTGTGAATGTGCAGATGCACCAAAACAAATGTTTGAATTATGAGTGAATGAGTGTGCAAGCCTGGGGAACTTGCCTCGAGATATTTATGGTGCTCTACCTTCCTGCCAAAACTAACGCCTAATTGAATTGGAATTAAGATTTTATTTGGTAATATCGTAAGCGTAAGCCAAAGGGGGAATAAAATATTGTAAAATCATCATCGGCATCATAATACTTTTATCTTACACGGCACTGCAACACAAGACGAGTTTATATTGTGTTTATACGAGGATGCGTCTGAAGATGCTGCACATTGACAGTGGACTTAATCCTTTCCTGTTCCGAGACATCTGCAAGTTGCAGGGTGGGTCCCGTTCGCCGCTGAATTTCGGAACGCGCAAGCGGTTAACGTACATTTTATTTAGAGAGGCATAGCATCGTTGTTTTTAAAGACATTGGACTTGCCGCTGAGAGCTACAATAGCTGGCGCCAAACTGTGCCACACGCACTCCCGCAGTGGCTTGTTGGAGCCTCGGTACCGATAAAGTAGTATTATTTTATTTTCTTGTTCTGATTCCAATTCCGATGACGTACACATGTCCGTCCTCGGAATGGGTAAGGGTTCATTCGTCACGGGCTGAGTTAAAATGTAAGGCAAAAACGGGGACAGAAAGTCGACAGGAATGGTATCTGAGCGAAGGTAGATCCAGACTATGGGGGCAGCAGATAAGAATGATTGACCTCCCACAATTCCAAGTTTGACCAGGGTTGCTTCAGACAAATGTTTGCATCGCTGCCGATCATAGAATCATGGGAGCTCGTTCTGAGATGGGTGCTAGAATGTTAAGGGCTTTCAATAGCAGAGGTGTGGACTCGAGTCATGTGACTTGGACTCGAGTCAGACTCGAGTCATGAATTTGATGACTTGCGACTCGACTTGGACTTGCATAACAATGACTTTGTCCCACCTATGAGATGTGGACTCGAGTCATGTGACTTGGACTCGAGTCAGACTCGAGTCATGAATTTGATGACTTGCGACTCGACTTGGACTTGCATAACAATGACTTTGTCCCACCTATGAGATGTGGACTCGAGTCATGTGACTTGGACTCGAGTCCGACTCGAGTCATGAATTTGATGACTTGCGACTCGACTTGGACTTGCATAACAATGACTTTGTCCCACCTATGAGATGTGGACTCGAGTCATGTGACTTGGACTCGAGTCAGACTCGAGTCATGAATTTGATGACTTGCGACTCGACTTGGACTTGCATAACAATGACTTTGTCCCACCTCTGTTCAATAGTCACACACACACACGTGCACGTCGCTTTGGGTTTTTTTTTGTATTGAAACAACCCGAAGGATTGTCGCATGTGCTCGATGACAGACAGATAGTCATCGAGCACATTGCTCCTCCACACAGGTCAGACAGCTGGAAGAAACCCATTGAGCTATGGAGCCACCTTTTTCACCGGTGTCTAGCCCAAGCTGGGTTGGGTAATGACGGGAAGAGGAAAAAAAAAAGAGACACACGACGGGAGGCTGTAGAAAGTTTCGTAAACATTGCCCCGCAGCGTACATCTTTAAGCTCAATTTTAGGGCAGCTTTCCAATTATCACCGAGATCACCATAGGACATCATCGGACTCTGCAACTGCAAGCACAAGCAGCCACCACCTTCCTTGATTGACGTGTACTGTGCGTGCCCTTGGCTATTTAATAAAATCCAATTCAATTGCAATGCAACATTTCCGCGGGTTGCATTGAGGGTGTGTGTTGTAGTCTAATGTAACAATATACGTATTTGTTAAGTGGATGCAAATGGAAATCGCCTTCCTATACCTCGGGCAGTTATTGAAGGTCTGCTGGGAAAAAAACAATGGGAGCAGAGGTGAGGTGCTTTGGATAAACCGAACTTGATCGTAAAAACGCGTCAAAAAATAAAATGTCCCATCGGTAAATAATATCGGTGTGTATTTATATACTTAACATATAGACGGGTAACATGAACACTTACAAAGAGAAATGGAACCAAATATGAAACGTATACGAATCAACAGGGAAACGCACGTGATCAGCATTGCACTGGGGGACAGAAGCAGCAACAGATGGATCAGAACAAATGAAAAATCAGGGACGTCACTTAGACTGTTAATTGATGTAAGTGTCCTGGAGCAGAAGACGCTGCTTGAATGGATGGCAGCGGACGATGGTGGAGACTGACAGTGAAATGGCAGCTCAAGAGTGGAAAGCAAGAAGAAGCCCACTGTGGAGATGGAGCAATGAAATCAACTAACCTTACTCTGGTTATCCTCGCAGTGGCTTTTGGCTAGCCATCGAACATAGACGGTCACTGCATTGAACGCTTTCAGATGCGCTTCTGCGACCGTGTGCGACCGTCTGGAATGCTCTTCTGTCCGATATTAGGAAGCCACTGAAGCTATGCACTTTTAAATCACCAAGAATGACAAACGCCTTTCTTTAGAACTGCGTTTTGTGTTTAGTCTGTTGTCCTTCCTCCCCCCGCACCTCCGATTAGCATGGTTGGCTATGTACGGTGCGAAAGAAGTTCAACATATATACATACATGAGATCGTGAACGTGCGTACATATTTATACGTAACTTGCAGGAGCTTGATGGACTGTTGCATAGCGAGACGGTGAGGGCTGATGACAACTTGGGGAGGAGGCGTTCACCCAGCAGAGGTGAGATCGTGACTGATGATCATGGTAATGATGATAAGTCTAATGTAAAACAACAACAACAATAATAATGCATGCAAAACAAGGGAACGGTTTAGAACATGCCCATTAATCAAATTGCGTTTTACGTATGTGGCGAATATTTCAGTATTTTCATAACACTGTATATATTCATTGAAAGTAATGTCATAGTTGTACCCTACACTAACAACAATATATATAACATGGTTATTATTTTTAACAGTGTTGTCCCCATCTTAAAAAAAAAATCTCAATTTTGAAAGTGCTCACATTAAGCACTCATGCGGCTGACAGACACTGCATGCAATTAAATGTTTTAATTGCATGCAAATTTCATTTTCAAGAAGACTTAAGCAATTACGCTCTCGTATTTTTACATTCACAGACGCATGGAGGCAATTTTTGGAACAAAGCCTCAGGTGTTTGGCATCAACATGAGATGTGCACTTGTGCATGCAATATTGCAGCAACCTATCCCTTTAGAAATGCACAGATGCTTTTTTTGCGTAAATAAAAGCTGGGCAAGCTGGGCGATTGAGCGAGCTTCAAAATAATCAAACATTCCCTCCAGTGGTAAAATACAAGCGGGTTAAGGCAAAGGTGCAGGTCCTGAAATGTTTCGCTCATGCTATGGCAAGCAGAAGTCCCCTCAATCAGGTGGGAGCTTCAGAGAACCCCTTCCACGATGGGAAGACGTTCTTGGAAGAGTTGTGAGTACCCACACTTCGACTTAACTTGGGCGCCACGGTGGCGAGATGTTTACTACTTTGCCTGGTATGAAGGAGATCGTAGGTTCGATCCCGACGTCTGTATAGTTGGAGTTTGCATGTTCTCTCCCCCCGTGGCCGCATGGATTTTTCTCCGGGGCCTCCGGTTTTTCCCTCCACATTTAGAATCAACATGCGTTTAGAGTATTTGGCTGCTATAAATTCACACGTGATAAGCCACTTCCTTGAGCTATCATTGGCTTAGTGGGTCTTACCTGGTAAAATAAAAAATAAAATAGTTTTATCGTTTTTAGTTTCACTGTTACGCACATATTCGTA
Source organism: Lampetra planeri (assembly GCF_965212315.1). Classification (NCBI taxonomy): domain Eukaryota; kingdom Metazoa; phylum Chordata; class Hyperoartia; order Petromyzontiformes; family Petromyzontidae; genus Lampetra; species Lampetra planeri. Next base: position 8,604,859 of record NC_136122.1, on the reverse strand, counting down.
CAGCTGGGTGGTGGTATTTAATAAACAGAGGCGGTGGTATTTAATAAACGTTTGCCCACATTATTACAACAGTTACGAGATCTGGGATCGAGCTGACGACCTCTGGATTGCAAGTCCAGTGTGACAACCATGACACCACAGCAGTATCGTCTCACTGCAGTACTTAAAACTGTGCTGCCTTTAAACATACAAAAAAAACAACCTGCTCATGTATTGATGATTCATTCATTTCAATTAAGTAATTGTGAAACTAAAATGTATGTGGATTACATATCTGTCATTTTTATTTTAAAAATCACTGCATGTCCGTTTTAAGGAACCCATTTCGGAAACAATTAAAATCACTGGGTTGCTTAATCTGATCAGCCACCTATCACCACACACAGAGACCTTCTATTAGCGCGGTTTGCTACGTACGGTGCAAAAGAAGTTCTAAATACAAACAATGGGCAGTGCTTAACCAGTGCAAACCACAGAATATGCCGACACCTGATACACAAGTGTAAAGTGAAACTCACTCCAACCCATGGGTCATACAGCTTCGCACTGCACCAATGAAAAAAATCGTTGAAGGTGGTGAATCAGCAACTCGCCAACTATCAGACAGCAATCGACTGGCTAAATCACTGACAACACAATCCTTCATAGTTGCTCTCCATTGGCCATACGAAACCGTCATCATCATCTGTACAGGACACAATTTGAGCCAGTCTCTATTAACAGACACGTGCAAATGTCACGATTTAAACAAAGCAGGTGCTGTATGGAAGACATGCACTGCCCCCACACAATATGGTGAACCGGCTTGCGAATGCGAGCTTGCCTCTTTAGGTTTCCAGGGCAGGTCACACACAGAGACGGGCATTACGAGCTTAGCAATTGTGATGTATATGGTCACAGGCCTTACTTGTGTGTGTGCAGTGGAGGCTTATGTTTCATTGGAGTTCTCATATTTGAAATAATGATTTACTTTTGCACACATTGTAATTGACCGTTCACTATTTAATTAAATGCTTCGAGCGACAGTCTGCGTGATGACGTTTTCATTTCTCGGGACATAATTCACGAGCAGATGCAGGTGCCACTTTTGCAACAAAAACAGGACCCTGTGGGGTGGGCTGGTAGGAATAATACTAATACCGGTACAGGGATTTCGACCGGGTATAGAGGAGTTAAAAAGAAAATGATTTGTGCATGGGGGGTGAGCGATGACGTCCTCACCCCCCTCCCCACTGACCCGCGCGCCCACAGAGCAAGGATTGCAACAGGCGATGTCATTGGCTGCGCCGGATGCGACGGCCATCTTGTTTAGTTCATTTAGTTCACGGATCGCAGGGGGAGCGGGCGGCCATCTTGTCGGACAGACGGACAGTCGGACGGACGGACGGACACATTAATCTATTGGTGGTCTGGTCCACTTCGTTCCAACCAGTATAAGACGAACAACTACGACTCTACTTTTGTTCCCTCCAATTCGTCTGCCTTCCTATTGAAGATGATGGAATGCCATTGTCTGCCAATATGTCGCTGCCAGAATTCTTACTGGGCACAAATTCATCTCGTCGCTGAAACCCTGCCTCAAAACTCCCCCACCAAGCTTCCCGTTCCACACTGTAAGCCTCCGCTTCTACAGCAGCCAATCCGTTGCTCCCACCACGACTAACCAAACATCCCCTTAGCTCGCATGATCTGAAGTCCAGCCAACTAAAATCCTTCGTTTCAAGGGCCCTTTTCAATCACGCTTCTTCTTTGACCATCAAAAAGATCGATCGAATTGATGTCTTTCAACTGTAGTTAAAACCCCATCATTTTAATCTGGCTCCCCCCCCATTGAATGCTCTATTGATTTTGTGATAGTGTGGTCTTTGCTTCTTTTAATTGTTTGCTTGTTTATATAACCGCAAGATGTTTGTATTTAGAGTGTTCTTTTGTATTGCTTTTTGACTTAGTTTCTATTACTTATCACAGATGTGTATATGAGGCTAAGCGTGCTGATCCGGGTACTATTGAGATCCTTATTTTTAATTTAAGACAGCCACCCATGAGTAAATCCGGGTCTCAAGTGTAACAATTTGATGGTCTCAACCCAGTTACCAATAACTGCAACAACAAAAAACGATCGGAATTTTTTTTGTTCATACGACTCAACTTATCTAAATTCCACGAACATATTCAAATATCGCACGTCACGTGATGCACGGCAATCTCATGGCAGAGGGTGCGTGAACGTAGGCCGCTTGAAATTATTTTCAAAATATGATCTGCCCAAACCATCTCGTGCTGCCGTACGCGGACACACAGAGTCACGGCCGCCGTGGGAGATTGCCGAACGGGTGCGTTGTCTCCTGGCGTGACACTGCTAGTGCACCAACAATACGATTGTAAAATAAATCATCAGTGACATGGCCTGTCACTTATGGAACTAACACCGCAATTCGTCTTATTCTGCAAACACAAAACAAGCTGTTATAAATCAGTGCTCAAGATATCGGTGTCATTCGTTTGTCGTTGCAACTCGCTGGTCCGCCCTTACTGGACATCTGTGATAAAAGAGCGGCATATCTCATCGGGTTTCTGCAAGATAAATAAACATTATGATTCTGATACGTAGCGTTGCTTTTGAGAACATTTTGTACATTATATGAAAGTATCTGCTTGTGCGAATGAATCGAGCGTCACATGTATATTATCAAGTATGACAGCGTGCAATTATTTATACAGTATGCATACATATCGTCATATCTTGGAGGCTAGCGATGCATCTAACTTTTGGGGTCATTAGCTTGCGGAAGTTGGCTGTACTAACCTCGTCAAAAAATGCTTAATATCCTCCTCCCCCCAACCATTCATAGCAACCAAGGTAGCAGTGGAGAGGTCACGCCCATGCAAATAAGCTCCAGCTACAACACAAAAATAAAGGCAAAGATCCCCCGTATAGCCTGACAGAGACCGTTGGGACAAGTGCTGTTAGCGAGTAGTACCTATGAAGGCCAGAACGGCACACGAGGGGGTGGGTGGCCAGCACCACGCCCGGCCGCCTTTGTCTCCCCAGTGGCGGTGTTTTCACGCACCGCACCAGGTACTCATTTGAGGCTGAGTTGACACACACACATACACACACGTGCAGTGGTGCCGCCGATACTTCTTGCAAATTGAAAGTCAAAGGCCCCGCTCGGCAAATTAGTCTGGAATGAAAAGCGATAATTGCGAACTGTAAATTTGCTGAACTTGTGCTATACCTTAAATTGACAATGTTAATTTAGAGCCCCACGTGAATTCACTTCCAGATGTAGGTTACGGGCAAAGGGTCGGGGTGGGGGGGGGTCTGATTATGCTTCACCATGGTGATCAGTGTGGGTTGGTGAAAAGGGTTGGCTCAGACCTATTTCGAATATCACACGCCACTGATGTTAGTTGTAGTGTAGTCAACAATCTACCTCAGGTCCAGTGCCGGATTATTCTAGCAGAGTAGACAGTGACACGGCGTGGTACCTGGAAGGTCCAACCCCTTCTCGCAGCTGATAGATGATTTGTAATATTTAGAGCCCTCTGAACGTTTTAATTGTGTGTATGGACTTGGGTCGGCTTCGGTGTTACTGACAGTGAGTCACATTGAAGCGACCTGCAACCTCCGTGGTGGCAGAATACGATCGGACTAACTGACCGTTTCACGATTCGGCAAAGCAAACCCAACCTTGCTACTGCAACAGGCAGAGGTGTGGACTCGAGTCATGTGACTTGGACTCGAGTCAGACTCGAGTCATGAATTTGATGACTTGCGACTCGACTTGGACTTGCATAACAATGACTTTGTCCCACCTCTGAGATGTGGACTCGAGTCATGTGACTTGGACTCGAGTCAGACTCGAGTCATGAATTTGATGACTTGCGACTCGACTTGGACTTGCATAACAATGACTTTGTCCCACCTCTGGCAACAGGATATGCAACATTACACAGAGACCACGACCATTCGAGAAGGAACATCAAGCCCCATTGACCTGTCAAAGTAAGGGCCTAGGAATCCCACAATACGATATTTCCCCAAGCTCAAGCCACGATATGAAGTGCAGTAAAATAGCCAAATATAGGAGCAGTGATGTCAGCTACTGTCAAAACGCCTGGATCCTTGACGGTGTTTTATGGCAACGTTAAGGAGCTGTGCGGGAGTGGTGGCGCGGTTATTAGTGCACTATGCTCTGACCCCGGTGACCTTAGTCCGATTCTGGACCACGTCCGATGTGATCGGTGAGTGATATCTGGACCTGTCCCTGGGGCCACCTATCCAGAGCCAGCACTGAGCAGTGTGAAGTATGGTAAAAAAAAAAAGCGACATTGAATGGGGAGGCCCTCATACAAGCAGTGGATTAAGGGCTGGATGTGATTATTCTTATAAACCCATCGTTCAAGCCGCCAAAGCTCCAGTTTGACCAGGATTAATTGTGAACTTTCCCATTTAAATTGGCAGGCCCTGCCATTCCTCCACCCACAGAAGGACGCTCTGTGTGCAAACGATAGTCCTATGTTGTGCCGCACGACTGAGCATGGGTTGGAGAGAATGCACTCATCTTCTTGGTTCTTTCGGTAAAGTCACGTAGAAGGGAAGTAATAAAATAATAAAAAATAATAAAAATAAGCAGCCGTCTTCAGGTGAAGACGGCTGCTTGCGTTGTGGCCGAAACGTCGTGAGAATTATTTTATTTTATTATGTTTTATTTTTATTATTTTATTACTTCCCTTCTACGTGACTTTACCGAAAGAACCAAGAAGATGAATCCCTGCAGTCACGAAAGCTTTAAATCGAAAGAATGCACTCACTTCATTGCCACCGAACAAGTCAACCCAACAGTACCACGTGGTGTTCACTTCGAGCCCGCATCAGCCCGAGAGACAGCGCCACAGTCGGGCTCGTCGGTGGCACGAGCCTCTAGCAGACGGCACTGAATGGGATTCTGCAAGTCCACTTCCTCCACTCTTTGCAGCCCTCCAGCTCATTAGGCGTAGTCGCAGGGGCAGCACCAACGCGGGCTCGCTCGATATTTGCGCCACCGCTCAAGGGAATCCACGACGCTCCGCGTATGATGCGCCGCACGCCGTTGCGGCGCAAAAAGCTCACGTTAAGTAATGTTATGATTGTGGGAATTTCCCATTGAGATGCAGCTCATGGTCATTTTTCATCATCTGTGTCAGTGTACCGTGTGTCTATAAAAGCAGTCATCCGGAAAAAGGATTTTATTTAATTCATTAGTTTGCTGGGCTGCATGTGTGTCTGTGTGTGTGGCAGGGGGAGTGGCAGCGTAGCGGTTAGCGCGCTGCGCTAGAAATCCAACGACCCGAGTTCGATTCTCACTCACGGCCAACACCAGTGACGATCATCAGCACCGGTCCTGGGCCACCCCTAGGTCGACTCAGCCTCAAATGAGTACCTGGTGCGGTGTAAAAAACATCGCCACGAGGGAGACCAAGGTGGCCGGGCGTGGTGTTGGCCACCGATCCCATCATGTGCCGTGCCGGCCTTCATAGGTGCTAGACAACAGCATTTGCCCAAACAGTCTTTGTTGTTACCTTTGTGGCTGCCTAAGGCCACTTTTCACTCGACATCAACATTGTCACGGCCATGTCCCCTCCTCCCTGCGCTCACTCTTTATTTATACACTTCTCTGTATCCCCACAGACTCACAGGCCTCTCATTGTTTCTGTTGCATATATATGTGGTAATTAAATAAAGCCAACACAAATACAACCTAATTTCCTTCAATACCAGCCCTTTGAGTTACTAACTATGCCGCGATTGAATAGCACCAAATTTCGATTTAAAGCTTTCGTGACTGCAGGGATTCATATTCTTGGTTCTTTCGGTAAAGTCACGTAGAAGGTCAATAATAAAAAACCAAGAATATGAATAACACCACTTTATTCGTTTTATTTGTATCAAGTGTAGTCATTTATTTCACTCCATAAATTGCGCTCGCATATAAATTAAGTGAAATCTGCAATGGCTTTAAAATTTAAGTCCACCACCGTAATTGTTTATTGCCACAACTGTCTACAGAGGTAATTGGAATATTTAATATCGTGCGGGCAATACTGGCAGAATAAAGTTCACTAAAAGCAACTAGGACACATTATTAATGCATATAAACCAACGTGCACTGTCAAACGTCAGCATAGGATGCACAGCAAATAACAACAAATTGGACCCCATGCAGTGAAATCTTTGCAAAAGAATCACATTGCAGATGGTATCCCTGTCATATGATCGTTGTTTGAGCATCCTTCATCACGCTGGTCAGTGAAGGGCATTGCACAGGATTGCTTAGAGACAGTGGTGGTTCTTAACCTTTACTGCAGCCTTGCACCCCTTTGGTTATCAATCGTTAAATAATATATAATGTTAAAAAATACATAGGTTAGATGAAACAAAGTAGTTGTACTTAAATTTCGATTTAAAGCTTTCGTGACTGCAGGGATTCATCTTCTTGGTTCTTTCCGTAAAGTCACGTAGAAGGGAAATAATAAAATAATAAAAATAAAACATAATGGAGTTATATAATAAAATAATATACTATAATATTTTTTTTCTTTTTATTATTTCCCTTCTACGTGACTTTACCGAAAGAACCAAGGAGATAGTTGTACTTACTTGGCCGTGCTCAATTTGTGTTTCGATTATTTACCTTCTAAACAAAAAATCTGGAATTTCTCGCACTCCCAGGGAGGGCTTCTCGCACCCCCAGGGTGTGCGTGCACCCCAGGTGAAGAAGAACCACTCTGCTCTAAAGGTATCGCTCGCCACTGCCGTGAGCTGTGGCCAGGAATCAAACCCTTGCCATCAGTAGTAGTAGGTTTTTACCCTTTCAACTGAAACAAAAACTGACACCTTTATACAAGGCATCATGTCTGCAATAACCACAACACAAGCAGTCAAAATGCCAAAAAAAACTTTGATAATGATAAGCAATGTCCTTGCACTGTCCTTGGTGTTGGATCAGATGACGCCAAAAGGCGTACTGGTCCAACACCAATGGAGACTAGGCTCTAAGAAAAGCTGTCTCGGGTGTGGACCAATCAACTTCAAGGACAGTGCATATCATTATGAGAGTTGTTTCTTTTTGTTTGCATTTTGACTGCTTGTGTTGTGGTTATTGCAAACATGATGCCTTGTATAAAGGTGTCAGTTGTTGTACCAGTTGAAAGGGTAAAAACGAATTACCAGAGGTGGGATAAAGTCATTGTTATGCAAGTCCAAGTCGAGTCGCAAGTCATCAAATTCATGACTCGAGTCTGACTCGAGTCCAAGTCACATGACTCGAGTCCACATCTCATAGGTGGGACAAAGTCATTGTTATGCAAGTCCAAGTCGAGTCGCAAGTCATCAAATTCATGACTCGAGTCTGACTCGAGTCCAAGTCACATGACTCGAGTCCACATCTCATAGGTGGGACAAAGTCATTGTTATGCAAGTCCAAGTCGAGTCGCAAGTCATCAAATTCATGACTCGAGTCTGACTCGAGTCCAAGTCACATGACTCGAGTCCACATCTCATAGGTGGGACAAAGTCATTGTTATGCAAGTCCAAGTCGAGTCGCAAGTCATCAAATTCATGACTCGAGTCTGACTCGAGTCCAAGTCACATGACTCGAGTCCACATCTCATAGGTGGGACAAAGTCATTGTTATGCAAGTCCAAGTCGAGTCGCAAGTCATCAAATTCATGACTCGAGTCTGACTCGAGTCCAAGTCACATGACTCGAGTCCACATCTCATAGGTGGGACAAAGTCATTGTTATGCAAGTCCAAGTCGAGTCGCAAGTCATCAAATTCATGACTCGAGTCTGACTCGAGTCCAAGTCACATGACTCGAGTCCACATCTCATAGGTGGGACAAAGTCATTGTTATGCAAGTCCAAGTCGAGTCGCAAGTCATCAAATTCATGACTCGAGTCTGACTCGAGTCCAAGTCACATGACTCGAGTCCACATCTCATAGGTGGGACAAAGTCATTGTTATGCAAGTCCAAGTCGAGTCGCAAGTCATCAAATTCATGACTCGAGTCTGACTCGAGTCCAAGTCACATGACTCGAGTCCACATCTCATAGGTGGGACAAAGTCATTGTTATGCAAGTCCAAGTCGAGTCGCAAGTCATCAAATTCATGACTCGAGTCTGACTCGAGTCCAAGTCACATGACTCGAGTCCACATCTCATAGGTGGGACAAAGTCATTGTTATGCAAGTCCAAGTCGAGTCGCAAGTCATCAAATTCATGACTCGAGTCTGACTCGAGTCCAAGTCACATGACTCGAGTCCACACCTCTGCGAATTACCATTGTTTGCCACTGGTAAAGGAGATGTCTCATAGTGTAATTCCTTGCCATCAGGTTCGCTGATCCGCCATTTCTCCCCTGTTTCTTATGCCCGATGAAAAATCTAACCAAATAAAATGACTGCTATAGTAATATACTGCTGTTTGATTCAGTGGTGGGGCTGTGTATCATCGGGTCACGCCGGCTTGACCCTCTGAACCTTGGGCATTTCTGCTGAACTAGAATTCCAATGTAGCTTTGTACTGCAACCCCTCGCATAGACATCGCTGCACACGCACCATCTCCAAATATCTCGACAAAGCCTTTGTTCACATGCGACAATGATGGTTACATAAAACGCGCATATGACAAGGATAACACTGCTTATTAACTGTGAACAGATGGACTTATGTCTTTGATTCTCTTTGTTCCATCCACTGATTTCTTAAATCGTTTCCGCTGACTTTCCTACAGACTTGCTCCCAGTGGCAGAATTCCTCCACTGATCTTGCTTAATTGTTTTTCTTTTGTTAAAAAAAAAAATTCTCAGTCGTGCAGTAAACCCTGAGTATTTGGGAATGTGATTATTCGTTATTGGGCTTAATTCGGCACGGCTGTGCTTTATACACTATTAGTAATTCGCAATAAGCCGAATTGCCGCACCAAATGGTCCAATTTCGGCATACACGTGGAGCAACGCCGCGTGCCTACGACCAAAACAACGACTCAGTCTGGTAGCAGTGCACGTGGTGAGCGTTCGTGCAGACCCGTTGTTGCTTTGGACTTTACCTTGTTGATGCACTCTGTGCAAGCCAACCCTCTCAGAAATGTCGTCTACACCTACACCAAGAAGTAATAGAAAAGGGACTGAGGTATAAATCCCGTAGTCTGCGAGACAAATCCAAAGTTTTGGATAGTATTGATGCAGGTGTGTCAATTCGTATGGAAAGAAAATTTGGAAAAGAATTATTGGGGCAGGAGGCACTGGGGAGTACACCATTGTACATAATTCGGAATCTATGATTCGGCAAGGCCAGAGCCCCATATGTGTCCAATTAACAAGAGTTTACTGTATATACATTCATAATAAAGGTTTTTGAGTTAGATCTTCATTTGGAATAATATTGGTCGTGAAAGTGAAAGCCTACGTGTTAAACTGTATATATATTATTGACATTCTATCACTTGCCCACGGTAAACACCAAAAAAAAATTACGCTGTTGACATTCTTCAAGCCCACCTGCTGTAGAGATCATATTTAGCGATGGGCCCAAATTTTTGACAATGTTGTCTTCTCCAAAATTTGCAATGCGACAAAACATGACAGGGAGGTTTAATTTCCCCTCCCCTTCACTGCGGGTAACCGACCCATGCCATTTTCCTATCATCCCTTAAGAACGATGCTTTTATCCACGAAACAAAAACTGCAGTTTCTGATCAGAGCCACCAATTACCCTGGATTGAGACACCATGGCCGAATTCGTCCTTGAGCCAATGGTTTATCAGCGCCATCCAGGATGACAAAGGCTACCAATTATTTTCCTGAAACACGTCATCTCTAGATCACAAATGTTTTTAATAGCCAGTTGAAAATAACGTCCTTAATTTCGTCTGAAATGGAAGAATGTGTGAGTGTATTAATCATATGTACGGGCACACCTTCATTTCCCCAAACAACAAATGCCGGTTTCAGTAATCCTTAATTTTGTCTGCCGTTCTAAAAAAGGAACCGAGCGGTTAGTGAATTACTGTAGTCGTACAGAATTGCCACTAGTGTGTATGACGAGAGAGTCTCTCTCGTGGCTTATGTAATAGCACTTGGGAAAGGTATAATTGGCAAGCTCTGGTACAGCCCTGATAACTAGTCACGGCTTTGAGTGTGACTTGAGTCACACACACACATCTGGTCCAATGACACGAGCAAATATTAGTTATATATCTTTTGCATTTTGGCGATGAATTTGTGCAAATCTAAATGAATTAATGGAAACAAATAAATAGTAAGTAAAATATATCTACTTACACTTTTAACTTAAAGCCCTTTGTCAATCTACTCCCGGATGAAGGCCTACTCATTCTGCGACGGTCATTGGAGTTTTGACCATACTTCACCACGTCGGTCAGTGCGGGTTGGTGAAGGGTGGGGCATGAGTCCCAGGGCCAGGTTGAGATATTACTCACTACTGATGTTAGCCGTGGCGGGGGACATGAGAGCAGGTCACCCGGATTATAAGCACAGTGGACGAACAACTGAAACCATCCCATGTGGCTTGTTTGTTTGGACACAAGTCCTGTTGGTGCTGGGAGCCAGAGCAGAGCCTCTCACCATTCTGGCGAATTTCCCGATGATGCTGGATGCAATTACCAGCGAAACGTCGTACTAAAAATAAAACATTGTAAATGATGTGGTTTCACGCTTCAACACACATGTGGGCTAAAGCAGTGAACTATTTGTCTTTTGTCAACGTGACACTTTTTACTGATTGGCCGTGTCGGGTGGTGGAGGGTTACGACACATTTATAAATAACCCGATCTAAACCCAAAAACGTTGATTATGAATAATATTGGTCGCGAAAGCCTCACACGTGTTAAACAAACAGATTGGTAATGTGGCCAGAATGAAGATGGCGTCGAGGTGTACATTCATAAAGCAACACGAGGCAGTCAATGTGCTTAAATATGGGAGGCAAAGAAGCTTAACGTCTTATATTAAAAGAGACACACACACATCAGAAGTGTTAGCCCTCCTTAAAGTGCAGTGAATATTTTCAAGGGTGAAACGAAATCTAAGGAAAGTCTTTAACACCATGGGATAATTTTCACGTTCGTATATAAGTAAAATATGTTTTTAAAAAAACTGCTCTCATTTCAACACCTATATATGAATACTGTAATTATGAAACTACCTATTGCGGCAAAATGTATGTTTATTAATATTACAGGAGCATTATTTCACAATAATGGTATAAGCTTTTCCGTGTTTTTTCAGTACCAATATCGTCCTTACAAAATCCCAGTAAATTGTGGCAATGATTAAAGTGCCCAGCATCTAATATGAAATGTTTTTTTAATATTGCAGCTGCTTTTCTTTTCAAATGTTAAACAGCGGTTTACTTGAATACAAATGCTATTACAAAAATGTATGCCGTGGATATCGCTAAAATTTAATCAAACAACACTACAGAAATGTACTCTATAAATACTAGAAAATGCTACCGTAGTGTGATGCTGAGGTCACCGGTTCGATTCGATCTCCTGGCGCGGCAGTTGAAACAATGGAAAGTTTTATGAATTCCTCCCATCTCTGTCCACCCAGTGGTATGACTGAGTACAGCACAGTTCGGAGATCGGCAATTCAAGCGTCGTGGGGTTTCATGTGGGCACTCTCTCCTCTTCCAAGACGTCTGGCCAGCTCGGAAGAGTACGCCGACATGCGCTGTACATTTTTACACACAGCAGGCTTTTGTGACCAATATTATCCATAATAGATGTTTTGGGGTTAGATCGCTTAAATATATAAATGTGTCGTTAAACCCGCCACCACCCGACAAAGCCAATTAGTAAGGTTTGTCACGTAAACAGGACATGCCAATTCGTTACTAGTACAGCACTTCGGTGTGTTGGAGAGCCAAGCCACAACATTTACAATCTGAGTACGATATTTCGCCAGTAATTACGGGTTTAATGACACATTTATATATTTACGCAATCTAACCCAAAAAAACCTGTATAATGGATGATAATGGTTGCAAAAGGCTACGTCTTAAAGTGACAAGCCTTACGAATTGGCTGCGTCGGGTGGTGGCGAGTTTAACGACACATTTATATAATTACGCCAAGGCCGTAATTATAATATATATTGGGGGGAGACACATCCCCCCCCAATATTAAAATATGCTCAAAATGCCCCCCCCCCCCAATATATTGCTATAAAATAGAATTCTGTTTATATGATTGTGGTTATGGTTGGACTTTATTAATCCCTAATCTCTGCCATTACGTACAATGAAACAAGAAAAGGTAATAAAGAAAAAACATAGCGACGTAATACAATACACTATTAGACATTATTGTCAAAAATAAATAAAACGTCCATCCCATGTGTTAGTGAATTTTTTATATTTTAGGTAGGAAATGGCAGGAAATTAGTTTTCAAATTTAGTTTTTTTCTGGGGGGGGGACCCCCACACCCCCTGGAAGATTTGGTCCCCCCCCAATGTTGACTCCATGGCTACGGCCTTGATTTACGGGATCTAACCCAAAACAAATCTCCATTATGGATGCCCTGCATACTGTAGCTCCCACTAGTCGAGGGCCTTCCACCAGCAATGGTGTGAGAAAGCAACCGCAGAGGGCTGCACCCTTTACCTTTCACATTATCATTCATTTATTTCCCCAATTCATACTTTGGGCTACATTATCCCCGCAGAGCGTTCCAATTTCTACAAAGGACCACAAAGGCCAAACGTGCACAATTCTTACAGCAGCGTTTCAGTCCCATCAAGTGACAGGGATTGCACTCTGCCCCTTCTGCATGAATCACCTTCTAGCTACAGGTCATATCCTCTTGGCAAACATTCGTATTCCGCCCCCACCCCGCCGCCCAATTTTCTGCAGCATTAATCGGTCTCGCGTAGTGTCAGTTACATTCACGCTCATTTCAATCTTCATCGGTGCTTTAAAACTATGAAACAATTTTCATCCATGTTATGCATTCTTCATCATCGTCATCATCACCACCTAAGCCCTATCTACTGCCGGATTAACGATTCCCTCAGTCGTTGTCAGTCCTCGAGGTCACGTTACACAACATTCCGACGGACTCTGGCGCAGTTTCTCTCTTGGACGCGTTCCCCTCCTCCGGCTGCCCCGCAACATCGTTAGTCTGGAGCAGAGTTCCTCGCTCATATTCAGAGGTGGTGGGGAGGGATGCCCGACGTTCGTCGATAAGTGTGAGGACCGCCAAACATTTGAAACCATTGGGGTTTGACAGCAGCACGATGATGGGGGGGGGGGCGTGTTGTCACGTGTTGTGTATTGTCGGGGGTCCGCACGTCCTAAAGGACACCAGGGGGGCCACCAATGGCACCGCGGGCCTTGCGAAGAAGAACACTGTTTACACCATTGGAACCTCATTTGCCAGTAAAAATATGATAATTGGTTTTTTACCCTTCTATCTGGCAACAAAACTGACACCTTTTTTACAAGGAGTCATGTTTGCATAGACCACAATACCTGCAGTCGTAATGCGCCCTTTGGCGTCATCTGGTCTAACCCATGTGAGACTAGGCTCTAAGGAAAGCTGTCTCGGGTGTGGACCAATCAACTTAAAGGACAGTGCATACATTATCAGAGTTATGTTTTTTGTTTGCATTATGACTGCAGGTATTGTGGTCTATGCAAACATGACTCCTTGTAAAAAGAAGGTGTCCGTTTTGTTGCCAGATAGAAGGGTAAAAAAACAATTATCAAGAACACTTGTTCTGGACTGGCTGTGGAAGACACTGGGCTGCGATAAAATCCCAACGAGGATTTGAACAACAAAAAAACTTTCCGAATGCGAGCCGCTCACTCGACCACTGAGCCACCTGGCCGGGTAATTTTTATTCGGCCCATTTGAAATAGGAGTGTTAAAAGTTAACACGCCATTATACGTGTCAGTGCTTTGGGAAGGTCACTCTTACAAGAGCAAGGATTGAGCCAGATTGATTGTTAAAGTTGTGTTAAATAGCATTCATACCGTTTAATGGGCTGTGTTCAGCTGTGCTCTTTTGCTAATGTTCCCTGCAGCAGTGTCCGCGGCCAATTCACACGGAATGCGGCCGATACCGTCAGATCTTGCAAGTTAAAGCTAAGCAGGCTTTTGAGTCTATAGAGTACTTAGATGGGCAACCACCGTGCTTAAAGAGGGTCCTTGGCAGTGCATCAGCAGACACTGAAGCAAGCCTGCCTCTCCTGATGCGACGCCGCGTGGTAAAATGCGTCCGGTTTGCTTCTGCGGAGTCAATGCTGCTGAAAGAATTCACTCCCAAAAGGCCACGGGGCCGATGGGTTGTGTAAGGAATACTTTTTGTTTTGTTTTACGTGGAGAGACAGACACACATTGTCCGTGTGTCCGTTTGGTTATTTCTATTCTCCAAAGTGACGCGAATGATTATTTTGAGTTGTGCATGAGACATGTGTTGTAGGCTGCTGTGAGCTACATTGTTACCGGAGGGCAGTACGGCTAAGTCTCTTGTTGTGCTGTCCTATGGTGCAACATCATTTCTCTCTTTCCTTCACAACGCCGCACTGACCAGCATGGCAAAATGTTGTCAAATAACCCCCCACAACCCACATCAAGCAGTGGATTTGGGAGAAAAAAATGGATAAGCATGTAAATACGATAATACGCAACTAACGCTTCAAAATATGCGCATTAGGGAAAACGTAATAAGCGCGAAAGCCCCGACGTGAGCAGGAATACTAAGGTGAGATTGGCTCTAAGCCATCTGCACTAAGCCCCGTGATTTATTCCGTAGTGAGATACAGACTGGGAGCCTAATGGACTGGGCTGGCTCAAAAGCATTGGATTTTCATCTGGCTCCATTGCCACAAAAAAAATGGAAAGCAAAGTGTCAGCAATTAAATGTTGAATGCACATGGGTGGCTTTCTTCGCTGTAAATTACCGGCAATTCGTGACGGTGTCTAATGGCTTCTGTCTACAACTGTAAAAGATAAAGGTGCAAGCCCTGAAACTGCGTGTGTTCGCATTAGGGCCTTCACGAGAGGTATCTCTCTAGATGGCTTCTCTGGAGAGAATTTGGCCTACGCTGGCCAGGCGTCTCGTAAAAGGGGGGAGTACCCACATTTTACCCCACCACATGCCACCTGCCGATCATTTAACTGTGGTGTGCCCAATTATGTTGTTGGGAAGACGAAGACTAAACTCAACAATTATTTTTTATTTTACCAGTTAAGGCCCACTGAGCTATATAGCTCTTTTTCACAAGCGACCTGGTTGTCACAGATGATAGCTCAACGAAGTGGCTCATCATGTCCAAATTTATTGCAGCCAAATACCTGAAACACGTGATGTTGATTCTAAAAATGGAGGGAAAAACCAGAGGACGCGGAGAAAATTCCATGTGACCACAGGGAGAACGTGAACATTTTTAATATACAGCAGCCATCAGGGCCGGGATAGAAGCCATGACCTCCTGCATACCAGGCGAGGGAGTTAACATCTGCCTTGGACAGATATGTTTTTATCAATTGTATAAATTTGCCATACTGGAAGATCGAAGCGGAGACCTCCGTATTGCCAAGCCAGGTCGCTAACCACGACATCACAGCACCATCTCATCTGCTTATTTACATCGACTAAAATTGTAAAAAAAAACACAGGTTGTGAATTTCCCATCCGACACCTTGTTTTGTGGAACAACAATTTTGGGCGGAATGTGTGACACAAACGATGACTTCACGTTTTTAAATGGACAAGGATGTATTTGAAATGCCAACATCAATTTCGATGTCAAAGGAACATAAAAAAAAAGATTGCACCATCAATTTCCAGCAACACTCCTGCTTTGTGCCCCACTTATATTTTGCCACAATAAAATGTGTATTTTGCCCCCAAAAAGTACATCTTTAGTTGGAATACAGATCACTGAAATTCAAAGTTATTATCTTGCATTCAAGAATAGCGCTTTAACCAACACGGAGAATTGTACGCACAATCGGGGAATCAACAACACGGTTTGAAATTCATTTCAGAATGGCTCAACTATACCGGGAATGTACAATTAGCAACGCAGATACTTATGCGAATTCCCCGAACTTACCGAGAGAGAGAGAAACAAATACATCTTTATTATACAAACGCTTGAGAGTAAACACTAAATGCTAGATACATTTTAAATTATTGCAGACACAATGAACATACCCGTTGGTTCTTTCGGTAAAGTCACGTAGGTAGAAAAATAAAACAAAATAAAAAAAGTAATATATCACGACGTTTCGATCGCAACACAAGCGGTCGTCCTCGAGTGGAAAACAATTATCCAGCAGTGGAACTGCTGAACATGTATTTTCTCCCTCCATCCTGGCTCAGATTAAATACTTGCCTGCTTTGCATGTACGCATTCTGTGTGTATTATTACAAAGCCACCTAAGTGGTTCTGTGGTAGGGGCAATCTATGTTTTAATACAAAAAAACAAGTAAACGTATTAAAATGTACTACAAATATTTAAACCACCACATTTTACACATTACAATTACATCATGGGTTATTGATTAAAGTCACGTGGAAACACATTGTCTCGAATGAAAATGTGAAACTATTTTAAAGCGTTACATTATAAATATAGATTGGTCTTTACTGAAGGCCATTATGCGACACTTTATTCCAGGAGGGAGAAACCTTTTCCTGAGGGTTGAGCAGGACTATCAAATACCCTTGGTGGGCAACCCACACACATTAGTCGATGCTAAACTCTGACCATGCTCGGACTGTAGGCTTTGATTGTGCACTAAGACCTAGACGGCACAATGTACTGCCTAGGTCTTAGTGCACAAGTGAGAGCCACACTAATATTAAAAAAACAGAGCACAGTATTGTAGTAGGTTTTTACCCTTTTAAACTGGTACAAAACTGACACCTTTATACAAGGCATCATGTTTGCAATAACCACAACACAAGTAGTCAAAAATGCAAACAAAAAGAAGCAACTCTGATAATGGTAATAATATGCACTGTCCTTGAAGTTTATTGGTCCACACCCGAGACGGCTTTCTTTAGAGCCTAGTCCCCATTGGTGTTGGACCAGATGACACCAGAAGGCGTACAACTCAAACACAGTGCAATATCAGAGTATTGAGAGCCCGGGGTAAGCATTTACACTATGAGATCTCTTTTACCAGTGGCAAAATATAGTAGTAGGTTTTTACCCTTTTATGGGGACTAGGCTCTAAAGAAAGCCGTCTCGGGTGTGGACCAATCAACTTCAAGGACAGTGCATATTATTATCATTATCAGAGTTGCTTCTTTTTGTTTGCATTTTTGACTACTTGTGTTGTGGTCATTGCAAACATGATGCCTTGTATAAAGGTGTCAGTTTTGCACCAGTTTAAAAGAGTTAAAACCTACTCCTATATTTTGCCACTGGTAAAAGAGATCTCATAGTGTGAGAGCACAGTATTGCCAGGTTTGAAGATGTTCTACTGTCCAATTAGTGTGGCGAATATGCTCGCCTGCAGTGATGGATGAAACACTATTTGCCGACAGCTTCACAGTGGTAGGCCCCGTGTGGCCATGGCGAAGGCAACCCCCCACGACAAAATGTACACCCCACAGTGAAAATCAATTAATATCCCACTCCACACCGGCGTTACTGCAGTCAACGTCAGCTTCACCGTTATCAACGTACTACTTGTACTGCATGGAGGAGACCAACACATTGAGAGATTTGTATGCAACGTGTACGCACCCTATGATATATCAGAGTTATTCTGAAGGTTTTTTTCGGTAAAGTCACGTCGGTAAAAAAAATAAAAATTAATAAAAGTAAAATAAAAATCAAATAAAAAATAATTTCATTTTATTTAACTTTTATTAATTTTAATTTTCGGTAAAGTCACGTAGGTAAAAAATTAAAATTAATAAAAGTAAAATAAAAATAAAATAAAAAATAATTTTATTTTTATTTTACTTTTATTTATTTAATTTTTTTAACCTACGTGACTTTACCGAAAAAACCTAAGAATATGAATCCTTGCAGTCACGAAAGCTTCAAATCTAGAATTATTCTGAAGGCTTCGGTTTTACTCGACGGGCTCGCGGTTGTTGTCTTGCTACAGAGTTTGACACGAGAGAAAACAGCTTATTGGTGCGCCGTCGCTGTTGATGAACGCTTTGGAAAAGTGTGGACATGTGCAGACGTCCTTGCTGACACTGTCTCTCTCCGTCTCTCAATTATAATCGCTGTATCCCCTCCATTTATCTGCGCGTCTCTGGGTGTCTGTGTCTCTCTGTGTCTGTCGCTTATATTTCCTTCTATCTCTGATTCGGTGTCTATCTGTCGAGACGTCTCCATTGATGCCCTCTTTCTCAATTGTCCCTCTGCCGCCGTCTGTGCCTCTGTGCCCCTCCATTCCCTAAATATCCCTGGGTGTCTGCATCTCTCTGTGTCTTTGTCTCAAGTTTATCTCCGTATGTTTCTCTCTCTATTTTTTTCTGTCTAGAAGTCCCCACTGACAAACCCTCTCTCTCAATTCTCCCGCTTTCTCTCTGTGTCTTTGTGTTCCTGAACGTTTGTCTGTGCGTGTCTCTGCGTGTCAGTATATGTGTGTCTGGTGGCATCGTGGTTAGTGCACTGCACTCGGAACCTGGAGACCCAGGTTCGATTCCCGCTTACAGTCTAACACCAGTGGCAATTATCTGAACCGGTCCTAGGCCTGCCCCAGGTCGTCCAGTCTCAAATGAGTGCCTAGTGTGGTGTGTAACCATCGCCACTGGGGAGACAAAGGCGGTCGCGCGTGGTGTTGGCCACCCACCACCTTGTGTGCCGTGCCGACCTTCATAGTTGCTCGCTAACAACACCCCCAACAGCCTGTTAAGGCTATAGGGGGATCTTTGTGTCTGTCTCTAAACACTCTTTCCATTTGTCTCTGTGTGTATCTCCGTGTCCCTCTGTCTAGATGTCCCCACTGACACCCTGTGCCATTACCCGCTACTCATCCCTCCACAAATGGAAATGTAATTGACTCGCTGAAAAGTAAAAAAAACAGGCTTCACTGATGCATTGACCCCGATCTCTGGTTGTTGTAAATGTCATGGCTTAACATGAAAGTCAGTGGCATCATGCACCTAGGCAACTTTGAGCGATTTCCCAAAGGCACTTAATGAAAAGGTTACGCTACGTGTTAAAATAACGACGGGCCTGAACACTACCTGCTCTTAAACGATGCATAATTTATTATTAAGCTGTAATTATTTAAAAGGAGAAAGATTAACAGAAAGGTCTACCTTTGCTCCACCCACACCCTTTTCAATAACAGGGGAAGCTCTACATTTTATTTAACATGCCACGGGTTTCATCACCACGAATGGTACGACTGGAATCGTTTTAAAGGCATTAGTCATCTTTCCATTGGTCCCAATCAAGCTGCTCACATTTTGCGTGCCAATGGTTTCAAACGTGTGCCAGGCCAACACTGCTATACCTACTATAATCACCCAGGAATGTCTGTCCTTAACGTTCGTGGCGTCACTCCACATCGATCAGATCCCCTCATTAATATTCATGAGCAGGTGACGTCCTCCAAATGAACACCGCCCCCCCCCCCCCATTATTACCTACTATAATGAGCCAATAATATCTGTGTGAAACGCTCGTGACGTCACTCCACGTCGACCAGCCCCCCTCATTAATAATCATGAACAGGTTACGTCACTCCACATCGACCAGCCCCCCCCCCCATTAATAATTAGCTGGTGACGTCACTCCACATGGGGGGGGGCCGAGGCGCCTCCTCCCCCCTCCTCGGCGTCAACTCACAACCCTCACTACAAAGGCAGAACGCTCACGTCACGTGGTCTCCGTCACGCTGTTGAGACATCAAAGTAAAAAGGACGTCATGATGAACAAGGGATTATAACCTTAAAATGAAATAGGTCTGTGTCACCGCGCCCTTACAAATTGCACACGCATTCATGCAATGAATATCACGTCACGGTCTGCTTTTCGCTTGCAAGTTTCAGATTTACTGCAATACACCTATCCTTGGACGGGCAGAAGGCGAGTTTGCTACATTTGGCACTGTTATAAAGTAATAACTCCCAGGGGTATTTCAAGGAATGCTTGTATTCTGCAACAATTGAAATTCTGGAGCTGTGAAACTGCAATGTGGACCTTTGTCTCTGAGAACAAGTCAAAATGAAAGAATCAGTTTCACGTGTGTCCCTCCATGCATCAAATTGCTTTATTTTTCTCACAAATCGATGCTGTTAAGGGGCCACAATGGTGCACTGCGTCAAAACTTTACCAAGAAAGGAAGAACCCATACTCTTTGGTTCTTTAATTAAAGTAACACAATATATGAAGGCCGTTTTGTGAACATTTACAATTTATTTGAGACGCATCATAATAATAAAAACAATCATTCGTCCGGCTGATGCATACAAACAAAAAAAAACTCAGACCATTCCGTAAATGTCGATGGAAAACCTCGGCGCTTATTTATATTAATTTTGTATTTTCCATCTCGCGACCTCGTGTTGATTCCGTTCAAGAGGTGCCCGAGGCCCCCAGTGTCCAAGACGCTGGTTCATGGCGTGACAGGAGGAATGTCTGGGCAGTGAAGCACTCGCGACCAGCACAGCTGTCTTGTATGCAGTGGAAGATGGCAGCAGCAGTCGTCTTTTCAGTTTATAGGTTGCAAGCTCAAAAAAAAACGGCACTGAAAAATGGGAGTGTGTGGTCAGCCAGTGTGGTCAAACTAAGCATTTAAAATAGCCATCTAGCTAAGTCTAAGCAGATACCATCATTTAAAGTAAGACCCAGATGGGCTGAGCAATTGTAATTAACGAAGAGTGCAAGAATACTATAGAGTACAGGAATATAATATCAGGGTTAAAAATAACAACGAAATAAATCGGTCTATTCAAATGAATAACGCGACTTTGATATTGAATCTAACTTCCGGGCCTCACTCAGAGAGCCACTTCTAAAGCACGTGCGCTCTCAGCCCTCTGCCTGGGCTCCCGCTCACGTGAGTCATTGCGTCAGCGTTCATATCACGCTTGACAACCACGAAACCAGCGGAAGAAAATTCCACATTCCTCTGACAAATCTATCCAAGAGGACAAATCGCCGTCGACCTCCTCGATTTGGCAACCTCAGGTGTGGAGCAAGAGACGAGATCGACAACCCTGACCGGGGTTTTGAACTCGCAAACCTTGCGACTGCCATCCACACACTGCACCACCGCACTGTCCAGTTCCAGAGGAAGCATCTGTCTGCAGGATGATCACTCGAAAGCAACTGCGACTACAAAAATGCTACAAATGGAACTCGTGTTAATGGTGGTGGTGATTATTATTAATTGAATCAAAACAAAGTAGTACGAAGAGAACAAGAGGAATCCATGTAACCTAAATAATAATATTGCAAAGTTAATTATGTATGTATTGTCTAACAAGTCAATCATGAGACTGAAAAATATATCTGTGATGTGTATAGTAGATAGACAAAAAATATTGGCTTAATGGTCCATCGCTGAAGCAAGACCATTGTCCAAACACAGATGTATGTTGAATTTCTTTAACACAGGTACGTAGCCGACCCTGCTAATCGGATGTGCGGGGGAAGGACAACAAAATAAACACAAAAAGCAGTTCTACAGAAATTATTTTTCAATCTGGATGATTTAAAAGTGCATAGCTCCGGTGGCTTCCTAATATCGGAAGGAAGAGCGTTCCAGACGGCCGCAGAAACGCATCTGAAAGCGCCGCGCGATGCGGTGACCGTCTTTGTTGGATGGCCCAGCAAAAATTCGCTGCGAAGATGACCGGAAATGTAAATATTGAAGAAAAAAAACACATAGATAGGTAACAGAAAATGTAACAACTCCGCAGGTGAAAGGGTTAACTTGCGGAAGAAGACGCTGTGCGTTGAAGTGTGGGACAAAGGCTTGTGTGCTAGGCTCAATGTTATTTTCTTCCCTCGTGTCGATTTGCCTCTGCCCCCCGCCCGCCTCCTTCCAAAAACCCATCCCCACATCCCCCACCGCCGCCTTATTCTCGAGCACTCCCTCTTCCCCCCTCCCCTTGGCTCTGTGTGTCACGCACGCGCATGGCACGCGCGCGCGCACACGCAGACACGCGGAGCAACACTCCTGCCATGAAGGAGGAGGGCGCTCAGCGGCGTCGGTTCTCTCTCTACGCCGGCATCGTGTCTCCGCCAAAGCACGCCTCCCGCAAGCTCGTGAGAAATGCGTCTTTCGGCGGCTACAATGAGATCACGTTGCCCTGCCCAGGTGAGAGCCACCCGCCCCTGCATCATAAACAAACAAACAAGCAGCAACAACAACAAAACAACTTCCCATCGCCTTGCGCGTGGGAAACGATCGCGGCAGTTGGTTATCGCCGTGCAGTTTAGACGCTGCACCAGGCGTAGCGGTTTTAAAGCACGCTGGGCAAGTTGACTCAATCCACCCATTGCCTCTGTCAACCATTCACATGCGCACACACTACGGTTAGTCGAATGGAAGGTCACCTGTGGTTGGGATGAGGCATGGGTACTTTCACATTTTCCAAAACATCTGGCCAGCTGAGAGGCGTATGGTCAAATACCCTCTAGAGGGGGGGCTCTGCAGAGCTTTCCCGAGTGGAGGCCCTTCAGCGAGCAGCGGCGTGAGCAAGCAATTGCAGGGCTGCACCTCTGTCCTTTGTACGATCACAACAGTCGTTGTCTCGAGAGAGAAGACGACTGCCATGCGCGCATAGCAATGTGGAACCTTCATCACCAAGCTCAGGACTCTCAAGGGAGACCAGCGGCACTCAACTCTTGCTTGACCTTGAAGACACTCGACTTTATTATTGTTGCGCTTTCTTATGAATTGGAGTTGATTTGCAAAATTTGCAGTGCACGTAGGGCCCCTTTCGAGAATCCACTGCCGCATGAAAACCTCCCTTACGCCGCATGAGCTGCGGGGTTATACTTCATCGCCCTGGTCCGTGCGGGTTTGGGGAAAGGTTCCCTTTCAACGTACGCGTGAATTGTGAATTAAAGCGCCTCTCATCCGCGCGTTTTTAATGCTGTCCAGCTGATGTTGAAAGCGTTAATGCGTTAGCTCTGTCCGTCTCTATCTGCCTGCCCTCTCTGTAGCAAGGTTATGCGATAACTCGCACAAAGATAATCCAATTTAGATGGAATTTTAGTGGAAGTTGTCTACTCTGTTAAAAACCGAACAAATTGTTCTTAAGGATTTCCCCAAACGTATTTTTGTAATGTCATTCAGTTTGCATAAAATTTATCCCAGTTTTTAGAAAAATGACTTTGGATGCAAGGTCGTTCCCTATAAAAACATAGAAATGGCTTTATATTCTATGCTGTGTGTGCAAAGGCTACTAATAAAACTATATGCTGTAGTTTTTTTTTACTTGCATAGACATTTTTTAAATATTTAAATGTAACATATGTGTATATATATTTGTTCATTAAAATATGGACCAAAGGGGCTGTACATGATACTAAAATGCCACGTGAAATTTCATACATTAGACATAAATAACAGTGCACGCAACTGTGTGGAATTTACGTCTGTTAAAATGCTCATGATCAATATTTGCGGAAACATCCCAAGTGCAGACATCGTAATTAAACCGACGTTTAAAGATTATCAGCAGCACTTTCTGGGCTGATGACAACAGCTGCCATTCAACCGTCAATTTGTACGTACAGTCCTTTAATTGCGACTATACTTGCCATCATAGATCCATTAGTACCCTGCAATGTTATCGCTTACGATGTTTCTATGTACGGAGCATCAATCTAAGTGCAAATCGCTTTTGTCCGTACGATGTTCTCAATTCGTCGCTTGAGATCGGCTGGGGGGGGGGGGGTCAGGGCGTGTTAATTGATAAAAATTGTAGCTTCGTGGCCAATTAAAGTTATGTGGATGGTACGCCCCAACAGTCTCCACAGACCCATTATCCAAAGACACCGCAGCAGCAACACATTCGTTTAGTAAATCGTTAAAACGTTTGTCCACTTATAAAAAAAAAGTGCGTCCTGAACAACCATTATATCCACGTTTGAACAATTTGAATGGGAATTAGTAATGTTCTCAAATATTAGTGTACTGTGTTTCATGACTGTTATAAAATATAAAGTCTGATAAATATGTAATTGAAAAGTAGCGTACCAATGTGACAAAAGGATAACGGTTTTAATCAGCGCATCCTACCACTTGATGACATGGTTCGGAAGAATGGAGCAAGGAGAGACGCACGCTTGGAATTACACCGAGAGAGAGAGAAAAAGGAAGACGTGGGCTTAGGGAACACACCGCATAGCTCAAACTGTTTTTATAAATTAAAAGTGGGCTAGGGCAAGACGGAGTGATGGTGGCCGATGGTCAAGAATAACGACGGAGTAGCATCTTCTTGGTTTCGATTTAAAGCTTTCGTGACTGCAGGGATTCATCTTCTTGGTTCTTTCGGTAAAGTCACGTAGAATGGAAATAATAAAATAATAAAAATAAAACATAATAAAATTGAATAATAAAATAATATACGTAGAATGGAAATAATAAAAATACTACATAATAAAGTAATATAATACAATTTTCTATTATTTTATTATGTTGTATTTTTTTATTTAATTATTTCCATTCAACGTATATTTTATTATTTTATGGAAATAATAAAATAATAATAAAAAATATGACATAATAAAAGAATATAATAACATTTTATTTTATTATGTTTTATTTTTATTATTTTATTATTTCCATTCTACGTGACTTTACCGAAAGAACCAAGAAGATGAATCCCTGCAGTCACGAAAGCTTTAAATCGACGGAGTAGCAGCTAAGGAATGCAACACGCCCGACAGAGGATGTCCACTGCGAGGTGCTGGGTGAATTTCTTATCGTGAGGATTGCATTGGATTGTGGCCACTTAGGGAGGCCTTCATCCAGCAGTGGACTAACCATGGCTGATGATGATTATTATTATATATGCGACGCATGCATGTAACGCAACGCGCGCTCTCTATCCGCATTTATTTATTTGACAATACGGATGACCATATTTGTATGCGTATTTAATTTACAAAAATAACTGCTGTACTAGAATTATTAATGACCTAAATCCTGAAAAACACTCAAGCTTATGCATAAAAAAGACTCATCTAGTATGCAATCCGGTATTTGAAAACCTCTTAACACGATTGCATTTGGTAAAAAAACGAGGCATAATGCCTCGCATTAACAAAGTACAAAATATATGTTTGCTGGGGCAAGGATCTGCTCCCGTTTTTGCCAAATGGGTCCCAGGTGCCTCTAGAGAAAAGAACAATGCCTTTTTCTGATTGAAAATTATATTTGGAAAACCAATTTCCACTTCCCAGGTACTTGGGACCATGTCAAATCCCATCAATTGAAATGCAATGCGGGTCCCCCGTATAAATAATATAGAAATGTACACCCATTCGTTATTCTGCTACTGGGTTAAGGCCGACCCTAACCATGTCGGGCATAGGGGATTGTTTAACCATACTTCACTGCAACGAACAGTGTGGGTCAGTGAAAGCGAGGGGGGCCAGGACAAGTTCAGATATCACTCGCCACTGAGGTCAGCCGTGACTGGGAATCACACTTAGAGCTCCAAGTACGTACAGCCTGGTGCACAACGCGCCACTCTACACTATATATATGTCTATTTTTAAAGCACCAAATAAGAATCTCTATTAATACAATCAATTACACGGACTGGGGTTTCTTATATCATAAAATGCTGCCAATTTTCTGCGTCAAAAACATGTGTAGTGGCGTAACGCGCGGGGTTAGCAAACAGCGGGTGCATTTGAGGGCGAGCAGGTGCGAGCGTCAAGACGTGGAGTAGCCGCCAGAGAGGCGCCAGCAATTAGGGGGAGGAGCAGTAATGAAGCGGGTGCATTTGGGGACAGGCAGGTGCGAGCGTGGGAACACGGGGTAGGCGTCGGAGAGGCGGGAGATGGAGGCGATAAGAGGGAGAGAGCACGTGCAGGAGGCGCCGCTGAGGCGCCAGCTTAATGGGGGTAACTGAGGACCCTTACTGAGGAGGGGGATATAAGGTGTGTGTGTGGAGCCACACGGGTTGTTGTTGGTTGGAGCTGAAGGAACGAAGAGGACAAGAGCCGGGGAGAAGAAGCCTGGGACCTCGCCCTCCACACCTCGTCCTGCCCAGCGGTGTTGGCTGATCCCCCGCTGGGGGCAAGGACGAGGGTGGAGGTGTGAGAGGAGAGTGACAGGCTAGTGGAGTAGTAAGTGACAGGCTAGTGGAGTGTAGAGTGACAGGATAGTGGAGTATAGAGAGAGGGAGTTCGGAGCAAGGGTGCGTTGTGTTCATGTGAGGAGCATCCACATGGGATGCGAAGTAATAAAGTGACACAGGAGAAAAGCCAAAAGTGTCCATGTCAATACACCACTACACATGTATGGTTTCTTATTTAGGCCTCATTTGTCCTTTAAAGGGAGGAAGGTTGCTGCACATAGCCAATTTATCAGACAAATGAGCTGCAAGTGAAACCCAATCCACATTTGTGGCTTCCAACCGCATTGCATTACCAGGCCAGCTCAGATTGTTGTGTGACAAACACTCCATGACACCTAACCCAAAAATCAGTTGATGAGCCCCATTTTATATCCCCTAGTTTCCCAGAGCTCCCCGTGTCCCTTCAAGCCACCTGTTGCTCCTCAGGCACCACACGTTCTTTACGTCCTCTCAAAACAACTCGTCCTGTGACTAAACGGCGACTCGGCTAAAACTCAAACCCAATGACGTGGTCAAAAAAAAAACTGAAACCTCTGCTGGAGAAGGCCTTTAGCTGCCTAGAAACAGAAAGTCGCTTTGCATCGCCAGCACGATGCCCAATTACCGAGGCTTCTGCCTCAACGGTAGCCAAGTAGCGTGACACGGCAGACTTGCCTCGTGGACGAAGCTTGGCAGATCTGTTACCTCGTTGTTTTTGTCACAAGCATCTCGCTTAAGGAGTTCCTCATTCATCCAATTATGCAGGGACATAACGGGCGCTCACTCTCACCGTAACTATAGTCTTGTTCAAGCCCATTACTGTACAAGAAAATCACCATGGTCATTTTCTTTATGATAAACGAAACAGTAACAGCTGGAATGTGCAGTATATTATAGCAAATAAATCACAATTAAAATCTTCTCAATTCACTCATTGATGAAGGCCTTCCCATGCCGAGTGAATTAAGTGGGGGGTTTTGACCATACTTCACCGGAGTGGTCAGTGTGGGTTAGCGAACGTAGTGGGGTCGGGGGAGGCGGGTGAGGAGTCGGGGTTGAGCAGGAACTGGACTGATATCCCTTGCCACTGATCTTAGCCGTGGATGGGAATGAAACTCAGGTGGTTTAACTCACAGCGCAGCGCGTGAACTGGCGTGGCCTCTCTCCGCGCACACTAAAGTAGATTATAATTAATCTGATAATGCACACATTGTAAAAAGCCATTTGGTAAGTGTCCAAAAAAAATTTTCGCCGCAGAAACACAGTTCTGGGTATTGCATTACGACGAGTGGAGTTGTTTTTTGTGAATGTTGCTTGTGCACCAATTAGTTTTCACGAGGTTAGACATGCCATTCAGATAAATGGATCAGAGACCAGTAACAAATAAGAATTATGAGTGCACATCCCAACGTGAGGTACATTTCACATTCTGTACCGAGAAAGCAACTGGATTTTTGTTTCACAGGACAGCACAATATCTCAGACGGAGCATTTGCCGTGTTTTGTGTTCACGTATTCACCAGGATTGGAGTGGTGGCACAGTGTTTAGCATGCTGCGCTATGAACCTGGCAACCCCCGAGTTGTGTTCCAGGCGATGGCAAACTTCGGTGGCGAGTAATATCTCAACCAGCCCAGAGCTCGCAAACAAACCTGCACTGACCAAAATGGTGAAGTATAGTCAAAAGAGAAACCTCCATGAATGACGAGGCATGGGGGATGCCTTGGTCCATTACTGGATTAAATCAGGCAGATTGTATATATATACACAACAGCGAAAGGCCACCTGTCCAAAACCCTCACGCTCGCCTTCGCTGTCCTCGTAATCCGCTTTGCAACTTCAGTTCTCCGATTAAAGGGTCAGAGGGTCATCTTGCGCGTGTCACACACGCACAAAGCACGTGCCAATCTACAACTCAATTCTCTCCTCGCGTGAAAGTGCCGCTGCTGCTGTCGCTGCTGCTGCGTACGTGAGTGAGTGAGTGAGGGGGGCTAAAGAACAAGGGGGGGGGGGGAACATTACACGTGGAAGAGACGTCCTTCAACAACACTGGGAGCGCGCAATGCTATTCACCCTGCAGAAGTCTCTTCTACCTTAATGTAGGGTTTCGTTGGGTTAGATCGCGTAAATATCTAAATGTTCCGTTAAACCCACCACCACCCGACACAGCCAATTAGTAAGGTTTGTCACGTAAACAGAACATGCCAATTCGTTACTAGTACAGCACACCGGTTGTGTGTTGGAGAGCAAATCCACAACATTTACAAACCTGTGGGCGGAGCACTGGCGTGGTGGTCAGCACAGCTTGCGCTGTGGAACCGGTAACCTGAGATTGAATCATCAAGTGGCAAGTGACTGACGAACAATTCCTGTCCCCCACCTTCACCAACTCACAAATAACCAGCATGGTGACGTACGGTCAAACAACGCCAAGGTGTAAGAAGGGGCCTTCGTCCAGCAGTGGATTAACAGAAGGCAATAAGTATAATGTTCTTACTTGTAATGGGATACATATGTTGGTGTGATAATGCATTGGCAGTGGTGTACAAGAACAAATAACAAAAACCACTTAAATCGAATTCATCAGTAACACGGTGGACTTAAAAGGAATATTATATAATTGGTAGCGTTTCAAGCAACATTACAGGCCAGAGAGGTAGAGTGGGAAAGTGTCGGAATAATCACATCTCGATTTAAAGCTTTCGTGACTGCAGGGATTCATCTTCTTGGTTCTTTCGGTAAAGTCACGTAGAAGGGAAGTAATAAAATAATAAAAATAAAACATAATAAAATAATAATAAAAATAAAACATAAGAAAATAATAATAAAAATAAAACATAATTAAAAAAAATCTCCGAGATTTATTTTATTATATAATATTTATAATAATTTAATTATTTCCCTTCTACGTGACTTTACCGAAAGAACCAAGAAGAATAATCACATCGTATATCGCATGCTCATGTGTGCAATGTTGTCTTCTCTTCTTGACGTCACCTTCCTGAAGTGGATAAAGATAAGGGCACGTTGATACCCAAAGACCTCACGCCACTCACCATCTCCAAAAGTAAGGTAAGACAAAGGCGGTCGGAGCCCTCTCGGCATCACTCACCACACGTGATGCCCTGTGCACACTCAGCGGATGGCTCCCCGGGTGCCTCGCGATCCTAATGGAGAAAACTTCTAACTGGTCACAGAGCTGGCGGTCGGTGACGGCTACGGAAATAGATGGACGTTCCACTCTCTCTCTCTCTCTCGTCTCTCCAGCCAAAAACAACAGTGACCTCGTTCATTACGCTGTAACGATCCATCGGCAACCCACCCCGCTCCCCACCCATCCATCCATCCGCGGCGCCGTCCAGGCCCCCATTGCACCACCATGTGATTGTATAGACATGAATTGGGACCTCACGATTTGTACGAAGGATGTATATTCTCTTTTGTCTCGTTTTTTGGCACCGATGTTTGTATTTGTTCTCGTTTTCCTCTATGTGTGTTGAACGTTTTTTTTGTTTTCTCCGTTTAGCCTCCGTGGAACGCGAGCGTGTGATCTGTATAATTGTAAAGTTCGATTCTCACGCGGCACAATTGAGTCAACGCATGCGTCATTAGTGGGACAAATGGTTCCAATCAAAATGACGTATGTATCTTCACGGGCCTATCATGTATACAATGAATGTAACAGCCACAAAGATGGAAATTCCATGATGCAAGATAAAATGACGAATTTCAATTTGAGACAGATGTTGTCTTGCTGTACTAGCTATCGCAGAGGAATTACAATCCAGAAATTAATAAAATCTTGTAAATGGCAAGCAACTTTATCGTAACAACCAACTCAGTGCAGGCTAGAAAACGTAAATAGTTTCAATAACGCAGAGGCACATGCACAAAAAAGCACTCAGCCTTGTGCATTATGCAAAAACCATCAAGAGATACAAAATAACTGCAGTGTGGCACTCTTGTCTTAGATCTCGGAGCTAGCATGCAAGACTAGACAAGAGATCTCTGATCTAAGACAAGATTAGAGCGGTTGGCTTAGTACGGTGTGAAAGAAGTTCAACATACGTACTTACAAACAGATCACGATCAAATCAATTTGAGCAAATGTGATCCGATGGGCAGTCGTGAAACAGAGAGAGGGAGGGACAACTGTAGACAAGTTTCTTCCTCATGAGGACTCATCAGTGCACTAGAGTCGCCAATGCTCACCGCTGCAAACATCCAGAGGTTGCCGGTCCAATTTGATCTCTAGGGGCGGCAAGTGGAAACAATGATGCGAATTTCTTGAATCCCGTCCACCCACATCTGACCAGCTGCATTGTGGGTACACCACCGTTAGTCAATCGACAGGTTACGTGTGGCAGGGTAGAGTCGGGGTACTCTCACCCCTTTAAATATGTCTCGCCAGCATGGAAGAGTAGGCCAAATGCCCACTTGAGAGGGCTGTTATACCAGTAACGGGATAGATAAGAAATTCATTTGACAAATTTCGTAAAAATGATTAAAAGGTCAAAATATGTAATGCGCAAATGGAAATAGCATACGCATGGTCCAATGACAGCAGCATGAAAACCCCGCAATTAGGCCCATGGTTAATTTTCCATCTTTGTTTAGAATTAATAGTGTCGGAGGTTAACACAAGCCCGTCTGTGACAGTGGAGGAAAATCGCTATTACGTACATCAATAGACACTGGGTGCAAGGACAATATGTCATTGATGTGATTACCACCGGGGGGATGCCGGACTGCTGCGCCATCCGCCGGGTCGGTCCGGAAAGGACATGCACATTGATAATTGCAGCTCCATAAATAGCAGCGTGCACATACATTAGTGATGTGTGCAAATGCTATGCCCGTCTATGCATTTATTTATTCTTAGTGCAAGACTATGTGTTTCACTTCTTGAGTGCTTATATAATTGCTTGATGTAATTGCAAGGTGGATCGCATCACACGTTGATGGAATTTAATAGAGAAGGCTGCAACGTTGGGCTAAACGATAAATGTGGGCAAAATAATTGGCGGATAAGGGCACGGAACGACGCATTTGCTCGACAAATCGAGATACCGGAGACATCTGTCGGAGGGACGCAAGTGAAAGACTGGAGAATTATATAAAACTATAAAACTAAACTATGTTTTCTTTTACCAGGTAAGGCCCACTGAGCTATATAGCTCTTTTCTCACAAGCGACCTGGTTATCACAGATGATAGCTCAACGAATTGGCTCATCATGTCCAAATTTATTGCAGCCAAATACCTGAAACGAGTGATGTTGATTCTAAATGTGGAGGGAAAAAAACGGAGGACCCGGAGAAATATCCACGTGACCACGG
Source organism: Lampetra planeri (assembly GCF_965212315.1). Lineage (NCBI taxonomy): Eukaryota > Metazoa > Chordata > Hyperoartia > Petromyzontiformes > Petromyzontidae > Lampetra > Lampetra planeri. Next base: position 8,573,215 of record NC_136122.1, on the reverse strand, counting down.
GGAGAACATGCAAACTTCAAATGTACAGCAGCCGTCAGGGTCGGGATCGAACCCACGGCCTCCTGTATACCAGGCGAGGTAGTTAACATCTCCTAGCCACCGTGGCGCCCAGAATATGTATTCCTTGAACCGTTCTTGAAGATAGTAATAGTTTAGTTTAGTTTTGCACAACATGCCAGGGATGTGGACAGACTCCGTGAGGCTAGAATGCGTAAGTATTTTACAATTAAATTTCGATTTAAAGCTTTCGTGACTGCAGGGATTCATCTTCTTGGTTTTTTCGGTAAAGTCACGTAGAAGGGAAGTAATAAAACAATAAAAATAAAACACAATAAAATAATTCTCACGACGTTTCGGCTACAACGCAAGCAGCCGTCTTCAAGCTGAGCTTATATATAAGCTCCTAGCTTGGTAGTGTCTCATTCTTCACCTGAAGACGGCTGCTTGCGTTGTAGCCGAAACGTCGTGAGAATTATTTTATTGTGTTTTATTTTTATTGTTTTATTACTTCCCTTCTACGTGACTTTACCGAAAAAAACCAAGAAGATATTTTACAATTGTTCCATCAGGCATATGCTACGATACAAAGACACCTCCGTTCGGAACTCTGCAGCCAGCAGTGCATCACTGTGAGTCATACAGAACAGCCCTGGCAAAGCGTCACTGAACTCCAGATTTGAAATTTTCGTGACTGCAGGGATCCATACTCTTTGGTTCTTTCGGTAAAGTCGCGTAGATAAAAAATAAAATAAATTAAATCACAAAATTTATTATATTTTATACCGACATGACTTTACCGAAAGAACCAAAGAGTATGTCACTGAACTGTTTATGAAGTCACTTTAGTCGGAGTCTTTCTCCACACTAGAGGGACGCACAGTTAATACGCCCTGCAAAGATTTGTACGTCACATGTCAATCACACCAACATCCATAATACCGATTTTTGTTTTGGATTATATCGCGTAAATATAAACGTGTCGTTAAACCCGCCACCACGCGAAACAGCCAATTAGTAAGGTTTGTCACGTAAACCGAACATGCCAATCAATGTGTTGCTAGTACAGCACACCAGTTGTGTGTTGGAGAGCAAATCTACAACATTTTCAATCTGAGTACAACATACCTCTTCTTGGTTCTTTCGGTAAAGTCACGTAGAATGGAAATAATAAAATAATAAAAATAAAACTTAATACATTTACTTTATTTATTACATAATAAAATTATTTAATAATGTTTTATTTTTATTATTTTATTATTTCCATTCTACGTGACTTTACCGAAAGAACCAAGAAGATGAATCCCTGCAGTCACGAAAGCTTTAAATCGAAATACAACATACCTGTCAACCCATACGGTTTTCCAATATTTTTGGACAGGGAAATTGAGTGTTCAGGTCAAAACGGCGTAAAGCCGTTTCAGTACGGGCAAAAACAAATTGTATTTGTTTGTGTTTCTCCCTCGTGATGGGACTTTTTCGGATGAACTTTGAGATGTATAAGGGGCACGAGGTGACCACTAAGGTCTGAATTGGTCTGTAATAAGCTAGGCACTGATAAGGGGTTGACAGGTATGCACCAATCTTTTCTTATTCTACGTCTCAGGGCTAGAACGTAGCCAACGTAAGTGACAGATGCAGTGGCACAATGGCCGTAAAGGTGGCCATCAACTCACCACACTTGAGAACATGGTTTAATCACATGTATCATGGGACCTTGTCGCCAGTATCAAATTATGAAAATTAAGAGTAGCTTTGACCCTTTTAGGCAATAAGACAGGTATTAAGAAGTTCAAACACCGAATAGAAACGTTTTGCAAGGAATCAAATCTGCATTAACCACCCGTACTTGTGGTGAACACACAAACTCTGATAACATGTGCATTTTTTTTAACTGATTGGCCTACACCAGAGAGGCAGCCTTCTTTGTTCACCACAAGTATCGTGGGTGGTTAATGCAGACATGATTCCTTGCAAAATGTTTTTATTTCGTTCTAGATTTGAAGCTTTCGTGACTGCAAGGATTCATACTCTTTGTTTTTTTCGGTGAAGTCACGTAGGTAAAAAAAAAACAAAAAATAAAAAAAAACGTTGTCCCCACCTGAAGAAGGACGCTTGTGTTGCGCCCGAAACGTCGTGATCTTTCTATTTGGTGTTTGAACATCTTCACACAACTGTTTTATTGCCAGAAAGGGTAAAACCTATTCTTAATTGTCATACTTTAATCACAGATGTCTGTCTCGAATTTAACTCAAAATTCGTAGGGGCCCAGGATCGGTGCTCTGAATCCTAGGCCAACCGGCCACCACGGGGTTTAATAACAAAAAAAAGGCGTTAAATAGAGAATTAGCCTATGATTTAAACCCGACTTATTAATTCCGGTGACTTTTGCCTATAAAACACAATCAGTTGCTGATACTCGGCAACGTATTCAATGCGTGGCATGTACACGTGTGTATACCTCAGAGGTGGGACAAAGTCATTGTTATGCAAGTCACAAGTAAGTCTCAAGTCTTTGCTCTCGAGTCCCGAGTCAAGTCGAGTCAAAGATGAGGCAAGTCCAAGTCGAGTCTGAAGTCATCAAAATCATGACTCGAGTCTGACTCGAGTCCAAGTCGCATGACTCGAGTCCACACCTCTGGTATACCTTGCTGTATTCTCTGCCTGTTTAGGACGCACTCCCCTCCCCCCCTCCCCATCTGTATTCCAAAGCCAAATCTGGGGGCGAATCGTTTCATCCGGCAAGCGTGTCTTTGTGTGTGACCACGTTTGTAAAACAAACAAACAAAAGACCTTATTGATACCGGGCACAAGTTCTGGGGTGCGTTTTACTCCCCCCCCCCCCCCGTCGCGTCCCCCCCCCCCACAGTCTGGGGAGATTGGGGTCGCTGTGTGCGACGATCTCAGGCGACTGCCACCTGCTGGGTTGCAGCTTAACGTTTTGTCAACAGCGGCTGAACGGAATTGCCTTCGATGGCAGGGGTGAGAGTTTCAACGATGAAAATATTGTCTGCGTCTCCTACGCATCTCTATGAACGCGTAGGGATGCGTAGAGACACATAGACCCGTAGAGTACCCATAGATACACATAGAAACCCATACAGATGCAAAGAGCCCCATAGAGATACATTAGATACCAGACTAAGGGGCCGTCCGTAAATGACGTCACGCACCTAGGGGGGGGGGGGGGTCAGACATTTGTAACGATGTGTGACGAGGGGAGGGGGGGGTGAGAAATCACGTCACGTCAAAATGCGCAACTTTAAATAAATTTAGACAACACGTTCTACTTAATTAAATAGACTTTTTGATAAATGTTTTTCCTACAACATCAGAGTGCAGCGCCACATTAAATACGCACTACAATGACAATAGTTTAAAGCGATTTGAAGCATTTTTATTTTGGGTGGGGGGGGCTGAGCTTTGTGACGTCATGTGTTGTAAAAATGTGTTGTAATTACTGGAGAAACGTCGTACTCGAATTGTAAATGTTGTGGGTTTACTCTCCAACACACCGGTGTGCTGTACTAGTAACGAATTGGCACGTTCTGTTTACATGACAAACCTTGCTTATTGGCTGTGTCGGGTGGTGGCGGATTTAACGCACATTTATATATTTACGCGATCTAACCCAAAAACCTCGATTATGGACACATTCATATTGCTTATAATAACCATACAGTTCACAGCGGTTTGCCCAGCACAGGTCTTTAGATCTCAAATATATTATATTTTTTCTTGGTTCTTTCGGTAAAGTCACGTAGAAGGAAATAATAAAATAATAAAAATAAAACATAAAAAAATAATTCTCACGACGTTTCGGCCACAACGCAAGCAGCCGTCTTCAGGTGGAGAACAGGTCTGTCGAGAAGGCAGAGTCTGAATGGCAAGCCCCAGGCTTGGAGCGACTATTTATGCTGGGGTGGAGGAGCGAAGAGCGTCTTGACAAAATAATTTGCATATCAAGATTAATTTAGCATATTTATGGGAAATTCAGATATGCGATTAGTACTACTCGTGAAGTGCGTATTATTTTCCTTCTACGTGACTTTACCGAAAGAACCAAGAAGATGAATCCCTGCAGTCACGAAAGCTTTAAATCGAAATATATTACATTTGTGGAATGCGTATGCAGCCCTTTTCTTCACGTAATCCACAACTATCGGTGATTTTATCCCGTGGATAAGTGGATTAAATTCACGGATAACCAAGCGAATAATAGGATCGGTGATATTGGCCGCTCACATCATCACAAATAAAAGAGGAGTTATCCTGTATAATACAATTTGAAATGCGTATCTTCTTCAGTACTGTCAGACCGTATCAATGTGTCGATGATTGTCTCTGAATCCACGCGATAACCTCCTGAAGCAGTCGCATGGATATCAAATCTCGACATGAATTCGTAATCCCCAAAAATTGTCGTCCGAAAAAAGGAAGAATAATTGCCTCTGAACGCAATAATGAAATGCTCATCTTGATAATTACCACAATTGTTACGCCTAATTACAAAACGTGCCTTGAGATTTGTGAACACACACGTCAGGTGTTGTATCAATGTGTGGGACGTAAAAAACATATTTGCAATTCATTATGTAGTGCTCTGCAACAGAGAGGCTCATTCGTCATCACTAATGACCATGATTTGCTGAATAAATAAGAGAGGACATAAACACCGATAGGCTTCCTGTTGCAGGCATATGGACTCTGCTTCTCACGTGAAATATTCACGCGTTTAAATGTGAAGCCATCAGCTAAAAAAAACGAATTGCTCATTTTGTTTGTATTTATTCGTTGTGTCTTCTGCTTCAACTGTCAACAGCTGACCTCTTGTGGCTCTATTGAGTCCCAAGCAAATACGAGAATAACTCTCGATTTAAAGCTTTCGTGACTGCAGGGATTCATCTTCTTGGTTCTTTTGGTAAAGTCATGTAGAATGGAAATAATAAAATAATAAAAAGAAAACATAATAAAATAATTCTCACGACGTTTCGGCCACAACGCAAGCAGCCGTCCTCAGGTGAAGAACAGGTCTGTCGATAAGACATTTCCATTCTACGTGACTTTACCGAAAGAACCAAGAAGAGAATAACTCTGTTCTATAGCCCCACGTCAAATGTACAGTGTATGGTTTAGTCTATCAGCCTATTGGCGTTCTGTACAAATACTATCCAGCAGTATTTATCAGAGGTCGCAAACGGGTTTTGATTCCTTACCCATACCCGTACCCGGCCGCACCAGGGTCGCAAACGGGTACCCGTACCCGGCCATACCCGTACCCAACCCGTACCCGGCCGGGTACGGGTAGGGTACGGGTATCGGGTTCCTGATTGCGACCTCTGGGATGAAGCCATGTTGCAGGCGCGGGTGGGTTGATTCTAGGAACTTGAATTGTGAGAAGAGACAAGACGTTGGGAAATGAGTGACATACGGTTACTCACCAGTGACTCACGGCCTACCCGTACCCGGCCGCACCAGGGTCGCAAACGGGTACCCGTACCCGGCTGGGTACGGGTAGCCGGGTGTCAGGTAGGGTACGGGTATCGGGTACCCGGTTGCGACCTCTGGTATTTATTTAAGCGGGAAAACTCTAGACTGATTTTGACCATCTGGGTCTCATCAGCAGTCAGGCAGCTGGTCATGAGTCCGTTTCTCAATCCCATCTTAGAGCCTACTCTATATAATACCAAAGGAGAATATTTGTAACTTTCATTCGGGAAAACTTTCCAGGAGGACTTTGCTCGAATATTACGTACTAATTCGTATTAAACAATCGTAGTACATTAACAAGAGTAATCTTATCCCTTTGTTAATCAACTGATGGATGAAGTTATCCTGATGCAGTGTCGATCAAGGGGGTTGGTTCACCATACATCTTCACACTGGTCACTGATGTCAGCCGTGTTTGCAGAGCAGTGTGCTAACATGTGCCAAATTTCTTTTTGCAGATGTCAATGCTTATATATTTTTAAAAAACGTAATTTATAGCCCACTGTTATTCCACTGTTTAATGAAGGTCTTCTAACACCGTGAAGGTCGTGGTATTATTTGACCACATCTCACGCTGCTGGCCAGTACTGGTTGGTGAAGGAGGATACCCAAAGCTGGGGTGAGATATCACTCGCCACCAACATTGGACATGGCCGGAAATCAAACTCAAGATGCTAGTTCAAAATCCTGACGCTCTCCAAAGACTCGTCAATTTAGTCTCATTACGGATACCTGTCTGAGCCTCAGGTATCTCTACCGGACTTTACACGGCACAGTTGGAGTCCGCAGTGGTGAGATGTTCACTCGCTCGCCTGGTATGCAGGAGGTCGTGGGTTCGACCCTGACGCTTGCTGCTGTATATTTAGAGTTTCCGTGGGGTCGCGTGGATTTTTCTCCTCGTCCTCCCGTTTTTCCTCTACATTTAAAAACAACAACAAGCGTTTAGAGTATTCGCCCGCCGTACATTTACAGATGATAAGCCACTTCATTGGGCTATCATTTGTGGCCAGGTCGCTTCTGAAAAAGAACTGTACAGCTCAGTGGGACTTAGCTGGTCAAATAAAAAATTAACCCGTAAAAACAAAGTTTTTCACTATAAATCCTTTATATGTAAGATCACCTCTTGACATGCCCCGTATATTCCCGAGGGCACTAGCGTTGACCCGTTTTACCACTTTCAAGAACCTGGCGGCTTCAATTTAACTGCTCTACAAATAGTCTCCATTGTACAGCGTGGGGGCAGGGATTTCATGCCATGTGGTTAGTCAACATTTGCGTCATCATGAAACGGGCGGCTAGAGTCCTCTCGTCCTCTGGCCTGAGATGGCTGCCACCTATGGGTCAGATGATTGTCTGCCACCATTAAGCAACTGGTAATGAAATATTTATTTATTTTTCCCTAAACAGTGTTAAATTTTGGGAAAAAAAATTCACGAAAATAAATTGTCACGCACAACGAGTCTGTGTGCAAAATGTCAGCTCGATTGGATCACGGGAAGTGGGTTAAAAAACGACCGAAAGATTTGCACGGTCGTAAGCAAGCAAGCAAGCACGCAAGCACGCAAGCACGCAAGCAAGCAAGCGAACTTAATATAAAGGATTTAAAAATATGTTTCACGAGTGATACCTTCTTGCATTTTGACAAACTGCTCTGGGATGCCATGTATCCGTACGCTGCACATTAACCGCTGGATTGTCCAATCGATATTGACAGTTCAGGGGCATCAAGTTACCTTCTGCTTGTTCTCCGTTATCTCTTTGTACCACACCGCGTTGCGCTCAGTTCGAACGCTGGAGATTTATTTTTTGTTCCGGATGTGTGGAGGGGGGGGAGAATAAGAAAAGGATCTCGAGAAAACAAAACCGAGTCAAATTAAATGTCTCATTACTCAATGACCTGAGAGGAGAAGACCATCACACTCGACGTTAAATAATAATCACACACAATGGCTTATGATAAAATACATAAATTATATTAAATAATAGCTGGCTTAAGTATGAGGCTACACTGTAAAAGTCAATAAACACACAATGAAATGAATTTGTAATGGAAAAGTTCATTATTCTAATATAGCCATGCATGATGCAATGCATTTTAAAGTGATAGACATTAATGCCTCACAGTATTTGTTTATTTTATTTCAATATGAGATAATGTAGGGACGTCCTTGTATACTGGGTATTTGAACGTCATAACACACAGTCCATATATGATTATTATACAAAAAATTTTGATTCACAAAACATATTTTACAAAAATATAAAACACTTTTCAACTAAAGGTAACTTGTCAATTTTACAGCCAAAAATATTCAGTAAAGCCTGTTGAATCTCACCACGGTGGCGAGATGTTAACTACCTCGCCCGATATCCAGGAGGTCGTGGGTTCAATCCCGACCCTGGCGCCTGTTGTATATTTGAAGTTTGCATGTCTCTCTCCCCGTGGATTTTTCTCCGGGTCCTCCGCTTTATCCCTCCGCATTTAGAAGTTTGCGTTTAGACTATTTGGCTGCGATACGTTTCCACATGACAAGCCACTTTGTTGAACTATTGTTTGTGGCCAGGTCGCTTCTGAAAAAGAGCAATACAGCTCAGTCGGCCTTGCCTGGTAAAATAAAAACATCTTTATAGTTTTTAGAATAATAGTATTGAACCTAACCATGTATATCCCCCACCTCCATTGTGTGTGAATTCACCAATGATGTAATTGGAATCTAAACATGTTATACATATACAGTATATAGAGAAATACAGTGTTACCTGTGAGGTGTCCGTGTGGCTCAGGAGTTCGTGCACTGAGGAAATCCTGGGTTTGAATCCAGGTGTCAGCCACCCATGATTACACTGGTTTTTCAAGTGTAGTGAGTGAATGATCTCAGCATGTTCCACCAATGAATGCCCTTACATTGAAACGTATTACATTTGCTTCTTCACTGAATTTTTGGGGTATACAGTGTGTTTAAAAGAGATGGACCCGATGTGAAATCGCTATATCTCTGCAACCACGAACCGCCCATGAATGAAACTCTTACCACTTGAAAGTGCGGGGCATAGAGAGGGCGGGGCATAGAGAGGGCGGGGCATAGAGAGGGCGGGGCATAGAGAGGGCGGGGCATAGAGAGGGCGGGGCATAGAGAGGGCGGGGCATAGAGAGGGCGGGGCATAGAGAGGGCGGGGCATAGAGAGGGCGGGGCATAGAGAGGGCGGGGCATAGAGAGGGCGGGGCATAGAGAGGGCGGGGCATAGAGAGGGCGGGGCATAGAGAGGGCGGGGCATAGAGGTTCAAATGATCACAGCTAGATGCCTATCCCAGCGCACAAACAGCCCCTGGCCTCAGTCATTCGCAAGACGCGCTGCCTCAACGTTGGAGAGGTCGCACGGGACCCCAAGACTTGGCGCTACACTCTTGGCCCCCAAGATCCCCAGACATCATCACACCCTGCGGCTTTTCTTGTGGGGATACGTCAAAGGCCGTGTTGTTTTTGTGCCACCATTAGCGACTAATCTGGATGACCTCAAAAACAGAATCACAGCAGCGGTGACTTCAGTGGAAGAAGACACTTTGAGAGGCGTTTGGGACGAATTCAACTATCGTCTCGATGTTGTCCGTACAGCAGGTGGAGGGCACATAGAGCATTTATAAAATGGTTAATAAAACTTGATAACTCATTAAACCGTTTATAACTTTTTGTGTAATTGTAACATGTTGGTATCGTGAAATATACCGCTTTGAAATTGGGTCCATTTTCTTTTTTGCAGCTCGACAAAATACACACAGCTATTGCAGGGCACATGGAAGAGTGTAACACTCCGTATCACAAGCAACTTAAAGATATCTTGGCAGTAGTTCTGCAATACCTGCTTCTGCGGGCCGTTCTATAACACGGAGTGTTCCAAATGAACGCTTAGCCTCATGAGATGATGCCAGTCGAACTATCGCAATACACCTGGGGGTGAGGAAAAAATATACACGGTGCATATAACCTGTACCTGCACTGCATTGATATCTTGTATTATACTGATATTTGCATGTTGCTAATTGCGACTTGATGAGTCCTGTTTATGACACTATTAGAATTGTATTGTGACATAAAGTGTCTGTTAGGTAGTACAGTCAACTCTTACCTGGTAACAAAAACCCACTGCTCACTACTAACCATCAATGCCATTCAAAACCAGTCTCGTCGTTACTTCAGAGAAATCTCCACTGTGCCGTATCACCCTCCTGACCAATGCACATCGCATCGCTGTGACGGGAAATGCGCAACTCTGTTGAGCGAACGATTCAATATCCGTGAGAAAGCCATGCCCCGTGGCTTATTCTGCGCTTCCCATGTGGCGTGTATGGCGACGGTGATTGCGATGCTCTGGCCTCAATCCCCACCGTGCAGTCTGTTGTGTCCCGTCACCCCCAAAGATTGCACGAATACCACCAGACCTAGATTTGAAGCTTTCGTGACTGCAAGGATTCATATTCTTAGGTTTTTTCGGTAAAGTCACGTAGGTAAAAAATTAAAATTTAAATTAATAAAAGTACAATAAAATAAAAATCACGACGTTTCGGAGGCAACACAAGCTTCCGTCTTCAGGTGGAACCGTCACAGCACGATTGCTGTATCTCTTACTTGATACAGCAATAAGAGATACAGCAATCGTGCTGTGACGGCTCCACCTGACGAAGGAAGCTTGTGTTGCCTCCGAAACGTCGTGATTTTTTATTTTATTTCACTTTTATTATTTTTAATTTTAATTTATTACCTACGTGACTTTACCGAAAAAACCTAAGAATATACACCACCAGACCATTTACGCGTCAGAGACGGCGGGGCGAAAAACGGAGCAGTGCCCGACTCACTCCGCAAAGTGAACTTCCCCCACATCACGGCAGCATTGGCGATGCTGGCGCGGGTGTGCGAGACGCGTTTGCTAAGTGCGCCATCCATCCTCACTTGCATCCAAACAGCGCCGCCCTCGCCCTCGTAACGTACCGACCAAAAAACGAGGCTCATTTGTCACTTTTTGCGCTCTGAGGCACTGGCGCGGAATCACAGATCCCGTGCCTGCGGCGCAGCCTAAGTGCATTGGGGCTCAGCCACCCGCTCAGATTTGAGGCACTCGCCGTCTCACTTGCCTCGTCTCCACGACCTTTGGGGGCTGACCTAAGAATGGCCCAGTTCTGTCCAAGATACAGCGGCAAGGCCTGGCAATGTTTGGTCCCCATACCCCGTGAGCCATGCGGCTCCAAGGGCTCAGCGTCCCTCACCAGTGCCGGGTGAAGTTAGTGCGGGGCCTGTAGCATATGTTATAAAGGGGCCCTAATTTAAAAAAACACGGCAATATTCAAACGAAATTTTTTACTTGCATAGTACAATCATTATATTTTTTCATTTGCTATACGGCCAGATAATACGAAAAATCGCTAACCTTAAACACCCAGTCGTTCATAAAAGTTTAAAGCAGTATAGTAATATAGTAATCGAGCAAGTGCAGAATCACTGAACCGGAATTGAGAGCTTGAAAGCATTTAGCGCGGGGCCCTTAAAAGTGCGGGGTCCGTAGCACGTGTAAATACTTTTGCTACGAGGATAATCCGGCACTGTCCCTCACCCTCTCAGCCTTGACCTTTGCCCTCCTACGACCCTTCAGGGTGATTAAGCAAATAATCACTGCGTTGATGTTTTCTTTTACAAAGTATTATTATGATTAGGGCACATACATTAAAAGTGCAAATGAAAATAGATTGTTTTCAATGTACTGTGCGCAAGTTATATAAAATACAAGTAAATAAGACTAAAGGCTGAAACTGCACAGCACTGTACAAATACGACAGGACAAATGACAAATTGTAGCCTGTGAGATGCTATTCATAAGACTCGTGAAGAAGTAATTATTGGATCGCATCATGATGCCAAATTGTGACGGATCATCAAATTTGCTGGGGACGTGAATCCTCACTGGACGTGCTATGACTCCATGAAGTGATGCCAGTCGCATCGCAAACCCTTGCAGACATTCACCATACCCCCGGCTCATCCTCAGACGAAGTTTTGTCAGGTTATGTAATTTCCCTTGAAATTGTTTGACCTTAGAATTACACTTTAATCACATTGGCTCCCCCAGGGCTTCCGTGCGCTTGCGGAAAAAAATGAAATGTCATCAGCATCTCGGGTCAAACTGAGGTGACCATTAAGAGTGGTTATGAATATTCATACAGTCCATGTTGTTCCATTGCTTTACAAATACAATGTTCCGTTGGGTATTGAAAGACTTCCTAATTAAACTATATTGGATTGTTAGCACAGATGAATTACGTGATAGTTAAGAATATTATGAAAGTTTGGGGGGGGGGGCAGATGGAGTTTATGACAAATTCAGGCTGAATGAAAACCTCATTTTTGTGTCATCATCAGCCATGGCCAATCTACTGCTGGATGAAGGCCTCTCCCTAATCCGCCACCAAATCTTTAGGTGATGAATGACAACTGTATGCATGGATGATGCAGACGAATAATTAGATGTGCGAGTAACGAAACACAGTACTGCGACAGTAAAAACAATGGGGTTTGCTACACTGCCCTCTGCTGCCCAATGCATAGCCCCTGCAGCAGCCTATAACACCTATGATGCATGGCGGTTCCTTACCCGAGCACAATCCAGGCTCGCCCCTGCCTAGCTACCGAGATCTGACAAGACAAGGGTGCATTCTGGGCGATTGGGTGATAGGAACTGCATTTAAATAATGATAAAGGTGCAGCCCTGAAATAGCTTGCTCACTCCACTGTCGGCGGAAGGACCTACACGAGAAGGGCGTTGTGCAGAACCTATCTAGAAGATATTTTTTGGCCTACTCTTCCACGTTGGGAGGATATCCTTGGAAGCGGGGCGAGTACCTAATCGACTAAATGTGATTAAAGAAACTCTTTCAATTGCCGCGGCGGGAAATCAAACCAGTGAACTCGAGATCGCAAGTCCAGTGTGCTGCTAACCATTCCGGCGTGGCAACAGCACTGCACTGCATATTAATGGTCAGTAATTCAGAGTCTAATCTCGATTTGAAGCTTTCGTGACTGCAGGAGTCCATACTCTTTGGTTATTTCGGTAAAGTCACGTGGGTATAAAGTTGTATTTTATTTCTACCTACGTGACTTTACCGAATTCAGAGTCTGTCCATTTCACCGTTTCGCCCATCTGTGTTTCAATTGAACGTCTTTCCGCGTGACGGGTCTGCCAAGGAGGCAGGGCGGCTCTCTCAGTGTTCCGAGCGGCCAAGCGTTGCCAAGTCATGCGCAGTGAGCGGCTCTGACACGTCGCACGGCGGGTTTCTTTCTCCCAGAAGGCACGCGTTGTGTTGCGTTGTGTGCGCGCCGCGCTCTTTCATTCTCTTACCGGGAATGTTTAGTGACAATCGGAAGTCATCTTATTCTTAGGTTTTTTTTCGGTAAAGTCACGTAGGTAAAAAAATTCAAATTAATAAAAGTAAAATAAAAAATATATTTTCTTTTTATTTTACTGTTATTAATTTTAATTTTTGCATTTTTTTACCTACGTGACTTTACCGAAAAAACCTAAGAATATGAATCCTTGCAGTCACGAAAGTTTCAAATCTGGAAGTCATCTTCTTGGTTCTTTCGGTAAAGTCACGTAGAAGTGAAATAATAAAATGATAAAAATAAAACATAATAAAATAAAATTCTCACGACGTTTCGGCCACAACACAAGCAGCCGTGCTTGTGTCTTGGTTTTTTCGGTAAAGTCACGTAGAAGGGAAATAATAAAATAATAAAAATAAAACATAATAAAATAATTCTCACGACGTTTCGGCCACAACGCAAGCAGCCGTCCTTGTGTTGTGGCCCGAAACGTCGTGAGAAATATTTTATTATGTTTTATTTTTATTATTTAATTACTTCCCTTCTACGTGACTTTACCGAAAGAACCAAGAAGATGAATCCCTGCAGTCACGAAAGCTTTAAATCGAAAAATCGGAAGTCACATCGTCGCAAAAAAAACATTTCAGGCAACAGCAGCACCCCCCCCCCCCCCACACGTTAATACGTTACATAACGGCTGTCGTGATAAGGAAAGTAAACGCACTGCGTCGGCAACTTGACACTGGCATGACGGCTGGGGGGAGGGTGGCGCAGTCAGTCGTTGCGCACTCTGCGAGGAACCGAGCGACCGCTCGTTCGATTCCCGACGTGAAAATCAGCGAGCTGAGAACCGAGGTTCGTGCCAACATGCGCAGCTGGTGGAGTTGAATGCCGTGTGCCAATTGGTTCGATAAAAATCAGTGCAACACATTTCACCTGAAGACGGCTGCTTGCGTTGTAGCCGAAACGTCGTGAGAATTATTTTATTATGTTTTATTTTTATTATTTTATTACTTCCCTTCTACGTGACTTTACCGAAAGAACCAAGAAGAAAAAAAAGTGCAACACATTGTTAAATATTCTTGGTTCTTTCGGTAAAGTCACGTAAGATAGAAAACAGAAATCAAAAGTAAAAGCAAAAAAAGCCACGACGTTTCGATCGCAACACAAGCTGTCTTCTTCAGGTGGAAAGAAAAGAGTAGGTTCAATCTTAAGTTCAAGCTTTCGTGACTGCAAGAATTCATATTCTATGGGTCTTTCATTGGCAATTGTTGTGACACAGTGGGATTCGGGTCAGATCAAAGCGTCCTCTCTGCTCGTATGAGTAATTGCGGCAGCGCTCAACTCAATTTGCGTCTCCCGAGATTCTCTCGTGCAATGTTGTTTTGTTATTCCCAAGTTCACGATGTTTTGTTTCTCCATAGCAGTCGCGAGCATGGCACCCGTTGGACTTGCAGTCCAGAGGTCTGCGGTTAAATCTCTTGCCACGGCAGTTGAAACGAGCTGCAAATGTTCTCAAATTCCCTTGCCTCTGTCTGCCCAGCTGCATAAATGGGCGCGCCACGGGTTGGTCAATTCAGCAGCAGGTCGAGTGTGTGGTGGCGTTTAAGTGTCACCACTTGCCACCAGCGTGGAAGAGGAGGGCTAAAATAGCCACGAGAGGGGGAATCTCTCGATCTGCCTCGAAAGCAGGGGTGGGGAACGTCCGGCCTGCGGGCCGTATGAGGCCCGCGAAATCATTTGGTGTGGCCCTGCCAAGGCTACCACAGGCGGGACTCGAAATTCAATAAATCTAGGAGCAAACCTGGAAAAGCAGTTGCGAGAAGCAATATACCAGCTAACATCACACGCCTCACCAAAGAGAAGCAGTTCCAGCCATCACATTAGGGGTGAGTTAATTAAATGTTTGACCAAATATAACAGGCTAATTTTTTAGTTGATAATTGTGTATGGCCTGCGAATGATGTTATAAATATCCAAATGGCCCTTGGCAGAAAAAAGGTTCCTCACCCCTGCAAGGGGAAGCCCTTCCAGCAGTAGCGGTGGTGAGAACAAGAAATTGCAGCGCTGCACTTTTATATTTGTCTATGACTCGCAGTGTGATGCAAATTATTATTCCAATGACAAAGACGCACGACACTTTTATATTCTAAATCACAAACTATGCACACTGAAATTCAAATATGCATTTACATCTACGGGCTGTTGTGCCAGAATTTAGATAATTTATCGTCGAAAAAAAGGGGGCAATGCATCCAATCTCCAGCTTACGATGTCTGCGGGTGTCGTGATCAATTCATCACCGGAGGTAGCAGCGGAGGTTTTTTTAAAAATATTATTTCATTGGATGCCGCAAAGCCAGAACGTTCCGCGGGACTCGCTGTTCACCGACACAATCCGACCGAGCCGGCGATCCCGGCGAGAGGGAGGGAGGGAGGCAGGGAGGCAGGTCGAGAGGACGGCAAGACACGAAGGGCAGCAGCTTCGCATCCGCTCGCGAGCACACAAGAAGCTCGCGTTTGTCTCCGGGTATTCGCGTCTTCGTAGCGCGGCGTATCCCACCGCCGACCCCACCCTTGAGCAGGCGGGGCGTCTCGCGCACGCCTACGCTGCTTTTCTAGCGTCTACGCATTCTTCACGGCCAGCGTAACGCCAAGCCCAGGCTCCTGTGGTGCTGCTGCTGCTGCCGCTGCCGATGCCGCAGCAGCGTTTGTAAATGCGTTCCGCGACGCACCTCCTTCCCAGGTCTGTGTGCGAAGCATGGTCCTAACTCCACTTTTGGTGAGCGTTACGCTTTGGTATTTTTTTGCGCCACACATTTGCACCGTAATCTATTTGTGCGCGCGCGTGTGTCCGTGGTTAAATGTGGGGAACGGGATCGTAGTGGTCAGCGCCCTGCGCTGCGAACCTGATAACGCGAGTTCGATTCCCGCCCATGGCCAACATCGGTGGCGAATATTTGAACCGGTCCTGGGCCTCCACCTAGGTTGACTCAGACTTAAATGAGTACATGGCACGGTGTGTGAACATCAATTGGCACTAGGAAAGACAAAGACACTGACGTACTGGCCTTCATAGGTGCTCGCTAACAGAACATTCCTCAATAGTGTCTCTAGGCTGTACAGGGGATCTTTATCTTCGTCTATGTTTAAAGACAATAAATCAAGGCTACGTAATGATTTTGATGAATGTACTGGCTGTCAGATATTTATATAAGGCCTGTGCAAACGCAATACATGATGTAACTGGCAATGGGCCGTGCAATAAGGGTGCATTATAAAAGTGTTTAACTGCACATCTTCAACATCTGAGCTTTTCAATGGAACATATTATTGCTGACTTTGGAAACAATGTTAATGTAATCTGAGTGTATTGTGAATTGTGCGTCTGCCCATAAGAGTGCATTCGTTAACAATGATTTACAATTGTGTAAAGAGCATGCTTCACAATGCATATATTCAGGAGTTTGTGATCGGGTGGGATCTTTTGTGTGCTTGGACAAAACTAAGCTGTACATTCAGTTTTGACCATTTAACTCATATGCATTTTTACCCAATTGGTTTATATCTGGACATATGCCAGGTATATAGTCACGTGTCATGGCCAGGAATTACGAGTGTAAACAATGATGATGGGAGGAAACAGAGGCGGTGGAGAAACAGGAGAAAGGGGAGTTAGAGCGAGAGAGAAGGTGCAATTCGGGAGGGAAATGAAATGAGGCATTGACTGATAATTAAGCAATAATGCGAAGACATACATTGAGAGTGGGGCACAAACATAAATTTAAAAAAATATCAATTCACCACGTTCACCATTAACACTGCCTTCACCATAGTAATAATCAACCATGCTCTTTGCACTGCTGGATGGAAGGCCTTCCGCTGCAATGTATCACGATCTAGCACGTGTACAGAGCACGTGCACATGAGCTACTTTCATCGCTCCATCACCGCTCCCTCCTTTGACTGCCACTCAGTCACTCTTCTCGACCGCTGACCATCATCCCTAATAGCGACGTGCTTCTCCCGAGTAAACTCACTTTTCCGAACACACAATGCGATGTCTCTTACTTTAGCATGTGCTCTCATCCACGTGTTCCCATTTTTGTCTTTCAATTCCAAGCGCGTATCTCTCCACGCTTCTTCGCGTGTCGGGTGGTGGCGGGTTAACGACACATTTAATATTTACTCGATCTCACCCACACACACAAAAAAAAACTTGCTTATGGACAACATTGCTCACGAAAGCCTACGTGTTAAACAGGTGAAGACAAATTGCACGAGACTTGCCAGATACAAAATATAACTCACCCCGACGTGCATTGTAAGTAAAATATGTTTGGGGGGGGGGGTGTGGGAGGAAAACGGAGCAAATCAGGCCGAGAGATGAGAATCCGCAATGGCAATGCGGTGTCTGCGCACGATAAAAAAAACTTGCAACCTTCGGGCTCTCGTTAAAACGAGCTCGTGGTACCACCGCACAACGCCTCCCCACCATTTCCCACTCCCTCGAGTGTGACCGATGCAGCGCAGTTGCCTGGAGGTAGGTCACTGCCGAGAACATTCGTCTCGGCCGTGAACGCTCTCCGTGCGTAGCCCCCGTGGTCAATCCAATGACGAATGAAAACCTCCCCCGGGCCGTGTCGGTCATGGAGGTTTGTTTGACCGCACTTCACCGCCCTGGTGAGTGCGGGTTGGTGCAGGAGAGGCCCCAAGACCGATGTGGAACTCACTCGGCACTGATGATGGCCGTGGTCAGGAATTTGGGTTTGCAACATTGTGCGCTAACCACCGTGCAGACACTTTAGCCTACGTGTATATTATTAGGGGGGGGGGGGGGGTGAGGAATAATGAATGCATCGAACCAATTAATACAATTTCTTAATCTCAAAATTGCACGCATTAAATTGCGTGTGTAAGGCATAGTTTTCTGAGTAGTTATGTTGTAAATATAATGGGTTCGCAATGAGAAAAATTGATTCTTGAACAGAATATTTATTGCGAATAGTGACACTTTATCAATCTCTAGGGGGTTGGGGGGTGCAGTGGCAAGCTGAGGATCGATGTCGACTTCAGAATCTTGGACGCCCTTTGGCGGTTTGATGTCAGAGTTATGGAGAGGCACGGTCAAACTGGAATCTTTCCTGGGTTCAGACCTTTAACTTGATGAAAAGGTCTTCTGATGTGGATCGTTTCGCTGGAGAAAGTCTGAACTAAGCCAAGATGAGACCATAGGAAGGCAAAGTGCCCGGATAGCCGGTGAGGTGGGGGCTGTGGTAAGATATGTCGCGATTCCCGAGTGATTGGTGAGTTTGTCAAGCTTCTGCATCGCAATTAACTTCAATAACAATTTTGTGCGTTAACCTTTTGCCATCTCGTTTGCATTATTTCTTATTTGTTGTGTCCCCATTTATATGATCTCGTAAATTATTTGCGACTAAATGTCATAATAATGATAATAGCAGCATATCATCTGCAACTGTAATAATATCATGCAATTTGCACCTCTAATAATAGCGTATAATTTTCACCTACAAACATTGCATATCATTTTAACATCTAATAATAGCATATCGTTTACACCTGCAACACTTAGCATGGAACATTTGCAACCGTGGAGCAGAACAGGGGAGCACAGAGTAAACTGCTGCCCATCAAGATCACGGGAGGGCATCACCAGAAGAAATTAATTAGCTGACGGCCTGTGCCATCAATTGCCGGATGATGTTGCACGTACATTTGCACGGCGCTTGAATAATTAATTCTCACACCCATCGGTTCGATGCGTAGTAATTTGAGCCCAGGAATCGATTTCAATGGATTAAGGTGTTGCTGCAGCTGTTGTTGTTGTTTGTGCTTGAACACCACTGCCGTTGCAGTATCTCAATTCACGTTGGGTGACTTGCACCTGTCCAGAACCTTTTCTGGTGCCTCTTGCTCTCGTATTAAACCGTATTGGCACAGTTATTTGTTTGTTTGTTATTCGCTTGTGTTTTGTTCAATTTGTTAATTGTGAATAATTCCCGAAGCAACATGTATTCGTTCTCTGCAACGTTGATGGTTTTTGTTTTGTCGTTGCTGCTGTGCTCACGCACCGCGCATCTCCCGTGTAAAATAGCCGGACAACTGGCTAAACGGGACCGTCATCTGTGTAAACGTATGTTGTATGTATGTATATTGAACTTCGTTCGCACCGTACGTAGCCAACCGCGCTAATCGGAGGTGCGCGGGGTAGGGGAGAGGGCGACAAACTAAAACGCAAAAAACAGTTCTAACAAATCATCGACTCAACACTCAAGACCCTCTCTGTCCGTTCCGCAGTCCGAGTCTAAGCTGTACAATGCGCTCGAGAAGGAGAGCAGCACACCCTCACACCAGAAGCTCACCAAGAAGGAGACCCTCAAAGTAAGTGGCCGTGACCGAGGCCGCCGCCGACTCGACCGTGCAAGCGCGTTCCGTCAGTGGCCCCGTGCGCGGTTGGAGGTAGAGAGGAGCGACGCTCACAACAACGAGCGGAGCGCCGGGCGGCTAAAACGCAGCAAAGTTGGCACAGTAGGGGGCACGGGTGGTGCATCGGGGCAGTCGTCTCAGTCAGTCGACCCGTGTGGCACCTGCTGGGTCTGTCCCGTGACCTCCTTCCAGCGGGCGTTCGACACCTCACGTGGCACTTAAAGTGCACCTAGCCTGGCTCAAACGTCGTGGTGACGTCACCACTACTTAGGTGGGCGAATGGCGGTTGTTGTTGTTGTTGTCGTTGTTGTGCATGGAGAGCGTCCGGCCGGCCGGCGGCTCGACGATTCGGAGGGCAACCCTTCTCCACGGCAAGGGAAGGGGCGAGCGAGTGCAGCCTGTCAGCGCTAAAGTCGCTCCTCGTTTTTTTTATTCTATAGTTCTTTCGGTAAAGTCACGTAGATAGACAAAAGAATAACAATATAATAATACAAATGCAATTTTTTATTCACTCTATTATCATTTTTTTTATTTCATTACATATTTTTTTTCTCTCTACGTGACTTTACCGAAAGAACCATAGAATGTGAATTTCCTGCAGTCACCAAAGTTATAAGTCCAAATTGCTCCTCGTTCCCGAACGTAAAGGCGGCCTCCCCATTGACACGTTAACGGGGAAAGGGACGTCACGATTGGTCGGCGGTGCTGCAGCCACGCGCGCGCCAGTTCGTGATTTCTCACGCCACGCGCATTTACATTGTCCTTTTAACCTCTTCAACTACTGCACGAGATCCCCCCCCCTTCCACATTCCTCTCTCTCTCACACCCCCCGCACCCGCCCGCCTGTGTGAAAAATCATCTGTGGAAAGAGTAGGGAATGTAATTCGCAAACGCCCTGCAGGGACAGAATTATCTTTACTGATCCTGGGAATGATCGTAGAGAGGTGTCGACGCTTAAACGTGTTAAGCCTTTACGCCTGAATCGTAACAAGCTGTGTTTTCAACGCAAGACGTTTATACTATATGTGAATAATAATAATAATACGTAAAGTGTGAAAAAAAACCTGAACATTTACGCACTATCAATTGAAAGTCGTATTCAACTGTGTTTTTTTCATTGATGTCTAATACAGTCTATACAGTTGATCAACAGACCACATGTGGTGGGGTAAAGTGTGGGTGCTCCCCAACTACTTCAGTGTGGTCAAAATATCCTCTAGGGAAGCTTTCCAGAGCTCACTCTGGTCCACAGCTCACTCTAGTCGAGGTCCTCCCACCTGCAGTAGCTTCACAAAGCAATTGCAGTGTATGCAATTATCTTCTTGGTTCTTTCGGTAAAGTCACGTAGAAGGGAAATAATAAAATAATAAAAATAAAACATAATAAAATAATTCTCACGACGTTTCGGCCACAACGCAAGCAGCCGTCCTCAGGTGAAGACCAGGTCTGTCGGGGAGACAGCGTCTGAATGAGAGCGTCTGAATGAGACGCTGTCTCCCCGACAGACCTGGTCTTCACCTGAGGACGGCTGCTTGCGTTGTGGCCGAAACGTCGTGAGAATTATTTTATTATGTTTTATTTTTATTATTATATGATTTCCCTTCTACGTGACTTTACCGAAAGAACCAAGAAGATGAATCCCTGCAGTCACGAAAGCTTTAAATCGAAAAGTATGCAATCATGTTTCCACATGTAGTAAATGGATAGTTATTCATGGAATTTCATCATGGATAGGTCGGTTTAAAATTACTAAACTATTTAAAGCCCAAATAACCTCATGCAATCTTCCAGTTAATAATACTCACACACATCAGGCCAAACTGTTACCTTTTGATTCACACAGAAATTCTAAGAATGCAGTCAGAATTTGGTAATTTTGAATTCATGTTGCTAGACGGTGGCATGTACACGTAAGTTGCCGACTTGCAGAAAAAAAACGATTCCATTGTGCGCAAACCGTGCTGCTTTGTATCTCTAGACTTTGCAAAACGTTGCACTGGCACACAGATCAATAATTAGATCGTCAATCCAAACACTGCTGCTGGTGCAATAATTCCTGTGCCTGCCCAATTTATCCTGCTATTGACTTAAATGCCTTGCTTAGAAATGAGTGACCTGCAAAAACAAAGAGCTCCGCTTTGTCACAAAAATCAAATTTAGCTAAAGATTTGTAAAAGGGCACTTTTTCTTTCATTACCAGAGCTTATTTGTGCCATGTAGCCTTTCTTGTAAGATTGTCCTTATCTTGGTAGTTCACGATATCGTAAAAAAAAATCCGAAATAGCAACCTAGTTTCAATTGGTATTCACAGTTCAACGTTGTTACCGTGTTTTATTTTAAACCATTTTAATTCGTGAAAACCCTATACAAACATCGCGTCAGATGCACGCATTCGTCTGCTTCGACTTGAAAAAGCGGAGAATGCTGGCCTCCGACTTTGTTTATGCCACGTTGAGTCAATTTGTCTCTTGCAAGTCTAAGGGCAGCAATTGCAGGGCTGCACATATGCAATTGGCAGAGCTGAGCGTATTCCAATCGGGCAGTTGCGAGTCCAAACCCTAGTTGGTGGGTTGACTCAGCCCATCATCCTTCTGGGGTCAATAACACGAGTACCATTTTGTAGAGAAGTCAACAGCGGTTGTCCTACAGAGATACTCCTCCCTGCCATAGGAATGTGGAATTTCCACGACTATCTCAGGGCTTCATATTCTCGGTTCTTTCGGTAAAGTCACGTAGAAGGGAAATAATAAAATAATATAAATATAAAACAATAAAAATTATGTGGATTTCACACCTGATGACGATTGCTTGTGTTGCAGTCGAAACGTCGTGAGAATTTGTATTGTTTTATATTAATATTATTTTATTATTTCCCTTCTACGTGACTTTACCGAAAGAACCAAAAATATGAATCCCTGCAGTCACGAAAGCTTTAAATCAAAATTTATCTCAGGGCTGTAAACGGAAGATGAGCACCGCCTCGTTCTGTGCTCGTTTGAGCAGGAAATCACTTTGACTTTTTTTATTTTATTGTACGTAAATCGTTTTCTTTCCATAACCTTCTCTGAAATGTGCCCAAAGACAAGAGGCGGTGGGGGTTCGGCCCCCGCTGTCAAACTCTCCCGATACTGAGAGACGGGAAGCAAGCAGGTGGTATTGTGCAATTTGCAGCGAGGGGGTGGGGGGGTGAGGTGCTGGCCAACATTTCGGGGGCAGGTCCTGGCAGCCCCCAGCGGGCCTCACTGACTTCTCACCGCAGGTGCAAAAGAAAAACTACAGGCAGGAGAAGAAGAGGGCCACTAAAGAGATGCTCAGCACACTCAAAGACCCAGCCGTGGTCATTCTCTCCGACTGGCTGAAGGTGGGTGCAGGCAGCTCGTTAAGCATTGTGCACGAATGTCGGTGATTTATAGTTATATATCTTTAACTGCCTATATATATAACACATTTGGTAGTTCACCATGCATAAACTCCGCAGATTAAAGTTCAAGTTCATGTTCAAGTTCATTTATTAGGTATAGCCCTGTGAGCCATTCGGCTCTTAAATCGGGTGCAACCGCAACAAACAAAAAACTAAAACATGAACAAAAAAACATCTTAAAGTGAATATGTGACTAAGTGCAAACAGAAAAGAAAGACAGCAAAATATTGCAGAAAAAAACACCGTATAAACTCAGCACTCCTGGGTCCAAAGATGGGGGGCGTATATGGTAATATTGTTTCACCTGTGAAGAGGAGATTGAGATGGTTAAGCAGGATCTTTATTTCCATATTCGGGACATCCTCACACACCTGGATAATTCCTGGAGATGTAACATCTCATTTGCAAGTCCCGTTTATGTGTCCATGTAAAGCCCGTTTGTCAATCCACTGCTGGATGACGGGCTGCCGTGTGGGTTTTATTGGTAGTAAATAACCACGCTGGTCAGTGCAGGTTGGCGAAGACGAGAAGCGTATATGTGGGAGCATAGAAGTACATGAGAGTACAACTATGTTCCTTTCTCCATTCCCCTCTGCTGCCCACATCGTAGCCCCCGATCTGATGCAAGGTGGTCACCCATCCAAGCACTACCCAGGCTCACACCTGTTTAGCTTCTGAGAGCTAACACGATTGAGCACATGTTTGTAAGCAAGAGTGACTTTAACTCCTCTTGGCTCCCACGGCTTAAAAGTGCCCTCCTGAATTCTCAAGAAGTGGGAGGTAAAGTGTAAAGGGCTCTCAGGTTTGTGCTGATCGGCATTCAAGTGGCTTAACTCGCCTTCCCCTGTGGCATTGCAGCAGCAGGATTGTTTTTTGTAATGTCATTCACGAAACACGGAGACATTTTGCCAGCACACGCTCATTTGCATCCATTATTGTAGCTGTAACAAAGGGCCCTTTAGATTAATTTCAATTTGGTGTTGTGTACTTACTCAAGTATTGTATTCATTATATTTAAGTGTTGATGCATTTCTAATTGTGGGTTAAGCTTCTTTTCATAAGAAGAATAAATCAATGTTTTGGACAATCCTGACAGCAGAAAAAAACTTCGGAAAGTAATGTTGTACATTCCTGGGTAATGTGCCTGCCTAGCAAGAAAGAACTGGGTCAGTGTTCACAAGCCTCTGCGCTGGAGTCAGCAAACTGTCAGTAAACCGTCTCAAGTTATTTATTTTACTTCAAACATTTCCCAGAGGAGTCCATGGAAAATAAATTCCAATATTTCAAGGAAAACATCAAATGACACCAAATTAGCCAGGTTTCATGAGACACAATGTAGTTTCCTTTAACCAAATAAATATACATTAAGGACATTTTGTTCACTAAAAATTGTGTTTATGCAACCCGACCTAGATTCTCTTCAGGACAAAAAAGGTGTCTACACATACACTCATAAAATGATGCTGACATTGATTCTGATTGTGATGATGATGATGACTAGAGGTGGAACGATGCATTGGTTATTATTGATTAATACGCTAATGATGCAAGCATACAATTGTGTGCAAGTATTGATATTTTAGCAGTGTGTATGTGTTGAACGCATTTTGGTTAAAAGTGACGCTGCAGCCATTAGAGGCGATACCGTTCCCCACAAGGAAATTTATTCTTGGGTTGACCCATGAACTTGAATCTCGACAATTCATGTAAACATCGGGGACAGTGGAGGATGAATCGTTCCATCCCTAATGACGACCATGACAATGACTATGATGATGATGATGATAGGGTTGCCACCACTGAAGTACACACAATGGGAGCATATCATAGACCTAACAATATCTCACAATACCGGAACGTTGTATCATTACGCAACTGACAAAAAACCAGAAACGTTTAACTGCCCGGGACAAAATTACAGGTTTCCTCGCACAGCAGCGACAATACAACAAGAGGACAATCCTGAGCAAAACCACAAAC
This sequence comes from Lampetra planeri, assembly GCF_965212315.1. NCBI lineage: Eukaryota > Metazoa > Chordata > Hyperoartia > Petromyzontiformes > Petromyzontidae > Lampetra > Lampetra planeri. The sequence continues at coordinate 8,548,508 of NC_136122.1, read as the reverse complement.
AGGTGACAACCCACGCCGCCGACGATGACGACGAAGACCAGATCTGACGCCGGGCGATGTCGCCCTGCCGCCCCGCAGATCCGAGGTTCTCTGAAGAGCTGGACCAAGCTCTGGTGCGAGCTCAAGCCCGGCGTGCTGCTGCTGTACAAGAGCTCTAAGCACGGCCAGTGGGTGGGCACCGTGCTCCTCAATGTGTGCCAGATCATCGAGAGGCCCTCCAAGAAGGACGGCTTCTGCTTCAAGCTCTTCCATCCCCTGGACCAGTCCATCTGGGCCATCAAGGTGCGGATATTCATAGGGGCTTGTCTTGTTCATTCTCTCACCTGACGTACCACGTGCAACTGCACGGCCCGTAAGAGATATGTGCTCCGCACGTTCAGGAGACCCAGCAGTCGTCATGCGGCCCCACTGGCTGAAGGTGGATGCAGGCCGCTGATGAGCGTGTACCTGTACGGCCCCTTTTGTCAATGCCGAATGAGGGCCTCCGCACGCCATGCAGGTCGTGGGCGTTCGTCGACCATACTATTGGCACACTCGTCAGCGTGTGGGTTCCTGTAATGTGTAAAGCACGTACCGATACTTGCCGTATGCATCACGGTCTATGTGACCGTGATTGTAACGAAGACCTGCGCTGTATGACATCTGTACCGTCGTAAGGCACCCGTGAAATATAGCCCAAGCGCTTATTAGGCCCTTCCTGCTAAAATAAACGAAAGAAACCTGTTGGGGGCCATCCATTGAGTAGGTACGCAAAAATCTGTCAAAACTTGACCCCTCCCCCCCTCCCTGTACGCACGCGGACTTTTTACACCCCCGCCCCCCCCACCTGCGTACGTTGGCCTGACGCACCCCTCCCCCCCAGAATCCTATAGAACGGCCGATATTTAATCCACGCAGAAACGATCAAGGATTAATAATATTAACGTGTTAAAGCAAACAGATCGTCCACCGCCGGCTGCATTATTATTATCGAGGCTTCACCCCCCCCCCCCCCCACGTTTCCTATGTGTACATTGTCAGTAGACCCCCCATACGCAAGCGTACGCATTTGGGTTAACCCCCCTCCATGCGTAAGTACTAAATGTACGGCCCCTTGCGGTGCGCAGGCTACGGTGATGTATTCTACGTTCCAAAGTTTGGGTTGCATGGCCACATTCGCACTCCTGTTGCTTTCGTCTTTAACTTTCCATCGATGAAGGGGACGTGCTGCATCGGCCTGTTGATCTTCCGATGTGGTTCATGGTCACACCACCGGTGCTTTCGAGGCATGTCAAAGCCAGGAGGTGCAACGTTTTGGGCTCGAATGAGGCGTTCTGGAATAGCTCGTGGTGCGTGCTTGCTACACATCATGTATGCAGCGCATATGCATATTTATCTCTTCATTTATTTAACTCCTGCACGTAGACATAGTTCCTTGCAGCTTACACAAGTGCACTTTATTGAATAATTGATTTTTGTCTGAAAATAGCTTTCATTCCCACAATGGAACAGTGCATAGTGCATTTATAAACACAACCTGAACAAAAACGAACGCCAGACAAGTCAACTCTTTTTTTCACAACCAATGCTTGGGAGGCCCTTGAAACATTCATTTGCTCTCTTTTCATAGATCCTTTTTTGTCTGAGATCCTACACAATGCGCCCATCACTAAATCACCCAGAGGGCGGCCGTCTTTAAGGCTGAGCGGCGATGAGCATGGACAGAGCTTTGGTCGGGGATTCAAACGCACAACCAGGAGCTGCTACGGCTTGCAGAGTTACGTGGTTCGCAACAGAGGGCGGTGCAGCAATATCCATTGTTGTACTGCGATACGCTCTCAGGTATATGCTCTCAGCCGTAACAAAGCCGTGTTGACGAGCAGGGTAAATTGCAGTCAAATTTCCAGCACAACCCGCACGGTGTGAGGAGGCCCTCAACCGGCAGTGGACTGGCAAAAATAAAAATGGTGGCTTGTGTTAGTTACAGGTACGCAATTGCTGCTGGTGTTGACTGTGCAATTACTTCTCACCAGGGCCCGGAAGGAGAGACGGTGGGAGCTTTAACGCAGCCCTTCCCCAGCAGCTACCTGATCATACGAGCCACCTCGGAGTCTGACGGTGCGTATATCTCGACGGACAACCAGCCGTCGGGACATGTGTTCGAACAGCAAAAGCGTCTGCAAAGCATGGGCGGTGCATGAAACCCGTCTTTAATGAATCATCGAAGAGCTTGGAGCACCAGATTGGGTTAAAAGATGACGTCACCATGCTGCTCTATTTAAGACCGGGAGCAAGTGGAGGGCCTCACCATTGTGGCAAAATTTCCTGATGATGCTGGATGTAATTACCAGCGAAACGTTGTACTAAAAATTTTAAATGATGTTGATTCGCCCTTCAACACACCAGTGGGCTAAAGTAGTGAACTATTTGTCTTTTGTAAACGTGACACATTTTCTACTGTTTGGCCGTGTCGGGTGGTGGAGGGTTACGACACATTTATAAATAACGCAATCTAACCCAAAAACCTTTATTATGAATGAATTGTAAAATGATTTTTTTAATTGCACAAATAATGTCGAAAAATGAGAGAACACACAAGGTTTGCTGCTCGAAGAGCACGTGGTAGACCTGGAGGCCCAAGGGCATGGGTTTTGCCAAGTGCTCTGCTCGTGGTGACCTTGTGACCTCTCGCTGAGTTCGGCTTCAGTAGCTTTTGCTCTACACGGTCTGCTTGAGTGGGAGCCGGTAGACAGATTTTCTAAACTATTTATATTTTTCCAGGTAAGGCCCACTGAGCTATGTAGTTATTTTTCAGAAGCGACCTGGCTACAAATGATAGCTCAACGAAGTGGCTTATCAGGTGGAGATTTATAGCAGCTAAATACTCCAAACGCGTGTTTATTCTCAATGTGGAGGGAAAAACCGGAATATAGAGCCATCAAGGGTCCAGATCGAACCCTCGACCTCCTGCATACGAGGCAAGGAAGTTACCATCTTAGCCCCAGCCACCCTCTGCCGTGCGTGGCAGGGCCAGAATGTGTTTCCCGATTGCATTTGTGAACACTTGAAAAACAAGTTTGGAAATGAACATTGGTGCTGTCCGGTCGCCTTTTAAAACCTCAGCTCAATGCATCCACAACAATGGTGTCCTAAATTTGATATACATATATGTTTTCTTTAAATGCGTCAAAGTGTTTCAGCCAAGTAGGCTGAGCAGGGTTTCGTGCGTGAGAGCTGTCTGCGACGCTCCGAGTCACGTAACAGTTGTTCAAATTGTATTCAATATTTTTTTTTCTTTCGCGTGGTATTTTTTTTTACCGTTCCATCTGCGTTGTGTCTGTTGTGTTCTGTCTCCTTTGCAGGTTGGCTTACATGTACCATTGGCATATAATTCTGTATATAATTTGCCAAAGTCATGAATACATGAATTATCCTCACACACGTTATCCAATGTGTGTATAGTCAGGGTGGGAATCCGTTTTGAATCATTTGATGCATTATTACATATTTATTTGCTATACACAAACCAAAAATCTTGAATAATTCATGATTTTTGTTTATTTCTTAAATGTGTGTATATTAATTACAATACCACACATACAGGTGTTTTCAGAATGATTCTTTACACAAATTGTCTGGTGGCTGAAAGGAATGTATCTGTCAACTTCGTGAAGACTGGCTCAGCATTGCAAGCCACAGATCTTTTCAGCTATTTAGATACCCAATTCGGGTTGCCACCTCTGAGCTGAAGAAAAAAGCATGAACATGTCATGGGACGAATATCTCACAACACGGGAAGAGGAGTGAGTGGCTCACTATTACGTCACGGGGAAGACTTAGGATATTTCCCAGGGTGGTCACCTCATCCAGATGGCAATCCTGGGAAAACCAGGACAAGTGTTGTTAACCCTACACCGAACCCAACTCTTTGTGAACCGATGCTTGGTCCATTTCTCTGAATGCTACGGGCACTGTTTGGCTCATTAGGGCATCGCTGGAGAGCACTGACAGAGCCAGTGGGGGATGGGGGTGGCACGTGCCCCCCCAATGATCCAATCGAAATCCCAAATTTCGATCGGATAATTGGGGTTAATTAGTCATAAATCGGAATTTTGCGACCCCCACTGCCACTGTGTAGCATATTATTATGTGCCAGGGACTCTATGAGATGATAGGACAAGAGTCTGAGTCCATAATTGGCAATAAGTAACGGCAAAGCAGTTATAAGTGACTCACAGAATTGTGCGCAGTTGCATATACAGTACACAACTTCCCTGAAGGCATTCACCTTCAGCGAGCGCGATGCCGATCACACAACACGGTTCGAATTCGACCCTCGATTGATGGTTGCGCCATCGTCGCACACGCGTCGAATAAAAAGCACGGGACAAGTCCTTACTAACAACTCCTCTATCATTTTTCATTGCTGGAAGGGCTGCCCCCCCCCCCCTAACCTGAAAATCCTAGCTCCGCCATTGCGTGAGAGTGCACAGTGCAACTGCCTGCTGAAATAACGAGCACAAATCTTTCATGGCTGCCCCGTACACAGGGTCGGCAGAGAAGTGTTATACTCGAGCCTACAAATCCGCCAAGGTTGACATGTACACACAGGGCGGAGGAGCGTATGCTTGAAGCCAAGCACATTAAGGCACATCCCCATACAAGCAGTCCAGCATATTAAAGCGGTTCCTAAATGATGTGTCCTCTGGTCACCCATTAAAAAAGGTCCCCTGCACCAAGTCAAGACATTTTGGCTTAAGTCGCTCAGCCAGCAAATGGACTATGGTGTTTATGCGGTCAGCATTGCCATGCCAACTGCTGCCTCTCTGCCTCACGGAACCTGCCGTTAAGTTGTGATGTTCTCTTCATGATAAATCGGAGATGGCGGTTTCGATGCTCTCTTGGGGCTGAGTGAAATGCATCTATGGATGGCTTCAAATTGTCTCTTAAGTAAAAAATGAAGGTGCTATCAGTGGGCTGCAGACACAGTTGAACCCAATCACCCCATATTGAAAGCTCTGTTGATGGTAATCTTTTGATTCCATCCATTGAAAAGCTTGGGAATTACTATGGATTTAAAACTGTGTTTTGCCACCCATATTATCCGTTATGAAGGCCTCATTTTATCACTTGAGAAGAATTGCCAAAGTGAGATCCATTCCCTCCGATGAAGATGCTGGGGTGTTGGTTTTTGTAATTTCTCAGCTTGATTACTCGAATGCTCTGCTGACCTTTCCGATTACGAACACAGTGGCTCCAACTGCTTCAAAATGCTACAGACGCAGTGCTCATCGCATACTGCATTCACAGCATCACACCACCACTGAAATCACTCCACTGGCTTGCTCTCAATTTCAGGACCGACATTAAAAATTCTGATAGCTACTTACGAGGCCCTTCGTGGTCTTGGGCCTTCATATTTCCAGGAAGTCCTGACACCGTACTCTCCAGGTCGCCTGCATCGAGATCAATGAACGCTGAATTATTTGGTAGTTCCGGGAAGCCGTCGTCTAAAATTTGGAGGGGGCAAGGGCATTTTGTTCCGATGCTCCCTGCCTCTGGAACGCTTATTTCAAGTCATATCAGAAATTCTGGCACAGCCGAATATTATTTTATACCTACGTGACTTTACCGAAAGATCCAAAGAGTACAACCACATATGTGGAAATCAAATTTTAAAACAATATTGGTTTGAATTAGCTTGTTTTTTTTACTGGATTGATCGGCCAATGGATTTTTTTTTTATTATTTTATTGTAAAGTGCTGTAGGATGCTCTTCTTGAAGAATGATATATTAAAAGAAAATGTTGTATCGTGATATTGTATCAGTATTTCTCAATCTCCCACCACTGTCACAGTTAGATTTATTTTGCAATTATATTCCATTTGTGCTACGAAGCATCGTATATCATGAGAAAAATTAAATTTCGATTTAAAGCTTTCGTGACTGCAGGGATTCATCTTCTTGGTTTGTTTCGGTAAAGTCACGTAGAAGGGAAGTAATAAAATAATTAAAATAAAACATAATAAAATAATTCTCACGACGTTTCGGCCACAACGCAAGCAGCCGTCCTCAGGTGAAAACCAGGTCTGTCGAGGCGACAGCGTCATTCGTGACTTTACCGAAAGAACCAAGAAGATGAGAAAAATTAATTACGTGAAGCTTTCGCACAGCAGCCCTTCACCCCGTCTTGTACAGAACAATCCAAGGAAGCAGATTTCCACGTAACTTCTTCCGCGGCCCCTTCAAGCGATTTGGTTTACCCCACACACTCGGGCTGCATTCTCACACACACGTCCCGCCACAGAGAGATCTTCATCCCACAACAATCAAATTGATAGTCTTAATTCTCAAGAGATGGAATTTAGGCAAATTCAGTGACAACCCAAATGAAATGGGATGGGTGGGTTTTTTAGTTTTTTATTTTCTACTCAGTCATTGCGGACCAGACAAAGATCATTGACTCTCACTACACTTGACAACTCAATTTAACAATGGGCATCTGAAACCCAAACTCAAACTCAGGTTCTCAGCAATACCGGCTCAGCGTTTTGACCTCTGGACCAGCCGGCCAGGGGCACATCCACAAATGTGAAAGTTGAGGCTGTCATAGCAGAAAATAATTCCCAGCGGCGATTGGTCACACGTGTGAGTTCTGCTGAAGCACAATTTTTTTTAATTTACCCAACTACTCGCTCCTGACTAAGTACTGAGCCTGCTGTTCTTCGGCCGCTGTGTATTTAAAGGTTCGACCGTCAGCGTATTCAGCTTTTATGTCACTTTGTTGAAGTGTGAAAGATGCAGCATTAAAAATAACACGATGCCCGTTCAAAACCTTGTGGGTGTCTCTTAGCCACTTATAGTCCACGAGCCCAGACCAGATTAACTTTTCGATTCCACCTCAAGATGGCATCACATTCGTGGTTCCAATTTATTTTCTGGCAGTGGACTGTGATAACCATTTGAAATGCGTGCGTTATCAAGCAATCCACTATTCTAGACTTGAAGCTTTCGTGACTGCAAGGATTCATATTCTTAGGTTTTTTCGGTCAAGTCACGTAGGTAAAAATTTAAAATTAATAAAAGTAAAATAAAATAAATTTCTTTTATTATTATTATTAAAATGGAATACATTTACTTTATTATTATTATTTTTATTTCATTTTACTTTTATTAATTTTAATTTATTTTTTTACCTACGTGACTTTACCGAAAAAAACCTAAGAATATCAATCCACTATTATTAGCCATTGCGGTACCTGTACTGGAGTTTTGCTACCTTAGCCTGCCCAATTTCTGCTCTGGGCCTTGGACTACATCGACACATGTCGGGACATCGGTGAAAAAAGAGCTCTGGAGCTCATCGAATTCCTCCAGTGTAAATACATATTCTGATTCTGAGTGGTTGGCCACCCTCGCCGGCCCACCACACCCGCTGCTCTATGGCGGTTGATCACGGCTAGCGGTGGCTACGAACGTGGCCCGTAATCCAGCAATGTGGAGGCAGTTGTCAGTTGCTGGATCACCGCACAAGCGTTGTGAAAATCCATTCCCCGCGTGCGTCGAGCGGGTACCATGCCAGGGCTCGCCAGGAGAAGGCATTCCAGCAAAGCTTGAACTGTACTTCTCACCTGTTCCATCTGTACAAGACGTAACGTTACTCCGGGTGCTCCGGTTTCTTCCGACATGTAGAATCTCATATTCTTGGTTCTTTCGGTAAAGTCACGTAGAAGGGAAATAATAAAATGATAAAAATATAAAACAATACAAATTCTCACGAAGTTTCGACTGCAACACAAGCAATCATCATCAGGTGTGAAATCCACAGCAAAAAAATTTGAAACAAAAAATCAAATTTTGTGTTGCAATTTTTATTATTTTATTGTTTCCCTTCTACGTGACTTTACCGAAAGAACCAAGAATATGAATCCCTGCAGTCACGAAAGCTTTAAATCTAAATGTATAATCTCATTAATTGGCAGATAACACCTCAATATGTAGAGGACTGCAGAGCTTGGGCGAGGTGGAGGGTGTGGCGGGGGAAATTGGCATCGGCTCACCGCCCGTCTGTCTTTCCCGCTCGTCCGCTTGTAGGCCGTTGCTGGATGGACGCGCTGGAGCTGGCGCTGCGCTGCTCCAGTCTGCTCAAGCGGACGATGGCGCGGGAAGGCAAGGACGTGGAGAAGGTCGTACAGGCTGACGGCACCCTGCTGGGGCTGCTCCGCACTGGGACTCTGCACGACGGCTCGCAGTACGACCCCCACTTTTGAGACGCGGCATGGCGCGGCATGCCGTATGTATGCACCATATGTTTGGCACCGTACGTGGCCAACCGTGCTAATCGGAGGTGCGGGGGAAGGACAACAAACTAAACGCAAACTAATGTAATTCCAAACGTGCCTCTCTCCATGCTTCTTTGCACAATTCTAGTTTTTGTTCTGTTTTTTTTTGCTAATGACCGAGTTTCTGAATGATACCTCATAGCAGGCAGTGATTAATACATTTTTCCCCCGGGTACGATGGGTACGTTACTTTTCACTGTCAGCTTCAGCTTTCCAGAAGCACTCCAACCTGCGCTAGCCTGCCTCTTTTATTTCCCCATTTTGATATCGAGTCTGCCTTCAGTAGCCATCCAAGGTAGCAAATAATTCTGCTGTGTGTATGTTGAACTTCTTTCGCAGCGTACGTAGCCTACCGTGCCAATCGGAGGTACAGGGGAAGGGCAACAAACTAAAACACGAAAGCAGTTTTATAGAAATTAGTTTTAAAAGTGAATAGCTCCAGTGGCTTCCTAATATCGGAAGGAAGAGTGTTCCAGACAGCTGGGAAAGCACATCCGACCGTGGCATCCGTTGATCCATTCTCTCCGCTCTATTTGCATTCACAGTCATTGTGCGATTATCGCGGTTTGCAAACTGTCCACAGATTAACAGAAAATAACTTACGGTTAATCTACTGCTGTATGAAGGCCACCTACGATGAACACGGTTGGCTACGTGCGGTGCGAAAGAAGTTCAAGTCCAACCCCACACTGTGTCGTCGCTCACGGGGGTTGTTTGACTGTGACGTATTTAAGCACGCCGATTCGTGCGAGTTGCTCAACAAGGGTGCAGCACTGGCTCAGATATCGCTCACCAACGATGTTGGCCGTGGCGAGGGATTGAACTCAGATCAACAGTTTCATACCGCGGTGAACTAACCGCGACGCTATTACTCGGGCCCGTTTAAAAATGGTGACAGTCCCCACATCCTGCCTGCCAAAGGCAGTAAGCCCACTACAGGCCACTCGCGGTGTGGCACGGCCATTGACGACGACGACGACGTCACCAAGCCCCCCGTCTCACCATCTTCCATCCAGCGGCACATGCAGGAAGTTGACAGTCGGTACAGTAATCGATGACTTAATAGCCCGGCTCGAGTGGAACACCACTGCAGATGTATGCACGTTAAACTTCTTTCGCACCGTAAGTAGCCAACCGTGCATGATACACTATCAGCCGCCGTGGGATTCTGACACAACTACGGGAATGGCAACGTGGCCGAGCGGTCGTGCGACTGCCGCTCATTACAAGGGCTTCATCGTCCCAAGTCACCGTGTCGCGCCAACCCCGGCAATGCCCTCCCCCCCCCCCCCCATCCTCCCACCTCGCCTGCCCTCCCTCCCCTGTACTGGGCTTGGCCAGGACACATGAGAGCGAGGCGACGCAGACGCACCTCACGGACGTGGAGGGGGTGTCCGACAGGTCGGACAGCGACGGGGACGAGGGCGCGCACAGCGAAGACAGCGACTCGGACACGTCGGAGAGAGCCGACGACAGCATCAGGGGCAGCGGGCGGCTCAAGGAGACTACGTACTGCCAGCAGACCGACGAAGAGCTGGGCCAGGTGAGCCTCCAGAGATGGCGGCACCACCTCTCCTGGTGTTTTATTTTCTTCTCCCCGCCCCCCCCCCGATAATTGTGCTCTTGTTGAGGTGGCTGTCCTGGGAAATCTGTGAGTCTTCACAGGACACGAAAATATTAAGTTTTCTGTCAGTGGCCGTTGCCTCCTCTTCTCGCATTGCGCTACGAAGAATGGCCACTTCTGAAAATGTTGCTAATTATGTATTTTTTTTACTTTTTCTGATTTACGAGCACCTTGTTATCTGCACGTATGCATGTTTAACTTTTTGCACACCGTACGTAGCCAACCCTGCCAATCGGAGGTGTGCGGAATTTGTCCTCGCGCACCACTGCCAACGCAGCAGCAGCAGCAGCAGCATCACCGAATAATGACGATGATGATGCCCAGTGGTCAATTCTCGGTCCGTGACGACGCGGCAAATGCTTTGCGGTCCCGCGCAGGTGGGGGAACTGTCGCAGATGGAGGAGGTGTCGGAGGAGCACAAGGGTCTCATCTGGGGTCTCATCAAGCAGCTGCGGCCAGGCATGGACCTGTCGCGCGTGGTGTTGCCCACCTTCGTGCTGGAGCCGAGGTCTTTTCTGGACAAGCTCTCCGACTACTACTACCACGCCGACCTGCTCTCGCAGTGAGCCGCCCGACTCGGCGACCCGGCCAATCCCTTGCGCGCACACCAAATGCTCGCAGAAGTCCCGGCACCGTCGCTTTCGTTGTCCCTTTGTGCCGTGTCGTTGCTCCGGAGACCGGGAGATCGACGGTCGACGTTCGGTCGCCGCATTGGCGCCGTTCGTCGTGATTTCTCACTGAACAGAGTGGGCCGCGTGAAGGCTGCCATCATCCACAGCGAAACACTCTCCGCTGCTCCTGACGCGGCTATCTGGCATGACCACCTGGGTGTGAAATCGTAGTCGTTGCTCTGCATCTACATCAGCCGCACAGAAGAATGAGAAGATTGTCCCTTTTTCCACCGGCACATCCGAGCCGAGCTGGCGAAGGGCCCTCAAGGTAAGGAAGGGTGATTTTCCACTGGCTATTAGTCATGCCAAGCCAGAACCAAACTGCGATATAGGCTGGCCTCACAAAAACATTTGAATCTACCTCGGGACCAATCAGGGCCAAGGGGCGGGACTAATGACGCAATCATTGCATGTGACGTCAGTCAGTACACTGTGAGGACACGGTGTCGCCGCGTCGTTGATATGACGTCACGCATCACGTGTGATGCCAGCGTGGCATGGCTTGGCTTCTGCAGTGGGAAAAGCAACCTGCTCCTCCTGACCTACGACGGCCTAGCTTCATACAGCCCTGGAATGGCTTGGATGTGCCAGTGGAAAAGGGATACAAGACTACTGGGAACCAGGCTCTGCCAGCCCGGGAACATCCCAGCTTTGGCCGCAGAAACAACAGCAGGGTCCAGATTCCCCGATGATCACGGTCGACTACGTATGGTGCGATAGAAGTTAAACGTACATATATTCATACAGATCCGTGTCCCTGTGCTCCATGAATCATGGTACGCCATGGGATCACCCCCTCCCCTATGTCCCACCCATCCCCGCACAACAACGCCCACTCTGCCAGGCACGTAACAATGCTGCGGATCACGACACATGTACAGAACCCCAAGCATGGGATCGGGTTGCACGAGCTTGGCTTGGCAATTGAAAAACAAAGGATGCAGGTGGCATCTCAAATTTTATCTCGTTAAGGCCACTCCCATAGCCTGTGACCTGCGTAAGAAACCAAAGTAGAGGGGGCTGTGGATGCAGCCATGAGCAAGCAGAGCGATCAATGACCAAAGACCTTCAGTAGCTGGGCATCACTTGGTAAAGGCCACATCGATGATGGATGACCGGACACCGATGGCGACGTTTGTGCGCAACGCAAGTTGGCAACCGGGCTGAATGCAATCGGCGTCACTTTTAAAGATAAAGTGCAGCACAGATCTCTAACCCTGCCTTTTGGGGGTGGGGGTGGTCATGGCTGCAAGCTTTGAATTCGTTTAATCTGGGATAACTGCCCTTGGAATGGGAACTGCCCAGTAAACATGGAACGTTAAGCCAATGTTGGTACATCAGCTTCAACCACATGCCAATGAATTTTGATTTAAGGCTTTCGTGACTGCAGGGATTCATATTCTTGGTTCTTTCGGTAAGGTCACGTAGAAGGGAAATAAAATAATATAAAACAATAAAAATTCTCAAGATTTGTGAGAATTTTTATTGTTTTATATTATTTTATTTACCTTCTACGTGACTTTACCGAAATAACCTAGAATACACATGCCAATGGTGGCTCGATGTTGCATGTTTACTGGATATTGGATCCAGCCCGGTACGAGTACCGAGCCAGCTCGCTCACTCGTTGCCATGGGGATGCGGCCTCCGTGGCTTTGCGAGATTCAGTTAAGACGTTTAGAGCGGTGCGGGTTGTTTTGTTTCACCAGAGCGGCATTGGAGGAGAATGCCTACGGCCGCATGAAACAGGTGGTACAGTGGTATCTCTCCGGCTTCTACAAAAAACCACAGGTACTCGAGAAAAGGCCCACCATGAAAATGTTGCGGCGCATGTCGAAGCGAAATCTATCACGAAAAGTTATATTTTCGATCAGATGTATAAGCAAAAAAAATAAGTGTTACAAGCGCGATTCAAGACGGCATGCGTGTATACTTCAGACGAAAAACATCAGCTATGTCCAATTCCAGTCCAGTAAACAAACGTGAATTCCACATTTTCATAGCAGGGCTCCTGTCTCTCCATAAGATGTATAATTAGACAAAGGGATACAGAGTTTACATTTAGTATAGTGCACGCTCATGTCACTAAGAGCCAATTTAAACCGGAAGATCCTTATTTCAAGGGAGACATCTGCCAAAATATGTATACTGCAAAAGAGCAATTTCAATCTATAAACAAAACACAATGGGAACCTTATGACACAATTAGGAAGAAAAAAGTTACCATATTTAACTTATTCGCGTGAAGAAAATTACGTAATATTAACTACCGAACAAAAACATTAATATTTTTTTACATATAAATCGATAATTGAGATATATATATACACCACAAGCAGTCAATTGTTGTCTTGACTGCTCTGAGACTTGCTCTACCACACACACACACTAAGTCACCCTAATGAGACAGACTCATATTAGGCTGCCGCAAACACTGTTGTGCTCGATAAAGCTGCAGTCCATCAACATGTCACCCTGCTGTGCGGAGTCCGCACCGAGGGAATGCTGAATTGTGGTTTTTCCTCTATTTAAAAGGGACCAAAGAAGCCTTACAACCCAATTCTTGGAGAAACTTTCCGATGCATGTGGTACCATCCCTCCACCGACAGCAAGACCTACTACATCGCTGAACAGGTATCATTGTTTATCTACTTATGGACGAATGCCTCCTCACGACGTCACCATCCTTCATCGTCGCCTGATGCCACGTTACATCTCACTTCACATCAGCACATCAGCTGGTCTCGTAACTCCTTCACTTTGACGGTCACCCCCTTGTGGGCATGTTCTCTCCTTTGGCCGCAATTTGCATCAATTGGCCAGCGTGCCTTCTATATGGTGCCAAGGTTGCGAGATGTTAACTACCTCACCTGGTATACAGGAGGCTGTTGGTTCGATCCCGTTCCCGACACCTATATTTGGAGTTTGCATGTTCTTCCCGTGGTCGCGTGGATTTTTCGCCGGGTTCCCCGGTTTTTCCCTCCACATTTAGAAACGTGCGTTTAGAGTATTTGCCTGCAATACATTTCCACGTGATAAGCCACTTCGTTGGCCTATCATTTGTGGCCAGGTCGCTTCTGAAGATCTCTATAGCTCAGCGGGCCTTACCTGGTTTTAGTGTAGTTTTAAGTCAGCTCCATACTAAATATGTCTGCGAGTTGTGTTTTGTTCCCTGATCCATGTGTTGCTCTGTCTCTGCAATTCCAAACCTGCATCTCCCCCATGCATATTTAACAGCTGTTGTTCCCTTTGAATCATAATATTTTGTCTAGTGTCCGTGTTTGATCATGGACACGGTAAATAATAAGCAGTTAGTGCGAGCGGAAATTTGCACTTAATCATTTAAACTCTATTGATTCTCACTTTAATCATTATATAATCACAAGAGTGCTTATGACCTATGAATAGCTAACCCATATAACTAATCGCAAAATTTGTATAATGTCCTGTCATGGTGGATTGTGGGTAATTAAATATTAATTAAATAACATGTTTTGGTCTACCAGCCTATGAGTCTCCATTGGACCAATGTTTACTGGAATGGGCACTGGCTTAGTGACCAAAATGTTATTTCAGTATTACATGATCAACACCTCCTTGCTGATTGTTTTTTAAAATGTAACTGATAAACACACACATAGATACCACCGTCTCAAAACTGTAATGCTGTCCTAATACACTCTGCCTGTCTGAACGTTTGTGCTGTGAAGAAGTGCTATTGCCCGAAACGCCGCCTCTGAAATGCTGTTTTTCTTTTTAAGGCCACAGTGTCTTTGACGAATGTGTCGAGTTGTTTATAAATCCTTAATATTAAGTTCAGTTGCTCGCTTGCGCGCTTACGACCGTGCAAATCTTTCGGTCGTTTTTTAACCCACTTCCCGTGATCCAATCGAGCTGACATTTTGCACACAGACTCGTTGTGCGTGACAATTTATTTTCGTGAATTTTTTTTCCCAAAATCTTACACTTTTTAGGAAAAAAATAAATATATTTAATTACCAATTGCTTAATGGTGGCAGGCAATCATCTGACCCATAAGTGGCAGCCATCTCAAGCCAGAGGACGAGAGGACTCTAGCCGCCACGCATATAAAGGATTTATAGTGAAAAACTTTGTTTTTACGGGTTAATTTTTTATATTTCATATAAATGCTGTAATTAATCTCCTCCATCCAAAACGGCGCCAGTGCCTGCACGACTCACAAACCTAGCTCCGCCCACCCCCAGGGGGTACGTCTAATGTGCGTGCGATGAACGGCATTGGGATGTATAATGGAGAGGGTGTCCTTGAGAAGAGTTGACAATGCACGAATTTAGCCGGCTTTTGATTGCGCGGATGGAGACGGTGAATTGTTATGCTCCCTCTGGATTTTTCTGTTGCGCGTAGTCACTTTAAGATACTCCACTCTTTGGCTCTTCCGGTAAAGTCACGTAGTTTGAAATAAAATCAAAACAAATCACGACGTTCCCATTGCAACACAAGCAATCATCATCAGGTGGGAAAACCACAGCAATAATTTTTTTTTTGCTGAAGTGGGAGAGAGATGCCGTGGTAAGAGGTTATATAGGTAAGAGAGGGGGGGGGGCAAGGGGGGAGAGAGAGGGGGGGTAGGGGAGGGGAGCGCTGCGCGGACGCTAGGAGAGGGACGTGAAGCTGGAGGGGGGGGGAGTGGGCAGCGCTGGAAGTGGAAGGCCGAGAGAGCTGGGGGGATTGGGGGGATGCGGGGGGGGGGGATGCGGGGGGGGGATGCGGGGGGAGTTAACTCGGAAACACGGGCGGTGCACAAGTGCCAATGCAGCAGCAATGTTAATGCAGCAGCAATGCCAATGCAGCAACAATGCCAATGCAGCAACAATGCCAATGAAGCAACAACGACAATGCAGCAACAATGCCAATGCAGCAACAATGCCAATGAAGCAACAACGCCAATGCAGCAACAATGCCAATGCAGCAACAATGCCAATGCAGCAACAATGCCAATGCAGCAACAATGCCAATGCAGCAGCAATGCCAATGTAGCAACAATGCCAATGCAGCAACAATGCCAATGCTGCAACAATGCCAATGTAGCAGCAATGCCAATGCAGCAACAATATCAATGCAGCAACAACGTCAATGCAGCAACAATGCCAATGCAGCAACAACGCCAATGCAGCAACAATGCCAATGAAGCAACAACGCCAATGCAGCAACAATGCCAATGAAGCAACAACGCCAATGCAGCAACAATGCCAATGAAGCAACAACGCCAATGCAGCAACAATGCCAATGCAGCAACAATGCCAATGCAGCAGCAATGCCAAACGCTGGGGATGCGGGGGGAAATTAACTCGGAAAAATAGACTAGTACCCAGCAGATATGATTGAACAACCATAAACAGTTATGGTTTTACCTGGTTAATAACATCCTTCCAATGATTGCTCAATTAGTATCCATCTTCTCGGTTGAAGTTATGTTTATATATCTGGATGGCTTCATGAACAAACCTTTGATAGTAGCCCGAAGGTTTGCCGAGTACCTTGGTCTCGGGAAAAAACAATATCATGCGAGCCCACAGCGTTATAGCAATGGTCAGCCACGGCAGAGGTATTGGTTTTGCCGTGTTTTAAGATGTTGCTTGTTCATGTTTTTGTTTGTTGCGGTTGCACCCGATCCAAGAGCCGAATGGCTCACAGGGCTATACCTAATCAAGGAACTGAACTGTGGCCATCTGCGGCGAGACAACACAACAAAAGGCAACCAAGAGTGGATGACTTCCAATGAAGCTGCCGTGGGTTTCGCTTTAGAAAATAAACACGTGCGGGTTGCCAACTATTTTTCCAAGGAATTCTGACGTGGGTGAGGGCTCCCTATTAGAAGGAACACTGGTTTCAATGATCGCGCCTTGGGTATTAGCGACGTAGCCCAAACAGATCTGTAATGACAAGTGCCGTTAGCGAGAAACTATGAAGGCCGACACGGCACACAAGGGGGTGGGTGGCCAACACCGTGCTCGGCCGCCTTTGTCTCCCCAGTGCTGATGCTTACACACCACACCAGGCACTCACTAAAGGCTGAGTCGACCTAAAGCAGGCCCAGGACCAGTTCAGAAATTTGTCAGTTATGTTGGCCGTAAGCGGGAATCAAACTCAGGTCACCGGGTTCGTAGCTCAGCGCGCTAATCGCTACGCGACCGCTCGCACACACACACACACCCACAACCGTCTCCATTGCCTTCTAGGTGTCTCATCATCCTCCCGTCTCCGCAATATACGTCAGCAACCGGAAGGATGGCTTCTGTATCAGCGCCACCGTGTTCGCCCGATCAAAGTTTTACGGTAAGGGCTCTCCCCTCGACGTTCGGTTGCGTGACAACGCAACGCCAACGCGGCCGGCAGAGTCTGCCGCAACGAGCACTCGTCGACGCAACGTTTTACAAACGGCGTGACTCAGAGCCGGCCCAGCCACTAAGCGACCCTTGCAATTGCAAAGGGCCCCGTGGCCAGCAGAGGGCCCCCTAGAGTCACTGCTAGCTAGTGGGTGAAAAAAATCATACATCAAAGGGGCCTCCAACCAAATTTTGCTTAGGGCCCCCAAAGGTCTAGGGCCGGCTCTGGCGTGACTGCTGCAACTGTGAAAAGAGTTTGCCCAACTTACATCTCCGAGAATGTTAAGATTTTGGCGGTTTTAAATGTCACGGGACAATTTCACAGCAGAGTGTGTGTGGGAAAGTTCACACCCCTATGATGTAAAATATATATTTGTAATACTCTTTGGTTCTTTCGGTAAAGTCACGTAGGTAGAAAAAATAATAGATCGCGAAGTTTCGATTGCAACACAAGCAACCATCTTCAGGTGAAATAGAGTCTTCGATCGCAAAATGAGTCTTTTTCATCTGAAGACGGTTGCTTGTATTTTTTTATTTAAAGCTTTCGTGACTGCAGGGATTCATATTCTTGGTTCTTTCGGTAAAGTCACGTAGAAGGGAAATAATAAAATAATATTTATATTATATTTTTATTATTATATTATTTTTTTATTTCCCTTCTACATGACTTTACTGAAAGAACCAAGAATATGATTGCTTGTGTTGCGATCGAAACGTCGTGATCTATTATTTTTTCTACCTACGTGACTTTACCGAAAGAACCAAAGAGTATGGATTCCTGCAGTCACGAAAGCTTCAAATCAAGATTGATATATTTGTAATATCACTTCACAGATCTCCTGAGAGAGATCCTGTGAAAAATCTATTCTGCAGATAATATCTGACAACAAAGGGGTGCACTGCTTTGCACGATTTGTTAATTCTCCTCATGACGTAATATTGGAATAAATTGAGGATTTTAAAAATACCGGAAAAAAAAGCTACGCAAAAAATCAACAGCCAATGTCCGATGGACATACTCGCTCTTGGCCTAGAAATGTGTCATTTCCCTTTACTTCGCTCGGGGGCTGCAAAACGGGAGACGATCGCTGCCCGGTCACTCGCTCTGCGTCTCTCCGACCTTTCGAACCCTCCCAGGAAACTCGCTGTCGGCGATCCTCGACGGCACGGTCCGCCTGAGCTTGCTGGAGCGAGGGGAGGAGTACGTCATCACCATGCCCTACGCCCACTGCAAAGGTGCCGCCCACAGCCGGGGCCCTCGCTCCTCGCAAGACCAACGCGCTCACGCTGAGCGGGGAGTCGAACCCGTTTCGCCAAAGCTGGGCTCTCCGATTTATGCTTGCCGATTATTACTCGGATAATCGGATACAAACTAATTGTTGGGGGAGGGGGCCGGATGTTGGGGTGGGGGGGTGGGTGCAGAAAAAAAGTCTCACCTCTGTTCCCACGTGTGCCGCTGGACGGGAGGTGATGGGCTTGGATTGGTGACGTCACAGGCATCATCGGTTTACGTCATGCCGTTTGTGGTTTGCAGGGGACATCAGAGTGGCGGATAAGTTTTCAAAGGGGCGCACGTAATCGATCACAGCAACAGTTGTCCACTATAATTATTTGTCAATAATCGACTTAACTCATCATCCCAGCTGTCAATATCTCCGTCCCCCCCCCCCCTTTGCAGGCATTCTGTATGGGACCATGACACTGGAGCTTGGTGGAAAGATTGGAATTGAGTGCCAGAAGACCGGCTACAGCGCCAGCATTGAGTTCAAGCTCAGGGTAAATGCTAAAGCCAGCACACATCAATTGCTAAAGCTGTTGCATTAACACATGCATGCTTCTAAATGCATAGCAATACACCGTGTCGTTCTTTACAAAAACAATTGCATAGTACATGAGGATAGACGCTGGATATAGGCACACTTCTTAGGAGCATATCCGAAGTGTGCTCATATCCGAAGTGTGCTTATAGCAGGAGAAGTCCTTTGCCTTCCACCTCACCTGTGCAATGTAACAATGTGTCGCTTTATATCAGAATTGTGCTAATATAAGGTGTGCCTACATCCACCTCCTATTGCGGCGATTACAATTGAACAGTCCTTTGGTCAATCCACGACTGGATCAAGGCCTCCCACCGCATGGCGTGTCAGCCATGGGGACTGTTTGGCCATACTTCACCAAGCCCATCGTGGTGTGGGTTGGTGAAGGGGTACAACTGGTTCAGATATCACTCGCCACTGATGGCAGTCGTGGCCGGGACTTGAACCGAGTTCGCAGCGTTCGTAGGGCACAAGCGCGCTGTTAACCCTTTCCCATTTCGAGACAACTGCAAGTTGCAGGGTGGGATGTCCCGTTCGCCGCTGAATCTCGGAACACGCAATCGATTCGGCGCTAATTTTACTTAGAGAGGCGTAGCGCCGTTCTTTTTAAAAGACATTGAACTCACCGCAGAAGACTGTAGCGACGCAGAGAACTGGAGCGACACGGCCGCACTCTAAGATAGCTGACGCCAAGCTGTGCCACGCGCTTTCCTGCATGGCCTTGTGGGAGCCTCCGTACGTCATCGGAACCATAAAAAAACTATTACGTACACATATGTCATCGAAAAGGGAAACAGTTATCAGAAGGGTTAAATGCTCCACCGCTTCCTCCCTGAAGTGTCCAATGAGATTACGAATGAAAAGCTCGTCTGTGTGCAATGGTAATTCACGTTTTATTTCCCTATTCACTAAAGGCACTGCTGCTGTATTATTCATAAGCGTGATACATATTTAATGGGGGGGGGTCCTACATAATGCAAGCGACAAGAAACAAAGGTGAGTTCAATAAAAACAAATGATCTGAAAACAATCCCACCTTCAGAAGAAACTATAGCGCTTGCTCAATTTCTTGAGATTGCTATGTACGCTTATTGTACTGTATAGAGGGAGATCCATTGATAGGTGCCCCACTGACCTCTGGTGACCCTCTTGACCTCTCAACCGTTGATTGGGGTATTGTGAAAGCGAGCGTCCTGTGTCTTAGAGGAGCGTTAAAAACATGTCACGAGTGTATTGATATATAGCACACACGGGGACTCCTCTACTTACGAACATTCGACTTACGTACGTTCAGAGATACGAACAAACCTGTCCATATGTCCAGTTGCCTGTTCGGACCGAGAGTCGTAAGTTCAACCACCACGCAATTGATGGCGGTGGTGGCATCTACATCTGCAGAACGTGGAGAATCAGTAGCATCTACATCTACAGGAGATTATTCAACTTTTAAAGCCATTCCCCGTGTTTAGTGTACACGCCGAACAACATGTTTGGAATCGACAGGGGTAAAGTTGGACTTACGGACAAATCGACTTACGAACAGACCTCTGGAACCTAACTCGTTCGTAAGTAGAGGAGTCCCTGTGTGATTTCTTCCTGTTTTATTATCGTCCGTACGTTTGTCTTCTTTTACTGTTCATTGTAAGCGGCGACACTTCTGTTTCTCTCGTGGGGGGATTTTAATATTTAGACAGCATTGTGGAGGCTTTGAATGACGTTTCTCTCATAATTTCTCCCTGTTATTTGAGTGGAGCATCTATAAACGAATGACCCTGTGTAACTTGATAAATGTCAAAGGCTCAATAATGCAACATGATGACTCTGTACTCTTCCCCCCGCCCCCACTATCCGCCAGCCCTTGCTTGGTGGAAATGACTGCGTGAATCAGATTTCTGGAAAAATCCAACTCGGCAAGGAAGTCCTCTGCACCCTGGAAGGCCACTGGGTAAACACATCATCATTCCGACTCCGGGGGGCGCAGAGACACCGGGGAAACACTCTGGACAACAATGGTGGTGTTTTTGAGTCCGCGATTTTCTCCCTTCACACGCAAGGTGACGTGAATGCTCATTATAAACTAAAAAAACGATTTAAAACATTTTACTAGGTAAGGCCGATTGAGCTATATAGCTATTTTTTCAGAAGCGACCTGGCCACAAATGACAGCTCGATGAAGTGGCTTACCGTGTGGAAATTTATATCAACCCAATACTAAAACACATGTTGATTCTAAATGTGGAGGGGAAAACCGTATGATCCGGAAACAATCCACGCGACCATGGGGAGAAAGACACGCAACTCCAAATACATCAATAACCGCCATTCGCCACTAAGTGGCGGTGACGTCACCACGACGCTTGTGCCAGGCCATGTGCACCTTGAGGCCACGTGAAGTGTCGAACGCCCCCGCTGGCAGGAGGTCACGGGGGCAGACCCAGGTGCCACGGGTCGACTGACTGAGATGACCGAGATGACTGGTTGATGTACCACCTGTGCCCCCTACTGTGCCAACTTGCTGTGCTTTAGCCACCTGGCGCTCCGCTCATTGTTGTGAGCGTTGCTCCTCCGCCCTCCGTTGTTGTTGGACGGCGACTGCCTCCCTCCAACTGCCCAGTAGTGTCCTTCACGAGCCTCCTCCACAATACAGACACTCGTTGACACACGCGATAGATGCGTTCCTGGAAAAACGTGCGTATCTCAAAATTGCGAATGTCAAAAGCAATTTTCCCATAAGAAATAATGGCAAAGGAGGGGGGTTAGGGGATTTCACTCACACTCGCAGACATAATTGCCTAAATCATCCTCGCCTATATCAATACAATACGCATACACACAATATATTACTCGGTCCTTAACTCTTCACCACCTGTGTTCTCTTGCTTGAGTACCCTCTCATTAATTATATCCCTTCATCACCTGTGCCCCTTCCCCTCCGCATGTTAGACATCCGGCCACCTGTGTTCTTAATGATCCCTTCACACAAGTTACCGTACCGCACTGGCTGCTGGCAACGCCATTGGGTGGTGGTGCCAGGCTGGGCGTGGCGCGTATGTCACATTGCGGGTGACATTATTCCGAAAATTGCCTCTCGTATGTCAATAAAAGGTCTAAATACAAAGCGCCGCGTTATTCCAAAACGTGCGTGCCAAAAAAGCACGGAAACCGAGGATTGCCTGTATACAGGCATACAGGGTCGGGATCGAACCCACGACCTCCTGTATACCAGGCGAGGTAGCTAACATCTCCTAGCCAGCGTCGTGCCCCTGACGCTTTGGCTTGGGTTGGCCCATTCCGTAAGCTAGCGCCGCCACTGCATTGCAGGACCGAGAGGTGTTCATCCAGGACCACAAGACGGGGGCCTCGGAGGAGTTCTGGAATCCGGACGCTGAGGTCAGGGCACGCAGGCTGACGAGGCACCTGGTGCACCTGGAGGAGCAGGGCGACTACGAGTCGGAGAAGTGAGTGACGCGGTGCAAAAGGAACAATTATTGGTGTACTAATGCAATGCTAATGCAATACTTTATCCATTTCCAGTATTTTATTTTCAGTGGGTTGCTTTCCTCTCCTACACTTTGCACTCCGATCGTTTGTTGCTGTTACTTTCTGAGCCCGTGCCCCTGCTGGACATCTGTGAACAAGAGCTTCGTAGATCATCGGATTTATCCAGGATAAATAAAGATTCTGATTTCGAAGACTTCACACCGGGTTGCAGCATTGCTATATTGGCTGTGAACTCACTTATGTTGTCATTACGTTTTCAGGACAAAGACCCCAACCGAAAACTCTGAATCTATCCGTCTCTATCCCCTCTTTTAACTGAATTGTGACCATTGCTGACCTGTTGGCTGATAATTTATCTATTTTTTTTCCGTGGTAAGGCAGTGTTAATAACAAGTGTTTTTTTTTAGACACATGTTTACATACGCGATGTATGAATTCAGACATCGAAGATATTGCTTTGCCTATTGTTATAGGCTGCTGCAAGTATCCATTGTGGGCAGTACGTAGAGGGCAGTGAAGACAAAGCCATTGTTGTACTCAACTTGATGCTCCCACCTTTACCCATCCGCAATGACCGGCGTGGTTGAGTGGTCAAATGACCCCCATGACCTGCAGGGCGGGGTTGTAGGCCTTCATCCATCAGTGGATTTAGTTTGTTGTCCTCCCCCCGCACCTCCGATTAGCACGGTTGGCAATGTACGGTGCGAAAGAAGTTCAACGTACATGCATACAACGGGGCTGTCTATGGCTTGTTCCTCAACCGTAGATGCGAATTACTCGACCGCAGATGCGGCAATTTCAGACGCAAATATTCCACCGGCTGTCCGCGCTGCGGCTCTACAATTGAATGCGTGCTACGGAATGTCGGCACAGTGCGCTAACGACTGCTCCACCGCCCCCCCCCCTCCTCCTCCTCACACAAAACAAACGCACGCACACACGCACACACACACGCACAAGCCAGGCTGTGGCAGCACGTCACGACGGCGATCTCACAGCGGGATCAGCACGAGGCGACGCAGCAGAAGTTCCTGCTGGAGGAGGCCCAGAGGGAGGGGGCTCGCGAGCGCGCCGAGCAGCAGGAGGAGTGGACGCCGTGCCTCTTCGAGTTGGAGCCCCTCGTGGGAGAGTGGCAGTACAAATACGCAGAGTAAGTGCCCCCCCCCCCCCACTCGATTTAAACACGGATCGCTTCATGGCCAGGTTTCCGCCGTTGCGCCGTGTGGCTCTTTCCGAAGTGGTTGTAGGTTCGCGCGGGGGGTGGGGGAGGAGGTTCACAGAGTTGGTGCCGGTCTGACATGTGGCCGGTTAAACGAGCAGTGCCGGCTATCCTGTGCGTTATTCAGCAAAAGGCGATCTGAGAACCCTGCGTCTGTTGGGGGCTTAATTTGGAAACCGTTCCATGGACGAGCGTTTGCAGGCCTATTTGGTTGATGGGCCCATAGTGTTTATTTTATGGCGGTGGCAAAGCAGACACGTCCATAGACTTACACATTATTTTACCACCGTGTAAGTTTTCGCAATTGTGCTAGATAGATTTGACGTTCTTTC
Source organism: Lampetra planeri (assembly GCF_965212315.1). NCBI lineage: Eukaryota > Metazoa > Chordata > Hyperoartia > Petromyzontiformes > Petromyzontidae > Lampetra > Lampetra planeri. The sequence goes on along the minus strand of NC_136122.1, from coordinate 8,524,654 downwards.
TTCAGGGAACTGAATACAGTTCCTGCTGCAGCACCCAGCCCACGGAGCAAAACGTTGGACTTTAAAAAAAGTAAACCATAAACTATTTTATTTTACCAGGTAAGGCCCAATGAACTATAAATACATTTTTCCGTAGCGACCTGGCCACAAATGATAGCTCAACGAAGTGGCTTATCACGTGGAAATTAATAGCAGCCAAATACTCTAAACGCATGTTTCTAAATGTGGAGGGAAAACCCGAATGACCCAGAGAACAATCCATGTGACCACGGGGAGAACACTCAAACTCCAAATATACAGACGTCAGAGTCGACATTGAACCCAGGACCTCCTGCATACCAGGCGAGGTAGTTAACATCCCGCCACCGCGCACCTCTCATAAACATACGAACACAACATTGTGCCGAACATGCGGCGTACATCCCGAAAACGCATCGACAAGGGCACATAGCAAACGTCACAGGCATCCGCAGCTGCCTTTCGGGTGCCTCGCCAAAGCCATTTGCACCGTTTCACCCCCCCCCCCCCGCCCCCCCCCGCCCCCCCCGCCGGTTGCAGCCTGCGTCCGTGGGACCCTCTCAACGACATCGCACAGTACGAGCAGGACGGCGTGATCCGGACCCACGTGCGGCACGACTCGAGCGTGGCGCGCTGCGCCAGCGCCCTGGGGCTCAGTCCGAGCGCCGCCCGCTCCTTCCTGCAGCGCCGCCGGGTGAGTGCGCATGGCACAACGACACCCCCTGAACCCCCCCCCCTTCCCGTAAAGGGCGGCCGTTTTAACGGGCGCGCAGGCGGTTTGTCGATGGGCGGTGGGATAAAGCGCAGGGTGCTCGTGACTCCCTGTCTCTTTCAAAGTCGTCCTGGGTCAGAGTGAAGGAGTCGCCCAAATAGCTTCATAGCAGCTCTCTCTCGGAGCTCACCCGAGTAGAGGCCCTTTGGCCAGCAGTGGGGGCTGAACAGGAATTGCAGGGTTGCATCTTCACGTGTTTTTTATAGGGTAGGAGGGCAGCGGTGGCACAGTGGCTCACGCAGTGCCCAACGAACCTGGCTACCTGTGTTAACTTCCTGGGCGTGGCTAACATCAATTTTGCCATCGTTGGGGTGCATTCATCATTCCTTCCTCCTGAGTTTCGATCTGCATTCTTCCCTGCTTGGTCCTTTCTTTGACATTGCCTGTCCAGCTGACACGCAGTCTCCCACATTCGCCTTGTGCACTGCACTATGAACCTGATGACCTGAGTTTTATTCCCGGCCATGGCTAACATCAGTGGGTGAGTGATGTCTGAACCAGTGCCGCTGGGTCAGAAATAACCCATTCCCCTGCCGCCCCATCTCTTCACCTACCAGCACTGACCATCACGGTGAAGTTTGGGCAAACAAAAGCACTTAACATATTACCCATTATGAAAAACTGATGGGGAGGGAATCGTTTATCAGTTTAAGAGAGATGCAATTATGTTGCATGTGGAGTCTAACCAAGCAAGATCTGAAATTGCAGGGATCGCTCGCATGTTACTGATGATAATAACACTGCCTGTGATAATAAATTACAACCCTGTGTCACAACTCTTCATCTAGGCCTCCCGGTGCTTTATGAGGGTTGTGGAATCTGAAGGAAAATGTAATCTTTTCTTCAATAATACCATTATAGCTTAACGGTGTGGATTGCAAATTGACTGAGTTGTTTGCATAAATGGGCACTTCTGGTTGAACAAATTGTATTGCAAGATGACCGATAAGAGAAAAATACAGAACTATATGCAGCATAGAGTGAGTTACTGGGAAGCTGAAATTCCCAAATGAAATTTTTACTTAACTTTCATGACTACAGGAATTCATATTCTTTGTTTTTTTCGGTAAAGTTACGTAAATAATTAAATTACAAATAAAATAAAATAAAAACCCACGACGTTTCGATCGCAACACAAGCGGTCTTCATCAGGCGGTAGAGAAAAGAGGATTTTTTTTATTTTTTTTTATTTTCTATCTACGTGACTTTACCGAAAGAACCAAAGAATATCCCAAATGAAATGTTGAATAACTCTTGAGTGGATTAGTTTAAAATGTTGATAAAAGGATGGGATTGCGAGTAAACTTCTTTGTCGCGACTTTGTCTAGGGAACTATTGCTCCGACCGCCTGTAGAATCTGAGCCCTGAGCGTTTCCGGAGGGCGAGCGTGTTGGATTGCCGCGTGGGTCTTCCCTGTGATGGGCGAAAATCAATCGCGTGCAGAGATCGTCCAAAGACGAGAAGAGGAGCGAGCGACGTGACCAGGAGAGCCGGGCATCGACACCCGACCTCGATCACCGCGACTCTTCCGACATGGACGGTGCGATGTGGGCAGCACAACACGGCGCGAACCGCCATTGCGATGATGCAGAAATGTAAACATGGGACGGCCCTCTTTGTCAGTCCACCGCTTGGAGGCCTCCAAACGCCGTACGGATTGTGAGGGTTTATTTGACCATGCTTCACCGCGCTGGTCGGTGCAGGGTGGTCAAGGGCGGAGAGCATAGACGTTGGGTGCGTGGAAGGTATAGGAGGTCCCTGCTTTTACGACACAATGCGTTCCCAGAAACCTCATCTTGTCGTAATTCAGATCATCCTAAATCGGACTCCTATTTTTCCTGTTGACAGCAGAAATGGTGTAAACATCACTTGCTGATGTGTTTTTCCTTTTATCAGCCATATTTGAGGGTTTAATAGGTAAACATCCACAAAAAACACTTTGAGAAAAACAAAAGCTCCACGCCCAAGTCACATGAGTATGCGTCTTAAATCAAGTTGCTGTGTCCTAAATCGATCCGTGGTGGCATTACGTCGTAAATTTTGATCGTCGTAAACCGGAGACCGCCTGTACAATAGAAGAATGCATTTTGTAGCGCTGCCCTCTGCTGCCCACCACATAGCCACGCTAGCCTGTTTGTTGCATGGTGGCCACCCATCCCAGCACTTATCCAGGCACGACCCTGCTTGGCTTCCGAGATCTGATGAGATTGGGCACATTCTAGGCAACCAACAGACACACGATCTCTCTGTTCAAATGGGCGACGGCGGATGCACTCGTCTCTGTTGGTGGCCCCTAACCAGTGGTGATACTTCCACATTCCCTTGGCAGGTGCCATGCTGTTCATTGATTGACTACAAATATAGCAATGCCCCGATTTACGCCTCCCACTTTTGCGCCGTTTCACAAATATGACGTCACTTTATTATCAACACCGCGACTCGATTTGCGTCGCCTCCAACCCGCACACACGTCGCCGACAGCATCGTCTGTCCTTTCTCGTTACGCGTCGCCTCTCAGCCCTCGCCTCCACCACCTACCCTGTCAATCGCTTCGATTTACGTCATTTCGATATTCGCCGTGGCACCTTTCAGGAACGCATCCCCCGACTTAAACCGGTGGTATAGCTGCACCGTCGTTGGTGTGGAGCCGTGAGGTTTTTAGGCGTTGTACCTATAAGCGTGTTGATTCGTGTGTCCAGAAGATGGCGGTGTTGGAGTATGCTTGGGATTTATATGGTCGAGTACAGAAACTCCTCTACTTACGAACGTTCGACTTACGTACGTTCAGAGATACGAACAAACCTGCCCGTATGTCCATTTGCCTGTTCGGACCGAGAGTCATAAGTTCAACTGCCGTGCAATAGATGGCGGTGGTGGCATCTACATCTACAGATTATACAAATTTTTAATCCATTCACCGTGTTTACTGTACATGCCGTACAACATGAGTAAAGTAGGACTTCAAACGAATCGACTTACGAACAGACCTCTGGAACCTAACTCGTTCGTAAGTAGAGGAGTCCCTGTACTCGTCACATACTTTCCTCACACATACCACCCCTCATGGTACTGGCCAAATATCCCAGTCCAGGATGCTTCGGGGAGAAAAAAAAGCCGAAAGGCTTGGGGAGGCTTTCCTCGCTAAATAATTGCCATTATTGCTATTTCTCCAGATGACCACCACCAGCCACATGTATTTCAGTGTCATAATAATATTTTCAATCCAAATTCTTGTATTCGGAGTCACAATCAGAATCTTTATTTGGACAGGAGGAATCCGATGAGCTATAAAGCGTTTTCACAGATGTCCAGTATTTTCACAGATGTCCGTCCAGTGGCGTTAGCAGAATTTCACGAACGTCCACTTCAGCTGAAGTGAGACAGGTTTGAGTCTCTTAAGAACTGTTGCACATGTAATAGTAATCTACAACGCTGTGTCACGCTGTGTGATTAATGCTGCATGTTGCCTTATTCTGTACACCGTGCTGTTCCAGAGCCAAGATGCCACACTAAAATGCACAGAGGGGACATGCAGGAAGTCTTCACTGTGTTGAAATCCATCAGAAAAACGCAGGATGACATCTGCAGGTAAATATTCTCTACACGGTAAGCTTTGATAATTGTTTTTTTACCCTTCTATCTGGCAACAAAACTGACACCTTTTTACAAGGAGTCATGTTTGCATAGACCGCAATACCTGCAGTCATAATACAAACAAAAGACATAACTCTGATAATGTGTGCCTTTTGGCGTCATCTGGTCCGACCCATGTGAGACTAGGCTCTAAGGAAAGCTGTCTCGGGTGTGGACCAATCAACTTCAAGGACAGTGCACATTATCAGAGTTATGTCTTTTGTTTGTATTATGACTGCAGGTATTGTGGTCTATGCAAACATGACTCCTTGTAAAAAGGTGTCAGTTTTGTTGCCAGATAGAAGGGTAAAAAAACAATTATCATATTTTTACTGGCAAATGAGGTTCCCATAGTGTACTGTAAGCTTTTTAAAAAAAAAATGTTGAATCGTAACATTTAAACCACGTTGTAGTCACAACGGAATGCACGGTTACCATTGTCACCGCACGCCAGTAATGTTTTATGAAGGTTCTGTAGTAAGCCTACTATTCACACAGCAGCATAAATGGGTACGCCGTTGGTTTATGGGCACAACGTGTGAGGTGGGGTAAAGTGCGGGAACTCCCATCTCTTCCAGGATGCCCGACCACCGTGAGATGATCCGAGTAAACTCCACAGAGGGGCTCACTCGTGTCACCTCTAGTGGAGGCCCTTTTCCGCCGGCAGTGGCGTGGGCAAGCAATTTCAGGGCTGCACCTTCACCATGCATTGATACCCAAGGATGACCCTTCTCTTGCCCATCAGAATCTTTATTTAGACTGGAGGAGGAATCCGATGAGCTATGAAGCTCTTTTTCACAGATTTCCATTATGGGCGGGTGCGCAAGTAACAGCAAATAGTACAACAACACCGATAGCAGTGCAATATAAAGGAAAAGTTGAGCAAGTCACTAATTATGAATAAATAACATATTTCTGAGGTCGGATTTATCAAGCTTGAGCAGGGCAGCAAAATCAACAGACCACACAGTTGTCCCTCAATATAATGGCACATTAACAACCAAACTACTTCACCTGTAACAGTGAAATATTAAACAATTTGCGCTCAGCTCACTACATAGGTGCACGTCGTTCACTGTCAGGATGCCCCCAGTTGCCAACTTTCTGGCAGGACCTGAACAATGCACAGTTTTTAGCAGTAACAAACGAAAGCCACTGAAAATTAATCCTAAATTAATTACTCTTCATCAAGGGTCTGAAAGGGGAAGCGTGAGTGTGGTTCAACATGGATTTTCATTCTTAAACCCACAATTAATGTGATCCGCTGCTGGTAAAAATTGTAAGGAGCACAAATTGACTTTCGTATTTCCTTTTAACATACGTTGTGCCAAAAGTACATCTGCCATACGTGACGCAAAGCACTGTTATCGTAAATCAGCACTCTGTTACATCACATGCATTCATGGGTGTAGCAACTGTCAGGTGTTGTATACAATAGGTGACATTGGAAAAGGGGAACTATAATCTGTCACGAGAAATAGTTTCTCTCGGGGCGCCGCGGTGGCGAGATGTTAACGGTCTTGCTTGGTATACAGGTCGTGGGTTCGATTCCGACCTTGACGCCTATATGTTTGGAGTCTGCACGTCTCTCTCCCCGTGATTGCTGCGATTTTCATTCTGTTTTTCCCTCCACATTTAGAAACTTGCGTTTTAGAGTTTTTGGCTGTTATAAATTTCCACGTGAAAAGCCACTTCGTTGAGCCAGCATTTGTGACCAGGTCGCATCTGGAAAAAGAGCTGTAGAGCTCAGTGGGCCTTATCTGGTAAAATATATATTTTTTGCTAAGTTTAAGAAGCTGTGCTCTAATAGACGAGTCAGCACAAAGGATGGTTGGTCACAAATGATGAAATATCACGTCTGGTGTTCTGGTCGCATCGCTCGTTACGCACCACACACTCGGCACAAGAATGTCCCAGTTCTTTAAAACGCCGAACACTTCCCCCTTTGGTGTCGAGTTTGAGTCTGTTTGACGCGCAGAAAACAACACACATTTGCAATGTAAATTCCGACAGTCCCTTTAAGATCTTTCAACACAAATAACCGGCTCTGTGTGGCCTGTGGCGTGCAGCAAGGTGAAGGAACTCGTCCGACAGACCTCGGTGCCAAAGGCCGCCAGGGAAAGGCGACCGTCCAATCGCGAGTGGCTGCTCCTGTGCTTGCTGGTGATCTGCCAGGCCCTGCTCGCCTACGTCCTCAAATAGCGGCCGCCTCGGGTTCTCACCCCTCTAAGCCAATGGACTGTGCTCAGAGTGTGGGACACTGATGATGGGTAGGTGGGATTGGGGGCGGCGGGGGGAGAAGGGCCATGTCCCGGAGGCGTGTTGGGTGCAGGGATATCCGAATACTACTGTGTAGGTTCCACGGTTGCGCTGCAGCATGGCTCTGCGATGTGTTTTTCGGGTTGTACCGCGCGCTTTTGGGCACGATGGCCGGCGTTTTTGCTCCGCGTGTTTGGAGCTTCTTCAAGTCATCTGGAGGATCTCTCTCCCGAAAACACGTTGGAGAGCGATTGGATATTCCAAGTTTGAACTCCGATTACTCACGGGGCATTTCCACTTACAAGCCACACGTACAATATCTAACCCGACGTTAATTTAAATTAATCTGTGCTTGACCAATACTGTCATGGTTTATGGAATTGAAGAGAGCACGGTTTGAGCCCTACCATGGGCAATCCATTTCTCCGCACCAAAACATCCTACTACTACGACCACCACTACGACATAATTATTTTCACAGATTTTCTTTAACGGATATCTTGTCCTACAAAAGTGCTTAATATTAGCTAAACCCATTGAGTTTCAAGACAATATATTTATTATTTGACGTGGGTGAGCAACGATTGAGCTGACTCCCCGGTTTACATGGGGGATGCATTCCTGAAAGGCGCGAGGAGGAATATCGAAACGACGTCAATCGAAGCGATTTGCAGGGTAAATTTCGATTTAAAGCTTTCGTGACTGCAGGGATTAATTTTCTTGGTTCTACGTGACTTTACCGAAAGAACCAAGAATAAGTTTCATGAAGTGGTCTTCTTGGTTCTTTCGGTAAAGTCACGTAGAATGGAAATAATAAAATAATAAAAATAAAACATAATAAAATAATTCCCACGACGTTTCGGCCACAACGCAAGCAGCCGTCCTCAGGTGAAGAACAGGTCTTTCGAGAAGACAGCGTCTGAATGAATTCACATGCACCAACCTTGCAGAGTCTGAATGACTCTGTCTTCTCGACAGACCTGTTCTTCACCTGAGGACGGCTGCTTGCGTTGTGGCCGAAACGTCGTGAGAATTATTTTATTATGTTTTATTTTTATTATTTTATTATTTCCATTCTACGTGACTTTACCGAAAGAACCAAGAAAATGACTTGCAGGGTAGTTTGTGGAGGCAAACGCCGAGAGGCGACGGACAGCAAGAAAGGACGGGCGATGCCGTCAGCGACGTGAGTGTGTGGGGTTGAGGCGACGCAAATCGGATGGCGGAGTTGATAATAAAGTGACGTATTTGCGAAACAAAGTTTAAAAAAATGGGGAGACAAAAATCGCGGTATTACCGTAACCTCATATTTAACCACCACTGCGCACATGCATGTATACGTGTATGTGTCAAGGTACATGCGCATGGCTGTATATATGCATGTATGTATGTGTGTATATGAATATATATGTGGGTTATCCACGTATGGATTCTTCCAAATTTGACGAGTCGGCATGAATTCAGTCGCGAGTCAAGTCAAGGAATGGGTTATTGTTGTTCGTGCAGCATCGCAAACGTCTGCAGGAGGCACAGGAGCCAAATGCATACAACATACGTGAGCAGGAGAATGGGATTTTAATTGAACTGATGCATTGTTCTACACCAAGTGCGTGTGCAAGGTTGGTGCATGTGTATTCGTGTGTATATGTATCTACATATATTACACGAGTATATTCATAGCGCGTGTTTGTAGCAGAGTGTGGTTATCGCACTGCGCTACAAAAGCCTGGAAATCGAAGTTGAATCCCCGGCCACGGATAACGCCAGTGGCGAATACCTTAACCTGTACAGAGCCTCCCCTAGGTCAACTCCACCTTAAATGAGCACCTGGTGTAGAGTGAAAATCAGCACCTGAGAAGACAAAGGCTGCCAGCTGTCGTGCCGGCCTTATTTGAATGTATCTATTTGTAGTTATGTATCTACACCTATGTGTGCATCAGTATTCATGTACCTACATGTAAACACGTGAACACTTAAGACTTGGCTGTATATGTATGTGCACTTGTATATGGATGTGTATATAGACATGTACATATACGTGTGCGAAGGAGATGTTGACCTCTTTCATTTGAATTCAACTATAGACCCTCTCACAGTTCTACAACCGAATGATGGCCACTCCACCAACAGTACTGAGTAGAGGAGTTTCAACAGCACGCATTGGCGTGCACCGTGTGCGTACAACAAAGCTCTTGCAGCGCAACGGGCTCGTCGCACCAGGGGGTCGGATGCGCCCGGAACGTCGGACTCCGAAATAAACGCGCCAGACTCGGCGTCCGCTCGCGGGGATCAAGGGTGAGAGTTCAGGAGACGGCGGGGGGCGTGGGTGGCGTTCTTTCCCCACGGGTGCTCTGGCGGTACACATCGGGCAGAGACGTCAGCTGCAAGACCCAATGGTTCTCGTGCTCCCGCTCCGGTCCGCCACCGATGAGCGCTTGGCTCGCGACGGCGCATCGGCAATGCCTCGCTGGCAGACACCCATCACCGGCTCTGCGCGGTGTCACCGGGGTGGGTGTCACACTCCAGGTTGGCGTTGCGACCCGGCAACATACCGACGGGCTCACTCGCCGCCCCGAGACGTCATCCAGCCGGCGTTACGCGGTGCGCCTCGCACGGACGCCCACGGTCGCGCGTTGCTAACCCCACCAAACCGAGGTCCTAACCCGCCCTCTTTGTCTACGGCCTCAAAACACTCACACGAGTCTTCCCACGAGTGCTTTGTGGTGGTTTCCCATGACGACACACCGCGTGTAACCCACAATGCACGCCTACTCTCAGCGGCCCCTGCGCCAACTTCAATAGTTGATCTCGTTAAGAGACGCTATCCCGGGGTCTTCTCCCCTGCCACAGCACCTGTCCTACGCAAGGCAGTGCCTATGGCTTTGACGTACATGCGCGCGTAACGCTGTGCCAGTTATTACTGCGCCCTCGGTCAACACAAACACACGGTCCACCCCCTCGTCCACCCCGTAACGCGCGACCCATAAAGCACCGGCGAAACCGGTCACTTTGGAGGAAACTGTTCGACGGATTTATCGTCTCCCTGCAATCCAACATGACCAAAGTTCCACGTGTCCACTGTCCAGTATTGCTGACCAGATGAGAAGCTCTCTTGCAACAGGGCTGGTCCGTTGTAGTTAAAGCTGTGTGGCAGATGAGGACGACCCTGTAAGACAAAGTTCCACATTATTGTCCTGGACAGAATTTGGCAGCCAAAGGGCCGAGTTTGCGTCCAGTCGGTGAGTGACCATATTTCCAAACAACGTCGGCTCTGCCGAGGACAGGTAAAGAGCCCGCATAGTCTCCTGGAGGTGCGTCCACTTCATGTGAAGCTATCCTGCTGGTTCACGAGTGCAGGTGCAGCTCCTCAGCCTTTGTTTTCCCTCCACGAGTGTTCGGGTCTGATGTGTGAGAGAGATGAGCCGGGCATCTGGAAGGGGTTGATTGACACAGGAGCTCCTCTGCACGTGCTCCAGCATTCGGTCCATTGTAGCCACTGCTTGCATCTGGTTTGCTCAACTATCAAAACGTGGGTTTTGATAAAAACGAGATTTTTTTGACAGTGGATCCTTCCAAATATACAAACAAATTGTCAGCAGGACTGTGGCACAAACATTTTGGGGCAAGGTGCGTTGCGATTTAGCCTCTCCCATGAGGTTGAGAAGACAACCTGATGTAATGGGTAATCTATGTTCTACACGCATAAAGAGGAAACAAATAGGCGACACAAGCTTTCTTGTGCCATATCAAAACAAAACAAAAAATTGAATGTCACAGCATACAGGTTCTTAGCAATATATAATCACCGTTCCTATTGTCACGCTTGGTTTTAAATGTTTTGAAGTACGTGTGGCAGAATTAATCATCCAACTCCATCGCCGTGACAATCCCCCGCCGAATGATCGCGATACAAGATCTCTAATTCAATAACGTTCTTGTCTTAAGACTGCTGTGAATCGTAGCGCCACTCGTGGATAAAACAGCCGCGTGATCTCACTACCATATTTCATTTACACATGGAGCGAAGAACGTGTGTTCTTATGCACGTTATTTGGTGCACCTATACCGTGAGCCAAAGAATCAAATGATGAACCGATGAATCGATGCGTTGTTCCACCCGGACTAAGAGCTGTTAATGTTTCATCTTGTACAGGTAACTATTGAACTTGAAGTCAAGTCAAAGGGTCTCTCTCCCCGCTCATAATGAGCAATGAGGACCCAGCTGATCTCCACCGAGCCATTGGTGGGACTTCCACACACAACTCCTTTGATGGAGGTAGTTCTCTCTGCAGGAGGGTCTGGTAACTTATATGGGTATTCTCCCAGTGTCTTGGCTCTGCTCGTGTGTATTATATACACTGTTGACAATTCCATTTCTGTATCTCAGTACACACAGGGTCAGACAGGATATCAACAAGGTGTAAAAGTATACACCCGCCGGCGACCAAATAGATTGTCGCGATTCGTTTACCACTGAGGCTAATGTGAAATCATTACGTTAAACAAACACATGAAACACACTGATTATTATTACATATGTATTGAGATCATGAATCGATATTAATCAATCGATACATGACACCGCCAACATCAACGCACGTCCATGCCTCTATGCCATGTACTCTGGTGGCGCAGCTCTGAAGGAAGGGCATAGATGTTGACTTTTACATGCCAAAACGTGGAGAATGACTGATGAACGAGAGTTTGTGACCATACACCTGTTGACTCATGATGCTGACATTCTCGTGTGCAAATGATTCACAATTGCATTAGATTGAAAACGATGTCACACATTCAGCACAAATTGAGCCAACGAAGAATTTGAAATGCAGATTTAAACATATCTATATAAAACTCAACACGCACGTTTTTCATGTTGGCCAGTTTGCCTCAAGGAATCTATGCTCGGCTAAGACTCACCCACAGCAGCCTGAACAGACCAGTCTGATTCTTCTGCTTGTTTGTCTTCAAACAAGGAGACCCGGTTTAACACGCAGACTTGAGTACCAGGTTTACTCTCCCAACACACCGGGTGTGCTGAAGAAGCAACTCTTTGCCACGTTTTGTTTACGTGACAAACCTTTGTAACTGGCTGTCGAGCGGTGGTCGTGGTGGGTTAACGACACATTTATATTTATACGCGATCTAACCCCAAAAAAATGTTATTATGAAAGAGACTAAGCATTGGGCCACGATTCCAACCACGTGTAGAGTCATGGGGTCAACAGTCGGGGATGGATGCAGTCAACAGAGTGCCTCACTTGGGTCAAATTCAGTGCCAATGTCTTTGTAACAACAACAAAAACATCTTTGACTGACAGCAGTGGAGGGTAGGAAAAGGCAGAAGGGGTGGTAGGCGATGAAGGGTGAAGAGGAAAGGACCGAGTCTACAAATGCCAAGCACCGTAGAGGATAGGGGACCCCTCCTGGAATGTCCCAGGACCATCTCGGAGCCGAGGAGCTCACTTTGCCCAGTGGTAGCTCAGCGTAAGAGCACACTCCACCGGTATGGGAAAAGCGCGGCAAAAACCCGCGTTGAATTTCACTTCGTGTCGAGCTTGGATGAAGACTTTGATGATAATTACAGCTCAACAAGGGCTCAAATTAGAGATTAATAGTCAACATTCCAACAGTTTTCCTCATTGTTGAAATCCCTCCACCAACTCTGGCACATGACAAAATGTAACTTCTGCAACTTTCCATGTTTTCTCGTATTTCTTACTTGGCTTCTTTTTAACACCACACCGTGTCGTGTGGATTCGTTGCAAGGCAGGTAAACACGAAGCCCAAAGGCTCCAACTTTCAAAATGCTGCTCACAACACAAGAAACCATTCACCCAAGCCACCAGCCTGCTGATGCAAGCATCGTCTCCGATCGTTCACGTGTATTGATCCGTGTCCATTATGTACAGCGTTAGCGTCGTTGTCACCATATCCGTGAGCTTGTGAGTGTACATGTTTGCTTCTCGGGGCTTGAGCAATAACTGTATGTTTTGTTATAATGTAAGTGGCGTGAAAAGTGTGTAAGGATTCCAGCTTGCGTTTACATGCGTCAAATGTAGTCCATAGAACTGATTTTATTTTGTTGGATAAGCCTTGATTTAGAAACTCACAACCCTGTCTATGAGTGGGAAGCAGTGTCTGCTGTTCAGAAGTAAAAAAAAAACATTAAAAGAGCAATCTAAACTCAGCATTCAGAAGTAAAAAAATGGTAATTCAGAGGAGCCGTCATTCATCGCAATGCAACAAATTCCCAGAATGGCGCCACTCAATTGCACCGAATATACTTGCAAGCAGAACCGGCCCTAGACCTTTGGGGGCCCTAAGCAAAATTTGGTTGGAGGCCCCTTTGATGTATGATTTTTTTCACCCACTCGCTAGCAGTGACTCTAGGGGGCCCTCTGCTGGCCACGGGGCCCTTTGCAATTGCAAGGGTCGCTTAGTGGCTGGGCCGGCTCTGCTTGCAAGCCAGAGCAGCATACATTCGATATCTGTGCGACTGTTGACTTGCGCTTTCGATCACTGAAATGTGATTAAGGTTTTTAGTTACATCATTGCAACCCTATGAGGTTGCAAAGTTAACCCTGCACAATGTTTACATTACATATTGGGCGATATTTCCATCGGTAAAGGACAATGTTAAACAACAATGTTGGATTTTATGTTAAAATACACATATAAACAGCATTATAGTATTATAGTATTTTAGACGTTTATCTCAATACTTACCCAACTTCTAGATTTGAAGCTTTCGTGACTGCAAGGATTCATATTCTTAGGTTTTTTCGGTAAAGTCACGTAGGTAAAAACATTTAAAATTAATAAAAGTAAAATAAAAATAAAAAATCACGACGTTTCGGAGGCAACACAAGCTTCCGTCTTCAGGTGGAACCGTCACAGCCCGACAGCTGTATCACCTGAAGACGGAAGCGTGTTTTGCCTCCGAAACGTCGTGATTTTTTATTTTACTTTTATTAATTTAAAAAAAAAATTACCTACGTGACTTTACCGAAAAAACCTAAGAATACTTACCCAACTATGTAAATGTAGATAATTCCATGGATGTGGCTGAAAGATGGGGAAATATGTATTTGTCTGCAATAATGTGGCAGTGATTTGACATGTACTGTTGTAGCGGAACATGTTTGCACAAATATAATGTGTTTACACAAAACAGACTGCGTACTCATTCACCCCTCCCCCCGCGCCCATATTACGTACTTGAATTTACCATTGAGAATACTGGAATAAAGGATAATATCCTGCCCTTTAACAATCCACTGCTGACGGTCTGACCAAGCTGTGTTGGTGGGGAGAGGGAACCCAGGATATCACTCGCCACTGATGTCAGCCATGGCCGGGAATCAAACTTGGGTCACTGGGTTCTTAACGCAGCGCTAACCGCTGCACCACCACTCTGCCCCCATTTACAACGTATACCTGTTAACTTTACAATAACTGTCACATCCTGTGATCCTGACTGCCGGGAAAGTCCAATACGATAAAAGAGGTAGTGACAGACACGACTAATCCTGGCCGCACAGGGTTTTCTGCACTTTGGATGCACATGCACCGAATCTTGTGTTGATATCTTTGGTCGAGGTGTTTCCTACGGAGTAAAGTACACTTCGCGAGAGTTGATTGTAGAGCAGCTCGACCTTGTAACCTGCCCACCGTGGCTAGGTTTCCAGTCTATTAGAACCGTATTGTGAAAAGCATTAATGTATTATAATTGTATGTATGTTGAACTTATTTCGCATCGCACGAAGTCAACTGTGCTAATTGGAGGTGCAGAGGTGGAAATGACTTATAAACTAGGCCATACATTGTTATACATTTTTTTTCTAAAAAAACAGTTTGACATGGATTAACAAATAAGTGTCTGTGTGGACAAATGAAAATATCAAATCAAGGCCTTGCATTTAAATGCAATACAGTACGACATACAGTAATTTGAAATCTATTTTGATCAAATGTTATATTGCCAAAGAAATAATGCGAATTTACCAAATAACAGTCTTCCAATATTTCAACAGGTATCAAGCTCTTAAATGCACTTGTTTCTTTAAAAGCATACATCCCATTGATGTATGGTCAGGTGAGTTGCAAGATGTCCAATGACAGCTACGAGCATTTGTGCACACCGCAACGGTCACATGCCATTCATCAAACTGCAAACAACGCAGGTCAAATGCATAACAACACAAATCAAGACTCAATTTTTGATTTAAAGCTTTCGTGACTGTAGGGATTCATATTCTTGGTTCTTTCGGTAAAGTTACGTAAAGGGGAAATAATAAAATAATAAAAATATAAAACCAAAAATTCTCACGACGTTTCGACTGCAACACAAGCAATCATTTACACTATGAGATCTCTTCTACCAGTGGCAACATATGATAGTAAGTTTTTACCCTTTTAACTGGTACAAAACTGACACCTTTATTCAAGGCATCATGTTTGCAATGACCACAACACAAGTAGTCAAAAAAGCAAACAAAAAGAAGCAACTCTGATAAGGATGATAATATGCACTGTCCTTGAAGTTGATTGGCCCACACCCGAGACGGCTTTCTTTAGAGCCTAGTCCCCATTGGTGTAGGGCCAGATGACACCAGAAGGCGTACAACTCAAACACAGTGCAATATCAGAGTATTGAGAGCTCGGGGTAAGCATTTACAGTAAGTTTTTACCTTACTATCATATGTTGCCACTGGTAAAAGAGATCTCATAGTGTAAATGAGATCTCTTTTACCAGTGGCAACATATGATAGTAAGGTAAAAACTTACTATCATATGTTGCCACTGGTAAAAGAGATCTCATAGTGTAAATGCTTACCCCGAGCTCTCAATACTCTGATATTGCACTGTGTTTGAGTTGTACGCCTTCTGGTGTCATCTGGCCCTACACCAATGGGGACTAGGCTCTAAAGAAAGCCGTCTCGGGTGTGGGCCAATCAACTTCAAGGACAGTGCATATTATCATCCTTATCAGAGTTGCTTCTTTTTGTTTGCTTTTTTGACTACTTGTGTTGTGGTCATTGCAAACATGATGCCTTGAATAAAGGTGTCAGTTTTGTACCAGTTAAAAGGGTAAAAACTTACTATCACAAGCAATCATCATCAGGTGTGAAATCCACAGCAAGAAAATTTGAAATCCACTGTGGATTTCACATCATGAGAAACGTCGTGAGAATTATTTGTTTCATATTTTTATTATTTTATTACTTCCCTTCTACGTGACTTTACCGAAAAAACCAAGACTAAATCAAGACTCCTCAAACAAGCGAAAGGACATACATTCAGTGTAGCATTAATAGACACGTTTTACTCGGCCAATTGTTGCATGCCAAATATAAAAATAGTACATACATTCACCCCATACACATTCACAGCAACAAAATATATATTATACTGCGCTCTCCCACTATCATCAAACCTGCACTGACAAACGTGGCAAATACCAGCACGGTCAAACAACTGGCTGTGTGCATCGTCTCGTGTCAAATATATCATGAAATGTTGATTTCGTTTCTTCTGACTGCAATTGCACACAGAAACTCACCGCATGCCGTACACACGTCCGAAAATGTGATACTGTGTTGACAGCGATGCATAAGCGGAACAAAACAACCCCCTTATTCTTCTTGGTTCTTTCGGTAAAGTTACGTAGAAGGGAAATAATAAAATAATAAAAATAAAACATAGTAAAATAATATAGTTAAATAATATACTTATTTTATGTTTTGTTTTATCTTTATTATTTTATTTCCCTTCTACGTGATATTACCGAAAGAACCAAGAAGATGAATCCCTGCAGTCACGAAAGCTTTAAATCGAAACCCCCTTATTCATAACACTCTCCTGAAGATTATTTGTTTTACATGTACGCTCAAATACAATTTAATACGCGACGTTCTGGCCCATGGCCATGCTTCACAACAGACATCTGCTCTGAACAATGTATTGATCTGAAGAATAGTTACTGTCCGAAACATCGCCTATTATGAATTCTGTCTGTGGGGTCGTGTTATTGACAAATGCGTTGAGTTTTTGTTATTCATGCTGCATTCTTGCCAAAGGAGTATCGCATTTATATAAATAATTGCTGCGTTGTGTGCAATGGTTATGAAAACAAAGCAACATCCGAAATATATATTTAGCATGTAACGATTAATTGCGTGCAGAGGGCCTCCCAACGCACTCGAGCCCTTGAGGTTCTTGCGAAATACTTGACCATACTTCACCATGTTGGTGAGTGCGGATTTGGAGGTGGTGGTAACGCAAAACTATTGATTTTGCGACATTCCGCTTTGCTGCCCACGAGCCCTAATACACTTGTTTAGTACATTGTCATCATCCACTCAATCAACACTTCATCACTGTTAGTAGAGTAACTCGTGTGGGAGCAGGCGTGCATTGCCCCCCATCCCTAGTGGTCAAAGCTACGAGTTGGGACTCCCTTGACAACCACCATATTACGGAGCTGGAGTGGCTGCATTTTGTGCAAAGACGGAGCGCCCCAAACAGCGTTAAATGTTCGAGACCGTGAGCGCAATGATGTGATTGGGTAAGAGCCGTGATATATACCGGCTAGGTGCGACCGTGCGAGACAAATCATGAATTGGGGCACCACCCGACCAATTGTCACACCTCCTGATCACTGTGGATGACTTGGACATGTACTGCGTATGGCGACTGACCAAAACGTCGCCTAAAGATCAGATACAATGATCAAACTTACCATGCATTGAATAGTGCGTGTATAAATCCATGTGTGTGTGCATTGTACGCAAACGTTATTTACGAGCCAAGAATGTCTGCGTGTCCCACGCGTGGCGTCACTACACGTCAACCAGCCCCCCTCATTAATAATCATGAGCAGGTGACGTCCAATAAATGGACACACCCCCCACATTAATAATAATTAGCGGGTAACGTCAATCCACATGGGGGGCGAGGCGCCTCCTCCCCCCTCCTCGTCTGCCGACAAAGGCAGAACCCTCACGTCACGCGGTCTCCGTAACGCTGTTGAGACATCAAAGTAAAAATGACGTCATGATGAACAAGGGATTATAACCTTTACATGAAATGTCTGTCACCGCGGCCTTACAAATTGCACACGAATGGATGCAATGAACACCACGTCGCCGTCTGCTTTTCCCTTGCAAGTTTCAGATTTACTGCAATACACACGTCCTTGGACGGGCAAAATGCTAGTACAGTATATATTAGCCGAACAGGTCTGTGAATTGCTGGTACCGTACACAGTACTCTTATCTATAACCGTCTTTCGCCACTAAGTGGTGGTGACGTTACCACATTTGTGCCAGGCTATGTGCACGTTCCGGCCACGTGAGGTGTCGAACACCCGCTGGCAGGTCACTGGACAGGTCCAGATGCCATGGGTTGACTGAAATGACTGGCCGATGCACCACCTGTGCCAACCACTGTGCCAACTTGCTGTTTTAAACACCCGGCGCTCCGCTCGTTGTTGTGAGGGTCGCTCCTCTGCCTTCCGTTGTTGCTAGAGGGTGCTTGTGCTTTCAACTGCCCAGTAGCAGCGTCCTTCACGAGCCTCCTCCACAGAGGCAGATTTTGACACCGCTGGTATCAGTCATCGGCAAGTCCACTCAGCTCCACGTCCTCCTGTACCACATCAGCTCCATCTCTTCTGCAGCCCGTGCCGCGCCCGTTTAACCCCCTCTAACCGGCCGAACAAAAGCTGTTTAGGTATGCGGTGGCTGGGCACGAGGGCTACATGACCCAGCCAACGCAGCCTTGTTTGTTTATTATATCACACACACGCGCGCCCGAACAGCCCGACTTTTACACAAGCCACGCAATTTTGATTTGAGCATTTTAGCGCACCCTCGTGGGGGGGGGGCCTTCGGCGTTTCCACGTGCGAGCCCCCCCCCACCCTGCCCCACGTCACCACCACCACGTGCGAACCACGTGTCGCATCCGCCGGCGCCAACGACGCAGGCCGATGACGTCGAGCAGCCGCGCCGTCACGGGGGGGGGGAAATTCTTCAGCGCGGTGACGTCATCAACACGAGCCACGTCCCCCCCTGCGCGCCACACCCCCAACCACCTCTCGTCTCTCCCCCGCCCTCCCCTGCCCCTACGCCCCCTCTCCGCCACGCCCCGCCCCCTTCAGACCACGCCCCTTCTACGCCACGCCCCCTCCACAACCCACGCCCCGCCCCCTCCACACCCTACGGCCCGCCCCCTCCCCGCCACGCCCCTCCACACCCTACGCCCCTTCCCGCTCCGCCCCGCCCCCTTCCCGCAACGCCCCGCCCTTTTCCGGTCACGCCCCCCTACGCCCCGCCCCCGCCACCTATTTGAGTCGCCGTGACAGCGCGCGGATTGCAAGTCGGAGTCGGTCTCGACGCTTCATTCATCCGGCAATGGACGCAGGTGTGAAACCCGCGCGAGTTCCTTTGCGCTGCCGCTCGTCACGTGTTGTTGTTGTCGTCGTTGTTGTTGTAGTAATGATTACCCATCATTGTAAACCCTACGCCTCTACTCTCACTGTATATGCATTAGGTCCACTCGGCCTCTCAATTGAGTACTTGGCGCGATGTGTGGACGTCGCCACTGGGGAGACAAAGACGGCCGGGCGTGGTGTTGCCCACCCCCCCCCGTACCTAGTGTGCCGTGCCGGCCTTCATAGGTGTGCTGCTAATCTCTAACGGCGCTTGCCCCAACAGTCTATTAAGCCGATACGGTGGTGATCTCTGTACACCTCAGGCCTATACTTCGTGTGGATGATGATGATGGGAGGCGTAGCGGAGCCGTGTAGCGCCTGCTGTGATTACAACCTCATTACTGTGCTATGTATGCATGCTAAACTTCTTTCGCACCGTACGTAGACAACCGTGCTAATGTTCCCATGCTCTGGTTTACCACAGTCGCAACAACACCCATCCTTTGTCAGTGAATGAAGATAGGCCCATTGCTCGAAACGTCGCCTCTTATGCGTACTGTATACATATATTTAAAGGGTAATTTGTGTGTACGTTTAAAGGCATCGGTGTTGTTATATTGTCTCTTGCCCCCAGCTCAACGATTACGTGTCCTGCAGTAGTCGTGGTGGTGCTGAGTGTTGTGTGGCCGTGGGTTGGGTGACATTCCATCGGTCACATCGAGTGCTCGAGTTGACTCGGTTCAATGTTGATTTGAAGCTTTCGTGACTGTAGGAATCAATACTCTTTGGTTATTTCGTTAGAGTCACGTAGCTACGTGACTTTACCGAAAGAACCAAACAATATTGACGAATGATTGTTCACGTTGCGGTCTTGGAGCCAGAGGCGCGTTGAGTTTCGTTTTTGGTAATTTTTGATAATTTTTGTACCAATATCTTTGATGATTGGAGGTGACATTCTGCCAGCCATCGTGCCTACGTGCCCACCGGGACGCTAAATTGAGTACCGTTTTGTTGGAAGAACAAAAAATGTATTGTACTGTAAAATGTAATTCAAATGTTCTCATGTGTAAGTTCAGATAATTGACAACTGGATATGTGTTTTAAATGAGTGATCATATTTCAGATGTATTCATAAGCAAGCATACTGCAGTGTACATACACAAACCCCTTTTGTCAATCTACTGCTGGATGAGAGCCACGCTGGTGCGAGTCGTGAGGGTTAAATGACCATACTTCACCACGCTGGTCAGTGCGGTTTTATGAAGGCGGGTATCATAGACTTAACGTGAAGTATAACAATGGATAACGATGGATTTTGCTGCACTATCCCTCTGCTGCCCACCACGTAGACCCATCCTAGAACTCTGCAGAATCGGCCTCGCTTAGCTCCTGGGCTTGGCTGACGAGTTCTGATGAGATCAGATGCATTTGGTCATCGCCACTGGAGTGCTATATTTCCTGTGCAGTACGTTTGTGATCTCGATATAGAGTTATTGGTGGTAAGCTTTTTTGGACTATTGTTTAGCACATGGATAGATTTGCCCCCCCCCGTCCTTGGTTTTGTGAAAGTCCCCCAAGAGGTGTGGGCTCACAATTAAGGCAATTACAACTTTGAACATGGTGGGGGGGGTTATGATATAAACGTGTTTCCTCCCTTGTGTTTATGCTTGTCGTTAACTAGGCTTACAGGCTACAATTTTTTTTGCTGGGAATTATTGCTTAGCAACACTGCTGTGGAGAGAGTAATATAAACCAACCCTGTGATGTAATCGTTTGCAAGGGTTGGTCATTGCTTTCTGGCCAGTGGTGGCACTAGTCCATTGGAGCAGAAATTAGATTTATGCCCCCCCCCCCCCCCATTCAAATTATGAAAAAAATAACAGTGCGATGACAGAAGAGTTGTACTGGAGACCCAAAATATACATGTAGTGAGGCAAGTGCAGGTTAACTTGATATACGAGATATTAATTGGCTTTTTGTTTAAATTAGCTTGTTATGTTAATGGGGATATTAATTTCGTAATCTGTTTGATATACAACTTTTTCATGTAGCCAGGGCCCTTTGAGCTACATGGGGCTCTAGGCTTTTGTAAAAAAAGTATGTAAACAATAATAATATACAGCCCTTTGTTAAACCACTGGTGGATGAAGGTCCTCCCTATGCCTTGTCAGGAGCAGCATTTAAGAATAATGGTGCCCAGTTGAATATGATGTATAATACATATATATCACGTATGAGGGTTGTTTGACCACGTTTCGCCATGCTAGTCAGTGCAGGTTTGTGAAGGCCGATTTCAAAATAAACTTGCCACTCATTCATGGGTCTCCATTGTTTATTTCTCACCTGGTTAAATAACGCATTCTTAAATGTATGCATTTTTCTAGCAGCACTGCCCACACTACTCGTAGGGTTACACTTTTGCTTCAACAAATCATGCTCAAACTCTCCTCTTGTGGGGTTTGCTGGTTACATTTTATCTTCAAGGTTCCCACAACATGCATTGAATGAATAGGGGTCATTGCATATGGTAAGCTTGAAATGTCTCTGTTCTGCAATTCCATTCATTCCTAGTGTCTGTTTAGAACACTGCTGGTGGTGGGATGGCAAAGTAAATATTTCCATATACACTGATTGTGAGCACATACCACACACATATCTCTCTCAAAGTTTCCTTCAGCATGCATTGAAATTTCTCTCTTCTGCAATTCCATTCATTCTTAGTGTCTGTTTAGAACACCGCTGATGGTGGAGTGGCAAAGTAAATATGACCATACACATTGATTGTGAGCACATACCACACACTTCTCACTCAAAGTTTGCTTCAGCATGCATTGAATGGATGGTGGTAATTGCATCTGGTAAGCTTGAAACTTCTCTCTTCTGCAATTCCATTCATTCCTAGTGTCTGTTTAGAACACTGCTGGTGGTGGTGGTGTGGCAAAGTAAATAGCAGTTTGTAAAGTCACTATATAAACACATGCCATAAACTTTTACGCCTATTATTTTTTTACTAAGTTTCCTGCATTATGCATTGAATGAATATGGGTCGTCTGCAATTTCATGAATTCCTAGTTTCTGTTATGTAAATAATGTGTTATAAACTTTTAACGACTACTGCATTGTGCGCTCTTTTCAGGAGTAATTGTCCATTCATCGTAGAGTTAGTCTCGGTTACCCAATTTTTCCAAAAGACAGCTGACATTTCACAAAGGGCAGTGCAAACATTGCAAATCTCATACGTGTGTGTAGTCTCACACTGCTCCGTTTTTTCATTGTAATTTCTCCTATTGATGTATTGAATAATTATGTCATAATTTTGCTTGTTAAAACCCCATTGAGATTAAATAAAAAGCTCTGCAAGGATGACCTGAATCAACGAGCAATAACACCAGTGATTTTTTTCTATCGAAATACACGGACAGAACCAAGAGAAGCCGACAACAGAAGCTATGTTGCTCATCAACAATACGCGCAGATTATTATCAAGTCAAGCTTTGGGTGACTCAAATCTCCCTTGGGCTCTCACCTGAATGTAAATAAATAATGTTATTATTATGATCCAAAATCAATGCACTGTTATCATTGTGTCAATTAGTACATTATAAACTAAACAAAAAACTAAAACTGAACTGATTTTACCAGGGATGGCCCACTGAGCTATGATCTATTTTTACAAAGTGACCTGACCATAAATAATGATAGCTCAACGAAGTGGCTTATCACTTGTAGCAGGCAAATACTCTAAACGCATTGTTGTTAATAAATGTGAAGGGAAAATCCGTTTCTAAATGTCGAGCAAGATACATTCAGTCACAGGCAGAGAAAAAGTGGAAGAAGATCTTCAACCGGCACTTGTCAACAG
Source organism: Lampetra planeri (assembly GCF_965212315.1). NCBI lineage: Eukaryota > Metazoa > Chordata > Hyperoartia > Petromyzontiformes > Petromyzontidae > Lampetra > Lampetra planeri. The sequence goes on along the minus strand of NC_136122.1, from coordinate 8,501,676 downwards.
CATGGATGACTGTGGAAGAGCGTTCCAGACACGTGATGTAGTAGAGGAGAATGAGTGTGCCACGCGAGATGTGTTTAGCATCGGGTGCGTGCAGCGTGGAACGAGTTGCTTCGTATTTGGGGAGTAAATTGGTAAACGCGGAACGGTGCATTTAAGAAAAAAAATGAAGCTACATTTCAGAAAACACTGGAAAGCTTTGCTGTCGCAATCCCAAAAATATACCAATATATATTTGCTCTGTTTATATATGAGACTCCTGAAACAACATGAGTTTGTGCATCGTGATGGGCAGGTAATGATAATGTACCTAAAGTCGCTAAGTGCTCAGAAACCAGAGCAAGGGTAATTAAAGTTAAGTTGAAAATTATTCTAAAAGGTTCTGTAAAAATTACTTTCTCACTGTAAACGGGAAATGTATTTGCATTTCACACAGATGTGTTTTTACACGCATTGTAGAGAAAATAACCATGAAAATAGAGTAACTTTACTTCAAACAGAATTGACATAGTTTGTTTTACTTTAAATGATATCGCCCACAATTGTGGTTTGACCTGTGTAAAATGTCGCAAGCTAATGTAATTTTAGAACTATAATAGAACTCTTGTTTTGTCTTCATATATAAATACAAAATATATTTGAATATATTAACTTTTCAGACTAATTTTATCAAGCAGTGTTTGCTTCAATAAAACAAAAACTCTGGACCGGTTTTTACCTTCTGCGTCTCACCAGCAGTCAGGCTTGTTGAACATCTGCTGGTGGATTACTTGGTGTGATTGCTCGCTACTGGCAACCCGAGTTCAATTCCCGCTCACAGCCAACACCAGTGACGAATATCTGAACTGTTCCTGGGCCTCCCCTCGGTCGACTCGGCCTCAAATGAGTACCTGGTGCAGTGTGTGAACATCTCTGCTGAGGAGAGAAAGGCCACCCACCCCATCATGCGCCGTGCCTGGCTTCTGCGTCTCACCAGCAGTCAGGCTTGTTGAACATCTGCTGGTGGATTACTTGGTGTGATTGCTCGCTACCGGCAACCCGAGTTCAATTCCCGCTCACAGCCAACACCAGTGACGAATATCTGAACTGTTCCTGGGCCTCCCCTCGGTCGACTCGGCCTCAAATGAGTACCTGGTGCAGTGTGTGAACATCTCTGCTGAGGAGAGAAAGGCCACCCACCCCATCATGCGCCGTGCCTGGCTTCATAGGTTCTCGCTAACAGCACTTGCCCCAACAGGCTGTATTTTGAGCGCATGAACATATCCATATGAGTTTAAAGAGGAACCAAGCACTGTAAACAAATCAATCACAGCTCAGCTATTTGCGTACAGAACATACAAACTTTTGCGAATGTCATAACATTAAATGTTTGCCACTTTGCAGAGCAGCACAATAAGTTGGTGCACGGGAGAGAAACATGGGTGGAACCAAGCACCGAAACTAATGCAAACACAAACACAGCGTGGGTGCAATTACAGCTTTGGTGTGTCTCACAAAAACGCCAAGACGTTGTTTGTTAATATCACATGGCAACTCGTTTGAATGTCGCACGTTGGCTTGTTTTTTTTTTATGCAGGCAAAGGTAAGCGAATGCAGCCAGCATGGCGCGCTCCGCAAGGCAGCAATCGGCCGAAGCTGCACTTATACAACAGCCTGACGAGGAACAAGGTGTGAACAGATATTGGATGTGTTTTCTTTTTTTGGCATTTCACCTTTTTCAGGATCAGTTCTGAGATTGAGATGGAATCTGACAATTTGACATTGAATCTTGACCGTGATATCGTCCGAAAGATAATGAACTATCTTGGCCGATTTAACATCCAGCTCGGTACATGTCTCTCAACTGTTGTGAAAGCAAAGCTTGGCCCAGGGAATGGATTTCGAAAGACAACATTCGTCTTTGTAATAATAATAATAACTCTTGTCAATCTACTGCTCTACAACGCAGCCCTTTGCTGTTGCCGGTCATTGGATTTGTTTGACCATACTTCACCACGCTGGTCGCTGCAAGTTGGTAAAGGAAGGGTCCGAGACCGATTCTGATATCACTGGAGACTGATGCGAGCTGTGGCTATGGGTTAATAGCACGTTGTGCTCTCCACTGCATCAAAACTTTACCCGGGTAGAGCTACATATATGCAGTTATATTAAAAGGTAATGTGGGGGATCTTTGTCTTTTTATTGTGGGCGACAGGAGGAGTTTGTTCCACAGAATGGGAACAACGTGCTCTGGTACAGCTGTGGCCCAACTGTGTACGACGCCTCGCACATGGGCCACGCACGGTGAGTTTTCTCTCTCCCAATGTATCACGCAATGGCTCATTGACGCAAAACTGCCTTGGCCTATCTCCCCTGCCTCATCTCACTCTACCAAATATCAAAATCCCTCCACTGGATCCCAATCAAATCCCAGATGAAGTTCAATATTACGCTCAACATCTCTTTCCCTGTTCAAGTTTAGGCTCAAACATTTTCACTGTTTTATCTTCCTGTGACTGTCCTTTAAAATCTATAAAGATGCCTCCATTCCCCTATAAGCCTTTGTTCCTCCATTGTTTTGTACAGCAACTTGAGATGAAGTTTCATTTTAGGAGCTAGAAATCAACATTTTATTGTTAAAGCTGCCGTTGCATTTTATACAACTTAAAATTTCCCTAATAACATTTTTTTTAGAAAGGATAACTAATCTATTACTTTAAAATAAATACGTATTTCTCATCACACTCGTTATGGTTGAAGAAGATATGGGCACAAGTTGATAGCGGCCATCATTAACTTGTCCATAATGAGATGTTTAAGGCCTATTCATCAGGGTAGTGCATGATCCACCTTGCCATGCACTGAAAGTCACATGAAATAATGACACATTACATCTATGTCACCATATGTGCAAAGACAAACCTTGCAGTGTTGGAGTACGGGGACTTTAGTTTGATCAACTGTCCTCTAACCTAAGAAGAATATAAATAATGTTCATAATGAACACTTTGGTAATATTTTTACGCCATTTTAAAAACAATCAAGTTCCTGGCCAAATCCCCAGAAGCAATATATATTTTGTTACTGTTTGCCCATTGCCTAAAAATAAAGAACATGAGTCAGTTCATCCATAAACATGCACTACTTCCTCTTTTGTAGTGATGTGTGGAATGTGTTGACTACATGCACGGTCTTACAATGTTTTCTTGCATGCTACTTGCCAGAACATGGTTCCTCTTGAACCCATGGAATGCGATGAGGGAAAAATGTAACAATAATAATCTATTTTATAAAGCGCCTTCCATATTGAAGTGTCTCGAAGCGCTGGACATAAAAATAAAACTACACTCACAAATATAGATCAAATCTAAGCCAAATAGATAGCTGATAAAAACAATATCAATGACTATCGAAATTACAATAAAATGAAGAACTATGATGAAAGTGAAGAATAATAATTGCAGAGTAATTCATGCACATAACAGAATATATATATTTTTTATCTTAAGTTACAGGGAAAGCCTGTAGAAATAGGCAAGTTTTATGATGTGATTTTAAAAGTGACCCAGACTCTGAATCGCTAATGGACCGAGTGTTGTTGTACTCTGTTTGATTTAAACTAACTCAAGCAACCCACTTTTATTATACCTCCTCAGATCGTACATTTCCTTCGACATCTTGCGGAGGATAATATCGGATTACTTTAAGTACGATGTCTTTTACTGCATGAACATCACCGACATCGATGACAAGGTATGCAATGGCAATTACGAACTCTGAGCATGCACCCGCAATGTAGGGCCCGACAACAATAATTACGATAGGATCTGCAGCTTCGGGTGGCTTCGTGGCACGGATGTCAGAGCAGTGAGCTGGCATCGCTGAATTCCTGGGTTGGATTCCAGGCCGCCGCCTGTGATTTAAAACTGGATTCTCAAATGTATGTCGTTTATTGTGAAAATTCCGTCACAGTTCTTATGATCACTGTTTCATTGCTTTCATGGCTTTATTTTGGTGATTTCGAAAAGTTTTTTGGTTTGGCCATGTTTGTTTGTTGTAGTACAGAGTAAGACTGATGGCCTTAATCTAAGATGTCTTGTGGTTGTTGTTTGACTTGCATCCCACTGGGATTTTTGCACATAGCGTTGGTGTATGGTGTTTTTTCTGCAATATTTTGCTGTCTTTTCTTGGATTTTCTGTTTGCACTAGTCACATATTCACTTTAAGATGTTTTCTTGTTCATGTTTTTGTTTTTTGTTTGTTGCGGTTGCACCCGATTCAAGAGCCGACTGGCTCACAGGGCTATACCTAATAAATTAACTTGAACTTGAAACTAAACTAAAACTAAGCAATTTTTATTTAAGCTCCGTGGGCCTCGCCTGATAATCTTTTTCAGAAGCGACGCGGCCACAAATTAAAGCTCAACGAAGTGGCTTATCATGTGGAAAGTTATAGCAGCCAAATATTCTAAACGCATGTTTCTAAATGTAGAGGGGGACCCAGAAGAAAATCCACACGACCATGGGGAGAACTTGCAAACCCCAAATATGCAGGCGTCCGGGTCGGAATCGAACCCATGACCGCCCGTATATCAGGCGAGGTCGTTCACATCTCGCCACCGTGGCAACCTAGTTCATGATCTCAGCGTGGTCACCAATGACTGGAATTTTTTTTTTAAATACACTCAATTTGGTTTGCACTTAAATTGGCTAAATTCCAGCTCTGAGATATTAAATATCGGTATGACTGTCAAGCGACGGACATTGCTCTCATATGCACAATGGTTCGGGAAGTCCTGCCCTCTACTGTGTGGACCAGAGTTACATTGAAGGGACCTCGGCGATAGCTCTGTATCTGTTTCGTTCTCTTAACACAAAGGGGTGCACTGTGCTATGAGAGATTCGGATAGATACTTCGTATTGTGGCATGAGGCCTATAGCACAACCGGGAAACACACTGGGGAAAAATGACAGAGAACAAGCCCCCAGCATTTCCTCTTTCTAACCCGCGTTCACCAATGTGTTTTGCAGATCATCAAGCGAGCACGACAGAACTACTTGCTGGAGAAGTACAGCGCCGACATGCAGGGTCCCCAGAGCCTCCTTAACGATGTCGCCACTGCCTTAGTAGTACGTCTACCTGTTTGCGAAGTCTTAGTCGGCTACAAGTAATATTAATGGCAAACAAAGTAAAATTAATTGCAAACAAAGTAAAATTAATGAGCGTGGCCTCTCCCCTTGTTGTCAAGGTTGAACCCGAGAGGGAAGTTCCTGCTACAGTCAACTGTCAAATATTAGGGCTAATGGGGGGGTGGGGTGGCTTGTTTATAACAGCCACAAGGATAATAAAACATGTACATTCGCCTAATAAATGCATTGAAAAATATGGTGAAAGGATGAATGTGTCGTTTGTTTTTATGGCTTCTTTGTAATCAGGTCACTTTGCAACGTGTGTTTGTGGTCTCGTAAGCACCGAGTCACTGACCCTTAATGAATGAGAAGCAGCTAAACCAGCTCACCCGGTTAACCCACAACACTGTTAAACTGCCCATGGAAAATCGATAATTAATTGTGTAAGATCTATAAGCTCGCAGCAAACTATAAGTTGTGGTTTGATTGATTTCACGGCTTGTCTAAATGCTTGACATCCCAGTGCTGGGTAGAACTTTAAACTTGAACTTCTTTCGTACCATACGTATGTCTGTATGTATGTTGAACTTCTTCCACATCGTACGTAGCCATCCATGCTAATCGGAGTTGCGGGGGGAAGGACAACAAACGAAACCCAAAAAAGGAGTTCTAAATAAATGGGTTTTTAATCTCGATTTAAAAGCGCATCGCTCCAATGGCTTTCAAAAATCAGAAGCAGGAGCGTTCCAGACGGCTGCAGAAGCGCATCTGAAAGCGCGCGTTATCTAGCCGACCTTGCTAATGCTTTGACTGCCCTTGGGGCATTCTCCACCTTGCAGGGCTTCCGCACGAAGCTGTCGGAGACGACGGATTCCGACAAAAAGCAAATGCTGGACAGGATCTTGGCTGAAGTGGAGGGAGGGCTGGGGCGCCTGGAGGCTGCTCTCGCCAAAAGCGCCCCAGAGGAGGAACTCCAATCACTCACACAGGTCACGGTCGCGAGATGTTTACAACCTTGCCTGGTATACAGGCGTGGGTTCGATTCCTACCCTGAAAGCTGTATATTTTGAGTTTGCATGTCTCTTTCTCTCTCTCCCCGTGGTTGTGTGGATTTTTCTACAGGTGCCTCTGGGTTTTCTGTCCACATTTAAAAACATGCGTTTAGAGTATTTGGCTGCTATACATTTCCAGATGATAAGCTACTTGGTTTAGATATCATTTGTGGCCAGGTCGCTTCTTGAAAAAGAGCTATATAGCTCAGTGGGCCTTACCTATTAAAATAAAATTGTTTATCGTTCAGGTCCGACAGCTTAGACGCTCGCAACCTTACCATGTTGGGTTTCAGCACAATATTAACAACTTCACGTGTTGCTGGTATCAATAACAACGTCCAATGGTGGGCTGTCTGTCCAGATGGGGTTTGAAGGGTGATTCTGTGTGGGTGGCCGGGTGGCTCGGGAGTCAGATGCTGAAGATAAAATCTAGGACTATGACAGTGGGATCTGACTGCAGCTCATGCTCCAGACAAGCTTTGTACTGAGCGTATTGCACATTAATTGCCTGTGATGTTAAGATTTCCTGCGCATTAATACACGTACATATTTCTCACAGCAGCAGTTATTAATGCAGGATTTTTAAATGTAATCATAAAATGTCTTCATGTCTAAAGCTGTCAAATGTTTATACAATGTATTTAACAATCTATTCAGTTATATTTATAGAATTAATATGCGTGTGTTTGCATTTACTACATTTCCCTAACTTTGTTGACAAACTTATTTTCTTTAATACATCAAGGAAGCATGCAGCATTCAATGGAATAATTATTCACTTAATCTATAGGTGCACATGCCTGTACCACAATGGCTATTGAACGAAAGCAAATATTGCATATTGCATCGAGTGGGCAATCAATAATTATTATCATGGTGCTTGCGTGTGTTAACATGGGAAGGTCAAGTTTGAAGGGGCTTTGAGGCTGTATATTCAACTCCTTCCCTTTACCGGTTTCCCACCATTTGTACCCGAATCCAAACACTCCATGGATTATTGCAGTTCCGGTTTTTAATTGTGACATACGAATTGTGACTCTCAATAAAAGGTTAAAATCTTTTCATTTCGGCATTTTACTGGTCGTAATATACAGTGATTATGCTAGCTCTCATTACTAAATTACCTATGGAGTTTATCATATTGCGACACGCGTAGAATTTTCACCATTTTATAAAGCAGTAAAAATGTATTTTGAAAGGGGGGATGTGGGGGGGTGGCAGTTACTCATTCCGAGCCTAAGGGTTGCAGCCCCTAAAGCCCCTGTATTAATCTGCTCCTGGACATGGATGATGAGCCATGGTGCAGCCAATGGAGCTGCGTTGTGTTGTTGCACTGTGGCCTCGCACAGGCGCTGCTCACCGAAGCCAGGGACCCCCTTTCCGAGTGGCTGGACGCACAACACGGGAGCGAGGTTACCGAGAACTCCATCTTCTCGGAACTTCCACGCTACTGGGAGGCGGAATTCCACCGCGACATGGAGGCCCTGAACGTGAGATACGGGAACTCGACCGCGTTCATTTGTGAAAAAAAGCTTTAGAGCTCATCGGATTCCTTCCCAGTATAAATAAATATTCTGATTCTGTTGCAGGGTCATCCGCAAAGTGCCAAGCACTGCTCCCCGCTTGACGGATGACACTTTTGTCGTTTCTTTTGTTGTGCTCTCAGGTTCTGCCGCCGGACGTTTTGACCCGAGTGAGTGAATACGTGCCAGAAATCATCGCCTTCGTGCAGAAAGTCGTGGACAACGGTTTTGGGTACGTTGAAACGTTTAAGCGCCAATGCTGCAGTGGAGAGGCTCTGTTTGGCATGGCATGTGTTTACGATCGGGGACTCGGGCCAGAACATGGGACGGGAGTGTAGTGTCGGTCTAAAGTCCGGTCGGGTCGCGCTGTGGTTAGTGGTAAACCTCACAGGAAAAATTGCGATTCAATGTCCTGATTGGAATATCATGAAATGTGGAATATTTCCACCACTGACACAGGACAACCAATAGAAATGAGTGCCGTCCCATTGCTCATTTGAGCATGGGGGTACACATTGACTTTAAATGTAAAAATCCTTCAACCCAATTTATATGCGAGGGATGTTTCAAAATTGTCCAGGACTTATTTTACAGAGAAGCAGAACTGAAACTACAGACGTGATTGCTATAAAATGGCCCTAAATATTATGCTAGTCCCAGGGCCTGTGATCACATCACTTGGCATGTCGGATCTCAGAAGCTAAGCAGAATTGAGCCTGGATAGTACTTTAATGGGTGACGGCCATGCATAAATCATGTATTGTATACTTATACGGGGCTATGTTGTCAATAGATGGCAGTGTAGAGAGATCAATTGCTGCATTATCCAGCATTTATACTAAATACCTTCACCAATTTGCACTGACCAGCTTGGTGAATTTTGGTCAAAAAGCCCCCACGACCTAAATGGTGTAGGGAGCCCCTCATCCAGCAGTATATTGACCCAAAGGGCTGTACATATACATGTCCATACATTGGCCCCACGGTTTGCCTCCAGATGCTAATAAACTGTCGGCATCTTAAGACCGGATGATCAATTGCCACTAGTAATTGCTGCTTTTGCCTTGGGCTATGCTGAATGCTGACTCTGTTTACAGCTACGAGTCGGGTGGGTCGGTGTACTTCGACACGGCGAAGTTCGACAGCAGCGAGCGCCACTCTTACGCCAAGCTTGTGCCCGAGGCTGTGGGTGATCACAAGGCTCTGCACGAAGGAGAGGGTACGACATCCCTTTTTACTGTTCGACCGTCTGGAATAATACCGTGCGCACGACTTGCAACCAAATCGTCCGGAACGCGTCCGATCTCGTCGACAGTCGGGAGTGCTTAGATTTTTGCAGTCTGCTCTACTTGCTCACGATAACAAGCGTTGATTTAATGCGTGCAAGAAACAGTTATTTCCTATTTGTTTATTTTATTCTAATTATATAATAATGTAAAAATGTAGCTCACGAGGTGAATGAAACTGAAGAAACGAGACAAGAAACCACTGAATAACCCTACAAGTGAGATGTTAAAAAAAGACAAACAGTAATAGATTATTTTTTTATTGAATCAAGAATCCCAACTTCATAAAAAATTTGGGGCGGGGGGGGGGGGTGAAATATTACATACCTAGCAAGCAACAATCGATTTATAATTAAACTTGATTATAAAAGCACACGTTACACATGGAGCTTCCATTTACTCGCCATTCGTCTATCCGGGATGGGCGGCGTAGAGCCAAAGCAGCACGGGAACAGAGCGCGGTATCATCAAGCTCCCCGATGCGTTTTCAGGCTGTACAGCGTATTACATTTTGATTTAAAGCTTTCGTGACTGCAGGAATATGTACAGCGTATTGTTCGGCATGATGTCCGACGTTTCGCTTCACCTGCTTGGAGCTTCTTCAACAAGTCCTTTCCCGGTATGGTCTCTTTGCAGGCGACTTGAGCATCAGCGCTGAGCGGCTGAACGACAAGCGATCCCAAAATGACTTTGCGCTGTGGAAAGCCTCAAAGCCTGGGGAACCTTCTTGGGACTCGCCGTGGGGAAAGGTACGCATACATGCGATGGTGTGCAACGTTGTGTTATGTGGTCTTTCTTTAATGTTCATCTTCTTGGTTCTTTCGGTAAAGTCACGTAGAAGGGAAGTAATAAAATAATAAAAATAAAACATAATAAAATAATTCTCACGACGTTTCGGCCACAACGCAAGCAGCCGTCCTCAGGTGAAGACCAGGTCTGTCAGGGAGACAGCGTCTAATGTTATTCAAATGTCATGACCCAAGTTGATGGGATTGTGAAATTGTCAAACGTGGTATCGGTGATGTCAAATTTAGTCAAACAAGAGTGGTCAGTGATGTCAGAACTTTCCTGGTCCTCTCCTGAGGTCAACTCAACTTTTTAATGAGCACCTGGTGCAGTGTTTTAACATCACCGCTGGGAAGACAAAGGTGGCCAGGCATGGTATTGGCCACACCAATGCCACTTGCTAGGTCGGTCTTAAATGTTCATGAACAACACTTAAACCAACAGACTGATATGAGTATACGATGGTCTATATGTGTGTGTTAGCAGTTGTGTAGTGGTTCATTCACTACTCTGAATTCAATGACCCAAAGAAAACATTGATGGCAAATGTATTTATATTGAACGTCTGTGAAAAAGAGCTTCATACCTCATTGGATTCCTCCAGTCTAAAGATTCTGATTTTAGCCGAACTTGGGTCTCCCCTATATTTACTCAGCCTTAATGGAGTACTGTGTCTGCTTCAATTCATGCACCTCAGCAGTGGGAAAACAGGCAATGGTAATGGTTACATCACCCCCTTGTGTGCTGTGTGGCTACATGGGGAGTCTTTGTCTTTGTGTGTGTCTGTGAATGCAGGGTCGTCCTGGGTGGCACATCGAGTGCTCTGCAATGGCTGGCTCCATCCTGGGAGAGTCCATGGACATCCACGGCGGGGGCTTTGATCTGCGCTTCCCCCACCATGACAACGAATTGGCACAGTCCGAGGTGCTGATCCCCAGTGCTAGTGTAGGCAAAGAACAGTGCCAGGGTGATCCATTTTTAGATCCCCTTCTGATATCCAATAACCCATATCTCATGCAGTGCATAATTGGTTTTATGAGACATTGTGTGTTGGATTGGCTGAGGTGGATCAATTGGATGGCCCTCGTATTCACCTAACATAAACCCGCAGGGTTTTCACATGAAAGACGGTGTGTGTGTGTGTGTACGTGACAAAACAGAAATATATCAATGGACTGATCTTGCACATCATTGAATGTTGTCCGCAAATCACACTGGCATTGTTGAACAAAGGGTATCGGGGGAGTGTTAAAAGATTTTAGAATTTAATTGATATTCTTGGGAGACATGTCGAAGTGTTGGATTTCATGTAATTTTCTCGATTGTCTCCGTGTTCTATTAGTGGGGTGTCTACATGCCTGGAAATGACATTGAAAACGGTGTTGTGGCTACATAATTGTGCAATGTTCTTATTAGATTGGAGACCATTGATTGAAGAAATTAAGGAAGAAATATAATTGTTCTAAAAATCAACCATCTTCTTTGTTATAACACTAAATAGGAATTAACGATATGGCAAGATAGAAGAATGTAAAAAATGTGGAAATTTGTGGCTAAAATAAATATGGGCAAAAAAAAAGTCGTGTACAACTTTGGAGACACAACATAAAATAATCGTTGGAGGATTATAATTGGGATACACAGTATTATATCTACATACCCACTGTGTTTTTAAAGAACCTCCTCTTGAATCGCGACCCCTAATCTTGACAACTGTATCACAAGGAGGGCGAATCGGATACGTGCCTCAATACTACAAAGTAGCAGTTCATATTCTGAGCCTAAGGTGGCAGTGTTTGTTTATTTTTCGTTTCTTCCCTCTCGCTCACCTTTAAACCTACTCGTTAAATAAGAAGTCACAATTCACACCTTCATTCAAATAATTGTCGTGGCTCATGGATGCAATTCGATTCAAGAATTACATATTATCTGTCTCCCTTTTCCGTCTTCTTTATTTCTCATTTTTTTACATCTGGCTCATACATTTTCTGAGCTCCATTAGCAAACAAAGTCGCACAATAGCTTATTATTTTCGTATTATTGGTATAGGTGAAAAACAAGGGTGGAGCGGTGAACCGTTGTTGTGCGTGCTACGCTACGAACCCGTCGACCTGAGTTCCATTGCCAGCCAAGAATGACATCGGTGGCGAGTGACATCTGACAATCGGGCCTTAGTTCCCCCCACCCCGCCCCCCCTTCGCCAACTATAATGACCAGCGTGGTAAAGTATGGTCATATCGCCCTGAACAGCTTGGGGAGGCCTGCATCCAGCAGTGGATTGGCAAATGGCTCAAATTATAAAAGTAATAAAAACCACATGGATTCTTAGATATGCAATCCAATTTGTATCATGCGCTTAATAAACCATATTAAGCAAGGGATCTAAGCATTAGAAGACACCGACTGCCGACCGTGCTTCTTACCGATGTGAATCCACTCGATCTCCAGGCCTACTTTGACAACGACCACTGGGTGCGCTACTTCCTGCACACGGGACATCTCACCATCTCCGGCTGCAAAATGTCCAAGTCTCTCAAGAACTTCATCACCATCAAGGAGGCTCTGATGAGCAACACGGGTAAGCACATTGAATTCATTTCATGAAACTTATTCTCGTTTCTTTCGGTAAAGTCACGTAGAACCAATAATATGAATCCCTGTAGTCACGAAAGCTTTAAATCGAAATTCATGCAACTTAATAGTGTTTCAGTACGACTTCTAGGTGGGTTGACATTGAAGTTCAAGTCTTTAGGAAATTGACAAAAACATTGCCTCATCTGCCTCTAAATGTTTGTTTAAATTAATTGTTTTTGCTGTTAGCCTCTGATATATAATTACAGTTCTAAAAACAATTTGAAGATTATTTAAATTAATAAAGGCATAAAGTAAGGGTGTTCGTTTGCTTACGATGTCTGTTGTTGATTTGTGTGCTATAGCTCGGCAGCTCAGGCTGGCCTTCCTCATGCACTCCTGGAAAGACACGCTGGATTATTCCTCAAACACCATGGAGTCGGCCACCCAGTATGAACGCTTTCTCAATGTAAGTCACAGAAAGGGTGGGGGGGTTGCTGAGTGACTCTGAGGTCACTAAACTAAACTAAAAACGAAACTATTTTTACTTTACCAGGTAAGGGCCTACTGAGCTATATAGCTATCTTTCAGAAGTGACCTAGCTACAAATGATAGCTCAACGAAGTGGCCAAATAATATAAATGTAAGTTTTGCTAAGGTTGATCAAACAACCCCTTCCCCCACGACCTACATGGTGTGGGGAGTGGATTGAAAACGTGTAAATATAAAACCGGTTTCTACCCTAAATTGTTGCAATAATATAAGAGATTGACCATATAGTCTGCTTGCAGGGCAAATGCGTGTTTACTTGGATGAATATCGCAGCAGTGGGTGCCCAATGCCTTGTTATTGTGCGCAGGAGTTCTTCCTGAATGTGAAGGACATTTTGCGAGCACCGACGGACATCACGGGGCAGTACGAAAAGTGGGAAGAGGCTGAGATGGATCTCAACAAACTGTAAGTGTCGCCAGGGTGGGGTTAACTCGGCGAATTAAAACTGACACTTCCTGGGCTGTCTTCCCATCCTGTCAAGAGATGTTGAGTAGAAAATGATAGCTTTTCTTGGAAAAAAAAAGTTTTAATCCCAAAATGTAGTTTGAACCTTTGAATAGAATTTAGGCCTGGTGTTTTTTATACTTGTGAATTTTACACAGTAACGTTTATGTTTTAATACTTGTAACGACAAAACTAATAGGTAGAGCCCTAATTGAGTGCTTTAGATGAATAACAAAATGTGAAAACAATATTAATCGTATTATTAATTTATTGACTATATATTTATACTGTTTATATACAACTAGTGTATACAGATATCAGATTTGTGAGCCTATTTGTATTTTGTATATATGTGGTGCATATTTCCTTTTTCACACTTACTTGAAACTCCTTTTTAAAGCTTTTCCTGCTCTATAGCTACGAATCTCTTTGCGCACCATGCGTCATGCACAACGGTAACCTTTGTCGAAGCTTCTTGGTAAAAATCGGCGACTTGTCATGACCGCACCTGTCTCCCCCACCCCCACGCACAAAGGTTTTATGAAAAGAAGGCGAGCGTCCACATGGCGCTCTGCGACAACATCGACACGCGCGTGGCGCTGGAGGAGATGAGGGCCCTCATCGGCCACTGCAACACGTACATCGCCAGCGTAAAGGGCCGCAAGGCATCGCCCAACAAGGGCCTGCTCAAGAACGTCTCCCTTTACCTGACCCAGATGTTCAAGGTGCAAAGTCCCCACCGCCACCACCAACCACCACCATTTCCACACAGTCGGAGCCAACTGTGGCTCGCTCTTGAACGTGTACACTTGCCGAATCGAATAATGGTCACGAGTGCTACCCCTGTGATAATTCACTCATCCAAGTTGTTCGATGAAATGTCACAATTCGGAGTTGCGATTCGTTCAATTCAGGGGTTCTTTAACTTTCTGATTTGTTTTCTCTAATTTGTATTGTGTATACTTTTTCTGTGTTGTCTACAGTTTTGTCCGCTCGGCCTAAATATAAAGTTGGCATATATTTTGCAGTACATTTGCAGAAATCATATATAATTGTTTCACACTTGATACGGTGCAAGTATAGTGAACATTAAAGCTATTTAATTGCTAAATTGACACATCGTTACTTGCCCAATATTAATATGCTTTGGGCCATATTCGCATAATGATGAAACGGCTCATTACCTTTGATTTGCCCGGCGGTTGCTGTTGATAAAAAACATGTAATTCTTCATACAAGTCAGACAAGATTTACATTGGCTGCCACTGAAATGGGCCTTCATGTGTTCACTTTATTTTGCTGATGAATGTAAAAAAGATGGAGCTGGATAACTAATATTTAAGTGCTTGTAAATACCGGAGTGAAACGTATAGGAATGGCCAGCAAATCACTATAAATAAATACATAAACTAAAACTAAACCTTTTTTATTTTACCAGGTAAAGCCCACTGAGCTATTCGTATTTTTTTCAGAAGCAACCTAGCCACAAGCTCAACGAAGTGGCTTATCATGTGGACATTTATAGCAGCCAAATCTAAATAATTCGCTGCATCAGGTGTAGGAGGATTTATGACACTTTTGTATATGACCCAACCAAAAAACCCATCGTGGAAAGATGATGTTTGAAATTTGTCATTCGTTTCCCAGCTGTAGCCTTCTTGTTTCCATCCAGATTTTTGGTGCAATCGAAGGGGACGATGCAATTGGATTCCCAATCACTGCCTGCCAGGGAACAAACGTAAGTAAAGTTAGAATTTGGCAATATTTACAAAAGGCCTGTAATGGCTATCAGTACTTCAAGTAATCTAATAAATGCACTTTCTGTGTTTTTTTTGTGTGCTCATGATTGTTTTAATCTTATAATGTGAAAAATGACTGTTCTTGTTTTCTGGGTGGAACAATTCAATAATTGCCAGCTCACATGTCCATGCATATCCCATCTCTGGACTAATGTTAGAAAATTTGAGAAATCCCTTTGTTAATAATTGGACGATTATAGAATGGCTGAAGGTTTATCGACATTGCAAAACTGTCTTATATGCACACACGTGTAATTAGGTGCGAAATCTATGACTGGTTACACCAGCCCACAGGGGATTATTGTGTCCGTCCATCCATCGTGCAGGGAGGGGCTGGGTGGGGAGGGAGGGGCTGGGTGGGGAGGGAGGGGCTGGGTGGGGAGGGAGGGGCTGGGTGGGGAGGGAGGGGCTGGGTGGGGAGGGAGGGGCTGGGTGGGGGGGAGGGAGGGGCTGGGTGGGGGGGAGGGAGGGGCTGGGTGGGGGGGAGGGAGGGGCTGGGTGGGGGGGAGGGAGGGGCTGGGTGGGGGGGAGGGAGGGGCTGGGTGGGGGGGGAGGGAGGGGCTGGGGGGGAGGGGCTGGGGAGGGAGGGGCTGGGGGGGGAGGGGCTGGGTGGGGTGGGGTGGGGAGGGGCTGAGTGGGGAGGGGCTGGTCACCCCGTGGTGCCCTTATAAAACTCAACGTTTAACCTACTCACGCCGGCTTGTGCCCGCCCACAATCGGGCATATTTGCGGAATACACCACGCCGCCGTTGACCCTGGCCATTGACCGAGCAACCCAACGTTCCTACCAGCTCCCTCCGCAGGAATGTGTTCATTTTTACATGACATCATGTTCCTTGTCTCAGGTTTTCCTCATTGTTGTCTTGTTATTGACAATGCCATGCCTTGTGCTCACCCACCAGCTGGAGACTGCAGTAATGCCATTCCTGTCCACCCTGGCCGAATTCCGCGAAAGCGTCCGACAAATTGCCCGGGAAAAGAAGGGTCTGTTTGAACACTGCTACATTTCCAGTTGCTTGGCAATAAGATATTTTCTTCTGTGGAAGTAAAATGTTGGCAGGTTGCCTCTGGGCCCACTGCCTTGACAGCACTGTGTTATAAAGCTGGACCCGTGTCGTGTGTTGTGCAGTGATGGAGTTGCTGACTTTGAGCGACACCCTACGTGACGACATTCTGCCTGAGCTCGGTGTGCGACTGGAAGACCATGAGGGTAGCTGCTCCTGTCGTTGTTATTTCGTTGATCATAATTACTAAATAGACACTCTTCTTAAGATCCATAACACAAAGCCCCATCGGTAGAATGAAGGAAGGTAAAGCAAGGAAAGTAAAACATCTCCATATCAAAATTCATCCCCATTCAAATAAACAGTGGTATAAATGTCCACATGCCTCTGGTAGGGGTCACATCTCCTAGGAGCCATCGCTGTTGGCAGAACAACCAATGTTGCTCGTGAGTGAGACTAAACTTTCTGAATATGGTTATCTGAAGTTGGACGGTTAGTTTGGTTCGGCAGGTAGCATGTGGTGGTGGGGTTAAGGATGGGTATTCCCACCTTTTCCATGATGGCTGGGCAGCATGGAAGAGTAGACCAAATACCCTCTAGAAGGGCTCTCTAGTGCTCCCTCTAGTGGAGACCCTTCCACCATCAGTGGTGTCGGCAAACAATTATTGGGCTGGCACCTTTTACCTTGAAAATAAAATTGGAAAATAAAATATGAAGGGTTCACCCTTTATCTAGTCTTGCAGTAAAGCAGCTAGACACAGCCAAACATGTAGACCTAAGGCAGTGTTCAATAAATTGGAGTCAATATCTTGATGGTGTTGGAATTCCTTTCAGCCTGTGTTTGTTTATTTGTCTTCTTTGCCAGGTCTTCCCCCCGTTGTGAAACTCGTGGACAAGGAATCTCTGCTGAAGGAGAGGGAAGAGAAGAAAAAGGTCTGTTTAGCTCCACAGATGGCGATGAGGAGTTGTAAATTTGGAACAGGGCTTGTGCCCCCTGGACAGGTAGTCGAGGCATCGATAAAACTGTAGTGATTTTTGCCATGCCGTCGCAAGCGGAAGATTTATAATCTCCGTTGCAGCTTGTAGCAGAGCAGAGTCGTTCATCAAAGAGGAAGCGCTTGTATCAGACGGTCATATTTTATTTGAACAGCTGCTCAGTATACAAGCAGTGCTTTATCGGCTTTGCACATTTATTAACTGTGCCTATACCACTCATGTGCCTTCAGATAGAAGAAGAAAAGCAACTTAAGAAGGAGGAAGCGGCCAAGAAAAAGCAAGAACAGGAGGTGAAGCTCCCGGACGTCTTAGAGTTGTCCCGCTGAATCATGTGACACAGCAAGAAAAGTAGCTGCTTTTTTATGCTAAGTGACATTGTGGATGTGGTATTTGTATCTGGCTCTGCGTCTTTACGCTG
Organism: Lampetra planeri; assembly: GCF_965212315.1. Taxonomy (NCBI): domain Eukaryota; kingdom Metazoa; phylum Chordata; class Hyperoartia; order Petromyzontiformes; family Petromyzontidae; genus Lampetra; species Lampetra planeri. Next base: position 8,484,140 of record NC_136122.1, on the reverse strand, counting down.
CATGGTTTGACTCACTGGCAGGTCAGGGTACAGACCCTGGTAACATAGGTTAAATTACATACATGCAAAGTCACTTCATACATCGGCACCCACCTAACAAAAGCTAACATTTATTTTTTGGAGAAAAAATGGGTGTTTAGCATCATTATCATCATTAGCCAGTGTCCATCCACTACTGGATAAAGGCCTGCCCATGCTCTTATCATCTGTCGCAGTCTTGCGATTCCACAATTCACCTTCTGCAGGTGAGCCGATTGCATCACTTTATCTCCGGTGTGATGAGATTAAATGTATCTAAACATATCCTGAAAAACAATGGAGTTGAATCGTGGTATATTTAGCACAATTTTGTAATTTTCCACGATATGCCATGTTGTATGTCTGTGTCATAGAGGGAATTGGACACAATTTAAAACACTGAGACCATCCCATCCTGAGCACATGCCAACGATGGATGTCATTTCTGGCAGAGAGATTATTCATCTGAGTCGTCACAGTTTGCCATAAGTTAATGCGTGGCTTCATAATAAAAATGACATTTGCTTTTACTTGAGAAATTGGGTCATTAGTCTAGGGTCGATATAGCACGTCCCTTACATGCTGCTCCAGCAAAGTTTTAGCACTGCTGCATCTGTTTACCCTTTATCATGTCTTGCTCTGTTTATCAAAAATACATTTTGGTCATTACATGTAGACAGCTGGTACAGAGGTTATCATTCAACATAAAACACTGCCCACTGTATTTCCTGAAAAAAATATTACCACCTGTGACTTCACAGCAAACGGATGACTGCAGACCACTACTATGACCAGACCATATCCTTAAAAATCAAATGTTTTAAGATGTTGCTCAAACGTGTGCTGTTGTTGTTTTTCACTTGAGGCTGCAAAATTGGAAAAAATGAAGATCCGACCTCAAGAAATGTTTTTGAGCGAGACGGACAAATACTCCAAGTTTGATGGAAACGTGAGTAGACACACTTGAGGTATTGTCAACGTGCTTTTGTAGCACTTCTGTCTGTTCATTGGTTAGCAACAAAAATAAGATCGACGTTGCCTTTCATGTTTGGCACAAACGTTACAGCAACAACCCATAATTTACATTCAGTGTTAATTTATTCAGCATTGTTCAATTTTGATAATAGCCTCAGTGTCGTTAATGACATGTACAAATGCAGTTATGACAATTTTGTATAATCATTCGCTTAGTCTAGTTGACGAAAGCAGTCGAACACTTGGGTTATTAGGTATGTGATGTGTTCAATTTCCCCCCACCCCAATATTATCAGGTCGGCCAATTGGTGATCTCTATAATCTTATACCACCAAGGACCAATTTTGTCTACCACTACACAGCAGTTTCTAATAATCTTACGAAATTGTCTTAGTCTTCGTCTTGAGTCACTTGCTAATTTTCTCGTCGTAGTTATCATGCTTTAGTCTTTGTCGGGGTAGTTGGAGTCATCGTCACACTTTGATGATTTTTCATAATCAACGTTTTTGGGTTAGATCGCGTTATTTATAAATGTGTCGTAACCCTCCACCACCCGACACAGCCAATCAGTAAAAAAGTGTCACGTTGACAAAAGACATAGTTCACTACTTCTGGCGAATTGCCCGATGATGCCGGATGCAATTAACAGCGAAACGTCGTACTCAAAAATTGTAAATGTTGTGGTTTCATGCTTCAACACACCGGTGGGCTAAAGTAGTGAACTATTTGTGTCAACGTGACACTTTTTTGCTGATTGGCCGTGTCGGGTGGTGGAGGGTTAGGACACATTTACAAATAACGCGATCTAACTCAAAAACGTTGATAATGAATAATATTGGTGGCGAAAGCTTACGTGTTGAAATTGATGATAATTTGTCCGCTCAAAGTCATCGTCAACTGAAATAAATATCCCTCTTCGTTGACGCACATTTTCATCGCTACTACTTCTTTTGTTGACCACAATGAACTCTTTGACTGCACCCTGGCAGGGGTGCACGATTGTTCCACCAAGCCCTCTCCCCACCCCGAAACCTCGCCGTTGCAATTGTGTGCCCTGGTGTTCCTCAAGATATATATCTGTGACTGTGTTCCCGGTCCAGGGGTTCCCCACGCACGACTTGGAGGGAAAGGAGATCAGTAAGGGTCTCGCCAAGAAGCTGAGGAAGCTGTACGACGCGCAGGAGAAGCTACACAGCCAGTTTGAGCAAATGAATATCTCCCAGTGAACAGAATTAGCCAGCACGGCATGTAATGGCCATGGAACGATTCCCCCCCCCCCTCGTCATTCGTAATTTAATACATTGTCATTATTTGTGGCCATTCTATTCAAGATCAATGTTTTTATTAACATTGTGTGAATGTAACACCACTTGAAACAATTGAAGTGCATGTCAGAATTGAGAATTATCGATTCTCGCACGCACGATTCGATGCATGCATTGTGTGAGTGTGAGATCAGTTTTAATCTGAATTGTTGCATGTTACATGCCAGCCCTTTATTTCATGGGGATGTACATTCCCATTGAGTTTTTGAGATGTTAACTCCTCCTATCTGAAGAAAGTTGCCATTTGCTTTTGTTAATACAGCGACTGCTGTACAGTATCACGTGGATAATGGAAGGGTAAGTGGCATAGCATCCTGACCCCCCATGCCGTTGTTGACTTTTTGATCAGAATCTGTGGATGTGCCACTTTTTAGGTGGAGTGCAGATAACGTTACAAGTCCATCATTAGCTCTTGTACGTAAACGCCCACTGACACTTATACAATTACTCCCTTTGATTTGGCTGGTTTTTTTACCTTTAAAAGTTGTACTTGCATGAATTCTACTTGGCTCGTACGTTTAACATATATAATACGTGTTTTCTTTTCATTTATTTTCAATGGTGTGTGTGGTGGAAGGGTGTTTTTTTATGTTGGTGGTGTTTACATGCATTTTCAGGTTGCACGTTGTGGCACACTTTCTGTTAAATTCAGCATGGTGGTGTTATCCTTACGAATATAAATCACAGTAAAAAATTTGTTCCACTTGTATTGTTGTTTAGCAAGTTTAATGTGTGAAGTTTTATAACATTACAAATCCTTTCACGTGATTCATTTGTGCTAAGCAAGAGTTTTTTTTTTATTCACCACTCTGCATGCTATCGCCATCATTTTGGATTTAAATCTAGAAAAGCTGCACGCAAAGCTGTAAATTGTGAAATTTGACTGGTGATTTTGTAACATGCCATCACACCACGAATTGGCAAACTAGATTTAACAGTGAAAAGACTACATTACTCACACACATCTCTAATTATAAAACTAAACGTATAATTATTACAGTATCATTCATGCTAATTGTATTATCAAAGTAAGGGCTGTATCCTATTTGTAGCACTTATTAAGTAAATTAAAACCTTCAGAAAATAAAAATGAAAAACAAATCAAGAGGTCGTCTAAAAACAAATGGTTTACACAACAAAAAAGTTATTGCAACAGCGGTATCGAAAATTGTCTTTGCTCCTTGCACCAGCAAGAGAAATTGGTCCACTAAGTAATTAAGTGGTTATGAAGACCCCAAGTTGAATAATGTATTTTTTAAATATTATATTTGAGTAGCATAATTTACAGCCCCTTTATCAATCCACTGCTTACCTTAACATTTTTATTTTACCAGGTAAGGCCCACTAAGCTATACAACTCTTTTTCAGAAGCGACTTGGCCACAAATGATAGCTCAACGAAGTGGCTTATTTGGAAATTTATAGCAACCTAACACTCTAAACGCACGTTTCTAAATGTGGAGGGAAAACCGGAGGACCTGGATAAAAATCCACGCGACCGTGTGGAGAAAACATGCAAACTCCAAATATACAGGCATCAGGGTTTGGAGTCAAACCCACGGCCTCCTGTATTCCAGGCGAGGTAGTTAACATCTCCCCACCATGGCTGAATGGAGGCTTCTCCATGCCATGTACTCGTGGTAGTTGTTTTACCACGCATTATTACGCAGGTCAGTGTGGGTTGGTGAAGTTCCAAGGGTTCAGATATGATCTGCCACAGATCTTAGTCATTGCTGGAAATCTAACTTGGGTCTCGCATGCATCATGCAGTGCACGAACCAATGCCACCATTCTGCCTGAATTAATTAGCATGAACTTAGCAAATTTAAAATTGCCCATACTGTATTTGTTCGTCTTTTCATAAAACTGTACTTAAAATCCAAAGTGAAGGTGAATGGGTTCTTGAGACATTTTCTTATAACGAATGTCAATGTCACTCATTAAAAATCCTGTGTTTTAATGGCAATTGTCGTTTTTAAAAAGTACATTCATCATTGTCATGTAACGTAGACAATGCTATTTATGTAGTATTTTGATGAAATTATGCTGCTGGTGCATATAATAAAATACTTTATCACGAACTCCATTGTGTTTTTTGCACACGGTCATGTGTATTGATATGTAGTACTTAGGAATATGACAATCTCCGAGCATGTGCACAATGTTATAAGATATCCAAAGCTAAGTGGAGTTTACACCATTGGAACCTCCTTTGCCAGTAACAAAATATAATTGGTTGTTTACCCTTTTATCTGGCAACAAAACTGACACATTTTTTTACGAGGAGTCATGTTTGCATTGACCACAATACCTGCTGTCGGAACGCAGAAAAAACACAAATCTGATAATGTATGCACTGTCCTTGAAATTGATTGGTCCACACCCGAGACCGCTTTTCTTAGAGCCTAGTCTCAAATGGTGTTGGACCAGATGACGCCAAAAGGTGCCTTTTGGCGTCATCTGGTCCAACACCATGGTATTGTGGTCAATGCAAGCATGACTCCTTGTAAAAAAAAAGGTGTCGGTTTTGTTGCCAGATATAAGGTTAAGCACACAAGTATTAACTTATTTTTCAGAAGCGACCTGGCCACAAATAATAGCTCCACAAAGTGGTTTATCAAGTGGAAATGTAGTCATAATCTCCAAATGATTTGCACGATGCTTTGCTTGTTGGCTTTAATACGTGCATTCAGTATTGGAACAGTGTAAATCACAAACGATTTAAATGGTGAACGCCTGCAAATTGTAATTTTATGGATCAAATGAAAAATCTAATTAAAATATTATTAAACGAAAATCCCACTGAGTCTTTCTCAAAGCGAAATGTTTGGATGAATGAAAAGTCGCAGTAAAAAAAAATCAAATGCTGTGCAGCTGGGTTCTGCTTTTAATCAAAAATATGTTTACAGGCAATTCTGTTTGAAGACTTGCTATGGTAATTTTGGGTCAGAGATCAGGTTTTCATGCCGAAAAATGCGTGATCAAACGTAAACTATATAAATGCTGCCCGAGTAACGATTATGAACATTATCAAAAGCGTTATATCCTAATTCTGAACTAAAAATGTAGATTGTCCTTGGTAAGTTGGGTCAAATAAAGCAAGACAGTATGTTGTCTCAAAAGTTCAAACGATACTAAAAACATACAGTACAAGCAAATATTTGGCATCAAGGCGACGAACAAAAAAATATGCTGCAAAGTGTTCTCATTTTTAAATACACAATTCGGGAGTTTTATATTTTCATCAGAAATTTAGTGGCATAGTGATGCAGTGAGTGTTTAATTGCATTGTGCTATAAACCAGGTTCCCTAAGTTAACATTCCTGCGGAGATAGCTGGTAGGAACGTTGGGTTGCTCGGTCAATAGCCAGGGTCAACGGCGGCGTGGAGTATTCCGCAAATATGGCCGACTGTGAGGGCGGGCACAAGCCGGCGTGAGTAGGTTAAACGTTGAGTTTTATGAGGGCATCACGGGGTGACCAGCCCCTCCCCACCCAGCCCCACCCTTCCCACCCTCCCCACCCAGCCCCTCCCCACCCTCCCCTCTCCACTCAACCTCACCCCTCCCATTTTTGGATGCATGACGGACAAAATAATCCCCTGTGGGCTGGTGTAACCAGGAGGTTCCGACCAGTAATACGTGGCCATAACCAACATCACTGAAATGATCATGGGCATACCCCTCCCCTTCACTCACCCACACTGACCATTGTGATCAAATACAGGGAAACAACCCCCGTGACTGACACGTGTGGAAGGCCTTAATCCAGCAGTGGATTGAAACTGCTGGGCATTTTTTGAAATAGTTTTTCCCAGAGTATTTGATTTTTATAGGATCTCCAAAATATAATGGCATTTTACCCAAGACATATATGGTATAAAATACTATATAACACAAATGGTACTGGAATCTTAACATAGAATACCCAAAATATACATTCCATTAATAGATACCCCAACAATTCCGATTGATTTCTTCATTTTATTATCAACAGAATATTGCATATTGTAAAAGTGATGGATCCTTATTTTGCAGAGAACCATGTTAATAATCTTTCCCTAGTATGGACCATGGATCAAACTGTATGCTGGGATTTTTACACGCGTACCTCAAAATACTATTGGGTAGTAATTGACAAGTATTCAGAATAAAAATTCTAATTTACCAAATATGCCTAAAATACTATGGGAACTTGCAGAACATAATAATAAAATAATTTATCTGGGGATTGCTCAAGCCCGATCTTGGTTCAATTACGATTGGAATTGTCATGCACCATTACTTTCGATGAGAATGTAGTAATTTCAGTGAACAAAGCTGCTTTCGTTATTATAATTGACCCGAGGTCTGGCTACAGCTGTACCTGACAACTTTTTTGTGATGTCATTGGTGTGGTTGCAGCAGACTGTAGACAGACTCACAATGAATATGGGAGTTGCAGGAAAAATGTAATTGATCATCAATTGAAATACTGTCTGTATTGCTTTGGGAGTTCTTTGTTGTTGTAAGCCCTTGCTTTGTTATGCTTTGTTGATATTTTGCATATAAAGTTTTTTTCAGAAGTGCATGTGTTTGAGCCGGCTGTGAGCTCTGGTTGTGACCTGGCAGTGGAGTAACGGAATTGGGCTTCGCCTGGTCTCTGTATGAATGTTTAACTTCTTTCGCACCGTACGTAGCCATTCGCGCTAATCGTAGGCGCCTCAATCACGCTGTGACTGAGAGACAAGCGACTGCGTGCAGAGCGTTGGCCAATAGGAGTAGAAATCACAAACAATTCTCTTGTCACACAATTGTTTGGTGATTGTTATCCTGAAAGTTGAGTTTGGACGTTGGGCAGGCTAGGAGCGACTTGAGCTTTATCTCGTCAACTACAATGATTTTTTAAAGAGTTATTATACTGTCTTATACTATTGGTCAGGTGGCTAGGTTCAGATCGAGGTTTCAGCTATAACGTGATTAAAATGGGTTCTCAAGTGTAGAAAGTTGATGATCTCGGTGATGACTGCACAAAGAAAATGTCACCTTGTTTGGCTTTGCACTAGATTTGGTTAAATTCCAGTTCTCAGAATAAAAAAACCATATATTGGTTGTATCATGTGACCATCTTTTGGCAGAGTGTGTGGGGAAATCTACACCTCTGTAAATGGATAAACCAATTGGGTCGAGGCTCAAAAGAAAGCCGTCCCTTGGTGTGGACCAATCAGTTTCAAGGACAATGCATATATTATCATAGTATGTTTTTTTTTTGCATTTTGACTGCAAGTATTGTGGTTAATGCAGACATGAATCCTTGTTAAAAGGTTTCAGTTTTGTTGCCAGAAAAAAAGGGATAAAATCCTATTATATTTTGGTACTGGCAAAGGAGGTCTAATGATGGATAAACTTTGTTTCACTTAAATATATTTTTTCTGAAGTCCTTGTGAAACAACTATCACGCAGCCATTCTGACAAATGCGAGATTTCCAAATATATTGTTAGTCTAAGGTGACTCCCCTGATAGCACTGCTGAAATTAGGTGAAAGGCCAGACATTGTTAACATAACCAGAATCAGAATATTTAAAGTTAACGTTACGATCATCAATGCAAAAGCCACAAAATGACGTCTTTATCAGAAAACGTCATCCTCACTTTATTCGACAGGAGGATTTCTGCACAAATCTGGCTGTCGCCTGATGAAGCTAGTTGTAATTAATTCTAGATTTGAAGCTTTCGTGACTGCAAGGATTCATACTCTTAGGTTTTTTCGGTAAAGTCACGTAGGTAAAAATGAAAAATAATAGAAATAAAATAGTTGTAATTACTGGGGAAACATCGTACTCAGATTGTAAATAGTCGCTTCCACGCAACACTAAGGCGGTAGCTATCCGAACGGTTAAAGTTATTTTGATTTCTTTCAATTTCGATATATTCTCTAATTAGTCTTGGCCAGTAGTAGCTAGTTTTGCACAAAACTTCAACATTATAAAACATAAATTGAGTGTCCTTCTTGGCACGCGTGTTCTGCTACTGCTGACAGTTGTATTTGGGATAATTTAATATTTATCTGATGTTCTTTTAGTCTCGTGCTAATCATTCGTCCTGTTTGCCCAACATTAACTGCACGTGTGCAGTTAATTCGTTACAAGTTCCGTACATCAATCATTGTGTTTTGGCTATCGCCTGATTAGACTGGTTGTAATCACCAGCAAAACGTCGTACTCGAATTGTAAATGTTGTGGTTTAACTCTCCAACACACCGGTGTGCTGAACTAGTAACAATTTGGCATGTTCTGGTTACGTCACACACCTTACTAATTGATTGTGTAGGGTGGTGGCGGGTTTAATGACCCATTGAAATATTTATACGATCTAACCCCAAAAAAGCTGTATTATGGATGATATTGGTCGCGAAAGCCAACTTGTTAAAACACCTCAAATATTTCATTCGCCACTCACGAACTCAGCTGCGATAAGCTTGTTGCTGTAAAGAAGTGCGAACGCCCGAAACGTCGCCTAAAATCTACACTTGTCCTCGTAAGACTGTTTCTTGAGTTTTTATTTTAAATATTTAAGCTGCAATCAGTGTATTAAATTGTGACGTCATTCCACGCGCTAGCAGACATGACGTCACTATCCCGGGCCAATGATTTGCGCGCTCTCATCCCCTCCTCCCCCTCGCGCTCTCCCTCCTCTCCCCTTTCCCCTCCCCCCCTTAGCGCACTCTCCCCACCCTCGCGCTCTCCCCTCTCCCCTCTCCCCCCTCTCCCTTCCCTCCCACCTCAAGCACTCTCCCCCCCTCGCGCTCTCCCCCCCTCTCCCCTCGCGCTCTACCCCCTCTCCCCCTCTCCCCTCTCTCTTCCCTCCCACCTCGCGCTCTCCCGCGCGCTCGCGCCACGGCTCGACGGACCAATGGGCGAGCGCGTTACGTCGCCGCGCGCTGTCACCAAGCGCTTGAAGTAGCCAATCAGAGGGCGCGTCTCGGGCAGCCGGCATTGCCGCCAACGGGCTAAGGGAGCGAGAGGTAACGCGCGTTGCTGCTGCTGTTGGCGGGGTGGACGTGAGGGGAAATCTATCGCCAATATAATTATAACAATTGCGACCGACCTTTTGCTGCAAAACGTCAACGGGCAGTTGGATTCATTAGCTCACTTTGTGGTAAATTTGGCTCGAGCTTTTGTGTGCGCGCGCGAGAAAAGTTGACGGGCTTTTGCTCGCGTGGGCCCGCCGCCTGTGCCTATAGGCCCCAGCCAGGGCAGCCACGCGGTGCTCGGGGCTTGTGATTGTGGTCGCTTTAGTCGACTGCGAGCGTTTACTAACCTCGCCCCATGTGTCGTTTTTTTAAGTGTTTTGCTACTTACAGCGGGTTGAGTGTGGTTTGTATATTTTCGTGATTGGTTTAAAAAAAACGCGAAGCTCGCCGCGGCGTCCGTTATAAATGTCGTCTTGCTTTACGTGGCTTCGGCGTACATCTGTTTTATGTTTAAACGTTTTTAAATTAAGTACGGTAGACGTTGACGCGTGGGTGGTCGAAGCGGGGATGAATGCCGAATAGTAACGCAATTTGGGAGGCCAAATTCACTTGTCTTGACAACACCACGTGGCGTCGGCGATATAATGCGGTGTTGGCTGATGTGTCATGAAAAAATAACACAAAGCCAGAAATTTGCACGTACACTGGTGTTTTTATCAATGTTCACTTCTTAGTAGTCATGTCAAGGGCCCACGGAAAGGCTCCCGTTTAATTTAAAACGGATCGTGACTGCGCGCTTTAGTGGTGGCGCCACGTGGTCTCGCGGTGTTGGCGGGCGCTCGGGGGTTGGCATAATGGACTTTAAAAATATATATCTTTAGTACAGCTGTGGTTATGTTTGTACAAGGTGAAAACCATTGCCGCCAGATATCAGGAGAGTCGGTGGCATCTTCAGTGGGCTACGCAAATCGCTGAGATTTTGGCGCTCGTTTAATCCTCTTTGTTCGGGGGTTTGTAACTGGAGTCGGCCGAATTCTGAAGTGGAGTCCCATCCACATGAGGCCATCAACGTCGGTTACGGTCATTTCGATGAAAGTCTTCAATCGGTGGTGTAGTTTAAATGAATTCCATCACATGTGTTTGTACAACTGAACTATTAATTAAAGAAAGGTCGTTAGCCAAACGTTAGATTTTTACGGCAAATGTATATTTTGAAAGTTATGGGTTTTTACACAACGTATTCTCATTAAGTTTGCTGAAGCGGAAACTTTATATCAACTTTGCAATACAACTCAACTGTGGGGCCTGATTATAAAAATGTAAATAGTCAGTGTGCAACTTTGTCATTGGGCGTCTTATACGATAAGACGTTGAGCGGGTGAGTTCTAACCTGGTTAAGTTGAATAAACTTAAAGTGTACTCTGGTCTAACACCGTTTTGAGACGAGGCTCAAAAATAAAGATGCATCTGGTGTGGACCAATCGATTTCAAAGACAATGCATATATTATCAGTGATTTTGTTTGCATTCTGACCACAAGTATTGTGGTTAATGCAGACATGATTCCTTGTTAAAGGTGTTTTTTGTTGCCAGAAAAAAGGGAAAAAACTATTCTCAAGGTGTAACGATTCATCTCAATATTTTGGGCTGTGTTGTATGTAGAACATAGTGGCATAGTACTGTACTGTAGTAGAAAGTATTTAAACAAGGCGGGTATGAAGCTATAATGGTATTTTTTTTAAAAGAACAGTTATCAGAAACGATGCGAACATGAATGGTTCGATGTATGTTTCGCGTGCCTCAGGATCGATTTAATCGAGAATCGATAAACGCCCCGTTAGGGCGTGAACTTCACACGACCGCTCAGAATTTGTAGCTGGCCTATGTAATTCCAAGACGTCGCTGCAGTGAAACAGTAGTCACTGGGTTAGATCGCCATGCACCTTGGGAATGCAGCCGTACATCCCGTTTGAATGCGCCAACTGATAATTTTGTATTTTTTTGCTGCAATGCCATACAATTAAACCCCCCTGTTTACAAGGACAACTGCCAAAAGCTGTGCCTTTTGGCCATACAAGACAACTGCGTACACGTTTACGCCCCAAACAGTGTGGGATAACGTTGAGGTTATACAGCAGTCGGAGAGCGTGTGGGGGTGGTCAGTTGTATTTGGTTACTGAGAAGATTTCGCAGGCAATATCTTGGGCGGTGGAAAATCAATTGCAAAACCTTGACTTTTGTGACTACGGTTGAACTGTAGTGGTCTGAAAGCATGCTGCAATACTGTATGATATAGCTCGGATGACACTGTCACAAGTTCATTTAACACTTCTATTGTCATTTACCTTTAATATTTGGGCCTTTAGCATTAACACTGTATGGTAAACTCTAACCCAAGTTTGATTCCAGGCCTCAGCAGGGACAAGTGAATTATAAAACAGACCCTTCTCAAACGCACATTGACCAGTGTGGTGAATTATAGCAGGTCTTAAAAATATTTGAAAACTACTCTTAAAAATCTTAACAGCAGTGCATACTGACTGTGGTACCTGCTATGATTACAGCTGTGCATACCGATTGTGGTGGTACTTGCTATCACTACAGTAGTACATGCTGACTATAGCAGTATTTATAGCACAAGGTACTCGCCTGACAGTGGCGTGGTGAGGCCTAGTCCCGTGCAGAGCCTCCGGCCTCGCCTAGATTGTCCAGCCGGCCGAGGTGGCACCTTGGCAGGCAGGGCTGCTACCCCCCCCCCCGCCACAATCTCCCTGGCCGCTCTGCAGTAATATCGTAGCATATAGCGACTGTATATGGTAGTAACTGCGCACGCATTGGGGTTGGGGGGACATCACACAGTGAAGATTAAAGCTCGGCGTTTAGTGTATTTTATAGCATTTCTAACGCGAAAGAAAATGTCCCGCTCACTCCCACCGACTTGGCATGGGTCCCCCCGCCCTCCACCAATATAGCACGCTAAAATCGCACTAAATCGCTAATTAAACTAATTTAAAGTTGACGGATGTGAAAAAGGAATAGCGCTTGCTTACGGCATGGTACCTGGCTATTTTTATTTAACCTAAACCACACCGTTGGAAAGCCAAATCCTTCGCAAGCGCGCGAACACAAAGCCACTCAAACCTACAAACATAATTTTTTACTTTTCTATAGATAGATTAACCGTTAAGGATCACACAACATGCAAACACTCTTTCAACAGTAGATGTAAGTGTTTAAGGGAACTACAATTGAGATTTCTGTACGGTATTTGCATTAATCTCAGTACAAGTGATGCCCTGTAATGTATATTGAGTTTTAACTCTTTGTATTTGTATATTCAGGTGCAGCATCTCAAATGGCTGAACAAGACAGGTACTTTTTTTGACAAGTTCAACCCACGAGATAATGCATTTTTACTTGGGTTTGCCCTTTCCAGCAACAATACAGGTGTTGGTATGTGTAAACGCCAAATAGACACCTGTTTCAAGGCACCAAATCTACGGTTTGTTATGTATGGGGTGAAAGAAGTTAAACATGCAAGCAAACCTTCTTTGATAATTCACTGTAACATTTTTTGTTCCTGGGTACTAAGTGGTATTTTTTTATTGCTTATGCTGAAAAAGTATAGAAAATGTCTATTCCCCCAAACTTTGCTTTTGTGACCAGGACTTTGTGGACAAAAAACAAATGCACACGTTATCTCATTGAAAATAGGTACATTTCAAAATATCACTGTCCTTGTCACAAAAGCAAAGTTTGTGGGGAATAGCCATTTTCTGTACTTTGAGGCATAAGCAATTAGGAAATAACACTTGCCCAAGGACATTTTTTTGTTACACAGTCTAATGCTTGCGTTGTCTTTGAAATTGATTAGCCTACACCACCGTCCACCGCCGCCTTTTTGCCTTCAGTGTTAGCCCATACTTGTGGTCAGAATGCAAACAAAAAACACTGTTAATATATGCTTTGTCTTTGAAACTGATTGGTCCACACCAGACGGACAGCTTTCTTTGGTGCCTAGTCTCAAAAGTTCTAACACCTTTTGGAGCCTAGTCTCAAAAAGGTCTAACACCTTTTGGAGCCTAGTCTCAAAAAGGTCTAACACCTTTTGGAGCCTAGTCTCAAAAAGGTCTAACACCTTTTGGAGCCTAGTCTCAAAAAGGTCTAACACTTTTTGGAGCCTAGTCTCAAAAAGGTCTAACACCTTTTGGAGCCTAGTCTCAAAAAGGTCTAACACCTTTTGGAGCCTAGTCTCAAAAAGGTCTAACACCTTTTGGAGCCTAGTCTCCTAAGAAAACTGTCTCTGGTGTGGACAAATCAGTTGCTGACCACAAGTATTGTGGTTAATGCAGACATGATTCCTTGTAAAAGGTTTCAGTTTGGTGTTTTAACATCTTAACACCTGTTTTGTTACCAGAAAAAAGGGAAAAACCTATTCTCAAACCGTATATACATTAATAGCTCCTGGTTGAACTTCTAATCTTTAATGTGTGGTTGCCGGAAAGGGTAAATAAAGCCTATCCTTCAAAATGTTTATACCACCAAAAATGGTTTAATTATAAAAATACATTTTATTGCCAGCAATTGTGCTGAATCGCATTCTGTGTCTTGTTTACACTCGACAGCAAAGTTGTAGCAGTAGCAGAGGATGAGATGGAAGAAGTGGATGATGAAGAAACAGAAACAGAGGCGTGTGCAGGAGATCAAGACAAGAAAGGTGCGCTTGTAAATGCTTTGCTAATATTTAAATATACATTTTCATTATACGACGGCCCTGAGTAATATTCAGTGGCACTTCACCACCCGGCATCACTGTGAGGATGTCAAGAGTGCAGATTCATCACATGGCAACCAATGCTTTTATTCTATCTCGTATGTGCAGGACGCATCAATACTGGAAATTAACCTCTAAGTTAATCTTTAAAAGCACAGATCTGCTGATGGAAAGTCTGCAAGCTATGTTGATGCCTGGTCCACTCATGGGTTTCGATAAATGGATAGTATTATGCAGTTATTTTCAGAAGGCAGCTCATTGTGTTTTCTTAATAAGTTAATGTCTGGTAATATGCAAGCTTAAATCCAGGAGCTTTCAATTGTATGGCTTGGTGGGTGCAAGCTTTTTTTTTGCATTGACTTTGCACTTCTGTGTTAAGCTTGTTCTGCTGTGTCTGCGCTACTCGTGTTACCAATGCGTGTAAAAGCTAAACATCACAAACATTTACCACATGAAGAGGCATTTAATGATCATAACACATGGCATGTTTGATATATTAAACGATTAAGAAATGCAGTTAATCACATTGCATGTGGTATAACAACAAACGGTCGAGTTTTCATTTATTTTTGTATTCTAGAATCGATGGTTAATGACATTTTCATGGACATTGCTACATCTGGTCGAAGAGTTGCTTGCTGTGATATTGTTGCTGAAACTGGACCCAGAATGTGTTAATTATATTTGAAAACACGTTTTTAATTTTCAGTGAAACAACTGACAGTTCAGATGATGAAGAATCCGCAGGTTTTGGCTGCACTGCAAGAGAGACTGGATGGGCTGTCAGGCACTCCATCTGGCTACATCGAGAGGTCATACTTTATGATGTGTAATGGTCGTTTTTTTGCAGGTTTAATTTTTCAAAAATAGTTTTGAAAAGTTTGCAATGTTTGGTTTATATGGAATAATAAAAGCATTTTTATACCTGTTGGTAATAGTACGTTTTATTTGAATTCACATTGACTTGCATTTATTTAGTATGAAGCATGGTGTACTAAAATAAAATGCACACAATATAAACGCAGTTTCAATGAGTATTGGTTAAAACAAGCACTGCAGTGTAACACAAGTTGTAACGTGACTTGATGGTGACTGATGTAAACGATTACGACTGTGATTATTGTAAATGAATGCATTTATGCAGTTTACCAAAGGTTGTGAAGAGGAGAGTGACAGCCCTGAAGAACTTGCAGGTGAAGTGTGCACTCATCGAGGCAAAGTTTTACGAGGAGGTCCATGATCTTGAGAGGAAGTACGCAGCCATGTACCAGCCGCTCTTTGACAGGGTGAGTGCTGCCAAATCTGATGAAATGGCTTGTGTGTTACGTGGTGGTGCCATGACATGCTGAACCTTTAGACAATGTAGCTGGCTACCAAAGTGCTGTGTTCCAGGCGATCTTACAGGAGTGACGCTTCATTAATGAGAGATGATGTTGGTTTCCCACGCTGTAAAGCATGAGTGAAATCGCTGTGTATTTTTTTAAATGGAAGCGATTGACGTTGCAGTGTAAATATTTACATTCTCATTACCAAAGTTTAAACCTGTGCTGATGTATTGTGACCCCTTTCTAGTTGTATAGCTGCATACGATATATCATGTGTCTGGGGTCTTTATATTTGGTTCTAGAATGGCCTTTGTTATATTCGATGTAATGTACATTGCTACACTTGTTTTTCTCACTTTAATTCTGTGTGGCTGCTGCTGTTGCAGAGGAGAGACATCGTAGCTGCCTTGGTGGAACCTGATGATGCGGAATGTGAGTGGCCGAATGACAAGGAAGAAGACCTTGTGGTAAGGATCGTCATTGAATAAACTGAACTATTGTTTTTCAGCAGTGATTGCTATTCTTGCACTTGTGACTAATCCTGCACGTTTTTAAACTATACCATGGTGTGGTAAGATTGAAAAAGTAAAATGAGAGCTTGCTTCACAGCTGTTCCAATGTGTCTGCTACTTGGAAAAAATAATGGCAGGACCTTTAATGCTTCCTTTAAAAGCACTTAATCTTCCATGTTGCTGTAGATTCTACATACAGCTTGTTTTGTATTCCACGGAGGTGAACGATTCCAATCTTAATTTTCAACTGACTAAAATTCCCTTTGCGGTGGTGTGATAACCTGGTTTTATTCACATGGTGTTTTAAATGTTTCCATAGCAATTATTTTAGTGACCATGAAAACATGCCACAAATCAATATGCCTCTAAGGCCAGACAAAGTGGTATAATCTAAGTGCATGTGTATGAAATTTAAACCTCACATAAGTAATTGAATTTTAGATGTGGATGATTTTCATCCAGTGAATGCTGAAATGTTCCACAAGGTGGCGTTGCACCCTTGATGTTTTCTCCCATAAATGTTTTTGTGAACAAAGTGCATTAATCTGTTTTGAATAATTGTCTAATTGTACATTTTAATTAACATTTCAGTATGAGCTTTGCATACATTTGCGAATAGGATGTTGAATTATAACGGTAAAACCATCACCTGCTATTGAAAAAGTAAATTTGGTGATGAAATTTGACCAATTGCATTAACGTAATTTAATTTTATACGTGGGTTTAAATTGATTTGCAAGGTTTAATTCGTATTTGTAACATGAGCGAGCTGCAGTTATTGCAATATACAAATGACATTTTGAAAGGTTTCATTCCTGGTGCGCGTGGTGCATCCACAAAGGTTAAACATTGCACATTTTAGTGCCTTTTTCAATGATGGCCTTTAAAGTGTTAAAGTCCTCATTGAGTTGCTGTGTTAAGAATGTTTACTTGTCCTCGCAGCAAAAACATTCATACAAAGGCTATTGAGCTTATCTTTGCTTGGACCATGTTTATTTTCTATAGGATGAAGTGAAGGAGAAAGCGAAGCTTGAGGAAGAGAAAAAGGAGAAAGAGGAAGATCCCAAGGGCATTCCAGAATTCTGGCTGACTGTGTTTAAAAATGTGGACATGCTCGGTGACCTTGTGCAGGTAATCTACAGAGAGCTGTGTGTGCGCATGTTTTTTTTCTCCCCCTCCTGTAAAAACTGCTTCATTTTTTTTGGACAAATTTCTGACCTTAAACACCGACTTGGAGAATAATTTGGACCACTTATTGTCAAGTCAGCAGATGTTGCGGAAGCCTGAGACGGTTTTGTATGTTAAGCACTTTTTCATGGCAACTAATTTTTATATTACCACAACTTCAGCAGGCAATGGAAATGCCCTTGACTTCACCACCATAAAATACACCATTATTTCTGTCTTTACAATATTCATACATTTTTGGGTGGGTCATTGATCATTACTGATTGTTCTTATATCCTAATGAGGTGCTTGTGTTTTTGCAGGAATATGATGAGCCGATTCTTAGGCATTTAAAGGATGTACGTGTGCAGTTTTCCGAAGCAGGACAGCCAATGGTAAGAAAGCTTTACCGAGCTGTATGGAAAGTTTTTTTGTTATTCTTTGCCTGCTCATGGGCTTGGTTGTTCCAATTCCAGATTTGAAAAATCTTATGAAAGATCTGCACCAAGGACATCACTAACTAAAGACCATGCTTTGCTTATCTTTTTATATAAATATGAGTCTTTGCCCCTAACTATCATTCGGCCTGTTTGCCTGCTTGATGTTGCTGTGTAAGTAAGAGGTGTGTTTTTGTGATGCATGGTCAACATGTTGTGGTTGCTGGACCCTTGATAGATGCTGCTATACTTTGGGGATGATAAGTCTTAGTCGTTGAATGCCACGTGTCTGGTGTCAAACTCGTATTTTACTTTCTTAGTTGAATGTTTTGCCTCGCATAAATTGGCAACCTTTTTCCCAGCATGCGTCTACTACATTTTGCCGTTTTAAGCTGCTCACCAGTTAAGTTTATCAAATGAGTGGACTTTTTGAAAAAGAGCGCGTGCACATGTTCCACATTTTTGTAAGTACAATCCCTATACTTTGGGTTAGATTAACGTCAGTTCTTGAATTTAATCTTGGCAATTCCTTAAATTGTAGGCATAGTGTATGGAAGGGCTGAATCATGACATTCCAACCAATGTAAAGTTTTTTTTCCTAACCAGTCTTGTTTTTAAAGCTATTTTAAGGGGCTTTTGACAAAATGTAAAAAAAACAAATGGCTGACATTGACATGTTTAAATGGGCACCACATTTACTGATTGTCCTTTATGATTCTGGTAACTTGCACCGAGTCAAGTAATTTGCCTGGAGGAACATATGCAGTTATTAAAAGTAGTGTTGGTCATTTTTTTTCTTACCTTGTGCAATCTCTAAAACCGCCTACTCAAATTGTATCTAGTACTCTATTTGTAAAAAAAAATGTGGTTTATTCTCCAATACACCGGTGTGCTGAAGTAGTAACTAATTGTCATTTTTTGTTTACATGACAAACATTACTAATTGGCTGTAACGGGGGTGGCAGGTTTAACGACCCATTTATATTCTTGGTTCTTTCAGTGAAGTCACGCAAATAGAAAACAAAAAAAACTAAAATAAAAGCAAAAAACCCATGACGTTTCGATCGCAACACAATCGGTCTTCTCTCCGCCTGATGAAGACCGCTTGTGTTGCGATCGAAACGTAGTGGGTTTTTTGCTTTTATTTTAGATTTTTTATTTTCTATTTATGTGACCTTTACCGAAAGAGCCAAGAATATGAATTCCTGCAGTCACGAAAGTTTTAAGTCTACTTTCGCAGTCGAACCCAATAAAACTACTGGATAATATTAGTCAAAATCCTGTGTTCATTTGAATGAATACCTGTTGACACGTTTATGCACTGGTTTGACACATGCCCATTTTTAAGACAAGTTTTCAACAGTAAAAATGCCAAATTATCCAAAAAAAAATTACAATTTATTTCTACTCATCCCATAACATAGTTAAACGCCATTTGCTCAGGTAGTGCTTATTTATAAAGCATTTGTGACAAATTGCCAACCTTGGTCACCACTTATCCTTTGCCCTTTCCTCTTCCAAATCCAGACAGTATTATTTTAGAGCCATTACAAATAGGTTATTATTTAAAAGAAGTTGTATCAACCCCTTCCGAGTCAACTCCTTATGTCACTGTTTAATGTCAAGCTACATGAATGTAATGAGTGATCCCTCAAGTCGAAAAGCCTTTTTCTGAAGTAAAACGTGTCGTAAATGGCAGTTTACGTCCATGACTCAGATGTCTTCATGCAACACGTGGTGGTGATTGTTGAAAACTCGTAAGCAGAAATGTTATTTGCATTCCTCTGAAAAAAACGCGTGCGTAAATACTTGTCACAAGTGATTCATTGCAAATGTTATCCGTATTCGACCCTCTCCCATCGGTGGACATCAACTATACGTAATAAAATGTAGAGGGCAAGGCATTTTCCTAAGCTGTGCTGTTAATAAAAATTATACGCTTGAAGGAAATGTTAAAATAAATATACAAACTTGCATGACTCAGTCCAGTTGAACTTCCGCTGCATAGGGGGCCCAGCGTTAGGGTTACGGAGCACCGACGATGTATGCTCGGCAATGGTAGCCACGGCTATGACCAGCCTCAAGTGATCTGATTTTTTTTCCACTGGGTGATGGTCAAGAGGCATCTGACCAAATCGCCAGAATGCCCCTAATTCTAATAGTGCTTGAATGGGTGACTATCGTGCATAATCAAGGTTGTCATAGAGCTGTGAGGCTGGTAGTAAAAAAGAGCAGTGAAGCAAAATCATTGCTTTATTTGTATGCTCCTGCATCTGCTATGCCTTCAACCCATGCTGACTAGTGTGTATGAATTGTCGTCGGATACCCCTACGACCTGCGCGGTGTATGGAGGCCCGCATCAAAGCTCTGTCTTCGCAGAAAGACTGCATAATTTTGGCAAGGCTGTCTCAAAACCGCATGTGCATCTGCAATGTCTTGACAACTAACTTGTGTGGATGTTTTATTCTCCCGCATGTTCAGAGCTTCTTGTTGGAGTTTCATTTTGAGGAGAATGAGTACTTCACCAATACAGTTCTGACCAAGTTGTACAAAATGAAAGCGGAGCCCGATTTGGACGATCCCTTTTCCTTCGAAGGACCAGAAATCACGACGTGCACGGGGTAAATGCGACAGGGGAGCCATTAACACACACACGGGGGGAGCTGCTTGCGCTTTCAGAATTGTAAATAAATAGACTTCCTCTGCTTTGGGAGGGTTAAATTGTGTTTTATAGATGCAATTTATAATGGCTGTTAAAATGTTGGTGGAAATTCTCTTAAAGTGAAATATTTCATTAAATATTCAGGGTGTCCATAAAAGGTATCCATTAATAAAGACGTATGATTAGACAGTTTGAACTGTGTGCTTGAAATGTTTAACTTATGAGTCTACCCAAGTTTTTATTTTATTCTAAACGTTTGAGTAATTTTGAACAACATGAAATAGAAGCATTCAAAACCATCAAACCCGGATATGTTCGTGAATATCTCGTTTCTTGATACTGCTGTCACAATACCATGGTGGATGTGTGGTTTAAAAGGGATTAAATAGAAATCTTAATACTACCAGTGTGTATTTTCATAGACCTAGCTCAAGCTGCTGTTTAATTGTATATATTTAATCATTCATAATACCCTTATGGACACCCTTTAGTTCTGTAACTCGCTTTAGCATGTTGCTATAAGATGCCAGAGGTGCAATGCAGAGTCTTAATAGTTGAAACAAAAGCCACTGGCCAAATTGCTTCGACAGTGGTCAGCCAATTTTTGTTATTGCTGTATGTTGTAGAGTTTAAATTGCTGCCTGCTTTATAGTTGGCTCGGTAAGTGCATATTTGTGTTTATTGGATTCATAAATATAGTGGAGCTGGGTTTGAAGTGTATGCAAGGCTTTTTCAATTGCTTTTGGTGCAGCCTAGCCTTTGCAGTTTGTCATCTTACTAAGGGAGGTGGTGAAACGCCAGTGTAACGTTAACGCTCACTGATGCACTTAATCGTGCATGCACATGCATCATACAAAAAATAATACATTTGTGCATTTTTATATCAATAGTGCAATTACTGCATCGCCTTGTTTTATGATCTGGTCAGGGGGGGGCAAAAGTCTGCAATGTTATTTTACACATTTTTTTAAAGATAAAACATTGTTTTCATCTGCAATGAGGGTTTAAATTCTTTATTTGGTTTTCTTGGAGCTCAAAGGATTGCTAGTTCGGCCATTAATTCTACTTAAAATAGCTTAAGGTTTTCGGTAGCTGAAGTGTTTCCTATGCCCATTCCTTAAAAAAAGACGAGCCAATATTGGAATTGTATTGATTTACCTGTGGTGTACACTAAATTGCGTCAGCTTTATTGAGGCAAGTAAAAGCACCCCTTTGCCAAACGTCTCTGCAGGTGCAAGATCGACTGGAAGAAGGGCAAGAACATCACTGTGAAAACCATCAAGAAGAAACAAAAGCACAAGGGCAGGGGCACCATTCGTACGGTCACCAAAACGGTGGCCAATGAGTCCTTCTTTAACTTCTTCAGCCCACCTGAAGGTGTGTTAATGTGCCCCCCCCCCTCCCCAGAGCTTTCCTATGAACATGCCTGGTACCACAAAGCCTAATTAAAGTTGCATTATCAGACTCGTCTGTTTAGGCTTTATTTGTGCCGCTGCCAAATAAGCTAAATTACTTTCCAAGTTGGAAATTCGATATTTCTACTGGTTTTGGCCAAATTGAAAACAACTTTCTGCATTTAAAAAGAAAAGTTTATATTTTGCAAATCCCTTCAAAACAGATGCATTCTTCTTCATTGGAGGCCTGTAGGCCAAACCTGCCCAGTTTTTCCCCCTTCGTGTCCTCTCTTATGCTTCCCCCTCTCATTGGAAGGCTGGACAACCATCTTAAAAAGCCGAGTTTGTTTTAGGAGGGGTTGGGAAGTTAGCAAAAATATTACAGCAGTGAGGAATTTTCCTTTTTTTTGGGCCCTGTTTTTTCCTTGAGTTTATTCAACCCCTTAATCCACAACGGGTTTTTTTTGTTGCTCATAGAAATTAACTTTAACTTTGCTCACCTATCGAGTCGGTGTGTGTATCGTGCGAGTGCCTCGTACACCGCTAATTTCTTCCACGTTGGGGGGGGGGGAATCGCCATACAGTAGCTGTAAACCCCTTGTTGCTAACGACCAAACGTGAAGCGCCGAACTCGTAATTTGTATAGCGTGTGTGAGTGCGGGGGCGGTAAGGAATTGTGTAGCAGCACAGGAAATGAAGCCTGGTGGAACGCTTCCAAACGCCCACGCACACGCCTTGTTTTCCTGAAGTTTTGTAGAGCCAAAATGCCCATCTGCTGAGGTAGTAAAGTTTAAGAATGTAAAATTTAGCTAAAGCAACTGATTAAAATATGCCGCTAAAGAAACCAATTATACTATTTTTATGACGGTTAGATTGTATTCATTGGGCAGGAAACCTTGATGCTAACTTTATGTTAATGACGCTAATTTCAGATGCATTTAATTAACACAGCAGTGATGTACATGGTGGAAAAGTGCTGCCTTTTAATTTTTCGTATTGGAATAATTATAGATAATTTTTTACAGATTGAAAAGATGCTGAATTAAAATTATGTTTGAACAGGTTTTCCAAATCTGTAGAAAATTTGGTTTTGATTAACCAAAATGTATAAATGCAGACTACATTATTATTTCAGAGTCTTAAAGGCTGGCTAGCATTTTCCTAAAACTTAAAACTATTAAGGCTGTATTTTTTGTACATTTTCATACGTTTGTAACATGGTAAATTCTTAAAAATGATCTTACTAAACATAACAAATATACATTAAATTGTACCATGATTGCACTTGTGAGCTATGGCAAATTGCAATGCGCTGAATTTGTCAGCTCTAATATTTCACCATTTGACCATGTCTTACGGGGGGGGGGGGGAGAGGCTGATGTGACACAATTCTGCATCCATCCCTTGCAAGCAGCACTATAAAGTGACCTGGTGTGCAATGACCGTGTGCATTAGGTTTCATCATAGTGCCATATTAAAGTTCCTGCTGATCATTACATGCAGGCAGAGCTGTCCACAGCTCGTCTCTCTTGAGAGCAGGGGACAACCCATGGCGGTGCTGCCTATTCTTGTCATCCCAGCGGATCTGCCCTCCCTATAAAGTTGGCCCTTTACCAAGTTGATGTAGAATGTGCAACACTGCAGCCCAAAAACAAATCTCTCTCGTAGGTATGTATTTTTGTGCATCCTTGGCTGTAAAATAAAATGTGAAAGCTTTGTGAAATAGAAAATAACTTTAAAGGGAAAGGGACTCCAATCGTGACATGAGTGACGTGTCACTATTGGAGTTCCTTAGAATACTGTCGCGGTTCTGGTGAGACATCTGGAAAAAAAATGATTACTGATAAAAAAATTACCTCTGCCAAATTAATACGCTCAAAGCATATCTACAAAAAAAGAGCTATTTAGTCACAGCTTCCCTGAACACGAATCCTAGATGATTTAACATCTCCATATATAAAAGGCAAAGTTGTGAAAGTGTCTGTTCAAAATGTTTAGTGTACTTCCCGACATGCAACAAAAACTTGACAATTGCCATGTGGGTACTTTCCAGACTGTACACCATGCAAAAATTATGGAAATACACTTGGGTATTTTTTTTAGGGAGGGGGGGGGTCAATAATGCATATATTTTTTGAACGGCAAGTGAGCTGTGACTTTAAATCTGTAACGTGACTTGCATATGTGGAAGCGTAACGCATTGTAGTGTAGTGGTTAGCGTGCTGCGCTACGAACCCGGCGACCCGAGTTCGATTCCCGCTCACGGCTACCACCGGTGACGATTATTTAAACCGGTCTTGGGCCTCCCCTAGGTCGACTCGGCCTCAAACGAGTAACTGGTGTGGTGTGTGAACATCGCCACTGGGGAGACAAAGGTGGCCGGGTGTGGTGAATCCAAGTCCCGGGCAAAGCCGGGTAGTACAGCTAGTAAATAATAGAGATTTTTTTTATTTACAATATAAAGTTTTATCACTAGTTTTGGCATTGGTGTGTTTCTGCTAAACTAGGGGGTTGTTAACCAAAAAAGAGTAGCCCCAGTAAAAAAAATCCCTCTTGTTTCAAGAGCTGCCATGCATGTCAACATGATTTGGTGGTCCTTAATAAATAGCATCACGAAGCAGTCCTTAAAAATCCGCATGCTCCCGGTTGACATTGGGGTTTGTTTGACCGTACTACAGCATGCTGATCAGTTGGTGGAGGTACCAGGTCTGATTTTAAGATGACTTCCCACTGATGGCCGTGACGGCAAGCCAAATCTAGGTTGCCAGGTTCATATATTGCATTTTAACCACTCTCACCCACTCCTGCCCTAAATGTTCAGGAATATAACACTAATCATTTAAAATAGGAATACAATTTCTAATTTAAAAAATGTTAGGTAATTCCGGCATACATATACAATGTTTCCTCGTTATTTGATAGGGATATGTTCCGTAGATGCTCGTTAATAATGATATTATCCTATGAAAACTTATCTTTTAATGAATTGCCTAAAAACGATTAATAAGCTATTAAATACATTAAAAAATGTTTTATGGTTATAAATAAATATTCAAATGAATTAGTTTCAAAATGAACTTTTCCTTATCCTCATTACGTTATCTTTAATTAATTTATCTCATCACTTTAAGTCATCGCTTTCTCGCATGAAATTCTCTCGTTACTATCTCATCTCAATGCAGTCTTGTAGAGTTCCAGATGCGATTTGCGGATAGCCAAAATCACTGATAGCAAGTCTGAAAAACGAGGGGATACTGTATATAAGGATTGTAGCTACCAACATTAAAGTGCAGACAAATTGATCTTGATTGCATATTTAAAGGTGGTACTTTATCATGATAGAATATCTCAGTGTGGCAGTTATTGCTGCTGAAATGAACCATTAATCTGAATTTAGTCTCATTGGCTGTTGCCATTGCTTGTTTCACACCGCCAGAAATGTTCATTGTCTCGTGGGGTTTGTGAGGAGTTGTAATGGAAATTACTGCGATTGAATGTTAATGTACACCTCCCCCAACCCCTAATTTATTTGTGTCTTGCAGCTCCTGAAGATTCAGATGGGCCTGAGGTAAGCAGTATTTCGAGATCTGAATTTCCTAAATATAAAAGCTTGGATATCTATCTAAGTTCTGATAACTCATTTCCTTTGTGTTAGTTGTGATTCCCCACACCTCTGATTTAGCATGGTTGGCATTATACGGTGTGAAAGATGCTCAACGTGTACGTAACTAAATACAACACAAAGCAGCGTTCAGCGATGTTGTCAGGCCCCTTGGTTATAAACTAGTTTTAATATTGAATTTCCCTCAAATTGGGCTTCAAGATAGGTGATTTTTAATCTTGGCTTCTCACACAGATTGGTTTATTTTTACTTTCAAGCCATAATCGCTTTAAAGATGTCTGCATTGACAAATACAATGTATACAAACGTTTCAAATTTAAGTTGATAAGAGTTTACGGGTACCATTGTTGATGCTATTTGCAAACCGGCGGCGAGTGAAATAGTGATATAGGCGTGTGTTTGTCCATAATGCTGCATTTAAAAATGTATTGGCAAATTATTTCTCAAGGGTGTGGCATTGGTCATGCACCCACACCTTTGGCAGAGGCAGGTGCCAGCAGCACATAAAAGGGCTTTGTTCAACTTCACAGGCGAGCGGTGCTCGGAACCAAGATGTGGCTTGCATACAGTGCTCCGGAGGTTTATCTGTATAGGCAGCTTTTTTTATCTACATTTTTACAATTAAAGCTGCTATCCATCATGTTAACTGCAAAGGGGGAGTATATGGCGAGCATTGTTTATTAGGTTCTTCCCAAGGGCAGCAACTTAAGCAATTGGGAACGTTTTTATATTGATGCTTCACAGTAACGTTACAAATGTGAAAGTTACAGCCACGTTTAGAAACATTTTAGGTTCGGCCAATAAAGCTGTGATTCCTAAAAGGGGGGGGGGAAGTTGTCAAGTGAAATTCGTGCGTTTTTATCAAACATGACCATTTTAACATTGACACTTGATGTTATTGTTTGTTAGCCCTTCATGTCAAATTAGTAATTTCACAAGCAACGTTTGTTTATTTATGATTAGTTTCGACCCATGAGGTATTTGCTGCTGATTGTCATGCTTTGATTAAATAATGCAGAAAAATGTATTGGCCATGTGGTCACCGCGCACATAAATGCCGCGACCCACCTGGCGCGGATCATTCTGTCATGTCGTCCAAGCGCAGCGGCGAGGACGAATGCACAGAAGAAACAAAACTTTGATTAGCGCATCGTGTAGAGCTCGTCGAGGAGAAATAGATTGCCGTGTCGTTCGCCTTCAACAGACGTAAAATGACGTCGCAACGCAGTTTATGCGAGGAGCTGGGGGCTTATGGGACCCCGGGGTCCCGCCATAAGGTTAATTTGAAGGCTGTTGGGCCTCGTCGTCAGTCTGCACAAGTGCGTTCTGCAGTCGCTGTCTAGCGAGTTCCCGAATAACGTTTTGCAAAAGAGTGCGATGCTAAAATTAACTTGGAAATTTAAAACTGTCTGCAACAGAGTAATTGCCCGCAGTACTTAAGTCTGGCGAGAATATTTTTACATCAGATTGCCATGATTACAGAAGGCAGCATGCGAGCACTGATCGTTACCCGTAGTGCATTATGGTTGCACTTTGGGCTCCATTACAGTGCCAGAACAAACTTGTCCTCTGAAGAAGGGCTAGACTTTATCAGTAGCCTTGCTCTTTCTAAAGTGATGAACAATGCTCTCTTCATAGCAGAAATATGGTTAAGAAACGAGTTAAGTCGTTCATATATAAACACATTGAGCCAACAAGCACATATAAAGCAGCTGCAGGCATTGGTTTGCTAGCTGTTAGAACTTTATTTTGTATAATTTTAATTTGTTTCAAACCAGCTTTATTTACATTCCTAAATGTGAGTTTGGTAATTAACACATACTTCATCTTGCCTTAAGACTAGCATTAAAACGGTGTGAATTAATGGTAGTTTTACCATATTTTTGATGGATGGTTTTGCGTTTGTTATCAAATATTTAGATTTTGGCATGTTATAGCTTGTTGGAAGAAAGGCTGACGGATTTTATGTTGGGGCCAACTGGTGGTCTTTGAAAATAACATTCATATTCTGAGTGAAATTCAAAGAAATGGTCTGTTGCATGTATAACTTGACAAACTTTTGCAACTTGTGAAAATATCAGCATATCACTGCATCGACATTACATTTTGCACTAATTACTGTACATTTATATTCGGAGTTTGCTTAATGGGCCCGGACACGAGGTTATTTTGCATTCTTAAATTGGTTGCCTTGACAATCCTCTTCCTGCATGTGTGTAAATTAGCATCGTGTACTTAAAGTGGTCACGGGAAAACATCTGCTACAGATTTAGCCCCGAGTAAGGGTTTTGCTGCAGAGTCTCATCTGGACCAAGGGCTTATTACTTTGTTGCACGCATTTGCGGCCATTGCTCACGAGACCCATACAAGCATTAAATCGCCCAAATGTTTACAGATGATTCATGGCTGACATGCACAGGGCCAGAAAACCAAAAGAGTTGTCGGGAAAGCGATGTTGAAATTGTTTTTGGGAAAATAATCCTCTTCTTTTGGCGTTTATTTAGACGAAAGAGCTCCACTTTTCCGAGCTCATGAATGCTTAAGAAAAGCAGGCCCTTTTAAATAAGACAAAAGGAAAAAAGGATGTTCATTTTAAATATTTTTTGTTAAACACCAGTGTGCTTGTTTTTTTTGGAGGAAATACAGACTGTTGGAATGTAAAACAGCTTTAAAGCACTGTATAAGCACTTCAAATCGTAGGTCTACTGTGTATTGGTTGGATGTTTAGGTTTACGGTAAAATAAGTGGTTTATATTTTTGTTTTATATTACTTGAATGTTGTACTGTTACGTGGGAGAGCATTCTTGAAATGTCCACTCGCTGTATTTAAAACAATCGTCAAAGAGAGTCACTGCTTTTTAATGATGCTTTACAGTATGGGAATGTCTTTCCGTTTGAGCAACTTACAAAATGCCTCAATCCATCCATCGATGAGACGGTCAATAAAAGTGCCGGAGCGTTATATTGCGGTCTTTTTCTCTTCCTTTGCCCCCCCCCAAACCTCACCACCACCACCCCATTCCTGGCGGCTAGGACGAAGAGGCGGATACACAGCTGGCGACAGATTTTGAGATTGGGCACTTTTTCCGGGAGAGGATTGTGCCCAGGGCGGTGCTCTACTTCACTGGGGAGGCCATTGAGGACGAGGATGACGTGAGTGCGCGTTACCCTTTTTTTAGTGCGTCGCAGTTTGCGCATGCTCGCACGCGTCAATTGCTCACACGGGGCAATGACAGTGGGCAATAATTCCCCGAGGTGAGCTTTGTGCAGGTCCATGGCTGGTAAAATCGTGTGGTAAAATACAGCTGTTCTTGATTTCTGCAGTGTTACCACAGAAATATAAACTACTGCCCTCCAGCCGTAATAATTGCTATTACTTTCGCTGTCGTGTACGATATATTTTTATTTTGAAACTTGTAATCGCGTGACTTTTTAGCAAGTCCTGCAGTGTTCAGTTTTTGTCCGTCCCCATGGGTTTTGTACGTATTTGCATAACCATCAACTATTTCAGTAATTGTGATTTCTCTTTTCCAGTATGACGAAGAGGGAGAAGATGGAGAGGTATGTTAGTATACATTCCTGTGGCATCAATTCACCCAATGCATTATATATTGATTGAGTAATTTGTGAGTGATTTTAATAAACAAATTGTTTCCTCAGGAGGGTGAGGAGGAGGGAGATGAAGAGGATGATGACCCGGACTATGAACCTTCGGTATGAGTGCCCACATGCCGTTGTGCTAATA
This sequence comes from Lampetra planeri, assembly GCF_965212315.1. Classification (NCBI taxonomy): domain Eukaryota; kingdom Metazoa; phylum Chordata; class Hyperoartia; order Petromyzontiformes; family Petromyzontidae; genus Lampetra; species Lampetra planeri. Next base: position 8,455,235 of record NC_136122.1, on the reverse strand, counting down.
TTAGTCGAGAAATTTAAGTGGACACTTTTTTCTGTGGCCGCTGCAACATTACACTTCCACCAGGACTATATTGTAAATGAGACACTTGCATCAGTTGTGCATCCTGGCAAATTGGTTATTTTTAAATACACAACATGCAGCATGTGTGTGTTTTTTGAGTAACAACAAAGAGCACGCAGTAAAAATTCAAGCAGTGCTTTAAGTTTTAACATTGTTTGAGACTTAAGCATAGGTAACTTTTCTAAGGGGAAAAAAACAGGAAGAATATACTTGGTCCATAAGTAGCATATATGTTTAATACCAAATACTCATTGGTGTACCACTGTCCCCAACACTTTGATATGCGAGTGTCAGCACATGGCTGCCAATAGAGTAATGCTTTTTCAGGTTTTAAACGTTTTTTGGCAGCCATATTTCACGGCTAAAATGTTTTGTTTCTCCTTGTGCACTTGGACTATTTTTTTATGCCGACAGGCACACATGGGTTAATTCCAGGGCCTAGCCAAGAAGCCTGCTTAAATCGCTTGTGTAGTAGCAAGAGCAGCGGTAACCTCAAATTGTTCTCTTGTGCAACACCCTGTGGTGGAATTGTGCAATTTGGACACGTTTCTAGAGTAATTCCCCCCCCCCCACCAAGTTGCCCTAGTTAATGAACAACGTACTGGAGTGGGGGGTTGGTGCAGTGCTGTCCGGAGTGGCTGCATCCTTCTCCAATCGCAGATCTTCAGTTAAAAATGTGCATGAATGTTAAAGGAAGCCTAATTGAGGCCAGACGTGGACGTGTCATAACATGTTTGGGCATGCATGAGTGCGTCAGAATAGTGGTCTTTGTCTAGCTGTTATATTATCCTGCAGGCATGCCTTTGCCCCACTGAAAAGCCTTTTATCAGCGTGGGGCTGGCTGAGTGCAGCCCTGAATTTTCTAGCATCGTAATTCTGCTGGACTTTTGCCTGCTTATGAACCCACCTTCTTGCTGGTGATACTTTTGAGTAACTCTCGTACCTGCTAGTGACACGCGTGAAAATGAACTGCCTTCAGGAAATGTATTCTGTATTTAATGGTAATCTAAAAGTGTAAAATCAACAGCTGTTTAAGTGTTTTAAGAGATACGTTGAAAAAAAACCCCACCTCCCACGTGTTTCGTAAATGCGAGCGTATTGACCGCTTTATAAACAGCGCCAATTATTGAGCTTATAAGGGCATATGAACAACTAATATAAGACTGGTGCTTATCGAGAATGGATAGATGACTGCAATAGATTAAAAATACTGTACAAATGTCTAAAGTATGATAGAATATTGGTGAGGATTTGTGCAAAAAAAATGTACAGTTACGGCACTCAACAGCATGCAACATAGCTGTGTTATTTATTGTACACCCATTGCGTGACTTAAGACGTCGTAAAAATGTTGCTCATGACAAGGCAATAAAATGTAATCGTCAACATCCACAGCTATAAGCTGTGTCCAGGACATCCTGGTATAGCGTATACTGATTGGCAATAAGCAAGTTTATGATGCTTTTGTTTCACCTTCGTGAAGATTTTGTACATTTCCATATCCGACCTGTTAATGCAGAGATGAAGGTTGCATCTAATAGAGCTAATGAATGTGTGCATTGAAGGCAGTTTCAGCCTTTTGAGACTTAAGTGTGTGGATCATTATCCAGTGCTGTTGCTGCATCCTTAACACTCAAAATAATAAAAATACCACTGAGGCATGAAGTGGAGATGGCTCTTGTTTTTATTTGTTTATTGAACCCAAAGTTCAATATTTTATAAAAAAAAATCTTGTACGGTCAACTTTGAATACAGAAAATAGGCAAAATGGTGAAAAACTGTTTTGGATTTACAATTCTGCCAAAAAAAGAGGGTATTTTTTAAAGGAATTTTGTATTGGAACTACTGCAGGATTAACAAATGCATGCTGGATGCCACTAGTGTTTATCTTAAATGGTTTATAAAATAATAAAGGCACTGCTTTATGCAAGAGCGTCAAGTTGATGCATTTTTTTGTGAACAAAGCTCCATGCACTTTGAATTTCTACATTGTGTAATGTTCAATAGCTGTTACCTCTGGCTGTTGCAATGATCAAAGGTCAACTTGTTGTGTTCACCTGGAAAATTAGCTTTCTAAATAAATAAAATTTAAATAAATAATGACGTTTCGAACGCAACACAAGCGCTCATCAGTTGGAAATGGGGTAAAACACATAGCGAAGGAACACATGGGGACACCACGTACATAGCACATAGAGAACTGCATGGAGGCAAATACAGCAAGAAGATGGGAGACGAGAACTCTACAAACCTTAGAATCATAATGTGATGCAAACCAGTCGGCCAACAATACAGACACTAACCTGGTTGACCACGTACTTCAAAAGGCTGTTACATTTTTTGTTCTTCTGGGCTGAACATACCAACGTAAAACAGAGGACAAGGACTCGTGAACAGACTCGAGGTACATATACAGAGAAGACGGGGAAAGATGTTTTGGGCAGCCCAGAGGGACAACCAGAGCAACACCACGCCAAGAGACATACAAAGGCAGCGTATCTTCAGCACAGAAGATGAACACAAATTTATCAATCTTGAAATACGTGGTCAACCATGTTAGTGTCTAACTGTTGTTGGCTGACTAGTTTGGATCACATGATTCTAAGGCTTGTTGAGGTCTCGTCTTCCATCTTGCTGTATTTGCCTCCATGCAGTTTGCCGTTCTCTATGTTGCTATGTACGTGGTGTCCCCCTGTGTGTTCCCTCGCTGTGTGTTTTACCCCATTTCCACCTGATGATGAGCGCTTGTGTTGCGTTCGAAACGTCATGATTTTATTTTATTTCTTCATACGCGACTTTACCGAAAAAACCAATGAGTAATTTTTGCAGTCACGAAAGCTTCAATTCTAGATTAAATTAGTTTTCACTTGACAGGTTTCCAACAGCACAAGAGTGCGTTTGATCGTTTGCAGTTGCCTTCCAACGAGTGTATCAAAGAATAGACCTGAAATATATTTTGATACATTCTCTGACATAAGTCAATTAATTGAAGCGCTGCAGTACAAATGTGTCATGATTTGATGGTGGGAACTACAAACTTTTTTCCCCAATGAATTTCCAGGTGGTTAGGTTATTTTTGGTGTATTGCTAATTGGTATCCAGGCTTTATTAATTGAAATTTAACGCCTATAAATGTTGAATCACTTTATTGCAATAGTCGTGAGCAAATGGCAGTTTGTGGGTTAATTATGTGCAGAGGCTGTAAGAAAAAGAATGACCTTGCGCTCTGCACTGCACTGGCGAGAACGTGCTTAGAAGTGGAAGTTAATGCTCGTAAACTGATTTGTATCAGATTACCCAAAAAGTGACCCTCAAACATTCAGAGTTGTGCTTTCTGTGGATTTCTGCCGGTGTTGTAACTTATTCACCAACTTCCTTTATGTTTGTGCCTGCAGGCGGATAACAAGCAGCCTGCCGAGTGCAAGCAGCAGTGAGAGGACAATACCCGTCCTTCAAAAGTTGTCAATTATATCGCTATAAACTTGGCTTAGCTTTAAACTGGCATGATATTTGTTTCTGCTGAAGAGTTTTGTTTGTGTTCACGGTTTCTTGTTTTGTTTTTGAAATGTGAATTGCCTAGTTAGTAACGCAAACCAGCTTAATAAATAAAAAAAGTATGGCTCTTTTGTTACAGGTAAAGTTAAGCCGCACTTTAACCCTTGCAAGTTTATAACATTTATCTTTCAATAATTCAAGTAGCTTTGATGTTCACATGTGGAAGTTGCCCAAATAAAATCTTTAATCCAAACATGTTCAATGAAGAATATATTTACTGCACAACCGGCAAATAGTATCAAACGATACTGAAATGCTATTTTTATGGCCAGCTTTCCTTTATACACAGTTGCTCACCATCTGCAATATCCATCACTTATTTTTTTAAAGATATATATACAGTAAATAAGTTTTAGTTTCATGCTTCGAATTCGACTAAAGGATAATGAGAGCTTTGACCTGCTTTTCTAAAGCCAATTGCAGGCAATCCGTGTATCCATTTTCTACTTCAACCAGGTATATGCATCCCCCATCGCTTGTGAATTAGTATGCTTGGAAAGCAGGACTGAAACATAGGCAGATAAGCTACTCATCTGCCAAAGGTTGTACAATGAGGGCAATTTTAGTACAGTACTCGGCACAATAGGTGCCCTTTGTTAAGAGTAAAAAAATATTACTCTACATTGGGTGCAACGTGACTTTGATCACTGCACGCTGCTTTTGCAGTGAAGGACGTAAACCAAGGGTGCTAACAATGTTAATTTACGTTAGAAATATTCCTATGTACGCCACATTCTTTGGCTAAGATGTGGTGATGGATAAATTGACATTGGTGCACCAGTGCAGTACAACACTCCTGTCAAACAGTCTATAATCAATATTTGAACTGACGCCCGACATCACGAGAACTGATTTTGACTCGCCCCCGCAAGATTTTCTGACCCCGAGTTGCGAAGCACGGGGAAATACTTATTACCAAGATTTTGCTTTTCATACCACGTATCGTTGTACCCGCCAATACGTTCAAATGTCATGGCAAGACTGGAAGTTGTAGGATTCATGTGTACATAGACTTGGCACGACCCACCACCCCTCGTCTAACAGGGTTCTAATAAGTAGATTTTTGTATACAATTAGCTAAATAGAGAATAAACTCCGTGATAATAACCTATGTTGAAAGGATTTGTATTGTTTTAGCCCTACATTTTAACTGGGAAACTGACTGGTATATGCAACCTTGCCATCGATTCCAAAAAAAAACCTTTCGTACCTTTTTATAAACGGTTTAACGTCATAATTCATTTTGCCCGTTGAAAGTGACGGGAGTGGCGTTAGCTGAAATTGAAGCGAATGGTAATTTTGTTATTACTGGCCATTCATTTTTTTCATCATCATGATAGCTGATATTAGAATGACGTCAAGTGGTTTCACACGGCCCCATTATCACTGCCTTGTAACCATGATGTATCGTTTGTGAAACCTAAAAACAGCTATTGCAGGATATTCTGCAAGTTAATGGGCAATTAAGAGAGGCCTGTGTAGTGTAGCAGCATTGCCCTATTCACTCGTGCTATTATAAAGGCTATGCGATTGGAATGACGATTGATGGGTAATTGTCCGTGCAGCTTTGGTTTAATTACATAATCACGATTTGTTCTCATCTCTAGCCATTTGTTCCTTAATCTTCAATACCGAATGGCAGTCGAGGCACGTAACTGATTTACATTCTTTCATTTTAATGTACAACGAAATCCCCCGTCTTAGACCATATCACCCGGAATGGGCCCACGATCTCATCAGATCTCGGATGCCAGGCAAAGTTGAACCTGCATTGTCTTTGAATGGCTGAAAACCATGCAGGCAGTTTGCTGTGGGTGCATTTTATCACCAAAGGGCAGTGTAGTTAAGCTTACAATTGTGCTATGAGCCCCACCATCAACCCCCACCGCCCAGCGTGGTGGAGTATGATCAAATCCCCGTGACACACTGCATGGGGAGAACTCGTGCAGTCATGGATCCACTCAAGCAAGGGGTCTTCAACAGCCGCAATTCATGCGAGTACGAGACGGTCCTTAACGTCACGAAGCCCTTAAAGGGCCACATGCTGCTGTGGAGTGGCAGGTTGCTGACGCCTGCCCATGGTAAACTGGGCTTCCATGGTAATCTCGGATTCCCATAATATACTGGACCTCCCATAGTCAGGGGTTTGTAGTCTTTAAAGAGCAGCAGATTGCCGACCCCTGCATTAAAGGGATCGTACAACATCCCTTGCCGGAGGTGCCGTCTCTATCTGAAACCACAGAAGGCATCAACAATCATGTAATTTTCCCTTGTGAGGTGAGTACAATTCTAAAGTACTCTAGCCCCAACCCGTGTGGGTCAGTGTCCTGGCTAAGCCAGCTCGAACATGAGTAATAAATCGGCAATATACCTCCACAAAGTCCCCGTGTATCACGCTGCACAGAACCTATATCACAATAGAAGTTTACCCCCCCCCCCCCCCAATAACGATTTCCAAATAAATAATGGACATCGTGCAATTTCCGTGGGCTGTCAAATAATGACAGCCGGTGTTCATTTATTTATCAATGTTTAGAGGAACAGAGGTGAAAGTGTCGAGCAAAAGCCGTGCGCGTGCGTTCAGACATCAAAATAGGCACACCGCACCAGTGTGCACACACACACATTACAGAAGACACACAATCGCACGCCCGTACAGTGTGGGGGGGGGGAATCCATCTGCAAGGTTATGTCGAGTACAAAGAGAAGATTCTTCTATGCGCATACAGGCAAATGTGGGGCAAGTGCTGTTAGCGAGCATCTGTTAATGCCGGCACGGCGTACGATACATCACCATCATCGGACCACCAGAATGCAAGAATCCACCTTAGCACCTGCACACAAGCTGGTTTCGTCGGTCCGTAACAGAATGATGTGTTGTACCTGCGAATGTACACATGTCTTATCTAACCACAATACTGTAGATTACAGGAGGCCCATTGAATGAGACGGAAACCGCAAAGTCACTAGCAGGGGGTTGGTGCGTATGAATGGGTTTTTTTTTTATATACAGCTTCAAAGTTTAACAACGGTTGAGAAAAGGAAACGGAGTGATGTTTACTCGACACAACTAAGCAAACCCTTTAGACGCCATCGGACTGATTGCAGGGCTTGTCTGGGGGAGCTGCGGGCGAGGTGTTGCGCAGGAAACGGAGCGAATGTGAGCAGATTCGTGCGATATATTTCTCCGCGCAGAGAAATGTCCTCTACTCCATCAGCCGATTTGTGTTCCAGACCAATACGAGGCAGCATTGGCATGAGTAAGCAACAGCACCTGGGGCACGTTTTGCCATTGCGGGTCGCGTCAACAAGCAGCATTCATTTGACAAGCGTGACTTGCTAACAAGCCTGACTGCCGATCAGACCCAGAAGGTTAAAACTGGTAGCTGAGTTTGCTTACTTAGGTGCAGCTTGATAATATTGTTCTGTAAAGTCGATAAATACGCTGATGGAGTTATAATATTGTATTTACGCGTAGGCTATGCAATTCTGCTTATATTTTATTTTACCCATAAAGCTCCACAGCGATGCATAATGAGTTTGTGAAGGAAACGAGTAAGAAATGTGTGTGTCTCTTGCACACACACACACTTTTTGCACCCATGCACGCACACGTCTTTATACGGCCAAGCGTGATGGCTCTAACGGCAGTGACAAAGCAGCACCAGCCGTGTGCCAATTTCCGATGCCTATCGCGTCACTGTGGCAGCAACGGCGATCAATGCACACAATCTGACCGGGGTTCTACTCGCGATAGCTTTGCAATCACCCGCTCGCTGCTGCATTAAGTCTCGCTAGGACGTGCTCTATCTCGGTGGTTGGGCTTCGGCGGAGGAAATTAAAGCTTGGCCATTCAAGTTTTAAGATATCTCTCTGCGCGGGTTCGCGTGCACGGTTCCGCGAAATAAAACCACGGGAATTCAACGTCATACGTACGTGCGAGCGAACTAATTATATGATCCCATCGCCAATGGAGTGCCCCTCACTCACCCCTCACCCCCCGCCTTCACAAACCAGGGCCCGGTTTCATGGGAGGATAATTTGACATTTGTCTAGGGTCCAAAACTCCAGAGGAGTCCAGGAAAAAAAAAACATTTTAATGTGAACCATATACACAATTATATATTTTTATTCAGACAGCACATTAGTCACCGACATGCACCGATCGTATATGTTAGAGCACCATTCCATAGCCCAGAACCCGGGGGACACTAAACTCTCTTAAATACTGTAAGAGGAGGTGAGCATTGGCAGGTATTTAAATCCTTTATATTAAGTTCGCTTGCTTGCTTGCGTGCTTGCGTGCTTGCTTACGACCGTGCAAATCTTTCGGTCGTTTTTTAACCCACTTCCCGTGATCCAATCGAGCTGACATTTTCCACACAGATTCGTTGTGCGGGACAATTAATTTTCGTGAAATTTTTTTTCCAAAATTTTACACTGTTTAGGGGAAAATAAATAAATATTTAATTACCAATTGCTTAATGCTGGCAGACAATCATCTGACCCATAGGTGGCAGCCATCTCAAGCCAGATGAGGAGAGGACTCTAGCCACCACGCATATAAAGGATTTAGAGTGAAAAACTTTGTTTTTACGGGTTAATTTTTTTTTCTGCTCAGGTGTCCAAAGGACAAAGGTGGCGATACATCCGGCCGAGTCACCAAGTCGCACTGACCAACATGTATATGTGTATGTTGAACTTCTTTTGCACCGCACGTAGGCCAACCGTGCGAATAGGAGGTGCCGGGAAGGACAACAAACTAAACACACACAAAAACAACCCGCACGGGGCATGTATGTGGAGGCCTTCGTGGAGCAGTGAATTGACAATAGGGGGCTATACAGTACTTAAACATGGCTTACATTTTCACTTAATGTTTTCCGAGTCGCTGTGAGACTTCGGTAGGCATGTGACTAGTAGCCCCATCTACAACGAGAGGTATACTGGATGTGGTATGAATTCGTTTCCTTTCGAGTCCCTCACCGCCCCAGTCCCGGCTGAAATGAACCCCCTGTTCGTACACGTTACGATAACTCAGTCCGATCGTGATGTTGCAGTGTCGTGTGTCTATCAAACTGTTTCATTGATTCATATTCAAGGATTAACCTGCTCTACTGTGGCACGAATAGGGAACGCAGAGCTCACGAATGTTGACTCGTGCCATGCTTGCTGTGTGTGCGCGCGCGCGTGTGTGTGTGTGAGAGCACACAGCACATGCGACGGGCACTTTTGTCACGACGCTCTCGTTGCCAAAGTAAGGCGACGAGGATGCCCATCCCTTGACTACAGAAACAAGCGACCGCTCACTTTGGTTTCTATTTTTGAACGTGGCCAATTCCCCCGTTTGCCAGAGCCAGATTTAATCCGGTGGAGGTTGCCACTCGGCTTCGACGCCTATTTGCAGAGCATGGCTGAGAATGGTTTACACACGTTGTTACCCACTGGGTTATACATTACCCAGGTACAGCCACCCACACCCGGGTCTAAAGACAAACATCCCTTCAATCGCCTTTAACATACCTATAAAGCCTTGAATAGCACAGGAGGGGTTTGAGTGGCCAACACCACGCCCCGTTGCCTTTCTGTCCCAGTGCTGATGTTTACACACTGTACCAGGAACTCATTTAAGGCTGAACCAACCTAGCGGAGGTCCGGGACCGTTTCATATATATATCGCCCGCTGTTACAGTATTGGTCGTGAGCGGAATATTGATTCTGGACGCACGCTTCGTAGTGCAGTGCGCTAACCACGACACTAACCGCTCACCACCCAGGGTACGATGTATCTTACACATCAGCCCCGCACACAGTTTACACAAAATAAAGAGCACAACGTTGAAGAAAAAAATAATAGACTTTACCCTTTCCGGCAAGAATACAGGTGTTAAGATCTTCAAACGCCCATTAGGCAAAAAAGGTCCCAGAGATGACTACTCTTTGTATTGGGGCAGGTGCTTTTAGCGAGCACTGATCAAAGCCTGCACGGTGCGCGATGGGGGTGGTGTGGACACAACGCTTGGCCCCATGTGTCTCCTTGGTGCTAATGTTTACATATCTGCCCAGGAACTCATTTAAGGCTGAGTCGACCTAAGGATGGCCGAGGACTCGTTCATATATATATAACTCATCGCCGATGTTAGCTGTGGCCACGAGTCGAACCCAGGTCACCGGATTTGTAGTGCATTTGCGCTAACCACTCACACCGATCCTAATTACATGCAGGTTTATCCACACAGCCACTCACACTCGGGCAGGGCCTATTTTAAGGAAAGGTTAACACTGACCATCGAGCTCTGTCATGTATTCACGTAAGTATATGGCATAGTGTTACAGGATACAGAGCAACAGCTACAACAGTTACCGAGTTGGATACATAGCTGCTATGGTTACCATTTTTTTACTGACCATTTGTCGATTGAATCCTGAGCAAAGTCGGCTTCATACTGACCATTTTTGGTTGTCACTAACAAGTTAACAATGACGTACAAAGACTAACATCCCCGGTGAAGCCTTTAACAGGTTAGACTTGGGGATAAGTGCTGTTAGCTAAGCAACGTTCCGGCCTTAATAGGTGCTCGCAAACACACAGGGTACATCTGCACACACCCACACACAAAGCTCACATCCGCATGAGACCCACTGCACATTCAGGTGTGTACTGCACGTGCACAAAACATGGTCAACGTTACAACCGTTCATTCACTCTTCATTCATTCCGCTTCTGCCAATCCTTTATTTAACCAGGTGAGAACCCACGTGACGTCGTCCTTCGAAAGAATGGGCAATCCATCGTGTGTGCCACTGGTGTTACGCAGTGTTGTCTACATCACCAAGTGTTTAAATGGAACGCAATTTATGTTATTTTGTCAACAACAATAATGTCAATTATTATTTTAATAGTGGCAGTTTAACCAGCAAAGCCAACGTTTGAGTCCCGGGGCTATTTAAACGCGGTCCTAAATGAGGATGCTTGGCGACATTTGAGTGCCCGGAACAAACAAAAAAACCCTCACCACATACATGAGGGGTAGGACTCAAAGCCCCGCACGGATAGAGTCAAGAATTCATTGTTGTATTTCCATCTGCTAACTCCCTCGCAGCTCATCCCGAGAACAGCTTGGTCTACCCGGGCAGTCTTCCATAACACAAAGAGCGTTTTGTGCGTGACAAGTGACTACACAGATCTATATTGCAAATTGATTTGTTTTTTACAAACTACACTATACAGTACATTTATATTAGTCATCGTGTGCAGAGAACATGATACATTAATAATCGCCCCGGGTATCGATGACACGTTGAAACCGATTACTATATATGTGATACTTTGCAATGGACACGTGGGCAATCGTTATAGCCATCTGTCATCGGCACCCATCATCATTAACATTAGCATCATTGCATCATAATGATCAGCAGCAGTCGTAGCAATTTACTACTATAATGAGCCAAGCATGTCTGTGTGTCCCGTGCGTGACGTCACTCCACGTCGAGCAGCCCCCCTCAATAATCATGAACAGCTGACGTCCTCCAAATGGACCCCCCCCCTCTATTAATCATAATTAGCGGGTGACGTCACTCCACATGGGGGGGCGAGGCGCCTCCTCTCCCTTCCTGGGCGTCAACTCACAACCCTCACTACAAAGGAAGAACCCTCACGTCACGCGATCTCCGTCACGCTGTTGAGACATCGAAGTAAAAAGGACGTCATGATGAACAAGGGATTATAACCTTAAAATGAAATAAGTATTTGTCACCGCGCCCTTACAAATTGCACACGAATTGATGCAATGAATATCACGTCGCGTTCTGCTTTTCGCTTGCAGTTTCAGATTTACTGCAATACACCCGTCCTTGGACGGGCAAAAGGCTAGTACTATATAATATCGGCCCTACTACCAAATATAATGATCATTATTAAATCATCACCAATGCGTCATCATTGGCACAAATGTATAATTTCCAGCATCATTAGCAGCAATCAAATTGCGTCTTGTGGGTAATTCACACGTAATCATCATCATGAATTCATCATAAATGCATAATCATTCTCAACACTGAATCATCATTATCACCAACAGCATTAGCAGCAAATATAACTTTCTCGCGGTCATTTACGCATCATCAACAATGCATCACCATCATGAGTGTATTGTCAGACATCATTCATGCATCAACTATCGTCATCATCGTCACCACGACGTTATTCATGCATCATCGGACACCATTATAATCATCAGCAAGCGCAATGGCAATGTGTCCCGGTAATTTACAAATGATTAACACATGATCCTCAATTAAAATGAATCATGATCTATATTTTCTTCAATTATCAATAATCATCATCATCATCATACTCAAACATTACCATTAATGACTTATAAATATCGTCATTATCTTCATTTGTTGTCATCACTAACGAATCGTCAGTACAGTAATGACAGTGATTTATATCAAGCGGCAATTCACAAATTATTATCAACACACCATCATCACCTTCAATTCGTAAATGATAAATCATCACCATGATTAACACAACAGCAGCATCATCAGCAGCAATGGCAATAATTCGAATCTGTAAACACATGACAACGGAAACATTTACAGATTTGAATTATCGTGTCCTTCAGGCAAGTGCTAATGGGTCCCCATCGTGTTAAGGTAACAAGCCATCTCCATATAAGGGGCTCTCCCACAGGCATATGGCAGCAGCGAACATTTTAATATAATAATCATAAACAGCTCGGTTTTCGATAGCACAATTTGCACAAGGCCTCAGAGGGCTTCACATAGAGTGTGAGTTATGGAGAAAGCCTGTTGTGAAGACAGGCGAGTTTGAAGACGAGAATTTTAAAACATTGTAACAGACTCGGGACTCAGAATAAAGGTTTTTGGGTTAGATCGCGTAAGTATAAATGTGTCGTAACCATCCACCACCCGACACAGCCAATTACTAAGGGATATGTCAGTAAACGAAACGCCAATTAGTGACTACTTCAGTACTCAAATTGTAAATCTTGTGGATTTACTCTCCAACACACCGGTGGGCTGAATTAGTAACGAATTGGCACGTTCTGTTTACGTGACAAACCTCGCTAATTGGCTGTGTCGGGTGGTGGAGAGTTACGACACGTTTACACTTACGCGATCGAACCCAAACACCTTGATTATGAATAATATCGGTCCCGAAAGCCCGCTACTAGTAAGACACCGCAGACTCCCGCAATGGACCGAAGAGGAAGAAAATTCCACACTCGTGGAGCCTGGCTGCCGATCAGGCCCTGTCTCCCATAAAAAAGTCACAACGTCTGGTATTCTTGGTTCTTTCGGTAAAGTCACATAGAAGGGAAATAATAAAATAATAAAAATAAAACATAATAAAATACAATTCTCACGAAGTTTCGGCCACAACGCAAGCAGCCGTCCTCAGGTGAAGAACAGGGCTGTCGGAAAGACAGCGTCATTCAGACGCTGTCTTTCCGACAGCCCTGTTCTTCTTGCTTGCGTTGTGGCCGAAACGTCGTGAGAATTGTATTTTATAATGTTTTATTTTTATTATTTTATTATTTCCCTTCTACGTGACTTTATCGAAAGAACCAAGAAGATGAATCCCTGCATGCAGTCACGAAAGATTTAAATGGGAACGTCTGGTCTTTACAATAACAAGTGGACTGCAGTGAATCGGCGAGTCCTAATTATGACGAGGCGAGTACACACGAAGTTGTGTCTTTGCTTCACTGCCGCCTGTTGGTTTGGCCACATTTTCTCAACAGCTCTTGTTGATTTGGTGGTACTAATGGGTTATGGGAGTGTTCACATTCCCAAATTATTGAGGCTATTCCAAGCTCTTGGTTTGATTTTAATACTACTGCGCTTATTTCACCAAATCGGAAACTGTCGTATGCATATACAAATATCCCCCCTTTAAACAAAATATACTTATGGGGCAAGTGTAGTTAGCGAGCACCTATGAAGGCCGGCACGGCACGGCACGCGAAGGGTTGGGCGGCCAGCACCACGCCCGGCCGCCTTTGTCTCCCTAGTGGCGATGTTTACGCACCGCACCAGTTACAGTCCTCATTTGAGGCTGAGTAGACCTAGAAGCGGTTCAGATAATCGTCAGTGCTGTGGGTGACCGTGATAGGGGTTATCGCTATCAGGCACGACGCCGTTGCCACTCACACACACACACGTTGTTTTTAAGCCGGAGAATCTGGATAAGTCTCTTTGTGGGAGATCATCCCCGACAACGAAATTTCAACGCTGATGCTTGATCCTGCTGCTGCACAGGTGCTGCTGCTTGATCTTGCTGCTGCACAATTATTATTTGTGTACAGCTTGCAGGTGCTGCTGCTTCTTGCTCCTGCTGCTGCTGCTGCTGCTGCAGTTGCTGCTACTGCTGCACACTTATTCTTTGTGTAGTGCAGCTGCAGCAGCAGAAGCAGCAGTAGCTGCTGCTTTTCGCGATGGCACCTTTGCTGGGATTGTGTCGCCGGAGGAAATTCTCCCATCGGAAGCGTGCGGGGGCGCGCTCGCGCCGGCTCGGGGTGGAGGGGGTGGGGGCCGTGTGGGTGAAGCGGGGTTGGGCGACGTGTGACGTCAGCACTTTGCGGCGGGGCTGGGGTGAGGGTGGGGGTGTTGTGGGGGGCTGGGGGGTGAGGGTGTGGGGGGTGAGGGTGGGGGTGTGGGGGGTCCTCGTATAAAGAGGAGCGCTTCCTCGCCACGCACAGCGCCACTGACAGCCAACGCCGGGCGTCAGCAGCAGCTGTGTGTGTGTCTGTGTGGGCCCAGCGCTTGCCTGCCCCTTCCCCGTACAACACCCACTGAACAACGCGTATCATCCACATTGTCGTTATGCATTAACGTTGCTCGCCAAGCGGATATTTCACGGCATCTGCTTGCCCTAGACTGGGGCTTGTGTGTGTGTGTGGTTTTTGTTGTTATTTTAAATTCAACGACCGAACCTCGGGACTGTCAATACCGCTATATTTCATTTTTTGGGGGGGGGGGTTAAAGTAATTATTTTCACCGCTGCTTTCGGAATCGTTCTCAACAGCGGCCAGCAGCGAAGAGACCGTGAAGAAAACGCCACCAAACACAGCAGCCCAGGCACTAGCAGACGGTGTCAACTGGAGGACGTCATCCCGTCGCTCTCGAGCTCAGCAGGGAGCCCTCTGGACACACCGAGGCCCCCAAGACAGATCCTCTAGACAGTGCGAGAGGTGGAAGAGGGCCGGGTTGGGGGTGGTGGGGGAACGAGTTTGTGTGGGACACCGGGGAGGAGGATGCGAAACACAGCACCCATGGACCCACGGCAGGTGATCAAGGAGGGCGAGCTGGAAAAGCGCAGCGACAACTTCTTGCAGCTGTGGAAGAAGAAGCTTTGTGTCCTCACCCCGGAGGGTCTCAGCATCTCTGACGCCGAGGAGGGCTTCATGAGACCCCGACGTAGCGGCGGTGGTGCCGGTGGTGGTGGTGGTGGTACAGCTGGCGCCGGTGGAGCAGTCGCGGGTGGTGGTGCTGGTGGTGTTAGTGGTGGTGGGAGCAGCAGTGGCTCGGCCAAGGAGCTGCCCTTCGCCAGCATCAAGACGCTGGACTGTGTGGAACGCAAGGGCAAGTACGTGTACTTCACCATCGTGACGGCCGAGAACAAGGAGATCGATTTCCGCTGCCTGGACGAGACGGGGTGGAACGCGCAGATCACGTTGGCGCTGGTGCAGTTCAAGAACCAGCAGGCGGTGCGGGAGGCCAGGGCTCGGCAGCAGCAGCAGCAACAGCAGCAGCAGCAACATCTGCCACAGTCCGTGCGCAATTGACAACCCCGCCCGCGTTTATAAAGTGGCCACTTGGAGCCCCTGCGAACGAGTCCCAGAGGTAAGAAGGTTCGGATGTTGCTGCTACTACTTTGTCCAAAGCCACTGCTGCATGAAGGCGAACCATCCCGGTGCCGTGTCGGTTCTTGGAGGTTTTGTTTGATCGGAACTCGCCACGCTGGTCCGGGGAGGGTCGGTGAGGTGGGTGAAGGGGAGAGAGGTTGGAGAGAGACCAGGACCTGTTCACGTATCACTCGCCGCTGATGTTCACCGACACACGAACCCTGGTTGCTACGTTTAATAGCGCGGCGCGCTTATCCATTGCGCCACTTAATCCCTCCATAACAATAATTGTTAGAATCTTAATAATGCATTTTGCCCACGAATGCCTCACTGGGTCTCAACACTTTAGTTTGTTAATGAGGGCCTCTTGAATGTTGGAGGTGGGGGCGTGGGGGGGTGTTTGGCCAATGTCATCAATCTGCGTGTTTGGCACGTGGAAGGAAACTGCAGCTCCCCGCGGAGAAAACCCACCACGCACATGTGCGGGTGACGTTCAAAAACTCCGTGGAGGTGGATTCAAGAATGCACTAACGGACTGCCATCCCAAATGACCCATCGCCAGGTATATGCGTGGTCGACCGTAGCGTCGCCCTTCACGGGAGGGGGGGGGTCAATAGTTCAGTGTGATGGGAGGCGTCCGAGAGTGTGCGCGTCTTGAAGAGGTGGAGCGAATTACATCAGTTGACGCGCAGATGTGAGGTCGATTTATTATTGACATCGCAGGATCGAGAGAGGTGACGGCGGCTTGGAGAGGTCTTCATCCAGTAGTGGATTGAACATGGCTGATGGTGGATGATGACATGGTTCGCTGACGATTGATATCGTAAACTTATTTTTTAAGGAACACTAAACTTAAAGAAACTTCAGGCTGGCTCCGTCTTATGGGTTATCTGCCAAGCTCGCGGCTGTCATTTTGTGGAGGCCCAGATGTGACATTGGGTTTTAGTGTTAGGTTACTTGTAATCAAATACTGAACTTGCATTCATGCCAATTGTCAGCTTTCTAGCCCTTGCAGTCAGGGCATCATTATAATTTACATCAGGCACTCATCTACATGCATCGGCTTTGCGTGCTGTAGAATTCATTTAACAAGTCACATGACGGTCTATCTTGTTAGTTATCTTGGAATTGCATTGGGAGACAGACAGAAAGCAAAACAAACACGTGGATTGGATTAGAGAACGTTACCAGATTTAAGACCATTACAACTGTTGAGAAAAGTAAGTGCACTTGCATAGGGCAACGCCGCTTGGAAGGGATGGATGATTTAATTTATTATTTTATCTTTATACGTGACTTTACCGAAATAACCAAAGAGTAATTCCTGCAGTCACGAAAGCTACAAATTAAGAATGGTGACCGATGGTCGAGAATAGTGACGGAGCGGCAGCCAAGAAATGGAACGCGTCCCAGAGGGCATCAATCGAGGAGATGGAGCGATTAAATCAGCTCACGTGTTGGTGCTAGGTGAGCCACAGAACTGCGACAGATGGCAACGACTTGGGAAGGCCTTCATCCAGAATCAGAATCATAATATTTATTTATGCTGGAGGAATTCGATGAGCTATAAAGCTCTTTTTCACAGATGTCCAGTAGAGGCGGGTCAGAACGTTACAACAACAAACGTTACAAAAACACGATAGGAGTGCAAAGTATAGGAGAGGTAAGAAAATCACGCACAAAAATGAAATACACGTAAAACTAAACTATTTTGTTTCACCAGGTAAAATGTGTTTATTTTTCAGAATCGACCTGGCCACAAATGCTAGCTCAACGAAGTGGCTTTTGTGGACATATATTATAGCCAACGGCGAATGAATCATGGCTGATACTTGATTGTAGTTTCAGTTAATTTGTAGTTTCAGGGTTAAGGATGGACAAGTCATGGGCAGTCTGTTTTGTCTGGCCATTGCTCAGCGCTTATATTTAAACATTATCCTAAGGGGCGTGGTGTGTGTGTGTGCAGTGAATAACTTTGGCTTTGGGAGATATCCACAGCTGGCTTTCATCCAGCAGCAGATAAATACTGGCTCTGTGCTGTGAGTGCGCTTAAGCTGTGATACTAGATCATATATGTGCAGGATGAAGCACGGATGAGGGGAAACATGTGTTGGCTGGATCGCATTTTTTCAGTGTTGACAGATTTTACAGGCACAGTATTCTGTTTTTAGTCCACTTTTTCATGAAATCTTAACGCCAACTCAAACCTAGCTGCTGTTTTTGTATGGATCGTTGTTATTATTCTGGTACTGCTCACGGTCCAAACAGCGAGAGAATGAGCAATCCACTGCTGGATGAAGGCCTCGTGGGGGTTGTTTGATAATACTTTCCCACGCTGGTCAGTGCGGGTGAGCAAAAGTGGGGTGGAGATCCAGGATCTATCCACATGCCACTTATGTTAGCCGTGGCCAGGAATCGAACTCGAGTGGCCATGTTCGTAGCGTCGTGCGTTCACCAGCGCACTACCGCTCCACCACAAAGCAATTATGGCAGTGCTGAAATGAACACGTGATTAAACCCCGTGGCATTCGTTTGCAACTCAAACATATGCAGGTCAAGGCGGGGTGCTAAGTGCATACGCACTGGTCCTGCCACTTTGATGAATTTCCATTCCTCCCCGGGTAGAAAAGACCGTCTAAAGCTCTGCCCCCAATTTAAAGAGGCCCTCGCTGAACCGGCGAGTGTAATTCGAAGCCTTCCCGTTCAATGCTCAGCGGCGGCATTGTCCGCCTGTCCCTTTTGTGCTCGCGGTGGCATTCTTTTTGAACGCACCCTTCCCTTCGTGTCCCGCGGCCGATTGTCCTTTTGCCAAGGTCTCACTTCGAAAAGAGGGCACGCACGGTGTCTCAATAGAGGGGGGTTTCACTCACCTGCTCACGAAGTGCATATGGAATTACGCACCCAAAGCTTTTAGGGTTGACGTCTTTTGTTTAACGGTGGCGGGGTGAGGGGGGGGGACCGAAACAAACGCTTGCTTTTTAAATCCTTTATATTAAGTTCACTTGCTTGCTTGCTTGCACGCTTACGACCGTGCAAATCTTTCGGTCGTTTTTTAACCCACTTCCCGTGATCCAATCGAGCTGACATTTTGCACACAGACTCGTTGTGCGTGACAATTTATTTTCGTGAAAAAAAAGTTTCCTAAATTTTTCACTTTATAGGAAAAAAAATGTTCATATTTAATTTAAAATACCAATGTGATAAAAATGAAACTCTTACTCAAGAAAAACAGAAATGAATAATAAAATAAAACCGATGCCACGCATATGAAGGATTTATAGTGAAAAACTTTGTTTTTACGGGTTAATTATTTTCCATATAAATCGGCACAAGTGCCAGCCTCGTGCGAACGGAATGAATTCCCACCGACTTCCATCGACCCGCGTGAAGATCTTAGCACCGCGAGGTGGCAGCCGATGAAACAACGGGGTGCCTCTTACGAAAGTGTCCCGAGCAGGGACATGCGGGGTCCTTCTTTTGGGGGGTGGATTGTGGCTTCCGAAATGTAAATGCACGCCCAGCCACGGGTACCGCGTCAATTCCTGCTGTGATGTCTTGCCTGTCGTATTACGCACGTGTACACAAGTGTGTCCGTGTCGATGCCTTTCGGGCGTTGACAAACCACAATCGGGTGCACGCACACACACACACCGCACACTCGGGAAACACGAATGTCTGTCTACGTGACGCGTCCAGATACAGTGGCGCGTTTCGTGTGTGAGCTCGTATGAGGTCAGCGCACAGCGGTGCATGATTTAAGACTAAATTATTCATCTAATGCGCCATTAATGCATTGTGCTTAGCGTTATCACAATATCGGTTACAGTACCGGAGTTTATTATTATTTTACAGTTTAATAGCCCCCCCCCCCCAGTTATAAAACACAAGGTGCAATAATTGTGTGCGATTCAAATGCAGTGCAGCACGGACAATTGTGTACTCTACCTAGTCATAGGAAGGCGATTGTGATTTGGCGGAGGCACACAATATTTTTCCCGTGGAAATGATTCTCCCATCGAACAACACAGTTGAATCACCGCGGTAGGTTCGTGTTGTAAATTATTAATTCCGATCATTCATTATATGCCCTAATGTATTCTTCAGTGTGTGTGTACTGGCAGGACCAGTACGGGGAGCGGTAGTGCAGAGGTTTAGCGCGCTGCGCTGCGAACCTGGTAACCCAAGTTCGATGCCTGCTGACCCAAGTTCGATCCCTGCTGACCCAAGTTCGATTTCTGCTGACCCAAGTTCGATTCCTGCTCACGGTCAACACCAGTGACGATTTTATGAATCGGTGCTGGGCCTCTCCTAGGTCGACTTGGCCACAAATGAGTACCTGGTGCGATGTGTAATGATCGCCACTGGGGAGACAAAGGCGACCGGGCGTGGTGCTGGCCACCCACCTCCCCCGTGTGCCGTGGGGGCCTTCATAGGTGCTCGCTAACAGCACTTGCCCCAACTGTCTGTCAAGGCTATACTGGAGACCTTTGTCATTGTATACGCATACGACAGTTTCCGATCAGGTGAAATAAGCGCGGTACTAAAAAAAAGCTAATAGCTTGGAATAGTCCCAATAATTTTGGAATGTGAGCACTCCCACTACCTATTAGGCCGTAATGAAATAGAACACGTCCCTGCGTCTATACACGGGTCTGCATTTCACTCGGAAGCATGCCTGGTGACGCAAATGCAATTCAATATAATCCCGTAGGTGCATGCCGGTGGGCTTTACATCAGCTCCTCACGAGCCTCTGCCCTCAAGTGTTCACGCTCCGTTTGATTAATGGGCGGTATTGGCTCTCGGCGCTTTTAAAGCATACCCAATTTCCCGCGGGGCAGATTTATTTTCATAATGCCCGAATCTGAGCCCAAGTAATGCGTTCGGCAGAGGCGGACACAATTATCTTCCCCGACGGCGGCAATCAGGATTCTCGTTTGTCACAAAATTGCGTGGTGGTTACAGGACGTATAGCAGCAGTGCGATTCGTGCGTGTTCCCGATTTATTTTTAAACAAATTGCACGTTTAACTGATGGCTTTAGCACGCACGGTCACATTTGCACGTGTGTGTGTGTGTTTTGACTCGTAAGGAAAATGGCACGTTACGATATCGACGGTAAAAATAAAGAGGTAAAGGTTGCAGCCCTGCAATTACCCGCTCATGCCCACTGCTGGTGGAAAGCCCTCTGCGCCCCTCGAGAGGATATTTGGCCTACTTCTTCCACACTGACCAAACATCTTGGGGGAGTAAGCCACATTTCATGCCAGCGTACAGGCCTGCCAATCTACTAACTGGTGTATCCTTTTATACTGTGCGCGGGGAGAGGGGGGGGAGTTTAAGAAACCTGACACGTTTGAAACCAGTGGCCATCACACCACGACAGCATCCATGGTCTAGAAAAATACTACTTATGAACGGATGGAAACTGTGGCAAAGTGTTTGGATTTTGGTAACTTGCAAAATGCATTCTTATTTTTGTTTTATCGGGGCGATGGGTAACCTAAAAATGCCACCCGCCGTGCCACGGAGTCGTTTGTAAGAGGTAGTTAATTGTGCGCTCGCTATGATAAACCGAATCTGATGAATACTTAAATCCAAACTGTAAAATAAGCCGTGCCACACAATGATACACTTCGGATTACTTATTACGAATTCAATCGCGGTGGGTTCACTCCTCGCTTACGACATTGAATCACGTTACTTTTAAATGTGCCGTATTACAAAACCTGTGCAAAGAACATTTTAAAGAAATTACATTTTATAGCACCTTTTAAGGCAAGTTTTTCCCGGGATATTAATAATCCCGTTTATTTGTGTGTGTAAATTGAGTAATAATACAGCACTCAGGGCAATGCATTTATTTACATGCAGTTCTGCCCTCCTCTGGTATCAAACAGTCGGCCAGAGCAGACATTTTTCAGTTTTATTTATTTGGTTTCGCCCTGTGAGCCATTCGGCTCTTGAATCGGGTGCAATCGCAACAACAAAAAAATCGCTAATACCTTCACACTAGCGATGTATTTATACGGCCAATATATATGTTTCCATAACCCACTCATTTCAAGTGGTTATCACATCATCCACTGTTATTGTCCACGTAAATTAATTTGAACCGCTAAAGTGATGGCACCTCTGGGTGGTACCTACAGTTGAAATATCGCGTTCTGGCTTACGGACTAATATTGTAGGATACAGTATTCACCCTTCCCAAGGCACGTCCTGTTTGTTTGTACCTCAGCAGTGCCCACGCCGTTGGCAATACACATTTGTAACTGCGGTAAATTGTGCTCCATGCCACACGCATTGAGCAAATAAAAGTAGCACGCTTTTCATGCGCCTGCGTTAAACTAAAAACTAAACTATATTTTTAATTTCGATTTAAAGCTTTCGTGACTGCAGGGATTCATCTTCTTGGTTCTTTCGGTAAAGTCACGTAGTAGGGAAGTAATAACATAATAAAAATAAAACATAACAAAATATACAGGCATTATTTGGTTATGTTTTATTTATGTTATTTATTTATGTTTTATTTTTATAATTTTATTACTTCCCTTCTACGTGACTTTACCGAAAGAACCAAGAAGATATATTTTTTATTTCACCAGGTATGACCCACTGAGCGATATAGCTATTTTTTGGAAGCGACCTGGTCACAAATGATAGCCAAATGAAATGGCTTATCGTGTGGAAATGTATAGCAGCCAAATACTCTAAACGTACATTGATTCTAAATGTGGTGGGAAAACCTGGAGCACCCGGAAAAAAATCCACGTGACCACGGGGAGAACATGCACACTCCAAATATGCAGGCATCAGGGGTAGGATGGAACCCACGGCCTCCTGTATTCCAGGCGAGGTAGTTAACATCTCACCACCACGGCGCACAATGGATTTGGCTGGATCTGTGGGTGGGATTTTGCGTATTGTTTGAGGTCTTGTAGCTCCCCGTCTTTTGTGAGCCACACGGGCACTCCGGGACACCCAGGAGCACCAGTGAAAGATGCAAAGACAAAGATCTCCCGTATAGCCTTAAAAGACTGTATGGGCAAGTGCTGTTAACGAGCACCTATGAAGGCCGGAACGGGACACGAACGAGGGGGTGGGTGGCCAGAACCACGCCCGACCGCCTTTGTCTCCCCAGTGGCGATGTTTACACACCGCACCAGGTACTCATTTAAGGCTGAGTCGACCTAGGGGAGGCCCAGGACCGGCTCAGATAATCGTCACTGGTGTTAGCCGTGAGCGAGAATCGAACCCGGGTCGCCAGGTTCATAGCGCAGCGCGCTAACCGCTACACTACCGCTCCCCAAAAAGATGCACGCACACACGCACACACTCCAACACCACCACGACTTCACACCCACCCACGGCTCGGCCAATAACACACATGCTGCCAGGATATAACATTTGGCTGCCATGGCAACGGAAATGCCATTTGCCAAGTGGTGCTACTGGGCGGGGCTGTGAGAGTGTCAAGATCGGGGGCGTGTAGACATCGCTGCTGTTGTGACCTGCGAAACTGAATTCTTTCAAACACAAAAAATTTACATTTAATGAAAATGCATTGCGTGAAAGCTGTGCAAAAGCTCTTCAAGACTGGCCGATTTTTTGTATTGCTGTTTGTTGCGCTGATTGAGAGCGTTGGTTTAGATTCTGCATTGCTTTTCGGTTTCCTGGCTTCGCGTGTTTGAACGCAAGCAGGGTTTCTCGGAGATGCACAGCAATTGCGTGCGAGAGAGAGAGAGCCATCATTCACGTACACACTTTGCTGAGCCCTGGCAAATTCATCCGGTGCAATGCTCATCGTCGTCTTCGGCCACGATCAGTCCACCCGCTGGATTAGCGGTCTCTCAAAACCGTCGCCATCTCTCGTGACCCTGCGATGTAATCATCCAGAATCAGAAGATTGAACCGGGAGAAATCCGATGAGCCATGAAGCTCTTTTTCACAGATGTCCACCATAGGAGGTGGATGTCCTCTCCTTGGCTGTGAATCTTAACCGTCGGCCATCATCCCTTTCTAGCGCCGTCTCCTGCCGAAGCCAACGACTCGCAATTCCTTAACGGCTTGAACGATGTCTTTAACGTGGTGCAGTGATGTTTCCGACGCAAAAGTGCAGCGTCTATAATACTGGGAAACTGCACACGTTTGACGAGAGCAATAACAGCTGTTCGTGATGCTTAACCCACCGTTAATTCAACAACCCTTTGCGCGTTTGCACTGGGGGAGGAAGTAACCCAGTTTCCATGTGCAAAGACACATCTCAACCCTAAAATTAGCCACAGCCAACGTGGCCGCATTGAAAAACCAAAAAGGCAGATAATTTTACTAATCACAGGGTAGTCATGCTTATCTTCTGACGTGTAATGTTTGCCGGTAATTGGGAAATCTGTGTATGCGAACGTTTGAATTCAGAAGAGCTTTGCACCGCTCTTCATTGTTTAAATTCCCGATACTTTCATATATTTATATCTCTCGTCCACCGCTTTTTCTTTTCCAGGCTGCAAGCAGATTGGAAGCGAGTCACCAGCTTCCACCCTCCACCTCTGCCAAGCACAAAGCAGCGACCGACCCTCCTCCTCCTTTTTGCCAATCTTTCGCAGCCAGCTTTTTTTGTAGATAGCCCGCAGTTCCCGAACAAGTTGCTACGGTACCGTGCCGCGTGCGTGCGTGCGTGCGCACGGCGCGACGCACCCTACAACCGCACCTCCTGGCGACGGCGCGAGAGCGGCCACGTGTCAGTCGCGTGTGTCATGTTGCTAATCTGCCTGCCATGCAAATGCCCGGGAGCGGCCGCCCCTCCTCACCCCCAAGTAGTTGGACAGAAACGGCAAATTTTGTTTTGCTTGACGTGGCATGGCGATGGGTTCCCGCGCAGTCGGGGAAGAGATGACGGGACTTTTGGCGATTGGGATCTGCGCGCGAATCTTCATGCCGAGGAGTGTCGTCGTCGTCGTCGGCGTCGTCCGGAGGAGTCGTCGGGGGGGAAGGAAGAAAGAAAAACAGTGTTACCTGCTGTAGTGTATAATTATATTGTACGTTTGTGATTCACCACGTTTTAAGTGGAGATGTGATTCATGCTTCTTCTTCTGTTGTTGTTGTTGTTGATTCTTCTTTCCTGTCCATTAGAACTTGCACCTAGTGAATGGGCAGTGTTGTGTGGATCAAACCGATTGTTGGTTGTTCAGAGCTCTTGTGTCTGCATTGCTCCACTGTTAATATTATTTACATCAATAAAAAATAACATACAATCCCTGTTTTAAGTGTCCAACTTCATCATGGTTTATTAAAGCACTGTGATGTAGCAATTATTATAATAAATTAGCATTTATAGCACTGATAAAGGTTAGATCACATAAATATAAATGCAGTTAAACCCGCCTCCACCCAACACAGCCAATTAGTAAGGTTTGTCAAGTAAACAAAACTTCAAGCGGTTTGTTCGAGAGTATGCTTTGTTGACGTAACAAACTTTACGAATTGGCCGTGTCAGGTGATGGCGGATTTCACGACACATTTATATTTACGCGATCTAACTGAGAAAAAAAAAACGTTATCATGGCTAATATTGGTCGCGAAAACCTACGTGTTAAACTTATAGGCCTGGATCAATCGACTGCTGGATGAAGCGTTCATCGCAAAATTCACCACGATGGTCACTGCGCGCGAGAGTTGCTACGTAGGGCGTTCGCTCGGACCGGTTCTGACAATCACTCGCCATTAACGTTAGTCGTGGTTGCGAATCAAACTCGGGTTCACGGTGCAGTGGGATAAACAGCGCGTCACCGCTGCACCCGATTGGAGCATTTGCATTAATTGCATTGATTTGCATGACTCAGGCAGGCAAAAGCTCTGCGGTGTTTAATGTAGCCTCTAATGATCGCCGCACACATCGTGTCTCAACAAGAACACCCACCGAAGCATTAGGACTTAATCCTGGAGATCGCGGTCGTGCTTACACTTATCACATAGGTAAGTGCTGCAGTACGTTTCGTACAGTCGCCTGCACAATTGTCCCACATCACACCTTGCAAGAACGCCCACCGGGGCACTAGCATTTATGCCTGGGATCGTCTCCAAATTGTTCACACGGCTGCGGCTCGTAGTGCAATTAAGAATGCTGCGTGATTCTGAATTGTACAGCTGTAACCCGGCAATTTTATGCACCACGTGTTCTTAAATCCCGACTGAAAATCCCAATGATGAAAATAAAAACGGTCTTGGAACGCTTGGACTTTTTCCAGTTGTCATTGATGCTCAAGATGCTGACCGCATTTGCCAAAAAGTGCGCATATTAAACACTCTCTGCCAGACTCTTGCTTGAGTTGGCGGTAAATGAGGCAGTTAGAAGTGCTTCATTTGGCACGCATTCCTGGTTCTACACCCCACAGCCAAACAAAAACTCGCAAGAGTGAAAACTTGAAGCTGTTTATCAATGGGAAACTTTCTTGCACTGAAGTAGCAGTTAAAAAAAAATGCTCTCCAGACTGCTGCATGAGTGTTGTGTACTGCATAGGCAATGTCGCAGGAGCAAGCGTGCCGTCATTCAGGAAGGATGTTAAGCATTTCGGCTTCACGTGTGAAAAATCGCAGGCTGCCGAGGAAAACTGGGGCCGAAAAAAGGGAGCAGTCTTTGAAGGATGAAAAATTATCGCAGCTTGTTTTTTTTTAAATCGTTCGTGCTTGCTTTTCTTTTTTGCGGTTTTATCACTTTCATTTAGTTATGCCCATGGATGCCGGTTGTCGCCTACGAAGTGAAAATTCCGTGTTTAAGTTTCATTTCAACTTGCCCAAAAAAAACTAACACCGGGCGTTTGATGTACAGCAGCGCAGTTTATATTTGTAGTAGCAGTAATGCAAAAACAAATCTGGCTTGGAAAGGCGGCTACGCGAGCGAGCTGACGTTACGTCCGCCCACCATGCCACGGTTGTGCACGAAGAGTCGCAGTCCCGAGACGCTGAGAGAGAAACGTGCATCGCGTGCGGTTGTCACGGCCAAGTTTAGATGAATGCGTGCGGTATGAAAATAAAACCGAGGAAACGTTGCGCATCAAACCACCCAGGCTTGAACGCACACTTCTTTAAAATATGTTTTCAACTTTCATTCGAGTCAAATTTATTTTGGCCCTTCATTACTCCATCACCAGCATCGCCATCGTTGGTCCCAGTCAATCCACCGCTGGATGAAGTCCTCCCTATTTACTGCTTCGAGCTAAAAATAGCCGCCGCTTTTGATTTGGACCGTCTGTAGATGTGCAGGCTGACGAAGAGCGCCAGGTTGACCGCGAATTGAAGCCACCCAAACACGGGGAAGCCAAAGGACGCGTAGAGAAACCCACCGATGGTCGGGGACACCGTTCGGATGAGCGAATGGATGGACATGCTCAGACCCAGCATCACACCTGGAGAACGAGATACACAAAACAATATATATATATACACACATCCTCATCTTCGCACTCATCACAAATTGCAAACCATCGCGCGTTTCTAGTCGTGGGCAGATGCCCTGCTCGGCGAAGGCTCTCCGATCCTGCTGTCATCTCTCACAGTCCCGCGATGGTATAATTCAGCTGGCACCCACTCACGAGGTCATTTCATCGCTTCATCTCCTCGTCGGGCGCCATCTCGAACATGTTCCACCCATTGGCTGCCACAACGTTATCACTCTCGACCATCGGTCGTCATCTCCTTTCGCAAACGGGGGCGCCACGGTGGCGAGATTGTCAATTACCTCGCCTGTTATGCAGGAGGTCGTGGGTTCAACCGCCAACCTTGATGTCTGTTGTCGTGTGGATTTTTCTCCGGGTCCTCCGGTTTTTCCCTCCACATTTAACATCAATATGCATTTAGAGATTTGGCTGCTCTAAATTTACACATGATAAGCCACTTCGTTGGTTTTAAAGGTGTTATACCCAAGCCCACTTACTTTCCTCCACAGTTTGTATGATGTCATTGAACTACGTGTTCTCTAATCCGTTTGTTCCTCGTGTCTTTCCAAGCACGCATCTGCCCATGTTACTTTTGCGCACATAGTTTTGCATTCCAAATGGCAAACCAGGTAATCCGTTAACGCACGTTTTTATACAGTTACCGTTTACAAGTTATGTGTTACTCATTACGGATGAGTAGTTGGGCTTCAACGATGGCATACTAAACTTTATTTTTGTGAATGGAGGGGTATTTAACGTGTGATTGCAGGTAGCACATGTGGTTTGAATGAAGTCTAAGCAGTAGACCAGTTGGCAAGTCACGTGTGGTGTGGTCAAGGGAGGGTACTCCCACGTCTTCCAAGGCATCTGTCTAGTGTGGAGGAGTAGGCCAAAATACCATCTCGAAGGGATCTCTTGAGCTCCATCATTTTTGGAGGTCCTTCCACCTGCAGTGACGCGAGGTAGTAATTGCAGGGCTGCACCTTTGCCAAGCCAGAGGGAATATTTTTCCAAAGTACCCAGTCATGTGGGGGGATAGGTTTTGGTTTCACACCAATAAACTGCTGACACGGTGCCCGGCATGCCACATCTTTCCGCCTGCATATTTTCAGAGCGATCGGAACACAAGTGAATTAGCAATTGCGTGGCATCGCTGTTACATTTCAGGGCAAATCCGTACAAGGAGAGAGAGAGGGAGGGAGGGAGATAAAAAAAAATGTGAAGATTGCAAGCGTCCATGTTGCTCAGAGGTCACTCACTCAATTCGGATTCCAAGGTTCAGTGATTTTAACTCCTAGCCCGGCGCCACTAACCCGCTCTGTTGATGGCACGAAATGAGCAGCGTGACATGCTGTCACTCTCCAGGTCGGATATCTCCCTTGATTCGTCTGTTTATCCCAACGAGTACAGGACGCTCCCTGACACTGCACAGTACAACCAGGGCTAGTTGGAAGTTAATTCTTCTCCCGTGGAATTCGGACTTCACAATTCCACACCCGACAATTCCTTCTCGGAGTTTATGTTTTTTTATTACACGCTTTTTATTAACTCACTCTGTCTGTTGTTGTTGTATCCACAAATCTTGTAACTCAATTTTTACCCACTTCCCAATGTGGTATCGACTGCAAACTTGGTATACTTATGTCATACTGATGACAATACTATATTCTATCATAAAAGTAATTTTGTAAACATAATTTGTTATATGTTCTATTTCGGCTTGGGTCTAATCAACTGCCGTTGGCTGTAAATCACCACGGCCCCTTACGTTATGGCAAGCTTCTTGGCCACTTCCTGGAGACGTGGAGTTCTTCCATTACTAGTACGGTACATTTCATTAAAGCGTGTTTAAAAAAAGGTTTTTTTTATAAATATTAATTATTTTGTTAACGATAGCAGTGAACGACAGTGCCTCTAGTGGCTGTTGGCGGGGCTGCTAAATCTTGCGCCACGGCAACTCGTTTCGTCTCCGGCACACAACCACTGAAAACGATGGCTTCGAGGCGTGTTGTCCTTGCTTCTGTGCTTAGCATCCAACGAAACACACGCGCGAGTAACCTAAACAAATCCGGGGGCGGTAAGTTGCGCACAGAAACGTCGTAACACTGGGATCCGTAGCTGTAGTCCCTTTTATACCAAGTTCGGAAGCAGTGACCCGCTGTCAAAGCACATCTGCTCCCAACAACAAAGGAATCCTGTCCACATTGAAACAGCCAGAGAGGGTATAGCGAAACTGCCTGTGTGTACATCAGCTTGAGCAAGGGCCATGCATTTGCTACTTGACACTACGGTCACCTGAATGTCCATTGATTGGTCAACAAATGAAGAGGTGGCTGGTTAAACGAACGATTGTCGCTTGATATAGCCACCGAACCGGTTTGCACGGCGTTGACAATTTCCATTCCGGCAGCTGCCCCACTCATTCCCGTGGGGAGGAATTAGCAATACCCGCTGCAAAGATGACGGCCGTGAATTTGCTCCCACGTGTTTTTCGGATTGTACTGCACGTTTCGCTGCTCGTGCCGTGAGCTTCGTCGGGAGCCCGCACGGATTGAAACGTCGGACATCGTTACCCAGCGACACACGCGGCACAAAACTGAAAACACACCGGAGAGCTATGGGAGGGGCGCAATTGCGAAAACATTCGGTGCACGCGTGGGCCACTTTGTGATGGGTCATGGCCCAATTTTTTTTAAAGCCGTTTATTTTTTCAGGAGGACCTTTCATTGAGATATTGGCCTTGTTCCTTCTTGGATGAGGATATTAACATGTGGGAGGAAACTGAGAGTCGGTTTTCTCCATGACATCTGCATCACCATTTGCACGAATCGGGTGTTTAAATGCCCTAGAAACTCAAATCGCCTTTCATCACGTAGCCAAAGGGACCCCATAACTAGATGTGCTTTTGTGGCAACAAGATGTCTTCATCACTAGACTGTAAATGGGTATTAGTCTGCTAGTGTAGGGGGGGGGGCGTGATATTGCTATGCCTTTTTGTCTCTCAAGTAATTTGCATCATAGCGGATAAAAGCAACAGTCTGCAGAGACACAGACATGCCCCTGTAACTTTCCCTATGTGGCAACGATTACCCCGGGTTCTCTTTCACAAAGCGTCAACAACTTCTGAACGGGTTGAATAGTGAGGGAATGAATTACATGCATTAAACAAAGCAGTACAATGCTTCTACAAACACACACACACGGCAAAGACAGCTTGATCGAAAACGACTCGCCATTTTGCTCTCACGGCCAGACTGCCTTCATTGTGCCGTCTCCACTAATAAAAACACATTAGGCACTTAGCGTGCGGCGGGGCTTACACGGAGCGGCTATGGGGTGAGGCTCTCACACTCGGCAAGAGACGGCGCCTACGCAGGAGTTAGACCTTGCCAACGTCGGCTGTGCCACTGTGAGATGAGAGGCATAAACGTGGCGCTGGGCTGGGCTGGGCAAATCCGGCCGGTGTGTTTTTTTTGTGTGTGTTGCACCCTTCACGCAGCTGCTGCCCGTTCCCACAAACGCAAGGTACGGGGATTCAAGATGCCGATTATCGGGGGGGGGGGGGGGTCCTTACGGCTGCGAATTCCGCGCGCGTGTTAACTCAATCCCCATTTTTGCGGGAGTGATTATCTGCCACGGCAAAATGTTGCTCGCATTCCGCCGGGTGGGTCTTTATGGGTGCCAAATAATAAGCGAGTGAAGAATTACAGGGGTAGGAGGACGGGATGGGTGGTGGTGGTTGGTGGTTGGGGTGGTGGGGTGGTGGTGGTGGGGGTGAGAAACGGAGTTTTAAAAAGGATGCGGTGTGAAAAATCTGCCCCGAAACAGCAACAACCGCACAGCTCTTGTCGCGCTCGCAAGGTATCGTGAAACGAGACGAGATGCCCCCCCCTCTCCCGGTATCGATGGAGGTTGCGTTAGCCTCACTCTTTAATTGATTCGCGGAATGAAATTTTCCGGGCGTCACCTACCTACCTCCTACTGCCCCGTGCGTCCAGACCGCGTGATTATAACGCGGTGATTCACGACGCCACTCAGCCCCCCCGCTCAATCCCCGTGTCCTGATTCACGGCCCAGCCTTCCCGTAAGTCCCGCCACGTAATGCGCTTTAATCCTGCGAAATATGCGCACTAAGTGCGCATTACATAATGGCACAAATTGCCGGTGTTCTCGTTAACCCCTTCGTTTCCCGGACCTGCAGCCCCTCTATCCGTGGGGATTCGTCGCTGCCCTGCCTTGTTCTCTTACGGTGGGTGGCTCGGTTACAATCGGCATGAAGCGACCCGCGGTGACGGATAAAGGAGCTGACACAATTCATCAAATATCAAGGATGTGGGGATACGCGCCGGAAGGTGGGGGAGGCTCAACAATGGTGCGATGTGCAGATGTCATCGGCGTGCAGTTGATATTAGTCGTGGTTTTGATGTGTTTGTAGCATGGGCGGAGTTTGCGGCAGGGGGGGGGCAATGCCCCACCCGAACTGGACAACTTCATCAATTTAAATTTCGATTTAAAGCTTTCGTGACTGCAGGGATTCATCTTCTTGGTTCTATCGGTAAAGTTACGTAGAAGGGAAGTAATAAAATAATAAAAATAAACATAATTATGTTTTAATAATAATACAAATAAACCATAATTATGTTTTATTTTTATTATTTTAATAATAATTATTAATAATAATTATTACGTGACTTTACCGAAAGAACCAAGAAGATTCATCAATTTATTTTCAGGAGTTTACAATTAAGACGAAGAAAAATATAAAGACGTGTATTGTATGCGCAAGCGATTCCTAATGTGAGGGACATAGCGAACCCCTGCAGCACCCCCCCCCCCCCCACATATAGAAGTCAAACTCCGCCTTTTAGACTTTCTAGGTTTCATTTGCAATGCGGGGAACGTTTTAATTTCTCTCCCCCCCCCGCCTTTCACTCTTTGCGGTGCACCTGGGTGGATTTCTCTCCCAACGATGGACGCGTCTTGTTGTTGTTGGTGTTGTTGTTGTTGTCTTCCCACCCGGTGTTCTACCTGTGTTTGCAGGCGGCACGACCTTAGTCAGCAAGCTGTCCGACATCACCATGGT
Source organism: Lampetra planeri (assembly GCF_965212315.1). Taxonomy (NCBI): domain Eukaryota; kingdom Metazoa; phylum Chordata; class Hyperoartia; order Petromyzontiformes; family Petromyzontidae; genus Lampetra; species Lampetra planeri. The sequence continues at coordinate 8,423,226 of NC_136122.1, read as the reverse complement.
CATGCCCAGCCCCAGCGACATGGGAATGGCATTCAGGCAGAAATGAAACACCGAAGTCATCATGGCCTGCAGAATGTTCAGGGCGGAGACAACGAGGGAGACGACACAAGTCAGGAAATGGTGGTTATAGTACTTGTACCACCGCAATCATCACTGATGCCAACCACCACCGCGATATCCACAACTGTAATTTCAATTTCCACCATTACATTAGCACTGTCACCATTTCCATCAACAACATGAAATCAATCAACACCACCACTACACCACCCTATCACCGTCACATTCATCACCATCACATCCCCCACCACCACAACTACCGCCAAATCACGTTTGCCACATTGCTTCAACCACCACCACCATCTTCACATTCATCACTGCCACCATGACCATATCCATCACCATCTCCACCACTGTTGCCACCATCAAGGTCATCAATTGAAGCCGTAATTTTAAATTATCCCATGTGCCTCACTGCAGAAAACACAATTTTGCTCAGGTGCTATTTATTTTGCTGGCAAAGTGAGGTAGGCAGACCCACTTAAGAGCGAAAGAGAGATTGAGTACAGTGGTGCAAGAAGCCACCGATTAGCACATGTTGGGTCATTCTGGACTGGGCAGTGATTCACATTCATTCATTCATCACGCATAGTCAGCGAAGGGCCGCTGCGTCGAGCACGTAACCACTTGCGACAGCATTCGCAAAAACTGCTCTTGCTGCTATACACCCGCGTCTCGAGTGATTTGTTTGATTGACCGACCACGGGAGGGGGGGGGCAGGGGGGAGGCGACCACGGGGTCAACGCCATTCCTTTGGGGGTCGCAGTCCTCACTTCAAACATCGACCGCCAACTGCAGTGAGCGCAATTTGCTGCAATTTGCGCATCAAGATGGGGGCGACGTCTCCACGAAGTGGTAGCCGTCTCCCTCGAACTCAGCTCGGGAATGGTGACATATGCGACGCAGGACCCGGACAAAAAATCCACGCGACCACGGGGAGAGAGACACGCAAACTGCAAATATACAGCAGGAGGCGTCAGGGTCGGGATCGGGATCGAACCCACGTCCCCCCTGTATACCAGGCGAGGGAGTTAACATCTCGCAACTGTGGCGCCTTAGCAATGCCCAGGCCTCCGCACCATACAACAAAGCTGACAAAACACAGCACTCGTAGACTCTCGATTTAGTGCCCAGACTTAAACGTTTCTGGGACCAAATATGGTTCAGACCATTCATTATTCCTGAGTTCAGGCCGATCCAGTGCACGACATCAGGTCTACATCATCCAGCAAAGGGTATATTGAGATGTGCATTCTAGACGACTGGCAAGCATGATTTCCTACATACTGCAACAACAACAACCGCTATTCGCCACTAAGTGGCGGTGACGTCACCACGACGCTTGTGCCAGGCCATGTGCACCTTGAGGCCACGTGAAGTGTCGAACGCGCGCTGGCAGGAGGTCACGGGGCAGACCTAGGTGCCACGGGTCGACTGACTGAGACGACTGGCTGATGCACCACCTGTGCCCCCTACTGTGCCAACATGCTGGGCTACATACTGCACACATTATAGGACACATATAGTTGGTGTGATTGTTGTTATTTTGATAAGGATATGACTATCTGCAGGTTAGGTATGCAATGATAAATCGATTCAATTCCAATCAATTATGCTGCTGACGATGCGTACGCATCGTATGCTTCAACGAGGAATATATTATTTACAATACATGCAAATTATAATTTCATACCTAAATAGTGGGAAGCTAATAGAATTAATATTTTAAGTTAGTTTAACACGTAGCAGGCTTTCGCGACCAATATCATCCATAATACAGGGTTTTTTTTGGGGGGGTTAGATCGCATGAATATATAAATGTGTCGTTAAACGCGCCACCACTCAACACAACCAAATAATAAGATTTACATTTATATATTTATGCGATGTAACCCAAAAATAACTGTATTATGGATACTATTTGACGTTCTTTGTCAAACCACTGTTGGATATAGTTCTCCGCACGCTGATGTCGGGCAAGGAGGTTGTTTGACTATACTTCACCAAGCTCGTCAATGTGGGTCGGTGAAAAGGGGGGAATCCAGGACCAGTTCAGATATTGCTTGCCACTAATGTTAGCCATGGTCGGGAATCGAACTCAGGTTACCTGGCAAACCGCACAGAATTAACGAGGCAGAAAACATTCGACGAAGCATGTGAGACAGACGGTGCCAATGAAGTGCAATTTCTAATCAAGCCAGGACAACAAATCGTGACAATTCATGGAATCACCAGAGGGGTGAATTACTGCGTGTCTGTCTGCTGCACAGCATGAGCGCACATTGATTGTTTGTAAGTCACCAACCCTGTCACAACTTAAGTGAGAACCCAGTGAAACCTGTTCTGAGTGTGCATAAGCAAGCGAAGAAGCATAAATATATCGGCTCATCCACTGAACACAAATGTTGGAGGATAACACCTCGAATAAAAGTTGTACAAATGAGCAGTTAGCAATAACATTTCACTGCCCAAAAAATAATTCTCAATTACATTTCTTCCTGTTTATTTCCAGAACAAATCCATTTTTATCCGCAACCCTTTCGCTCATGACTCCTATTATCCACCGGAGCTTGGGAGTAGCACGACAAACGCGTCATATCATCTGTGGAAGATTTGCACGCATACGTCTGGTGTGGGTGGCAGCAATGTTGACAATGATGCCACGTGGAAATGGGAGGGGGGGACGGCAAATACAAATACAAACTTCAGTCACAATACTCTTTGGTTCTTTCGGTAAAGTCACGTAGGTAGAAAAATAAAATAAAATAAAAAACATCTAATTATTTTTCGACCACCGTGACTCTACAGAAAGAACCAAAGAGTATGGATTCCTGCAGTCACGAAAGATTCAAATCAAGATTCAGTCACAATCTGTCACACCTGCCTTGAGCCAATGACTGAACGTCTTCTTCAGAACATAAGTTGCTGATTGCGTTGTACTTAGCACTCCGTGCCGTCTTTGAGCCCCGCCCCCCTCCCTCCCGATACGTTCCATTCATTGGCTACCACATTCTGATGAGCCCCCCCCGCCTCTCCTCCCCCCTTCAACTTGCTTATAAGGGATTACATCTTCAATCCCTGCCTCACTTGATGCAGCTAATCTGGCTGTGACGGCCCCACCTGATGACGGAGACTTGTGTTGCCTCCGAAACGTCGTGATTTTTGTTTTATTTTATTTTCATTAATTTTGATGTTTTACCTACCGAAAAAACCTAAGGATATTAAAGGTTGCCGTTTGTAACACGTGCACATGACATGCTCGTTACAATAACAACAACAACACCCACAAATGATGCGTAGTAACCGTCCAGGGAGTTTACTCCTCGCCCCGGGGCTTGGCTACGCCTTCCCCTAATTGTCCACCAAATTCTGATTGTCTCCACTGCATTAATATAAGGGGCCGTCCATAAATGACGTCACGCGATTTTGGACGATTTTTTACCCCCGCCCCCCCCCCCTCGTCACATGGCGTCACAAAAAGTCAGACCCCCCCCCTCAAATCTGACGTCACAAAGCTCTGCCCCCTCCCCCCCCAAATGAAACATGCTTCAAATCGCTTTAAACTGTTGTCATTGTAGTGCGTATTTAATGTGGCGCTGCACTTTGATGTAAAACATTTATTAAAAAGTCTATTTAATTCAGTAGAACGTGTTGTCTATATTTATTTAAAGTTGCGCATTTTGATGTGACGTCATATTTCTCACCCCCCCCCCCCCCTATCGTAACACATCGTCACCAATTTCTGACCCCCCCCCTTAGGTGCGTGACGTCATTTATGGACGGCCCCAAATAGCTGAGCACAGGCCCAAAACGCAACAAATATTCGATAACAAAATAAAAACTGTGAGAGATAAGAGTTGACTCGTTTCTGGAATTGAGCGCGGTTACTGCAGACTTGGAAAAGAAACAAGGGGAAGGAATTCCAAAGTTGAGCAGCCTTCTGCTTCTTGTCGTACGGCTGATGTGCATGCAGAACAACGATTACAATTTCACATTCAGGTGGTCAAGCCAAATAAATAACAGGGGTAGCGGAGTGGATCATCGCCGTGATGTCTCCCTTCGTAATTTGCGGATCGGGCATCGTTGTTCGGGTCTGTCCTGGATGACCACAGTGGCACAACGGAGAGTTCTATTTGTGTATCGCGCATCCGCATCTACTGCCGTGGTTTGTACCAGTGGATGCGGTTTAGGGTGGACCATGAGTTACTCTTTGGTTCTTTCGGTAAAGTCACGTATAAAGATAAAATAATAAATTAAATACTAGCATACGACGTTTCGATTGCAACACAAGCAATCGTCATCAGGAATAAATGAAATAGAAACACAAATCTAGTATACTTAGAAATGTAATGTAATACAACAGAGAGTCGGATACCATAACAGTCAACACTCTACCTGGTTGATTACGTTCTTCCTGAGAATGCTAAATTTGAGAGAGAGATAAAACACAGAACCAGAGACATATAGACAGACATATAAGCAGATAGATATCACAGAGATACATAGAGAGAGAACAAACATAGGCACACAGAGGCATACATTTTTAAGTATACTAAATTTGTTTTCTATCTCATTTATATCTGATGATGATTGCTTGTGTTGCAATCGAAACGTCGTATGCTAGTATTTAATTGATTATTTTATCTTTATACGTGACTTTACCGAAACAACCAAAGAGTAATTCCTGCAGTCACAAAAGCTCCAAATTATATTTGGTGGACCATCAGCTTCGTGGAAGATCAAACCCAGAGATCTTCCACGTCTTTATTGAGCAGCAAGAGTAGTTACCGTGTTGATGAGACTGAGTCGTCAACACGGGTGGAGTTCACACGAACAGGAGCCGTGGCAGTGGCGATAGAAGAGGAACAAGGAGGCAACTGACCGCGAGTGACGAGAGTAAATCAGCGAGTTCTGGAGTCATCGATCAACCCGATTGTTTTACTTTGAATGCCCATCAAGTACAGTGAGGTGGTGGGGGTGGTGTGCGCCGTGTTGGCATGTGGGAGGAGGGAGCGGGTTTAAAAAAATGAATTCGACAAAGTTGGCTTTCCCCAAGAGAGGAAGTTTGGCTTAGGGAGAGCAGTTGAATCATCCTCCCATCCCGAGGTGGTTACAACTGTGAAGACATTTAATTGTGCCATGCCAGCTCAGGTTTCGGCTTGGGTTATAGAGCAGAGAAACACAAATGCCCACCGCTACCCACGGTGGAGTGAATGGGGAGGAGATGAATGTGGAGGCACGGTTGTTTTGTTATTGAGGTTCGCTCCGGAGAAGGGGGAAAAACACATTGCAAGGTGAGAAGGAACAGTGGGGAACGTCGAATAAGTGGCTGGAAACAAAAAAGCAAAGGAGCCAATTGGATCAAAAGCCTTGCGCACAGCAGGTTACATTTCATTAAAGCAAAGAGGGCAAGAAAAGCTAGCGGCAAGGTCAGACCGCTGTAATGGTGCAAAGCAAATCACTATCACAGGAATAATATTTAATGGATATGGAAAGTACGCACTGTACAGAGAAGAACACGAAGCGCCAAAGGGTGCACGCACACACACACGAAAAAGCGAACGCCGGTGTGATTGCATTTCTCGCGGAGAACGCAAGGGAAACGGATGGGGAAAGGGACAGAGGTCGCAAACGGGGTTTTGATTCCTTACCCGTACCCGGCCGCACCAGGGTCGCAAACGGGTACCCTACCCGTACCCGGCCGGGTAGGGTACGGGTATCGGGTACCCGATTGCGACCTCTGGGATGAAGCCATGTTGCAGGCGCGGGTGGGTTGATTCTAACAAACTTGAATTGTGAGAAGAGACAAGACGTTGGGAAATGAGTGACAAACGGTGACTCACCAGTGACTCACGGCCTACCCGTACCCGGCCGCACCAGGGTCGCAAACGGGTACCCGTACCCGGCTGGGTACGGGTAGCCGGGTACGGGTAGGGTACGGGTATCGGGTACCCGATTGCGACCTCTGGGATGAAGCCATGTTGCAGGCGCGGGTGGGTTGATTCTAACAAACTTGAATTGTGAGAAGAGACAAGACGTTGGGAAATGAGTGACAAACGGTGACTCACCAGTGACTCACGGCCTACCCGTACCCGGCCGCACCAGGGTCGCAAACGGGTACCCGGTTGCGACCTCTGGGAAGGGAGTAGCGCATTGGAGAGATCGGTGCGCGATCGCAGCTCTCTCGCTCTCTGCCTGTGTCCCGGACCCAGCCGGCGCCTGTAGCCGTCAATCTCGGCCTCTAATCCCCGAGGCCCCTTTTGGCTCTTAGCATTCCAAAGCTCTTTCAATCACGGCGATTTTACGTTTCCGAATTGTGAGTCTTAAAAATAAAAAAAACGTTTGAATGTAAACTTGATTTTAACAAAGGAGGAGAGAGAAAGAAAATACCGAGTGAGCCGAGTTGCGAAATCCTTTTGAAGCAGCCTAATACTTGCGTTGTTGTCAGCGATTATCCATCCCCCCCCCGTATAGTCACCGTCCGTGTAAGTTTACCTTCATCGAGTTAAAAACACCGATTAACGCCCACAGTGTTACTAATGCCGAGGGTCTTGCGGCCAAACGAGGCGAGGTTCAACCCACAACACGCCCAGATTGTTGAGGGAAGTGCTGTTAGCGAGCCCCTATGAAGGTCGGCATGGTGCACAAGAGGGTGGGTGGGCCAGCACCACGCCCGACCACCTTTGTCTCCCCAGTGGCGATTATTTTACACACCGCACCAGGTACTCATTTGAGGCTGAGTCGACCTAGGGGAGGCCCAGGACCAGTTCAGATAATTGTCACTGGTGTTGGCCATGAGTGAGAATCGAACTCGGGTCGTCAGGTTCGTAGCGCAGCGTGCTAACCACTGCAATACCGCTCCCCACAACACATCGGAGAGCGAAGATCCCTTGTATAGCCTTAACAGATTGTTAGGGCAAGTATGAAAGTGCTAGCTAACAAGAGCAATCACAGTATCACTCGCAATATACTAAGCCAGTGCGTATGCATTCTCTGGCTAATGTGGCACCATATAGTTTTTAAACGCAATCAAATAATCTTTCAATAGTTTTTTTCGTAATTAAAGTTCATGATTTGAACGTAGAAGCCGTTTGGTGTAAGTGCTATATATGAAGGCTGGCACGGCATCAGTGTGAGTGGTGTGTTCGTAATTTTCAAAAGTCAGTCGGAACTGCACTGGCTTAGTGCTTGAACCTGGCTGAGCCCAGGAGGAACTCACGCTCTCAGGGGGACTTGACACTTCTAGAGCCACCAGCTGTGGTCTCATGGGGTCAATAGATTCGCTGCATGAGAGGCGCGGTATAAAACATAAATAACGATGATCATGAATATAGAAGGGAGACGCATGTCCTGCGATGTCACTTTCTCAGGTCAATTTGTTGGCTGCGTTAATGTTTAAATCCTATACATGGCAGAGCATCACAAAACTGATTTTAGCTTAAGATTGTCGAAAGTAACCCGTGTATATATGTTGAACCTTGTTGGAAATTAACTTATTTTAAGATTACTTCTCGACTCAAACCGTTGGCAGTGGAGTCGAAGGGAATCGACATGCCCCGATGCGATTGACAATTCGATGCAGTGTTACGTTTCCGGGACGTAATGAAATGGTTCTATTTGTTTGTATTGCCTCATTTGTACCATTTCTTTTTTGCTGTCTCTTATTCGGACGGTTTCAAACACTTAACCTCGACGAAACTGGAGCATACAATTGGCACACGAGACACAAGGTGGATTAAAAGGGCCTAATAATAAGACCGTGTCCTCATCCCCCCTTATAGACCGTGTAAAAGAGCAATCAATTCATGATAAATGTTCAGTGGCCATCGCTTCCGTGACCGTCAGCCGCATCAGACCGTCAACAGGCCGATGCGCACACCTCCGTCACGTTTGGGTGAAATTAAAGATAAGCCACATGAGTGCGATTGTGGCCATGCAACTGTAACAATACGTCTGAGCTCTGCAACGGAGCAATAGCGCAGATACACACAAACTCTCTCCTGAAGGTTTCTCGTGGCTAGCAGACCTCAACATTGGTATTTAGCTCCTGAACATTCTGCTGCCATACACAACAAGAGAATAGTGTCTTCTTCTTCTTCTTGGTTCCTTCGGTAAAGTCACGTAGAGGGGAAATAATAAAATAATAAAAATAAAACATAATAAAATACAATTGAGAATTGTATTTTAATATACTATAAAAAAAAATGTATTTTAAAATACAATAAAATACATATGTGATATGCACATCCCTTTGTTAAGGCGCTCCTCTTACACCCCCCCCCAACTCAGCGTAGATATAAGCTCCCAGCTTGACAGGTTCTCATTCTTTGCCTGAAGACGGCTGCTTGCGTTGTGGCCGAAACGTCGTGAGAATTGTTTTATGCTAAATTTTTATTATTTTATTACTTCCCTTCTACGTGACTTTACCGAAAAAACCAAGAAGATGAGAATTGTATTTTATTATGTTTTATTTTTTTATTATTTTATTATTTCCCTTCTACGTGACTTTACCGAAAGAACCAAGAAGATGAATCCCTGCAGTCACGAAAGCTTTAACTCGAAAGAGAATAGTGGCCATCGTTTGAATGTGAGCTCGGGTTTATTTGAATTTTTACTTAAAGCTTTCGTGACTGCAGGAATACATATTCTATGGGTCTTTCGGTAAAGCCGCGTAGATAGAAAAATAATAAAAAAAATATCACTACGTTTTGATCGCAACACAAGCAATCGTCGTCCTACTCTTCCTCTTACCTGAAGACGATTGTTTGTGTTGCGATCGAAACGTCGTGATATATATATTTTTATTATTTTTCTATCTACGTGGTTTTACCGAAAGACCCATAGAATATTGATTTGAATTTGTTACATTGATAATATAATCCCATTCGGCCAGTTTTCCCTGGCTGCGTTGAGCACAGCAGCAGGAACAAAACAAAGACAAAAACATCAACATTGCAGAGAAGGAGTACAGGGTTCCTCAAGGAATATCGCACAGCTACCAAGGAAGGCATTGGACGAACATAAACATGAGAGCGAGAGGCACCAGAAAAAAAATATTACTGCAGTGCTCAGGTCCCGCCAGTAGTTCTCATCTGTAAACACCTCGAGAGTGAAGCATCATCACTGCATGCAGGCCATGTGCAAATGTGCTCCTAAAGGACGTGAACTGGACTCTAACAGTACGAATATTAGTCACCATATTTTGACATATATGAGTTGTACACACGTTATTAAAGTCAACTGACTGAGATTTGCGAAAGTGTTATGACGGTTGGATGGGGTATAAAAGTGTTACGCAAATGTGTTTGTTAAGCACTATATTGTGTTGATTGTGGCTATTGATGTGGTCATTGTAACGTAACTGGGAAATGTGGAAAAGTTAAGAGTTGAAAATATTGTTTTCACTCTCTGAGTTCCAAATATGATCCTTATGGCGGTACCCCGGGGTACCAAATAATACAAAATGGGCTGAGGCAATTACATATTTTATTTCTGGGACACTATTTTTTCCAGGGGTGTACTTCACTCCGCGACTGGGGTACCAATCAATCCGAAATCGGTGCCACACTCCGCGGTGTCCAAACACAGCGAGGACGATTGCGCTGAAACCCTGAACGCTCGCGGTACGCACCGTGGTGGTGCATCGTAGTGTACAGCTCGTCGAGATGAGTCGATTGCCGCGTCGCCGACCATCAACAGACTAAACATGACTGCATCACGGACATTATGCGAGAGCCGGGGTACTATGGTACCCTGGGATACCGCCATGAGGTTAATTTGTTATTTAATAATTGTAATACAGAGACGCCCTTATAGGTTTTTGCCTATGAAGAATTTGATGTACAGTGCATTGCAAAGATGGTTTTATTTCTTTTTTAAGACATGTGCAAAAAAAATGTGTAGTGTTTATTTGTTCCATGCGAATTTTAGAGATTGCTGACCCTGAAGTGCCGAAACAGTGGTGCCTTATGCGGTTATAGACATGTGTAGAGTGTATGCTGAGTGAATGTAAGTTGTATTTCTCTGCCCTTTGAGGCAGTGAAACATCACTGCATGCAAGCCATTGGCAGTGTGTGCTCCTGAGCAGTAAGCGAAGAACAAGAGTGTTCATCCGTTATTGTTACAGACATTCAATAAATGTTGGTGGCATTTGGAATGGACCCTGCCCCCTCATTCTAAAGATGCTACACACATACATTTTAAACAATCGATTCTCACGCGCACTATATGAATGCAGGTATCGTGAACGTAGCAATCAATATTAATGAATTAATGCGTCGTTGTGCAACTTAGTATGGAGGGAAAGCGGTTGGTGGCCTGGTGGGTGTGGATATGAGGAGATGGGATGAAATCACGGACCTTTATTCATTGAGCAAGATGATAGAACTGCGCCGTTCTTGGGCCAGAAGACCCTGATTTCCAATAGTCATGGAAACCACTGTTGGGTCACCCGTACACATTTTAGACGCTATATATATATCAAATGAAATGTCAGTACTCCTTGGCACTGTCTTTGCTCTTCAAATTGCGTGATTTGACACCCTTTCTCCCAAACACTTATTTGTGCGGATGTATAACTGTGAAATAGTACAACTCCTTTTTAACCTGCTCTTTGTCAATACTTTCTTATATTCAAAGGTGGCAACCCTTCAATGATTTTAAGGCTAAGCTTCAATAGTATTCACAAACAGAAAACGGACCTGTAGCACAGTGCCCGAACTACGACACCACACATAGACAAAGATCCCCCGTACAGCCTTAACAAACTGTTGGGGCAAGTGCTGCTAACGAGCACCTATGGAGGCCGGCACGGCACACGAGGGGGTGGGTGGCCAGCACCACGCCAAGCTGCCTTTGTCTCCCCAGTGGCGATGTTTACACACCAGTTAATCATTTGAGGCTGAGTCGACCTAGGTGAGGCCCATGACCATTTCAGATATTCGTCAGTGGTGTTGGCTGTGAGCGGGGATCGTACTCGGGTCACCGGATTCGCAGGACACTCCTGCTCTCCACACAAACTGCTTCTCTACACAGACACATACTTGTGGGTGTGAAATGAATGTAATGAAGCCGCTGCAAATTAATCTGTTAAAAATAAAATACTTGATAAAATGATAGACGACTAATTAGCATTACATTTCTGGCTCACGCACACAAATGAACCACAGGAGTTTTTTTTTTTATTTTAAAAGATGTAGCAAAAAAATATCATTAAGTATGCAATGTTCTTTGTGCTGATCTTCATGAAGCAGCGATTAAACGTTGGAGCTCAGTGTGACCTGCTTATACGCAATAACCCCCCCCCCCCCCCAAAAAAAAACAATGATGATCTTGCTGCGGTTACCGTTATCGGATTATTGCGTTATTTTTACAATACCATTTTGCCTCGGAGCACACGTAATACACGGAGCACAGAGAACAGCTGCAGCGGGTAAGAGCAGCGTTTACCGTGACCTTTGGTGCCTAAAATGCCAGGAATGTAATTGGAGCCAAATGAAGCTTTTTCAAAACTTTTATTTTGGTTGCATTCGTGTTAACAAAGGCGGGGGGGGGGGGGAGATAACTATTAAAAACCCCATCAAGTTAGACACCGCAAATTGCACGCGCATCGGAAAAAAAAATTGCGCTGAGCGCTGCCACCACCGAAACCGCCCCAAAAGATGCGATGTATCACCGCCACAACAACAACAGCGCAGACGTGGGGAAGGCCGCACGAGAGGCCGGGCAGCTCGTTAAAGATTTGAACACCGAGGGGAGATGAAAAAAATTAACCCGTAAAAACTAAGTTTTTCACTATAAATCCTTTATATGCGTGGCGGCTAGAGTCCTCTCGTCCTCTGGCTTGAGATGGCTGCCACCTATGGGTCAGATGATTGCGTGCCACCATTAAGCAATTGGTAATTAAATATAAAAAAAATTTTGGGAAAAAAATTTTCACGAAAATAAATTGTCACGCACAACGAGTCTGTGTGCAAAATGTCAGCTTGATTGGATTACGGGAAGTGGGTTAAAAAACGACCGAAAGATTTGCACGGTCGTAAGCGCGCAAGCAAGCAAGTGAACTTAATATGAAGGATTTAAAAAAAGTTTTCGTCAAATAAATAAATGGCGACGGCAGCTCAATGTAACCGAAGCCTTCTTTGTGGCAGACGCCCTTAATTTTGCCAGGCGAGCTCTCGTTGAATGTCATTAGTTTATTACTTTTTAAATAACATTTGGGGTGAATAAATGTGTAAATTTACAAGCCCTTTTGTCAATTCTTCTTCTGGATGATGGCCTCCTCACGCTGTGTGGGTTGTTCGGGTCATTTGGCCACACTTTGCCATGCTAGTCAGTGTGTGTGTGTGTGAAGGCAGGTAAGCCTAGACATGGGAGCATAGTACATTGCAATGGATTTTGTGTAACGTTATATTCACGGTGGTTGCCTAAAAAAAGCACAATCCAGGCTCAAACTTGCTTAGCTTTCAAGATCTGACAAGATTGAGTGTATTACAGGTGATTTGCTCATAGGCAGCAATTGAAATTAGATGTGTGCTCATTTTTAAATTGGCATTCTGGCCATGACAGATACACAATGGCCTCACTGATATGAATGACATAACAGTATAACGTTGGGAATGTTTATTGTAATGCCGCATAAAACAATACTGGGCAACTGAAAGGAGAATAAAACTGTCCGCTCGCCACCAAACGCCCAACGGTGGCGATGACAAACCCACTTGAAATGCTTCAGCCGCACCGAACCTCACAAAAATAATATTCAGGGCCTACCTTGGCTCCTCCCACCCTCAACCAGTGTATATACAAATACTGTTTTCTTGGAATTTCTCTCACTTGATACAGCTATCGTGCTGTGACGGTTCCACCTGAAGACGGAGGCTTGTGTTGCCTCCGAAACGTCGTGATTTTTATTTTATTTTTTATTTTACTTTTATTAATTTTAAATTTTTACCTACGTGACTTTACCGAAGAAACCTAAGAATACCACTTGAGGTGGACTACAGGTGACCAATCGACGACGGGCCGCAAAGCGTCCGAGCAGGTGTGTGGGGTCGCGCGCGGGCGTCCTGTTCCGCAGCGCTCGCCCCCCTAAACACGTCGGGGCCGATGTCCTCTCTCGGGCCGACCGCACAGCTGCGCTGCTTCTCCCGACGAGAGGGACATTTCGGCAGCCGTTTGTTCAACAAGCCTGAGCCCTGCTGATGAGTCCCAAACGGTCAAAAAACAAGTCCAGGGGTCGGCTTGTTTAAATCAATGCTGCGGGGTAATATTGGTCTTTAAGGCAAGAGGTCCGATGGACTAAAATTATATTTCGATTTAAAGCTTTCGTGACTGCAGGGATTCATCTTCTTAAAAATAATAAAATAATGTTTTATTTTTATTATTTTATTATTTCCATTCTACGTGACTTTACCGAAAGAACCAAGAAGATAAAATTATATTTTTATTTATACATGGAAACAGTTATATTAGACTTCCCCTATTTCAATGGAGGACAGTTTGGGTTTCTCCATGAATGCCATGATGTTCTATGCAGGGGGCAATGACTGTTTATTCTTTGCACAGTTTTTAATGGCTGGATATTTAATTTAATTGAGCATACATTCAATCAAGCGGTATGGCCTCACATAGAAGCCAATGTATTGATGAAGGCTATTATAGCCGGGTTGGCTACACTAAGGTCCCCTTACCATGATCTCGTTTATTAAAATACAGGCTGGTGTGCTCCAATGTGTCGCATGCGTTTAATATCGCTCGGTCAGGAGTGAACTTTTTTCAAATTTATATTTATTTTTAACAATCTCTTCGGAGAGACAATTAAGTAGATTGTCAAGGCGCCCACAAAAAAGCAATCATTCCATTCAGCCCTTTCAACTACTTCGTGGCGGCAACCTAATTGGGTGCATTCAATCAGACGGAAATTTCAAGGCGTTTATATGAAAGCAAATGAGCGCTAAGTATTTATGTGATTATGTTTTTTTTTCTGCAAGGTCAAAGTTGCAGACAAAAGTTTCAGCTGCAGAGAGGGAGGGAGAGTTTGCAATCTACCCTTGTGCTCGGCATACAGAAGAAGTAAGGTTACAAAATGAGATAAGACGTAAACATTTCATGGAATCGTTTAATCATAGCTGCGGCCTTAATCTCTGTCACAGAGCAAATCCCACTACAGATCAGCAAGATCTATGGGCAAGCCAAATTCCCTCTACATAGCTAATTTATATATGGAGAATCATTCTTGGAGCTATAAATCTTTGTACATACATCTCAAGAGATGTACCCTGCATAAATAAGATTCTTTTTTTTTACAATTGTGGGTTAGATCTGGTTGATCATGCAAGCCATTAAGGGGAATTTCACAAATTTCCCCGGTCATCTGCGGCTAAAAGAGGTATCTGTTGTTAACTGCGCCTCTGTTTGTGAATGTGAGAGTGTTTTCATTAATGCAAAGGCCAATGCGAAATTCCAGTTTCGAATGTGGCTGGGCGCTCGTTTGATGCAAGCGGCAGCCCAGCGGTTCGACGCGACGCTCCCTTGCTGCGAGCGTTCACAAGCCCGTGGCCTCTTCCAACACTCCGAGACACGTTCACGCTTGGCCGATCCAACTAAAAACAGACCTGCGATTTCTTCTCACACTCGGGGCACGCAGGCTTGCAGGGCAGCGCTGTCGGAGGTGATGGCCACGGCCGTTGCGATTGTTTGAACCAAACCGCCCGCGAGTGGAAGGGCCTCCGCTGGGAGAGGACGCTCAAGGGCATTTGGTCTACTCTTCCAGTCTGGCCAGATGTGTTGAAAGATGTGGATGTACGAAACGCAACGTGGCGGTGGAGAGACGGGGTAGGGGAAATGTGGCAGCTTCGTAGCGGCACCGTTAACGAGGTATATGCACCTCCGATTAGAACGATTGGCTACGTAGGATACGGAAGAGGTTCAACATACATGCAGGTATATGAACCAAATTGCTTCTGCGGAAAATACTAAATGAGGTACACTGTTGAGACTGAACTCAACGTACATCTGTCCATTTATCCATACATCCTTTCATCCATCCCTACACACCGCCTCGGCCTCATTCCCTGGGTGCGTCGGCGTGGGTTGACCGTCTTACCGAGCCGATGCCGACGAAGCTCGTGATGCCGATGCCCCAGAGGAGCAGGCTGCCTTCGTGGAAGCGCTTAGTCAGCCGGCCCATCAGCACCCCCTGCATGACCTGTGCACACACGTGGGCCGGAGGCACGCGTTTCTTAGCTTGACGTTCCACGAGCTGGTCAGGCGAGGTCCTGCGTGCGTGTGTGTGTGTGATTCGGGGGCGAGGAGGGGAGCGGGGGGCGGAAGACAACCTGGGGCCATGTTGTCGTCATTATGAGCAATATATGTGTCTTTGCTGTAGAAGTCCCTTAAGTTGAATGTTGAGCCAAGGTCTGTCCATTTCGTGCGCTTTCCCAAGCATCCCCTGATAGGGTGTTACTGGCCGGTAATGAGAAAATATATGCTGACCTTGAAGGCAAAGTGAGGCTTGCTGTCTGGCCAAATTAACCACCAGAAATAAAAAAATAATCCCCTTACACACACGCTGGACCTGCCTGCAAATATGTAAGCAGTTACTGCAAACTTTACTTATAAATATATGCAGAACTGCCGAAGAAGTTGTAATACCTGGAAAGATCAGACCATGTCTGTCTAATTAAGTTTATTATAAATAGCTGCAGTGATAGCAGGAAGTGTTACTACCTAGGCCACATTGCCCGAAACGACCACAAATACCAGCTATTAAAGCTAATCCTGGAAGGAAAAATCGAAGGGAAAAAACGACCAGGACGGCCAACAACGACATGGCTCAGTAACATCAAAACATGGCTACAATTAACAACAGCACAAACTCTACACGCCGTGCTAGACCGGGACCAATATCATCGTGAAGTCGCACACGCCGTTAGGCAGCACTAAAGAAGAAGAAGATATCATGTTCTTGTCAATATGATACAACATTTCACAATATGACAATTATCACGATATCAGTTTCACACAACTTAGTCATTTTATTTAACCTGTTTTAGTGCATGTTTTGTGCTTTGCTGTACTTCCAGTACATATAGAGATTACTTAAAGATTTCTTAACTGCGGTTTACTCAATTTAAGCCTGCCATATGTCTTTCTAATCATTAAAATCCACGACGCTTAAAATTCACAAGCTGTCAGTTACACTAAGGATATTAAAATAATGAATTAAACTGTGTTATGTAACAGCCATGCTGTCAATTAATACATACATCATTTTACAGAGCATTAATTTATGGGTAAGATAGCTATTTATTTGAAACTTCAATGACCGAGTTTGCTATTTCAATTTTTTTTGGCAGCAATAAAAAAACATTTCAGAAAAATGTAATTAGCAACGATAATCAAAACATAACTGTACTTTGTGCAGAGGATGCTGTGGTCACCGTGGGTCTCATAACGTACAACGTTTCATAGGATTATACGTAAGTCGAACTTCTTTCGCATCGTACATAGTCAACCGTGCTAAATTTCCAGTGAGGGATTGCTATATGGTGGCAACCCTATAGGTAAACATTAATGAAAGCCCTTTCCACTAGGCCGCACTTTAATGCTGCCTTTATGAAATTGCAGCTAAAGTGCCAAGCCACGGCGAGCCTTAATTTTGGCAAAATCTTTATCAGGGTTCTCAACATGAACAGAAACGCTATATTCGTTGCTTCATTATATTATGGCACTTTGTCCAAGGGTTGCCATTCCAATTATAAAGTGTCGCGAAATGTGGGGGCTGAGCGTACCCGCGATGGTGTAAAATGAGAAGGTCACAACATAACTGTGTGTGTGTGTTCCTGTGAAATTCGTGCATTCCTGAAGCCAATTAAAATATATATTAGCTAATAGATAAGAAATTACCATACACAGACACAAGTGCACAAAAAGATTGTGATATCCGAGCAGTGGTACAACAGAGGGTTGAATTTTTTTTTTAAGCATGGCACAAAAGCAACACTTTTGCTTGTATGGTATTTTGTAATGTTTTGTATACATTTGTGTCTGGTTCACAAGCTTAGCTTCGAATACTAAACACTGTGCCAAAGGTGGTTTGACAGTTTTATTCTCCTTTCAGTGGCCCAGTATTGTTTGATGAGGCATTACAATAAACATTCCCAACGTTATATTGTTATGTCATTCATATCAGCGAGTCCATTGTGCATCTGTCATGGCCAGAATGCCAATTTAAAAATGAGCACACATCTAAATTGAATTGCTGCCTATGAGCAAATCACCTGTAATACACCCAATCTTGTCAGATCTTGAAAGCTAAGCAGGTTTGAGCCTGGATTGTGCTTTTGTTAGTCAACCACCTTACACAAAATCCATTGCAATGTACTATGCTCCCATGTCTAGGCTTACCTACCTTCACACACACACACTGACTAGCATGGCAAAGTGTGGCCAAATGACCTGAACAACCCACACAGCGTGAGGAGGCCATCATCCAGAAGAAGAATTGACAAAAGGGCTTGTATTTCGATTTAAAGCTTTCGTGACTGCAGGGATTCATCTTATTGGTTCTTTCGGTAAAGTCACGTAGAAGGGAAATAATAAAATAATAAAAATAAAACATAATAAAATAATTCTCACGACGTTTCGGCCACAACGCAAGCAGCCGTCTTCAGGTGAAGAACAGGTCTGTCGGAAAGACAGCTTTACCGAAAGAACCAAGAAGAAAAAAAAAGGGCTTGTATATTTACAAATTAATTCACCCCAAATGTTATTTAAAAAGTAATAAACTCATGACATTCAGCGAGAGCTCGCCTGGCAAAATTAAAGGCAACTGATTGATCGCATACGATACGAGAAGACGGGTGGGAAAACAAAGGAATAGATTCAATAAGGAAAGGACACCAAGGTTGAAAAATTCCACACTTTAATTATTTATCTTAGGTGACTGGCGCATTACGGGGGTTTGCTAGATAACAGCCACTTTCTGCAATGTAATTTTGGTGAATGTGTCGAAATTTTCACTATCTTTGCAGCCCCAATTATAATTTGTGAAAGCCAGATAAACTGCAAAATGATGAATGTTAATCTTAATGCGAAACATTATTTTAATATTTGTCATATTCATGGCAAGATCTTCGTATTTTTTATCTCAGCATGCCCTGCCTACTAATGTGTATGAGTATTGCACTACAGCCCATTACATTTTACTTGCTTCTGCAATCGGTCACTGATGAAATGTGATACTGACAATCGCTATATGCACTATAAAGCGCATGCATATATTCATTGAGTGCAGCAATTTTATTTCCTCACGTCTACCATAAATGTGCGTTTCAACCTGCATTGACCGGCATGGTGAAGTATGGTCAAATAACACCCACAATCTGCACGGCGTGGGGGAGGCCCACATCAGCAGTGTATTGACGAAAAGGGCCGCACCATACATTTACGTGTACCAAACAGTTACAAAAATTGTCCAGTATTGAGAAGATCATTTATAAACGTTTGACCATACTTCACCATGCTGGTCAATGTGGGCTGGTGGAGTACGATGCGGCTCAACGACCAATTCAGATGAAATGTTTTACGATTCCATTCCAGATAGCAGTCTTCAGCGCAGTGTGCTAACATCCGCACCACCACCGCTGCACATTACGAACGATGAAATAGAACGATGGGGGTTTCCACGGTGGCGAGATGTTAACTACCTCGCCTCGTATACAGGAGGTCGTGGGTTTGATCCCGACGCTGACGCCTGCTGTATATTTGGAGTTTGCGTGTCTCTCTCCGTGGTGACGTGGATTTTTTTTCCGGGTCCTCCGGTGTTCCCCTCCACATTTAGAAACATTGCTTTGAGTATTTGGCTGCCGCTATAAATTTCCACGTGATAAGCCACTTCGTTGAGCTGTCCATTTAGGCCAGTTCGCTTCTGAAAATGAACTATGTGGCTCAGTGGGCCTCATCTGGTAAAATAAAAAAATTCGTTTTAGTTTAACATTTAAAAAAGTTACGTTTTTTTCAATTGCTTTAGATCACTGTGATGGCGATTTGTAACTGCCGTGCACCTGACGTTAGCAGTGTGTGGGAGTCGAAAGCGGACCGCCGCATTTGTGGCACAGCGCGCTAACCGCAACACCCCCATTGAGGAAATAGAGATGTCAAGATAAAACAAATGTCAGCGGATATTGACTAAGAAACAGGCGCCAGTAAAAAAAAATCATTGTTCTATGTAATTTAACAATGCTATGATATGTATTAATGATGGAATAGCGTGTATTGATTCCCAAGAATCCACTCGCGAATGACATTTTAACAAGTACAGTGTTCATACAAAGGCACAGTTACTGCCTGTGTTTACGCAGTGGGGTGGCTGGGACTCAAAGATGTGCCACCCGAGTTAGCCTGTGTGAACATAGATTTGAAGCTTTCGTGACTGCAAGGATTAATATTTTTAGGTTTTTTCGGTAAAGTCACGTAGGTACATCTCTTGAGGAAGGCCAGCGTCTCGAGAAGCTGTGACTTCTTGTCTCGTTGTGGAATTCCTCCCCGTATTAATTAGTATTAATTAGGGTATTAATTAATACCCTCTACGGGAGGAATTCCACCTATCAGTTAGAGTTTTTAACAGACAACGAGACAAGAAGTCACGGCTTCTCGAGACGCTGGCCTTCCTCAAGAGATGTACTTACGTGACTTTACCGAAAAAACCTAAGAATATGTGTGAACATACCTTAAATATCCATAACACAATCTTGATTTGAAGCTTTCGTGACTGCAGGAATCCATACTTGTTGGTTCTTTCGGTAAAGTCAGGTGACTTTACCGAAAGAACCAAAGAGTATCCATCATACAGTTGTTTTTTTGGGTTCGATCACGTAAGTATATACATGTGTCGTTAAACCCGCCACCACCCGACACAGCCAATTAGTAAGGTTTGTCACGTAAACAGAACATGTCGTCACTAGTACAGCACACCGGTGTGTTGGAGAGCAAATCCACAACATTTACAATCCACGTGTCAGGTGGTGGCGGGTTTAACGACACATTTATATTTAAGCGATCTAACCCAAAAAAAAACCTATATTATGGATATTGGTTGTGAAAGCCTACGTGTTAAACGTACCTTAAATATCTCATTAAATTTGATCGAATCAGTGCCCCAGGCTAAACAATTAAAAGTATAAAGACCCCATCAACCTCTTGAATTTTACTGCACCATTATAATTGTTGCAGTAATGGTCTTGCATCATCATTTGGTTTATCATGCTCCTTTGGAGCATGGAGTGGTGGTGCAGTGATCAGCACATTGTGCTATGAACCCAATAACCTGAGTCTAATACTGGTAGGAACCTCCTGGTTACACCAGCCCACAGGGGATTATTGTGTCTGTCGTGCAGGGAGGGGCTGGGTGGGGAGGGTGGGGAGGGGCTGGGTGGGGAGGGTGGGGAGGGGAGGGTGGGGAGGGGCTGGGTGGGGAGGGTGGGGAGGGACTGGGAGGGGCTGGTCATCCCGTGGTGCCCTTATAAAACTCAACGTTTAGCCTACTCACGCCGGCTTGTGCCCGCCCTCACAGTCGGCCATATTTGCGGAATACACCACGCCGCCGTTGACCCTGGCCATTGACCGTGCAACCCAACGTTCCTACCAGCTCCCTCCGCAGGAATGTGTTTCCTGGCCAGTGATGTCTGAACCAGTCCTATGCCCCCCACCCCTTCACCAACCCACTTTGACTCCGCTTCGTGAAGTATGGTCCAAGATGATACACATCCTGGAGAGGCCTTCATTTATGAGTGGACTGGCAAAGGGCTGAAAATAATGACTACATGTAAGACATGGATGTAGGTGCTAGTTGGATTGTTACATTGGAGAACTTGGAGATGGCTACAGCTTGGGGAAGCCTTCATCCAGCAGTGGATATATCATGGCTGTTGATGATTATATGTAATTCGTGGCAAAATAAAAACAAGTTCAAGGTCACATGAGATGAAAAATCTACTTGCTGTGTATCAGAGATCAGTAGTGTGCATATGAGCCATCTCGCATACATCTACTGGCTGCTAATGAAATTGGTAGCAGGCATTTGCATTAGCGCTTAATTACTGAGGCGATTTGGAACAGGCTAATATTCATTAGGAAAAGGGATAACCTTTTAATAGATCACGTTCAATTAAGTTGCATTAATCTTGATCAATAAACATGCCAGTGTGATTTATGTGATGCAGTGCACGCTGGATTAGGAGGTCTGTCGAGCAGGCCTCCATATTTAAGGGAGCGATTAAATATAAATCTAACCGTAATACTGCCATGCATCAGAATAAATTCAGCGTGTGCCATGCAATGAATGTGTGCCCTCGGCTGAAAGCCCATGGCTAGAATGCGACGTGAATTTTACTTTTTGAACGTTTTCAATGTTTTCCTACCTGCAAAAGCAACGTCCAGCAAAAATAAAACCGCGTAACGATTCGAAATGACGATCCAGTTATGTTTAATTGCACATAACTTCAGGTCAGTGTTAGTGCTGGCTAATGTATTTTTTTATTATAATAATAATAATTCTAGCAGTCAACATGGCATGAATCCAAAGATCAATATAATAATTCCAAAACTTTATAAATTTATGACCAAGCTGAGCCAAGGAATGGAATGCATCCAATGGGACGTTCACCAACTGAGATGGAGGGATGAAATCGGCTCGTGTGCAGCTGCTGTGTGGATTGTTGCATCGCGGAACCGTGAGGGGTGGCGATGACGCGGAGAGGACTTTGTCCTGTAGCGGATTGATGAAGGCTGATGATGATTATGAGCTTACGGAATAGCCATGTAACAATTCCAGCCACCACCCCACCTCAACCAGCAATTTGATGAATTGTCACAAGTTCGGGCCGTGATTCAATTCAATAATCAGTTATTGATTGTTTCAAATCGTTGTGTCTCATATTGTTTCAAATGGGTTTGTCTCCTTTGTAAAGTTTGTTCAATCCGTTGGCCTATATGTCAGATTGGCATATTATTTTCACGTAATTTGCACAAATCGTCAATAATAATACATTCTTACATGCTCACTCACCCTCTCACTCCCCCACACTCACCTACCACACTGTGAGTCACAACAACTCACTCACCCTCTCACTCACTCACACTCACCCTCTCACTCACCCACACTCACCTACCACACTGTGAGTCACAGCAGCTCACTCACCCTCTCACTCCCCCACACTCACCCTCTCACTCCCCCACACTCACCCTCTCACTCACCCTCTCACTCACCCTCTCACTCACCCTCTCACTCACCCACACTCACCTTCTCACTCCCCCACACTCACCTACCACACTGTGAGTGACAACAACTCACTCACCCTCTCAGTCACCCACACTCACTCTCTCACTCACCCACACTCACTCTCTCACTCACCCTCTCACTCACCCTCTCACTCACCCTCTCACTCACCCTCTCACTCACAACGCTTCTGTTTCTGCTTCTTCCCTGGCATTGTTCCACTTTGGAATCCCCCCCCTCCCATCGACTCGTTTCCCCAAGATCTTACAATAACAACCTTGCTCAATACAAGACACGTGTTGAACTCGGATCTATTACAACATCTATGGCACTGTTTGTTGCTGCATGCTTGACGTTTTAGGCCTTTGAGCCAGTTTTTTAGAGCAACTGTGTTAAAAAATATATAAACCGTAAATGTCAAAAAAAATCATTGGATGATGCGGCTTAGCTGGCTGAAGACCAGAAGTGGAGGCAAAAACAACGCGACTTTATGTGCTGTACAGCACAGGAAGGACTTGGGTCTAAGGTCCAGGCATTCTGCACAAGTGCCAAAAGAACACTCATCATAAACAAAACGCCGTATTTTCTGCTCGTATCTCTTACAGATTTGTGTGCCTATGAAGGCAGCCTTGAGGCTTAGCTTCAGGAAACCTTTTACGAAAAATATTTGTAAAAAAATCTCCCCTTCCCCGGTCCATGACCAACATGTAACTTTAGTGGTGACAATACGAAGGAGTTAAACATTCCTGACTTAAGTTTTCAAATAGATTCCAATTATATTTTAACCCCCCATCCGCCCCCCTCCCGTTCATTTAATCCAGGAGATTACAATCATATATATACAGATAAAGCACAAACTTTATCTCTACCACCATTGCGCACACGCAGACATATTTGTCAAACCTGGCTTACATTATTTAATGTCAATGTATCTCAATAAATGACGTCACGCGATTTTGGACGACTTTTGACCCCCCCCCCCTCGTCACACGGCGTCACAAAAAGTCAGACCCCCCCTCAAATATGACGTCACAAAGCTCTGCCCCCCCCCCCCCAAATAAAACATGCTTCAAATCGCTTTAAACTATTGTCATTGTAGTGCGTATTTAATGTGCCGCTGCACTCTGATGTTGTAGGAGAAAACTTTTTTCATTAAAAAGTCTATTGAATTAAGTAGAACGTGTTGTCTATATTTATTTAAAGTTTCGCATTTTGATGTGACGTCACATTCCTCACCCCCCCCCGTCACACATCGTCACAAATGTCTGACCCCGCCCCCACCCCCAGGTGCGTGACGTCATTTATGAACGGCCCCAAAGTGCATGCCCAAGTTCTAATAATGCACACTCTCTGTCTACATGGGCCGAGTCTCAAACTCGCACTCGCCAACGTGAGCTGAACGCATTGCGCCGTGCAGAGCAGCCCCCGGCGTTGTGTCGTTTGCACAACGAAAACAAGGTGGACCGAGTGGCGGTCTATGGAGTGCGATGCAGCATCCATATCCAACATCCCACATCATTAACGTGGCCCCATTGCAATTCCAACACGCGAGAGGGTTCACAAATAAAGTATAGTCTGCAGCCAGGGAAAGCGACGCTACGCCGGTTGTGAAAAGCACAGCACTCGAATTGTTGGGTGTATCAATCAGAGAGCCCCCCCACGATTTAATATATGTCAATTAACAACAACAACAACAAATCCCGACTTTATCCAGGTGCAGTTTGTCGCAGGGGAGATACAAAGGACAAACACCGCACGCGTTTTCTCTTCTGAAAACAAGGACGCTATTTACACCATTGGAACCTCATTTGCCAGTAAAAAATATGATAATTGTTTTTTTACCCTTCTATCTGGCAACAAAACTGACACCTTTTTTACAAGGAGTCATGTTTGCATAGACCACAATATCTGCAGTCATAATGCAA
This sequence comes from Lampetra planeri, assembly GCF_965212315.1. NCBI lineage: Eukaryota > Metazoa > Chordata > Hyperoartia > Petromyzontiformes > Petromyzontidae > Lampetra > Lampetra planeri. The sequence continues at coordinate 8,398,962 of NC_136122.1, read as the reverse complement.
ACAAAACACATAACTCTCATAATGTGCACTGTCCGTGAAGTTCATTGGTCCACACCCAAGACAGCTTTCCTTAGAGCCTAGTCTCACATGGGTTGGACCAGATGACGCCAAAAGGCGCATCTGGTCCAACTCATCTGGTCCAACACCATGTGAGACTAGGCTCTAAGGAAAGCTGTCTCGGGTGTGGACCAATCAACTTCAAGGACAGTGCACATTATCAGAGTTATGTTTTTTGTTTGCATTATGACTGCGGATATTGTGGTTTATGCAAACATGACTCCTTGTAAAAAAGGTGTCAGTTTTGTTGCCAGATAGAAGGGTAAAAAAACAATTATCAAGGACGCTATTCTCTTCATACGTTATCGTAATAATATATTGATGCCGATTATTGACAACGCTGTCCTGTGTCTAGCACGCTGGACTAGCGGTTGCCGGTTCGATCTCCGGGCAGTTGAAACGGTGCAAGTTTTTTGTTAAATCCCTCCGACTCTGTCCACCGGCCAGTATAAATAGGGGCACCACCGTCAGTCACTCGGCAGGTCGCCTGTGGTGGTGTAAAGTGTGGATACTCCAACTCTTTTAAGACGTCTGCTAGTGTGGAAGAGTAGGCCAAAATTACCCGTCAGAGGGGCTCTCTAGGGCTCCCTCTACTGGAGGCCGGTCCATCAGATCTTAAGAGCAGCCTCTCATTCTTTCTCCTGCTACCTTGCCCTGTAGGATGACGTCGGTCGTTGCTCTAATCTCGTCACGTGTCCAAACCATTGGTGCTGTTTCCTATATCTTCACTGTTGTCACAAGAGTGGTTGTCAATGTTCTCCCATCCAAATAAAACGCAAAACTATTGGTGCTCACTTATACAGCACTAATGGCCATGTCCGCGCCTGCAATCACTCTCACTAACGTCTCGTTTGTGTCGGGTCACGTTTCCGAGGTAGACACGTGGCTAAGGTGCAGCGGCGAATAAATCTTGTTTGTTTGGCTCTTTGAAGGTGGCAGGCCTCATCTGGCCTTGGGCTACGTGAAATTCAGTGTCGAGTCACCTACAGGGTGATCCAGATGTCTTGTGACTCCCAATTAATTTACCCCACACATTTTTGTTCCTTTGCATATTCATTTTTGTTTTCAAATAAAGCTAAAAAAATTAAGTTTTACAGAATTAAATGGGGGTCACAAGGCATCTGGAACACCCTATACAGCCTGTGGGCTGTAGGTTCCCCACCTATCTTTTAAAGGGCACTGGAGAGATGTTAACTCCCTCCCCTGGTATGCAGGAAGTCGTGGGTTTGATCCCGACCCTGACGCTTGCTGTATATTTGGAGTTTGCACGTTCTCCCCGTGGTCACGTGGATTTTTTTCTGGGTCCTCCGGTTTTCGCTCCACATTTAGAAACGTGCTTTTAGAGTATTTGGCTGCAATACATTTCCACGTAATGATAAGCCACTTTGCTGAGCTATTATTTGAGCTATGAAGCTCAAGTGGGTCTTACCTGGTAGAATAAAAATATATAGTTTAGTTTAAAGCAACTGTCCCCCCACCCCCCTATGAAAGGAATGTGGGAGTTCCCAAACTGCTCGGCATGATGTCCGGCGTTTTACTCCACGTGCCGGGAGCTTCTTCGGGAACTAAAGTGGCATCATCTTCTTGGTTCTTTCGGTTATTTCAATAAAGTCACGTAGAAGGGAAGCAATAAAATAATAAAAATGAAACATAATAAATATTATTTTATTATTTTATTACTTCCCTTCTACGTGACTTTACCGAAAGAACCAAGAAGATGAATCCCTGCAGTCACGAAAGCTTTACATCGAAATTTAAAGTGGCATCGCAAAACATCGGGCCAAACAAGACGCAGAGCAACTTGAAAACAACTCGTGGAGAAGTGATCCAGCCGGGCCACAAACACCGACTTTGTGGCACGGCCCAGGGCACCCACAGGGCAACAGGCACTGCTGGTTGAACGTAGGGACCCTGTGATTTTAGTTGTTCCTCCGGCATGTCAACGCTTTGTCGCGAAGGGACAATTCCAATAGCTTTGACAAGAAAATAAGCCCCTGTAGTCAATAGCCAATTTGAAATGATAGTTTAAAATACGACTGAAGATGTGTTTTTTGGGGGGGGGTGTGCTTAATACGAACAAGAACACACACCTACGCAAAGTCTCGTACTATGTGCCAGTGACATGTCGTTCACAAAGGGGCAAATTAATTATTTTATCAAAGAAAGCAAATTGGAAAATAATGACATTGCCTCGCCTGCTACGCCCATAATCCACACAGCGAAACAAGGGCCAGGCGCCAGCAAGCCTCTGAGAGACAGAGGCCGACCCGACGGCTAAAGGAGAGTGCCCGTTTTCTTAGGTTTTTTCGGTAAAGTCACGTAGAAAGTAAAATAAAATAAAAACAAAAATCACGACGTTTCGGAGGCAACACAAGTCTCCGTCATCAGGTGGGACCGTCACAGCCAGATTAGCTGTATCATTAGCTGTATCACTTGATACAGCTAATCTGGCTGTGACGGTCCCACCTGATGACGGAGACTTGTGTTGCCTCCGAAACGTCGTGATTTTTGTTTTTATTTTATTTTACTTTCTACGTGACTTTACCGAAAAAACCTAAGAAGATGATTCCTTGCAGTCACGAAAGCTTCAAATCTAAAAGAGTGCCCGTTGTTTTGTCTCCTTGCAAGCAACGTGGAGTGGGGGGGGGGGCGTGGAGTGGGTGGCAGCGTGGGCCGCGCACGCGGTGACCTGCCACTCGGCGTGACGTCAATTCCAACGCTTTGTACGTCCACCGCAGCTCGCCGGCAGACGATGCTCAAACCATCGGCTAAACCCGCCGGGCGAGCCCCGTTTCATCTGCGTCGACGCGAGGCCTCTCTTTCCGCTAAAACCCGAGAAGCGATTTTAATGAGCAACGGTTCATTCGAAAGGTCTTGGTCTCATTTTAATGGAACCGGCATGTTCTTATACTTTTGACCTGCCCTTGACCCGAGGGAAAGTGAAAAAAAAAACCGTGATTTTTTTTCTTTTCGGGCGGTGTTATTTTTTGCAAAGAGTGTTTTGCAATGCGGAGTAGGGCGCTGAATGCTGTTTGTTATTGCAGCAACATTATTGAATGGTCGGTGTACTTAGTGCGCATTGACTTTAGGTATTGGATTAGAATAAGTATTATTGTCGACGCCAGAGTCCCCATTTATCACGTACACGGCGATATGTTCATGTACATTTAATAGGCAAAGCAAATTAGTGCTCTACAATACTCGTGGGCATAGACTGGAATGGGGGGGGGGGGAAGAAATGTAATGCAATTCAATAAAAGTCTCGATGTATTTTGGTCGGCGGTACATGAAATAGGCAGTGTGTGTTGACCAAGACGTCAATCTGTCTTGTAAACACCGAGTAAAACTGTACTTGACCAAATCAACTATAATCCTTTTCTCAATTTAAAGCGGCTCTCCGAAAATGAGGGATTTAAATGAGAAAAAATTGGTTCAAGTGCATTTATATTGGGGGTCCTAAGCACCTTTATCCGGGATCATTCTGATTTTGTGGAGTCATCACATGACATAGGTTAACAAAGCATAGAAATTACATAATCCACAAAGGACTCTGGCCACATTTTCCCCACAAGCAGCTCAGTGCTTTGTTAAAATACCTTTCCATTTTTCATCACGAAAGTCCGGACAAATCCTTTGATTTAACAGGGCAGACAAGACCACGGGCCACTAAATTGGCAAAGCATTAGTCTAGACTGCCTAAGGAATCGTGAGCCCCAATGATCACTCGGGATAAAGCCCTCTGAACAGCACCATTGCACCACCAAGAGATACATTAGATAGCACTCGTAAGGATAATGCACTGATTTACTTCTGATGAACAAGAAAAGGACAACAGTGGAGTTAAAAAAAACAATTACCTTGGCTGAGAAAATAGGGCAAAATTATACAGTTTAACAATGACTACAATAATACCAACCAATATGGATAGGTCTGTTTTTTATTTGCGGCATTATATATATTTTTTAAACCAGGGCAGAATAGGCACGGATGGTGATTGCTTCGCAAACAGGGTGTCTGAAAAATCGGGCTCCAGTCCCACCCAGACAAATGAGACCAAGATTCAATTCTCTCGATAAAGGCATCCAATTTCAGAAGCCTGAGGCCAGTGTAACGAAGCCTGAATGGTACAGTACATACCGATGTGGAGAAGGGAGTTTATCCTTGGGCCAGTAATTTGTTCTCTCTCTCTGCTTCGTGTCTTGACCTCGGCTGAGATTGGGCCCATGAAGCTTGTCCGAGGAATACTTTGGCTACGATGCGGCAAGTGCAATTTTCATACGAGCGGCTCATTGCAGCCACATTGCAACGATAAACAATTGTGGCAACGGTGGTGTAAGCATCGCTGCCCGTTTTCATCGAAAGGCTCCATTTGGAATAAAACGATGCCCAAGTGTGTTGAGTATTCCTCGTCAGTTGCGCTGTTCCATATTGATATATTCATTCGAGGTGGACGGGTGGCTAAAGGGGGTTAATGTGCGGGTCAGAGTGTTGAGCTGCCACTGCTGCTGATATTCTGGATTTGCACCTGAGAAGCCACCTTTGACGAAATGGGATTGTGAAGTGGAAGTGAGCTGATCGTCTTAGTCCAGTCACCAAACCCTCGACGAAACACCCATCAACTTGAATTCAGCCTTTAACTTAACGTGGCTTGCTCCGTCGACAATAATGAAAAAAAACGTGAATTCTAAATGTCGCCAAACACTGTTTTGCAGGGAATATTAAATGCGTGCCTGTATTGTTGGAAAAAGGCGTCGAGGAGTGAGCCTTCACATTGGGCCAGGGGGCTCAGCTGCAGAGTGAACGTGTTTGCAATGGGAAGGTTGCGAGTTCAAATCCTATTCTTAGGTTTTTTTCGGTAAAGTCACGTAGGTAAAAAATTTTAATTAATAAAAGTAAAATAAAAATTAAATGAAAATCACGACGTTTCGGAGGCAACACAAGCTTCCGTCTTCAGGTGGAACCGTCTTTTTTAATTTAAATTAATTTAAATTTTAATTTTTTACCTACGTGACTTTACCGAAAAAACCTAAGAATATGAATCCTTGCAGTCACGAAAGCTTCAAATCTAGAATTAAATTCAAATCCTGGTTGGAGGTTGAAACAGGTCATCACCTCTTCGGCCTCAATGAAGTGAGTACCAACTTGGTTCTCCTATTGATAGACTTGCCCTCGCCGTACAAACGTGGAATTTCTACAATGTGAAGTTTACCTGCACATTATATTTATTATATATATAACATTACATTTAGAATCTATGCCATAAATTGTGGCTGTGACAATTGGAGATTAATTGTCGCAATTCCTGGTGACAATTCGATTCATGAATTGTTTTTACTGCCTCTCATTTGTATTGTTTCTCATTCGTTTTCTCGCAGCTGTATTTTCTCTATGAGCCTTCATGCAACATATTACTCAGCATGCATATAATTTGCACACACTGTAAATATTCCTTCTTAGGCAATTAGAACACTTGCATTGCAAGCTTTAATATACAACTTAATTGACGAGGGGAGCGGTAGTGTAGTGGTTAGCACGCTGCGCTATGAACCTGGCGACCCGGGTTCGATTCCCGCTCGATTATCTGAACCGGTCCTGGGCCTCCCCTAGGTCGACTCAGCCTGAAATGAGTACCCGGTGCGGTGTGTAAACATCGCCACTGGGGAGACAAAGGCGGTCGGGCGTGGTGCTGGCCACCCACCCCCTCGTGTACCGTTCCAGCCTTCATAGGTGCTCGCTAACAGCACTTGCCCCAACAGTCTGTTAAGGCTACACGGGGGATCTTTGTCTTGTGTGTGTAAGTAGTGCTGTGTGTATAGGTATGGGTGTGTGTGTGTGTGTAAGTAGTGCTGTGTGTATAGGTATGGGTGTATATGTGTATAGGTATGGTGTGTGTGTGTGTAAGTAGTGCTATGTGTATAGGTATGGGTGTGTGTGTGTAAGTAGTGCTGTGTGTAGGTATGGGTGTGTGTGTGTGTAAGTAGTGTTGTGTGTGCAGGAGGAGTGGGTAGCACAGTGGTTAGCGCACGGCACTATGGACCTGGCCACCCGAGTTCGATTTCCAGCCAACGCTAGCATCAGCGGCGAGCGATATTTGAATTGGTCCTGGTCATCCCCTACGTCAACTCGAGTGAATACTTGAAAGGGTTTGTAAACATCAGCACTGGAAAGACAAAAACGGCTGGGCACGGTACTTTGCTAAAACACACGCTCGAGTGTTTTAGCCGCTCTTAATAGGCGCTCGCTAACAAAAGGCACCTGCCCCATGCAACTTTCTGTTGTGGCTGTATCGGGAATCCTTTGTCTTTGTGTGTGTGTTGGTGGCTGGCTGAGCACCTTAGCAGTTTCCGTGCGCACTTGCAGAGCGGCTGCAGTTTGCATGCATTAACGAATGCAGCAGCACATCAAAGACGAACGGTGTCACTGGGGTCACGTGGAGTACAGCAATTATGACGCGTGACGCAGGCTGTTTATGCACACGAGCGATCGCATGCGCAACACGGGAGCGGGTCATTTCCCCTCTTCCCTTGACCTCTCCGCAGCCCAGAGGACCATGCGCCAACTCGATAAACTGCGAGAATTACCCACAGCACCCGAAACTCGTCGTTGCTCAGGGACCCCGGGAGACGGTCTTCACGGCGACTGCCAATTAATTTAAGCTAACCTAAAGAATCGTTTTCTTCATATCTATGATTCCCATTAGTTCGTGATGGACAGCAGAACTTGGTGGCTGTGAGTCTGATGATTGGTGATCACTACTAGAGTTTGGTGGTTGTAAGTCTGATGAATGGTGATCACTACTAGAGTTTGGTGGCTGTGAGTCTGATGATTGGTGAACACTAATAGAGTTTGGTGGCTGTGAGTCTGATGATTGGTGAACACTAATAGAGTTTGGTGGCTGTGAGTCTGATGAATGGTGATCACTCATAGAGTTTGGTGGCAGTGAGTCTGATGATTGGTGAACACTAATAGAGTTTGGTGGTTGTGAGTCTGATGATTGGTGATCGCTAATAGAGTTTGGTGGCTGTGAGTCTGATGAATGGTGATCACTACTAGAGTTTGGTGGCTGTGAGTCTGATGATTGGTGAACACTAATAGAGTTTGGTGGCTGTGAGTCTGATGATTGGTGAACACTAATAGAGTTTGGTGGCTGTGAGTCTGATGAATGGTGATCACTCATAGAGTTTGGTGGCAGTGAGTCTGATGATTGGTGAACACTAATAGAGTTTGGTGGTTGTGAGTCTGATGATTGGTGATCGCTAATAGAGTTTGGTGGCTGTGAGTCTGATGAATGGTGATCACTAATAGAGTTTGGTGGCTGTGAGTCTGATGAATGGTGATCACTAATAGAGTTTGGTGGCTGTGAGTCTGATGATTGGTGATCACTAATAGAGTTTGGTGGCTGTGAGTCTGATGAATGGTGATCACTACTAGAGTTTGGTGGCTGTAAGTCTGATGAATGGTGATCACTAATAGAGTTTGGTGGCTGTGAGTCTGATGAATGATGATCACTAATAGAGTTTGGTGGCTGTGAGTCTGATGATTGGTGATCACTACTAGAGTTTGGTGGCTGTAAGTCTGATGAATGGTGATCACTAATAGAGTTTGGTGGCTGTGAGTCTGATGAATGGTGATCACTAATAGAGTTTGGTGGCTGTGAGTCTGATGAATGGTGATCACTAATAGAGTTTGGTGGCTGTGAGTCTGATGAATGGTGATCACTAATAGAGTTTGGTGGCTGTGAGTCTGATGAATGGTGATCACTAATAGAGTTTGGTGGCTGTGAGTCTGATGATTGGTGATCACTAATAGAGTTTGGTGGCAGTGAGTCTGATGAATGGTGATCACTAATAGAGTTTGGTGGTTGTGAGTCTGATGAATGGTGATCACTAATAGAGTTTGGTGGCAGTGAGTCTGATGAATGGTGATCACTAATAGAGTTTGGTGGCTGTGAGTCTGATGAATGGTGATCACTAATAGAGTTTGGTGGTTGTGAGTCTGATGAATGGTGATCACTAATAGAGTTTGGTGGCTGTGAGTCTGATGAATGGTGATCACTAATAGAGTTTGGTGGTTGTGAGTCTGATGAATGGTGATCACTAATAGAGTTTGGTGGCTGCGAGTCTGATGATTGGTGATCACTACTAGAGTTTGGTGGCTGTGAGTCTGATGATTGGTGATCACTAATAGAGTTTGGTGGCAGTGAGTCTGATGATTGGTGATCACTAATAGAGTTTGGTGGTTGTGAGTCTGATGAATGGTGATCACTAATAGAGTTTGGTGGCTGTGAGTCTGATGAATGGTGATCACTATTAGAGTTTGGTGGTTGTGAGTCTGATGAATGGTGATCACTAATAGAGTTTGGTGGCTGTGAGTCTGATGAATGGTGATCACTCATAGAGTTTGGTGGTTGTGAGTCTGATGAATGGTGATCACTAATAGAGTTTGGTGGCTGTGAGTCTGATGAATGGTGATCACTCATAGAGTTTGGTGGTTGTGAGTCTGATGAATGGTGATCACTAATAGAGTTTGGTGGCTGTGAGTCTGATGAATGGTGATCACTAATAGAGTTTGGTGGCTGTGAGTCTGATGAATGGTGATCACTCATAGAGTTTGGTGGTTGTGAGTCTGATGAATGGTGATCACTCATAGAGTTTGGTGGTTGTGAGTCTGATGAATGGTGATCACTAATAGAGTTTGGTGGTTGTGAGTCTGATGAATGGTGATCACTCATAGAGTTTGGTGGTTGTGAGTCTGATGAATGGTGATCACTAATAGAGTTTGGTGGCTGTGAGTCTGATGAATGGTGATCACTAATAGAGTTTGGTGGTTGTGAGTCTGATGAATGGTGATCACTCATAGAGTTTGGTGGTTGTGAGTCTGATGAATGGTGATCACTAATAGAGTTTGGTGGCTGTGAGTCTGATGAATGGTGATCACTAATAGAGTTTGGTGGCTGTGAGTCTGATGAATGGTGATCACTCATAGAGTTTGGTGGCTGTGAGTCTGATGAATGGTGATCACTAATAGAGTTTGGTGGTTGTGAGTCTGATGAATGGTGATCACTAATAGAGTTTGGTGGCTGTGAGTCTGATGAATGGTGATCACTAATAGAGTTTGGTGGTTGTGAGTCTGATGAATGGTGATCACTAATAGAGTTTGGTGGTTGTGAGTCTGATGAATGGTGATCACTCATAGAGTTTGGTGGCTGTGAGTCTGATGAATGGTGATCACTCATAGAGTTTGGTGGTTGTGAGTCTGATGAATGGTGATCACTAATAGAGTTTGGTGGCTGTGAGTCTGATGAATGGTGATCACTAATAGAGTTTGGTGGTTGTGAGTCTGATGAATGGTGATCACTCATAGAGTTTGGTGGTTGTGAGTCTGATGAATGGTGATCACTAATAGAGTTTGGTGGCTGCGAGTCTGATGAATGGTGATCACTAATAGAGTTTGGTGGCTGTGAGTCTGATGAATGGTGATCACTATTAGAGTTTGGTGGCTGTGAGTCTGATGATTGGTGATCACTAATAGAGTTTGGTGGCTGTGAGTCTGATGATTGGTGATCACTAATAGAGTTTGGTGGCTGTGAGTCTGATGAATGGTGGTGACTAATAGTGGGTGTTACCGTAGCAACAACGCTAAAACAGATAATATGATCATTTACACTATGTCCAAATATTAATGCATCGATCAATATCCTCAATCTACAACGAGGTAAGAAGCCATCGAGTATAAGGGTGACCTGGGACACAATATAATTCCTATCAAATCCTTGAAAACATCATCATACAGAGTCTAAATATTAAGCAATGTAGAGGGAAAAAGCCTTGAAAAAAATATTAAGCAATTAAAAAAGAATTAACTTGTGAAGATGTTAATGAGCGTCACCTTACTCATTCCACATTGGGGCAAGGGTATGTGTATTTACTTCCATTGACAAATATTGGTTTCAAAGAGACGTGTGCGACAAACAGGTTCAGTATCCATGGAAATTTGCCACGAGGAAGGGAACCTCGCCAAGAATTCGGCTGGCGGTTGGATACATACTGTGCGAAAGAGTTCAACACACAAAAGGCCACCCCCATGCTAAAGCCCTTGCCATTCCATTCTCCTGCTTGCTGCCTAATGGCATTCTTAGCCAATGGCATGTCCCACTTTCAGGGTAAACAATAATGCCAATTACTTACCCAGTTTGAACTAACAATCGCCATACTGATGAGTGCTGTTGTTACCACATCGTCAATAGCAATCAGCAATGCTAGCGTCCTAAACTACAATGCTCATATGAGTGTGTGGCAGTTTGCATCACCAATGACAGCCCCTAATAATGGCAATCAACGCCAGCGTTTAACACTGATAACGATTCAGCCAGGTAAAGACTCACCGAGTCTCAAGACTAATTTCCTGGAGGGTCCTGCATTGGGATGTTTGGCCAAATAACATGAAGAAGTAATTTGACACTTTAGGGGGGGTCAATTGGAGTACCCGGAAAAAAAAACCCGCACACAGACACACACGAGAAGGTGGCAACACCATCTTATTGGTTCTTTCGGTAAAGTCACGTAGAATGGAAATAATAAAATAATAAAAATAAAACATAATAAAAGAATGTTTCATTTTTATTATTTTATTATTTCCATTCTACGTGACTTTACCGAAAGAACCAAGAAGATGAATCCCTGCAGTCACGAAAGCTTTAAATCGTGACAACACCAGTTTCTTCCTGATCACCACACGGCCTCAACACAATTCTGGCAAGGCCACGGTGCTTCACCCACCAACGCACAAACTATGCTTAGCTTTCAAAAAGCGGGCACAAGCGTGGTGAATTGATCTCAATCCGTGAAAGCTATGTTCTACATTTAGGAGGCAGACTACGTACGCGAAGCTACGTGCCATGCATTGCCTCACGACTCTTCTGACTGTCATCTTCAGCTTTTAACAAATATTGGGTGCATAGCATCGGCAGACTTCCCCCCCGCGTACAAACATTCAGTGGAGTTGCAACACAACGCTCGGACGACGATGATACGCGTTGGGTTCTCGCACATCTCCATTCATGATATTGCCGAGCCCTCTGACAATCCACTGCTGGATGAAGGCCTTCCGATGCCGAGTTGGTCGTGTGAGTTGCTCGACCGTACTGCACCACGCTGGTCAGCGCCGGTTGGTGAAAATGGGGTTCGGGTATCACTCGCCATCGGTGTTAGCCGTGGCTGGGAATGAAATTCAGGTCACCGGGTTAACAGCGCGGAACGTGATGCACTGCACCACTGCTCCTCCGGACCGATGGCCTGCACGTGCGCAATTATTCCTTGGCAGCCGATTTATAGAATTAACTGGATTTTCACAAAATTACCCGAAACTAATGTCCCCGATTCACTAACGTTATCCTTGGCCAACAATGAAACATCGAACTCAGGTCGTCGGGTTCACAGTGCCTTACGCTTACCCACTGTGCCACAGCACAACACCAATGACGTATGACGAAACACACCGTTTTAAAATGTGAAATACCTGTGAATGTTTTTTTGTGTGTGTGTGTGTGTCAACGATCAACAAGCGGGAAATGAGCTTTGGCTTAGCATTGCACTTGGGGGAAAATAAGGGTGTAAAAGCTCTCACCATCTGCAGCAGGCCTATGTAGGACATGAGGTATCCGTTCTGCTCTGGCTGCAGCTTGAAGTACTCCATAGTCAGCAGAGAGAACATGCTGTGGAAGATTCCTGGGTGGCGACAAAAACACGGAACGCAGGAGGGCACGAGGCTTAAAGGAGAGATGCTTTTGTAAGTACAGCTGGTGGGATAATTGCAGAGGCACACAGGCTACGTTTAGGAATTGCAGTAAAAGGTCACAGATGCTTAACAGCTGGATATATAGTGCCATTAGATACATCCTTGGTGGTTAATTCCTCGCCTTTGATTCGGGCAATTAAAACATGCTTTCGGCTCCTTACTAGCGTGATCGTCGTTAACGAAGCCGCGTGTGCGATGCATGTTCATTGTTAGACGTGCCTTTTTCCGTGTGAGACAGGAGAAACAGGAGTAATGACACACTGGCTTTCCCGGGTGATTCTAACTAGTTACATGGTAACATGCTTTCCGTCACGTTGATTGGATTAAACGAAATGTGTGGCCAAATGTAGGGCTGACCAGAATCACTTAAAAGCTAAATTAAAACGTTAGGATGTCTCACAGTTTCCTAATCGTTAACCACAGGTGGTGTGGGTCAGGAAAAATATCTTTGCTCCGTTGAATATTTTATCACTCCTACGCTTGTTATTTGAATTTCGAAAAAAGAAAAGAAAAATAGCCTTACAGCAGTCTTATGGATAATGAATAGACATGTATTAAGCGCATAGAATAGGCGTCAAATATATAAACACAAATGTAAAAATAACAAGAACAAATGTTCAAAAGTGCACAAAAATCACGACATATATACAGGGTGCTTTCAAAACAATGTTAACACTTATATAGGACTCGTTTTTAATGGACAAAGAACGGATAATACAATGTAACATGATAACAATTGTCTCCCACTTGTTCTCCCACTTGTTCGCCATCATTGTCAACACGCGCCTGGAATCTTCTCCAGGTGGTCTCCAGATCCCAGAGGCAGGACATTTCTCGTGGTATTGTTTGAAATTCTCAGAAGTGTTAACAATTTTTTGAAGCACCCTGTTACATGCTTCGAAGAACACCAACAGACAGAATAATGAACACGCGATTCAGGGAACAAATACTTTTCCCTGCCACCATTCCATTCTAATTCTTGCTTGCGGCAATATGTTCTGGAGCAAAATGCCAATGTCGAATCGACGTCCGCTAGCCACGAGAGGGCTTAATAGCCAAGCGTTAATGAAAGAAGGCTTGGGCAGGAGACATCACTCGAAGGCGACGGACAAGACTGGTGGATGGAAAGGCAGCCGAAGGAGGAGCTGCCCACAGAGGGATGACCGCCATGGAGATGAGACAACTTCGCATGCAGGATCGGGATGTGGATTTACGGCATCGCGAGACCACGCGGGGCGATCTTGTGGAGAGGCATTCGTCCAGTGGTGGTGAGTAGGGCCCATCGCTGTTGACGATGGTGATTACGCGTAACCGTAAGTAACCGTATTGTTTTTCAACGGAACCTCCATTGTCGCGTAATAACGTGCAACATTGCAATTTATTTACACCGCAAACACTCGTTCGCCCGAACCAATTTTCAGATGCCCTTGCCTGTTTAGGATGAGTGAGCTTTTGCTGCACTGGGCAATCTGCCGTTTAAATTAATTTGCCGTGCCCATTCGGCAACCGTGCATGCTGACCAGGTGGCTCTCCGGTTGCACCGACCGTATCTCCGCAGCAATAATATATTGAACGAAATTGTGACTGCGTCACTGCTCCCTGTCCGTTCCGCTGTAAGCGCGGTCTGTCTGCCGGCGTAATGTGTAGGTGTGGCGGGCGTGCGTGAGGATGTGGTTTGTCAATATTCCCGTTCGACCCACAGCTATTCACTGATGACAACAGATTCCGACGGATAACTGCGGCCACAATTTTTTGTTGTGCCAAAAAGGAAATACCGCACTGCGTGTGTGTGTGTGTGGCAATGTGGCTCTGTGTGTGTGTGTGGGGAGCGGTGGTGTAGCGGTTAGCGCGCTGCGCTACGAACCTGGTGACCCAAGCTCGATTCCCGCTCACGGCCAACACCAGCGACGATTATCTGAATCGGTCCTGGGTCTCCCCTAGGTCGACTCAGCCTCAAATGAATACCTGATGCAGTGTGTAAACATCTCCACTGGGGAGACAAAGGCGGTCGGGCGTGGTACTGGCCACCCACACCTTCGTGTGCCTTGGTGGTCTTCATAGGTGCACGCTAACAGCACTTGCCCCAACAGTCTATTGAGGCTATACGGGGGATCTTTGTATTTGTACATGCACATGCATGTCCGGCCACCTTTCTCTCCCCTTTCTCTCCCCCCAGTGTTGACGTTGACACTCCACGCTCCAGATAATTGACAATAACTCTGCAGGTTGCCTTGCGAATGTTTTTGATAACGTCTCACAGAGCCTGCATTTTCATCTCCTGATCTAGTCCACGATACTTTGACTCAGCCTTAAACGAGCACCTGGTGCGCTGTGGAAACATCAGCTCTGGAGAGACAAAGGTGGCTGACAACAGTGCTGGCTTCACCAGCTCCCCTCGTGCACACTGCCCACCTTCGTAGGTGCTTGCAAACATCAATTGCCTCCGCAGCATGAACAGGCAATGTGGGAGGATCTTGAACCTGTGTGTGCACGCGTATCTACGTATGTTTTACTTATACTGGTAGGAACCTCTGGTTACACCAGCCCACAGGGGATTATTGTGTCCGTCCGTCCGTCGTGCAGGGAGGGGCTGGGTGGGGCGGGTGGGGCTGGGTGGGGGGTGGGAGGGGTGGGGCTGAGTGGGGAGGGGCTGGTCACCCCGTGGTGCCCTTATAAAACTCGACGTTTAACCTACTCACGCCGGCTTGTGCCCGCCCTCACAGTCGGGCATATTTGCGGAATACACCACGCCGCCGTTGACCCCGGCCATTGACCGAGCAACCCAACGTTCCTACCAGCTCCCTCCGCAGGAATGTGTTTTCGCACCGTACGTAGCCAACCGCGCTGATCGGAAGTGCGCATACACACAAGTGCACACATGCTCAGACGCCATGCATAGAGATGAACCCAGACACCATCACGCAGGCTGCAGTCTTGAAAAGGAGCAGTCACCAACATGCTCATATAGACATGCAATGAACCAACAATAACACTCGCGCATCCATGCACACTCATTACACCTCAACTCACGCCGATTCACGTTTCCATGTGTCCGGAATAGAGTAGCTTCAAAAAGACGTAACATCGCATCGGGCACATTATTTGTTTGTTATTAACGGAACTGCAGACTACATTTGAGCATACGCACGGCAATGACTCACAAATAAACACAGCTACTCTAGAGCAGAGCCTCCCTACACAGTAGCTCTGTAACGTAAGATATGCAGCTGTTGTTGTGGTTGTTGTTGTTCCTAAAAGCGACGTTCAGTGGCGTGACTTAACGCAACGGAGGCAATGCCTGCCGCCCATACCCTGCGTATGGCGCGGGGAATTCACTTTCGGGGGCCCATTGCGCCGCTGAGCATCGCTGTGCTGGATGAGTGCGTGAAGAGGATGAATAAAATATGAATTAAATATTTCATCCCTTGGATAGCGGATGGAGAGCCCGGAGGAATGGGGGGGGGGCGGGGGGGGGGGTGATGCATAGATAGCACCTTTTTATTGGGCTGGAGGAATGTGTCCCCGGATCGTGTAAACCTGTTCCCCGGTCTGTGCCAGGTAAGCGCGGTTATCCTGCTGTGCGCGTTAACACTGCTCGTATATATATTGCCGTGCCGCGCCGCGCAAGCGTGCCGATTGAAGTGAGCCCAGCAACGTGGGCAAGGGAATTGGGACGGAGGCTGAAAAGAAGCGTGGACAGATGTGTGCTTGGGATTCCACCGAGAGACGTAACGAGGAAACGATGGATGAGAGAACATACGACGCACGCAAGCTACGGATATCATTTTGACTTCCAGAACAAGACTTTTCTTCTGTTTTGAGGGGGGTTTTCTCCTCGTTTGCGGATTTGATCAGAGTGACTGAGGTGCTCCCAGCTTGTTTGAAGGGAAAAGTGTTGTACGAGACGTTGCTGAGGCCGGTTCCTGTTGTATGGGGCCGAGTGCTGGGGCACAAGCAAGAGGGAGGACTAAGCTGTGGCTGTCGCAGAGACGAGGATGTCACGGTGGATGTTGGGTTCAACAAGGAAAGGACGGCGTGAGAAATTAAGAAGTGAGAGGATGACTCAAGACGGTGGATATCGCGGAGAAGATGAGAGAGAGAGAAAAAAAGGCTCTGGTGTGGTTCGGTCATGCGGAGAGACAACAGGAAAATGATGTGGCTCAGAATGTGCCAAGTGATGCAAGTGTAAGGAAAGAGATCAAGAAGAGGAAGGCAGAAGAAGAGGCGGGGGCGGGGGGGGGGGGCGATGTGGTGCGATCGGACCGTGGTGGCCCGAGGAGCGGAAAGAGAGATGGCGCAGGACAGGGCAGCGTGGAGAAGGTTGGCAAGGACAGCAAAACACTCCGCACGAGTGGGACAAACGCGTGGACGAAGAAGAAGACCGTGATGAAAACTAAGTGGGCTTGGGAAGGACGCGTCGCTAGAAGGGGCGATGGCTGATGGTCGAGACGAACGAGAAAGTGGCAGCCAAAGGAGTGAACGGAGCCCAAAACGACAGCCATCCGGCGGGCACAGCCGCGAAAACCTACGCGGTGAGGTGAGAGGGTCGCATTCGCGAACCGTTGTGTGTACGCTGCACAACAACAACAAAATGGCCCGAGTTGATTTGAATGCAAGTTGGACCCTGATTTCACTGCATTCGCCCCATTGCTGCAGTAATTGCTGGTGACTCGTCAAGAGCAATCGCCTTGTCGATGAATCTTAATTTTGCGGTTAGTGTAGCGTGCAACGAAGATTATCTCAAGTGAGCATGGGCTGAGAGAAAATCACACGCACAATTAGTGCTAATTCTTGTCACGACAAATCCAATAACAGTTTAAGCGACAGAGCAGGGGATTCCGCTCGCATACTCGAGTGTCACAAGTGTAAACAATTCTACTGCGCCCGCCTAAAGAAAACTAGTTCAATATGTAAAAGACCCATCTTGTGTCGTACAATGATAACCAAAGTTTTGTTGAAAAAGTCAAGAGCTTCTCCCGTAGCCGACATTGTAACCGGCCGATTAAATGAATGCCCCTAAGCCACAAACCGGAGAATCAAACAAAAATATCGAACGGTTAAATGACGCCGCCTTGACACGCAAAGCATGCTCGTATTCCCGTTACAATTGTTGTGGCATCGCTGGATGTCACTGTGTAACGCCGGCCCTAGAGAGGCACGGCGTGCGATGTGGCGACATCGCGGACACCACGTGGGTGTGGGTGCAGTAGCGGCCCTAGAGGGGCTCGGTGAGCGCTGACTGACAGCGCTGGATGGCATCACGCTCGGCGTGCAGTGCCGGCCCCTACAGGATAGGCTGCGGGAGTGCCGGACATGGGAATGGGGTTACTAAGGGCCGTGGCACTCTGGTTGACCACGGAGGACACGTGACCGGTGAAGTCTACACAGGGGCCCCAGGTGAGGGCTAGGGGTGGTCACGTTTCAGGGTCGAGATCCTGCTCGAGGATTCTAGAAGGTGGGCGTGGCTCAGGGCGGAGCCAGCCACGACCACAGAGGATATAAGCCGGGTCCCCCCAGTGGGACCGGCTGCTGTTGTTCATCCTGAAGAAACCTTCGTCAACGTTCTACGTTCTACGTCCTACAGAGTCTCCAACACGTGGTCCTGGACCCAAGCTGTGGTCCGGTCTGTTGTAGCTAGTTGCAGTGTAGTTAGCCTGGTGGTCACCACCATAGGTTGTTATCTTGTTTAGGGGCAGTTACCCCGTGTGTTGGTGTTAATAAATGTGTTGCCTCCAAAGAGTACGTCTGCGACTCAGTTGAACTCACTACACAATTAAATATTCGTAGATTAATCAGAGATTGTGTAGAGCTTGGTTTAGATTTAACTTCGTGGAAATGAGCATTCCCTTGGAAATCCTAAAACAATACAGGACAATAATTAAAAAAAGGAAAGTAATGAAGACAAATCTCAGAGGCTAATGCTGGTGAAAGAAGCAGCTATAACTGTGTTTCAATTTTGCTCGTGCAATTTACAAGGCAGAGTCCTCACTTGACAATTCACAAGCAATGATGCATTATTCATGACCCACTGTCAATGCACTGCTGGTCGTGTGACTATACCTGCCAGCGAGCGTTCGACACTTCACGTGGCCTTAAAGTGCGCATCGCCTGGCACAGGCGCCGTGGTGATGTCACCGCCACTTCGTATCGAATGGCCGATGTTGTTGTTGTTTTTGTTGTGACCATTCTTCACCACGCTGGTTCCGCGTGGGTTGATGAAGTGTGTGATGGAGGTGTATAACCAGTTCAAATTATCTTCTTGGTTCTTCACCTGAGGACGGCTGCTTGCGTTGTGGCCGAAACGTCGTGAGAATTATTTTATTATGTTTTATTTTTATTATTTTATTACTTCCCTTCTACGTGACTTTACCGAAAGAACCAAGAAGATGAATCCCCGCAGTCACGAAAGCTTTAAATCGAAAAGTTCATATCATGTCAACCATAGCTACCACCACCATCGTTATTATTCGTATAGTTCAGTTCAGGTATCACTCGACGCTGTTGTTAGCCATGGCTGGGAATTATATTCAGGTCGCCGGGTTAATGGTGCAGTGTGCGTGAATCACTGGGCCACTGCACACCCCCCTCTCCCCCACGGCCTGCACCCGCACAGCAGCTCATGACAGCAAATTAATATCGTTAACCGGCTTTTCTAAAAAAAATATCCAGAAACCTTTACTGTATTCCCAATTCAAATAAAACATTTGCCTTTGTTGAGGTTGAGGGATTTTTTTTTCCTTCACGAACATCTCGGCGTTCACCTGTTCCCATCAACATGTGTGGTTTACCAAATAATAATGCGCATATTTAATGCAATCTAGTTGTGGACTACACGCAGGGAGATTACGCGCACAGCCTTGCATGTGTCTAGCCTCGGCTAGAGCCTCGCATATACACTTCACGTGGCCTCAAGGTGCACATGGCCTGGCACAAGCGTCGTGGTGACGTCACCGCCACTTAGTGGCGAATGGCGGTTGTTGTTGTTGTGTGTGCGGGGAGGGAGTGGTGGTGTAGCGGTTAGCGCACTGCACTACGAACCTGACGACCCCGAGTTCGATTCCCGCTCACGGCCAACCCCGGTGACGATTTTTCTAAACCGGTCCTGGGCCTCCCCTGTGTGGACTCAGTCTCAAATGAGTACGTGGTGCGGTGTGTAAACATCACGTGGTGCTGGGCCATCCACCTCCTCGTGTGCCCTTCCGGTCTTCATAGGTGCTAGCTAACAGCACTCGCCCCAAAAGTCTGTTAAGGCTACACGGGGGATCTTTGTCTTGGTGTGTAACCTTGGCCTATGCAAGGGTCAGAAGGTAGCATGTGGGTTAGGCCAAGGGATGGGGGAAGAGCTAAAACAAATGAAACATGACAAAGAGTGGCAGAAAGAGAATAGGGAATGTTTCAGGTGCACAGGTGCATCTACCCAAGGGGAGGTCAAGGGTTGGTGACAGACAGAGCTGTGGAAGGTGGCCACGATTGCAAATGGCAAAAACCCCGGATCCAGCTTTAGTTGCTTAGAAAAGGAACAGAAAACACTTGAACATTTACTCGTAGACTACACGAATGTCAGGCTCTGGCCAACAGGCCCCAAATACCACGTGCAATATCGAACATGCACGACATTCTGAACAATCACTCATTATTTCACATCATTCGAGATAAGTGCCCTTCCAAATCTCCTCCACTTTAATCACTAACAGAACGGCAAGTAAGAGAGAGAATACTATATTTTAAGGTCAGTCCCATTACAGCAGTTCAGGCAATTGCACGTCACAGCCCATCTATTTTCATTCATTTCAGCTGCCACGTTAATTATTCAGCTTTAAAATTGTAATTGATGACATCCGGCGAAATGTTGGGATTATGGTCTTGGGGTATGGAGATCGAACGGATTTATTTATTCTAATTTATTTTCGCTGTGATGATCATTTTCTTGTTATGTGCATTTTTCGTGTGATTATGCATTCATCATTTAGTTTTTGATTTGATGAGTCGGTGGGTTTTGTTTTTGTATTAACTGTGTAAGGGACTGACGAATTTATGTGCAGCACTGTGGGATGCAATTGCATGAATGACGCAATGTAAAATTACATTATTATTATGAACAAGCCCCCTCCACTACCATGACGAATGACGACTACTGCCGTGGCCGTAATTTTTAATCAGAGAGATGGATTTTAATCACACGAAGAGCCCCAGAGCTTGCTGGGCTCAAATATTTGTCACAATTCCAATGACGCAATGCTTTTTTCTTGGCAAAATGAGCAACACCCGACCTCGAGGAAACCCGAGTCGGAGAGGGAAGTGGCCAATGTTCGTAATTTAGCCGGCAACGTGGACAGGTGCTGATGGTCTCGTGACCTGCGTGCCGTTGTGTTGACTCAATCGATTGGAGTTCAGAGCCCCGGGCGTAAAAACAACTGGGGGAGGGCGGTTGGGGGAGCCAAACTTCCCCAACGCCTTTTACTCAGCATCCCTATCAAGCGGCAAACCCAGCCCGGCCGCATCATCGCTGTGTGGTTGACCGGTAAACAACACGGGGCTTGGCGGCCGAAGGAACCCTTTAGGCAAAAAAGATCATCTGCCGTTCGCGAAATAAAATAAACAAAATAACAAACAAAAGGAAGGCTGCAGAATGACCGAAGTGGCTACGCGCAGGGACCTAAAATAAATATGACGTCTAAAGTAAATGTTAAATACTGTCACATTTTTGTTTGAGAAATACATGATGTCAACTAGAAGGGACTCTGAAAAACATCGCTCTTATCTAACCAGGTGGGTAAAACAATCCCATATAAGCAATGTTCTGTGTCTACATATATAAATAAAATAATTGTCTTCTATCGTCCTGTCGGCTTTCAAGATTAATTTTATCCAGCAGCATTTGTTTAAGCAAGCAAACTAGGTACCGGTTTCAACCTTTTGGCTCTCATCAGCGGTCAGGCTTGTTCAACAAATGGAGCAAATGTTAAACGAATGCTGCTGGGCTTCCAAATATTATTGGCAAGAGCACACTGTATTAATCTCGTGGAGACCCAGAAGGTTAAACCCTGTCCAGAGTCTGCTCACTGAAACAAACATTGCTGTATAATATTGGTTGGTCTGTAAAGCCAGAAGGCCAACAATGGACTGGAGCTTCATTCTGTTTATATGTGGGAGACACAGAATGGAGTTCTGCTTGTATAAACATGTACCCGTAATTGTCAATAAGAACAACAACAACAGCGTGTAATGAAAATAAAACAAAAAATAATATATCACGACGTTTCGATCGCAACACAAGCGGTCGTCCTCAGGCGGAAAAAAATATATTTTTTATTAAAATTATTATTTTTTCCGCCAGAAAAAAAATAAAGATCGAAACGTCGTGATATATTATTTTTTGTTTTTATTTTTCTACCTACGTGACTTTACCGAAATAACCAAAGAGTATGGATTCCTGCGGTCACGAAAGCTTCAAATCAAGATTGAACGTGTAATGAGTTCGTAAGACAAGTCATCGATGGAATGAAGTTGTGTCCTTGCAAGGCCGTACCCCACGAGATAACTCGGCTGCCAGGTCTCAGCTCATCTAAGTGATGTCACCTTGGTCATGATCACGATATGAACATGAAGATGCATTAACATTTTTTTATTTTGACGCAATCAACTTTCGAGAGCATTTCCTTACGCGCTTGAAATTCGAACGTTAATTGCACGCATTGTTGTAAAGCGCCGCTGCACGTTTATGACTGTCAATGACGGCTGCATCTGAGCCGTATATTTTTGGGGAGGTCGTGGGGGAAGGGGTAGTGTTGTGTGTGTGTGTGTTGTTAAATTGTGGTGTAATTACGAGTTTGACATCTTCAAAGGCAATGATCAATACACCGCCTCCCCATAACCCTACCTTTCCCACCGCGATGCCGCCTATTTCCGTTAAACGTCAATTAATTTAGTCAAAAGTGATCATTATGCATCGGCGCCGCGTCACTCGAGTTGCACACGGACATGGTTAGTTAAGCTCAGGAGTGGGGTTAGGTTAGCCTTGGCCTAGGGAGCCCTACCTTAGACAGAGCTCTGATTTATTACACGGTATGATGTCGGCATTTAGCGCACTGGTCTTGTGAACCTGGCTGCCTGAGTTCGATTCTTGGTCGTGCAAACCAGTCACACTACCTCCCCTCTGCTTGCATCCAACCCGCACTAACCCACACGGTGAAGTGAGGTCAGACACCCCTTCATAACTGGCACGTTGTGGGGATGCCTTCATCAAACAGCCGACAGTCAAAGGGGCTGTAACATTGTTTACTTATTTTAGTGTTCGTAGTATAATGATTGAAGAGGAAGTAACTCGGACATTATGCGACAATAAAACGGATCGTTGCTAATAATTTGTCATTCTATAAATGTACGAAGGGCCCCTTTGTACACAAGTATTACATTCGAAGAGCAGGCTATCACATTTCATCAAGCAGGGATGGCCTCTAGGCAACAGGCGACGCGACAGCGAACAAACGCTATGATCTATGTCGCGAAAATAAAAACGATTGGAGTGTGCTCAGCGGGTCAAGCAGACAAGCACTTCTGGATCACGCAGTTATTGCAGCTCCGCTCTGTTTTACAAAATCAAGACTCGCACTGTGAACCGCAGGCCACAGAACACAGTCGCTCTCAGGTTTGTGTCAAATATGGCAAAGAAGACGGTGCAGCCCTGCATTGGCTTGCGAACGTCTCGACTGGCGAAAGGCCACTGCTGGTGGAAGGGACCTCCCCGAAAGAGACCCTCTATGGCAGGGGTCTCCAACCCCTGGGCCGTGGACCGGTACCGGTCCGTGGCCTGTTAGGAACCGGGCCGCACAGCAGCAGGAGGTGAGCGGTGAGTCCGCGCGTGGAACCCGCCCCCATTGTGTTATTATTCACCACTTCCATCCGCGCCTCTTTCCCGCACCGCGCACTTGTCTCAGCAGTCACAGTGTTGGTGAGCGCACAAGCTGCTAACCCCTAGTAGCCACAATGAGTAGAAAACAAACGTCGCTGGAGAGCTTCTTTGAAAAGGGGGAAAGACCGCAATGATGAACCCCCCCCTCCCCCGGTCCGTGAAAAAATTGTCTTCCACGAAACCGGTCCCTGGTGCCAAAAAGGTTGGGGACCGCTGCTCTAGAGGGTACTTGGCCTACTCTTCCACGCTGGCCAGACATCTTAGGTGACAGGAGCTGCACCACACGTGACCTGCAGGTCGACTAACTGCGGCATAGCCCATTTACACCGCTGGCTGGACAGACGTTGGGTTCACTAAATGAACTTTCCTAATTGTTTCAAATGCCGTGCCGGGAGAAAGAGACCGAATACCGGTAACCGCTGGATTAGAAGTCCGGCTTGCTAACTATGACACCACGTGAGCATCTCAGGCATGTTTTAGTTGTGTTTAAAAAAATACTCCTGTGTGAAACCCATAAATACTGTCCAGTCACTCTGCGGATGGTGTGTTTTGAGCCGCCAATTAACTTCTAAGTCACCAACCAGAGGCGCACATAGACACGAATGTCATTCATATATTCCTGTTCTCACCACGGGTGGCTCA
Organism: Lampetra planeri; assembly: GCF_965212315.1. NCBI lineage: Eukaryota > Metazoa > Chordata > Hyperoartia > Petromyzontiformes > Petromyzontidae > Lampetra > Lampetra planeri. Next base: position 8,375,555 of record NC_136122.1, on the reverse strand, counting down.
TGGATATCAGGTTGAGAAAGCTAAAAATGCCCACATTGGAGTTTCCAGTCTCGGGTAATAATGTATACAAGTGGATTTATTGAGAATTTTTTTTAAATTTACTGACAGTGGCTTCCTACATAGACTCACTCAGAGACTCATAGACTCCCATAGAGACCCAGACTCCCACAGATACCCATAGACACACACATAGATCCACATACTCGGCCCCACAGACTCACACAGAGATCCATAGACTCACATTGTGGCCCAGAGACACGCATAGTGGCTCAGCGTGTCATTATAAAACACAATTAATCGATTAATTGATTCAAATTGATTCTTAGTCTCACAATGCACGTGTCAAATCAAGTGTGTGAGGACAGATTATCAACAATGTGTGCAAATGGTATGCAATGTTTTTCATCAAGGATCTCAAAGTGCTGTCCAGGACACAGCAGCAGCAGCAAACACTCAGCATGAAAGTAATGATGTTCTATATAAATTTTAAGAATCCATTTACGAAATGAACTAAAAGTTGAATAAACGGAAACGTATAAATAGGTTTTAAGACGCATTTTAAAAATGTTCACAGGCTCAGAGACTCCTAATGGCTCGTGGAAGGGCGTTCCATAGCCTGGGCGCTACACGGGAAAACGCTCGGTCACCCATGGACCGAAACCTCGATCTGGGAACGCAGAGAAGGTCTGCATCCCTCGATCTTAAGGACCTTGGAGTAAAAAAACACATTCCTGCGGATGGAGCTGGTAGGAACGTTGGGTTGCTCGGTCAATGGCCTGCAGGGTCAACGGCGGCGTGGTGTATTCCGCAAATATGCCCGACTGTGAGGGCGGGCACAAGCCGGCGTGAGTAGGTTAAACGTTGTGTTTTATAAGGGCACCACGGGGTGACCAGCCCCTCCCCACCAAGCCCCACCCCTCCCACCCCCCACCCAGCCCCACCCTCTCCACCCAGCCCCTCTCCACCCTCCCCACCCAGCCCTTCCCCACCTTCCCCTCCCCACCCAGCCCCATCCTCCCCACCCAGCCCCTCTCCACCCTCCCCTCCCCACCCAGCCCCTCCCTCCCCACCCAGCCCCTCCCTGCACGATGGACGGACGGACACAATAATCCCCTGTGGGCTGGTGTAACCAGAGGTTCCTACTAGTATAACTGTACAAGTACTCTGAAACTAAACAATACACAATAGAAAGGAGACAATAAAAATAAGATGAAAAAGGGAAATCTATTGTAAACTGAATCGTGATCTTTTATTGTGACAATTCATCACATTTATGATGGGAAAATCATCTAATTCCTTATACATTTGGCAATAAGCAGTCTAAAATTACTCCAGATTTTAGATAACTTAGTAATGAATCCATGCCTTTGCCCTGAGCAAAACTGTGCAGGACGGGTTGTGAATTCACCAATTTTATAAATTTGTGATTATTTAACGTGAACTCAACTCACTTATTCTAAGGCTACGGCGGCATGAGTCAGTTGTTCATAGGACTTAAATTGGGAGAATCAACAAAAGGCGATCAGACCTAAGAATAGTTAACAATAGTAATCAATAGTTAGCTCTGATCAATAGATCAATAGATCAGAGCTAACAATAGTGCACTCTTGAGATACCACCTCCAGAATTTCAAGGATCAACATTCAGGCAACACTATGAACGCCACTGCATACGCACCCCAAAAAAGGCTTCTTATTATTATCAACCAGACTCGTTCCGTCCAGAGCCCAGCGCCATCATTTCCCATTTGCGATTCTCTGCAGCCCCGTGTGTGAAAATGTTAAATAAAAAACGGCACCGAGCTGTGAATGTTACCGATTAATAATGTATAGGCCATCAATTGATTTATTTTTCTCGTAGCGTTTGGCCAAAACTGCGATTCCAAGATTGAATCACACATTCAATCTTGAACTTTTCTACATCCCTTAATCTTTGCATTTTTATCAATCCAGTGGGCATGGTGTAGCGCCAGAGGTGTTAAAAAGCCAAGGCTGACAACGATAAACTTACGTTACATATTTACAGTCAGCACATGCACACTATTATATACAGTCTTGCATAATGCACAATGGGGGGAGGAGCAGTGGCACAGTGGTTAGCACACTACGCTATAGACCCTGGACTTGAGTTTGATTTCCAGCCGTGGCTAATGTCAGTGACGAGTGATGTCTGAACCGGTCCTGAGCATCCACACTGATTAGCGTGGTGAAATATGGTCAAATAACCCCCATGGCCTGGGGAGTTCATTGGCAGGGAGTGGTCAACAAAAAAAACACATTTTTTTTTCTGGCCTGGACTTTTGCAGCTGTTTTAGACTAATTTCAGGGTGCTGATTCCAAATCTGATCTCAGATTTTCTCTATCACATCTGATTTTTATGCTATCGGCATACCCCATTTTCATTGATTTTACCTGAAATTAACTCTGTCACTTATGATTGCAAGTTGTTGCGAGTCAGTGACTGCTTTAGTGTTAAAATATGGTGCTGTATTTTTAGGATAGTGTGTTTATAACATCATTTTATGTAGATATCCACATTTATTTAATATTTTTCTTTTGCAGTTTTTATTGAAAATGCAATATTTGATATCTCAAAAACCTGATGTGATGGAAAAAAACTGATGCCAGATTTGGAATCAGCACCCCAAAATTACCTTCAAACCGTTGGAATACCTTATGCCAGAAAAAGTGTGTTGACCAGTGTTGGCAATCGGTAGCTTGACAAAGGGCCGTACATCATTATTAGTACAGTAATTGTTATTCCATAATGAGACAGCATATCAGGAAATGACACATTTATACACTCTGTGTGTATATACAAGAAGTTCATGAAGGTGTCATCCATTATTAAAGCACTATAATTAGACATCAGTTCGAGCTAGGTAAATAATGCTACACACACGCACTAGGTCGTATGAAGACTTCATCATGCCAGCCTCATCCCTCGAAACCTGCACGTGTCCGCAGTGGCATTGGCGAGATGTGAACTATCACGCCTGGTATACAGGAGGTCGTGGGTTCGATTCTGACCCTGATCGCCTGAATGTTTGGAGTTTTCACGTTCTTGCCGTTGTCGGGTGGATTTTTCTTCGGGTCCCCCCGGTTTTTATAGACACATTTAGAAACATCCCTTGAGAGTATTTGGCTGCTATTAACTTACACATCATAAGCCCACTTCGTTGAGCTATCATTTGTGGCCAGGTCGCTTCTGAAAAAGAGCTATACAGCTCAGTGGGCCTTACCTGGTAAAATAAAAAAATAGTTTCCAGAGAGAGAGAAAACGCAGGTGTTTGCCAACATCTAAGGCTGTGATCGTTTCAAATGCTTCTGTTCTGTGCTATTGAAAACCACTTCGGCCTTTTGGTAAAAAAAAAAAATTGTATACGAGGAATCCAGTTTGTGTTTTCACAGCGAAGTACCATGCAAGTTAAGAAAACGATTCACATCGTATCTGCGTCGCACGCAATGTGAATGTTGAGAGCAGAGGCCCTTGCTTGTGAACAGCGATGGCAGTGAAGTGTTCTCAGTCTGCCTGGAGGAGCGCGTGAAGGGGATGCGAGACGCGTGCCAACTGCCCCCCCCTCCCTCCCCTGTTCTCCCCCCTCCCCAAACCTTCCCCCTCCCCCCCCCCATCTTCTTCCACCCCAACGCTCACTCATAGTCGGGCATGCTAGGCCGCCCACTATAAGTCCTGGGGAGCCTGGCTCTGTTGACGAGCTGTCGCAGCCAGCACGGGCTACTGGTGAGGGTACGTGCTGAGAATAACACAGGATGTACGGGCACCCCTGAAAATAACACACGATGTACGGGCACTCTGAGAATAACACACGACGTACGGGCACCCCTAAAAATAACACAGGATGTACGGGCACCCCTGAAAATAACACACGATGTATGGGCACTCTGAGAATAACACAAGACGTAGGGCACCCAGAAAATAACACACGAGGTACGGGCACCCTGAAAATAACAGAAGACGTACGGGCACCCTGAAAATAACACACGAGGTACGGGCACTCTGAGAATAACAGAAGACGTACGGGCACCCTGAAAATAACACACAATGTACGGGCACCCTGAAAATAACACACGAGGTACGGGCACTCTGAGAATAACACACAATGTACGGGCACCCTGAAAATAACACACAATGTACGGGCACCCTGAAAATAACACACAATGTACGGGCACCCTGAAAATAACACACGAGGTACGGGCACTCTGAGAATAACACACAATGTACGGGCACCCTGAAAATAACACACGAGGTACGGGCACTCTGAGAATAGCGCCGAGCGACAACTTCCAATTTCTAAGCACTCAAAGCTCTGACTTTTCATTTTGTGCTCCCCATGAATGTAATTCTTTTGCCAGGATATTCCTTAAATCCGAGTGAATTTATACGTTCAAAAAAGACTCCGTCACATAACATATTATCTTGCTATTTTATTATTACGTAAAAAAACATATTCCTTTTAGTGGTCCGTCTAGGGCATTGTGAGAAGAGCATGACAATGACAGCCCTCTCTGATTTCCCACTGCATAGCAACGGGTTCTCTCCTCGCGTCTTTAAAAATGCAGGTTGTACTGCAGAATAACGCGTGCAGTTGACGGTCGTGTTTTCTGTCACAACATCATCTTTTAAACGAAACCCAACTTTTTATTTTACCAGGTAAGGCCCACTGAGCTGGTGCCTATGCTGCAACTTAACGGCTACCTTATAGCCCAGCAGAGATGGGTGTCTCACTCACGTGAACATCTCTGCGTGATCCACCAACCTTGATTTACAAAGTGTTGGGACATCCGCACGCACCACCACGCCTGGAAACAGCCTTCCCTATTCCATTGCCTGGGTTTGCCACCCGTCCTGGTTTTCTTAGGACCGTTCTGCTTTGCTAGTATCTGTCCTGGGAAATCTGTAAGTCTTCCTGTGACATTTGAAGTGTTAATTTGTTGCCAGTTGCATGATTATACACCGCTCCAAATATTGTATTTATGTGCACAGTAATTCCCCCCACCTAGCCCGATGCTTTCTGGCATTGTGAGATATTCTTCCCATGATATGTCCTCGTTTTTTTTGGAACCTCAGAGGTGGCAACTCTATCCATGACCCGGTCATCAGTCGATCGATCCCTGAGGTGTGGGCCCTCACACTCTGCTGTCGTTCCCAGCATTCCTAGGGTGTCTGGAAACGCCATCTGCTGAAATATTAATGCTGAACCAGGAAACAATTTTACGACACTTCCCATGGTGGTTGCACCCATTGCCTGCATCGGGCCCATTAACTTGTCACAGCTGGCACGCACAGCGTTGTTGCTTCGTTTCTTTTAAGAACCAAAAATTTGCTCATTTGGCTTGATATATATTTAATAGTTTACACCCACGTGTTTCATGCACGTGGCATCTGCGAGACGATGAACTACACGGTATTAAGTGTTCCCGAAAAGTCTGCGTTAATATATATTTAAAAAAATGAACATTTTTTTTTTCATGGTAACCGAAGGCAAGTGGACAAAGATGCAGTTCTTCAGGAACTGTTCATGGATTTTTGCATATTGCATCTGGCCAAAGTGCTTCTTGTACACGTTTGTGTGTGTTGTTTGAAACGTATGAGATGCAGACCTGCACCGATGTGTTTTGTTGCGATGGGTTTTCTCATCATTTACATATTCAGTTTATACAATTTGCAACCTTGGCGTGCAGGCAACAGATTACGGACGTTTAAAAACCTCGGCTCTCTGTATTAATCACGTCAGAGTTGGATGACGTCATATTGCTGGCAAACTTTATGTTACTTTGCGAGTAACAGACATATATCCAGGATACATATTAGAACGGAAACGTTTCCAATATTTTGCTTCGGCATTTTTCACTAAAAAAAATTCAAATCCATATTTGCCGCAAAACCGCACGTTCCCTGCGAGCGCCCCACAGATATATGCAAACGCTTCAAATATTTTCCTTTTTAGCGTGCGGATTTCCTTCTGCTCTGACAACGTGCACAATAAGAATTCCACAAATGTAAGCAATTAACGCGCTGTCTTATTTTTTCTTCCTTGTGGACGGATGCCCACCCTCTGAGAGCGGACCATCTGGCTCCTGGGGAGAGTGCCTCGCTTTCTTCGCCGGGAAAACCCCCACCGCTCTCTCCTGCCGACGAGGGCTTTAGGATTTAATGAGCTGCCACCGTGAAAGCTGCATTCACACCACCACCACCACCCACTTCAGCGAGACGAGCTGCGTCAGAAAATTCTCTCAGGCCACGGCGTCAGCACACTGAGGCTTTTATACGCGTCTTCCCATCAGATCGCAGCTTAATGTATGCTGCATTTGTGTACGTGCACACGCGTGTACGCTGCATATTTAGCACAGGCAGAATGTGTCCGATTTTGTCGGATCTTATGGTGCCTAAAGGAGGCATGAGCCTGGTCAGTGCTCAGATCAAGTTTCAAGTTTTCATTTATTAGGTGTAGCCCTGTGAGTCATTCGGCTCTTGAATCGGGTGCAACCGCAACAAACAAAAAAACAAAAACATGAACAAGAAAACATCTTAAAGTGACTATGTGCAAACAGAAAATCCAAGAAAAGATAGCAAAATATTGCAGAAAAAGCACCGTACACCAACACTGTGTGCAAAAATCCCAGTGGTTTACCACCGTGCACAGCAGATTGTCATAAGTGGCTGTGTGATTCTACTCCGTGGTGGTTAGCGGATGATAAAATCCAACGTTGTACTGTTTGTCTATGCTCTTGCGTGTATGCTGCCTGCCTTCACCAACCTGCACTGAACGGTCAAAGAACACGCGAGCAATGCACACCGTAGGGAGGCCTTCATCCAGCAGCGGATAGATGAAGAAAGAGCTTGGGATAACACAATTCTTTATTGGCGTATAAATAAATGCCACTGACATTCAGGACTTCATTTCAAAGCCTGATTATTTGGCCAAATTGCATTTTTTTTTCTTGTAAGTGGAAACCAAATTATGGTACTCAGAAGAAAAAAAAAACACCAAATCAAAGATACTTTCTGTACTGCCATCTACATACGCCTCACTGGTGTATGTGCGCTGATATTATATAGGGTCCATTTCTGTATGATCCACCGAACCTGACTGCTAATGTTGCATTTCCACGGCCGTTATAAATCAAACCAAGCCGTGCCAGGCCTCATGTTGGTGCCGGCATGGCTAATTTCTCGTCCCACCGTGCGGCTCCGAGGCCTCGTTGCTTCCTGCTCTGTCTTCGCAACCTCGCTCGCCCCCCCCCATCTCCTCTGCAGCCAGAGAGAAGCAATGTTATTTGTTATGTTTCTTTAAACAAGGTTTAACGTTCCATTAGCGTGAGTTTACGCTATCACGAGCTCTAAACCTATTCTGTTACATTTCTGCGGTGACTTTTAAACAAAGGCATGGACTAAGCCCTCGCCTCGGCTTTCCGCCCACCCCTCTTGTGTTGATCAATTAATAGAACGGCCAACCCTGCGAAATCCCTATGATAGGATCTGTAAATAAGGATTCACTTCGACCCGTAACGCCTGCGCAGTGTGTTTATTGTCGGGGTCTACCACCATGCGTTGGGAACGTGAACACAACAAATACAAATAAACCCACACGGGCACGAATTTGGCGTGTACGTATGAACAGTCCGTTCTCCTATAACGCATGTTTTTATAACGTGAGTTTGGATATAATGCGGTGAATGCATTAGGGAACACGTTTTGATAACACGGACGCGAATTGGATATAACCGCGATGAATGTACAAGGGAACACAGTTGTTTGTATAACGCGGACGCGAATTGTATAGAACGCGATTGGGCGAACGGAACTACATCGCGCGAGTAGGAACAAGGCGTTCGTGCGGCTGCCTCGGCGCAGCGTCACGTGAGTCGGGATGCTGCTGGATACTTCCAGACGCTACCCACGCGCCTCGGTCTTTGTTCAGCCTGCGTACGCATCTCACGTGCTATCTGTGCTTTATCCTATGTCGTTTATTATCACGCGATTTTTCTATAACGCGATGTTCTTCAGGAACGTAACTACCTATCGCGTTATAGGAGAACTGACTGTATGTTGAACTTATTTCGTACCGTACGTAGCCAACTGTGCTGATCGGAGGTGCGTCCGTGTTGACCTCATGATGTGACGGGTGCCAGCTCGCTTGTGTGCTCATGCAGGCGAGCGAGCAAGTGGGTCACCGCAAAACCTATTTTGATCTGTCATCCCGGTAAGTCTGCCATGAGAATTCTGCACCATGCCCACTTTCCCAGTTCGCAAACCGGAACAGCCTCTGCTTCTCAGCGCTCACAGGAACGGTGCATCGGTCTCTGGATAGTTTGTGTAGAGTGTGGGTAGTGATGCCCGCTAATGTCACTTGCCCAAACAGCCTGCTGTGTTGGCTATACGGAGGACCTTGTACATTTTGCTAATGTGCAAAAGTGCAGACCAAAGACACAACGGAAGATAAAGGGCCCTCTTGCATGCAGAATACACAGGCAACGTAAGGACGTGGGGAGTTAAAGGTGCAGCCCTGCAATTTCCTGCTCACCCCACTGCTAGAGGAAAGAGAGTTATAGACTATAGAATCCTTCTCGAGGGTATTGACGTGCTGAGAAAACACCTTGAAAGACATGGGAGCGCTCACAGTGTATTTCACCACACGTGACCAGCCATTCGACGAACTGTGGTGCACTTATTTATACTTCTGGGTGGATGGAGAGAGAGGCGGAAGGGAGATCGAACCAGCGACCTCTTGATTCCCAATCCAGGATTGCAAATCCAATGCGCTAACCATTACACCATGGTAGCATCCGAGAAGAGAGGCATTCAAACCTCCCTCCACCTTAACGTCTCCCACTGCACGTGTGCAATTTCGTCTGGGGACATTAAACCCATCGAGTGCTGAGTGAGGATGGTTAAATGCATCAATTCCAGCCATCGCTTTGTCGCACAGAGCAACACATAAATAATTCAACACAACGTTCGAGGCATTTCTATATTTTCGCGAGTTTTTTTTTACGATTTTAAAATTGAACGGGGACACGGTGACACGTTCCGCAGCATGTGTTCAAAATGCCCGATGCGGTTCCCGCTCTCAAAGCGTTGTGAGGTCAGTGCAACGAAACACAAAGCCGCATTCTCCAGTCGACTGAAGGGAGAGATTAGGAAGAAATGCTACAATAATACAAGCGCCAGCTTACGCAGATAAAACAAAGATAAAACTCGCGCACAACACAGTGGCTCAAGAGTATCATTGTACCTCCAACTGATGGAGGTACAAAATGTACAATCGCAGAGCGCACACTAATAATATAATCTAAATCCACCCTCCGCCGCTTACTCGTCCTCTCAGGGTCGAGGATGACCGAATCGCTCACCAATTCACACGTGGCCACGGGTGGCTCAGCTGAAGCCGTGAGGCTCGCCGCGCAGGGGAAATATTTAAGCACTTGTGGAAGCCGAGATAACTGTTCCCTGCGGTCCCCTGGGGTAATACACAAACACGAGACAAAGCAGCCACATCCTGGGCCAACCAGTCAAGTAGACGCAGCTCTGAAAGTGCTTGAAAAACGCCACTGCTGCGCTAGAGGGCCCCCTCTATGAGGATTCGTTTGCCTACTCATCCACGTTGGCCAGGCATCTTGGAAGAGGTGTGCGTACCCACACTTGATCCCGCACCTCCGATTAGCACGGTTGGCAACGTACGGTGCGAAAGAAGTTCAACGTACAATTAAATATACGGGACCTGCCAATGGACTAACTTGCATATCCATTTGTACAGCTGGCTGGACAGAGGCGGAGGGATTTAAGAAACGTACCCATTGTTTAAACTGATGTGTCGGGAGATCAAACCAGTGACCTCTGGATTTAAAGTCCAGTGTTGCTAACCATTACACACCACGGCAGCATACCAGCCAAATAAATGTCCTAAAAATCAGGACATTTTCACCATAACTCGTTTTGTTCGAAATATTACATTTTCTCTTTTTACAGTAAATAATATGTTACTATGGAAAGCACAAGGTTTGTCCCAAGATAATTTAGCGTAGTGTTTTGAAAATGAAGAAACCAAGTTAAAGTTTCAGAAAATTCACCGGCCAGACACTTAGCTTCGATCTAACACTCGGGCACGCGCATTGTTTTCAGTCGGCTCAAAAAAAATCCCCACCGGCGAACTAAACGCAGCGAGCCGCAATTATTCAAGCAGTGTTTGCGATTTGAGGGGGTGCGGTGAGGTGGGAGGAGCAGAACGCTGTACTGTGATCCCAGTGACCTGAGTTCGACTCCCAATCATGGCAAACAATCAGTGGGTGGGATATCATGAACCATCCTCCACCACTTTACCAAGCCTGACTAACCAGCACGGTGAAGTATGGTCAAACAACCCCCCGTGACTGACACGCCATCGGGAGGCCTTCATCCAGCAGTGGAGCGACACTTGCACTGTGATTTGAATATTTAATTATTTATATTCGACACATGTGCTCACCCTTCATGCAAAAGAACCGTATATGACAATCACAAATAGACCAACGCAGTTTTTTTTTTATATCCTTGCGCATTAAGTGGTGAAAATAAGTTAAACTGCAGCACACGTAATATGCCACACCAAAGAAAACATTTTGTTTGTATAAAAAAGCATTTTGGCAAACGCAATACTACTTAGGGGAAATTTAAATTGTCAACGCGGTGGAAGGCGCTATGGTGAAATAATTTTGGGCCATGTGCGCCAATGTGGTTACGCCCACTGACACAGACAGATGAGTTCGTAATTATTTGTAAATTTCATCAAGAAGTTTTCTCTCTGCTCTCCACGCGGGACTTAACAGAATCACGAGGCATTCGGGAGTTGGGGCGTTTCATGTTCGGACGGCAAATTAAACCACTGAAACTCTGTGATTTAAACTTTTTATTATTATTATTATCAAAATGCCAATTTTTTTAAAAAGAGAATGAGTCTCTGCAACCCCCCTTCTGAAACCCATGATATATAACGTACACTGTATATTTGAGCAACGGTTTTTATCTTTACAATAAGCCATTTGACAAGACGATTGATTAAAGTATGTTATATTATTCTTCCCTCTTCATTTCAATGCCTCTTTTTAATTTTCAAATTGTCTCAGTATTCAATTAACTCTTTTTTACGTGGTTAAAATGCCTACAAAATGTCGTTACGTCTTAACACTTAAGCGCTTATAACCAGCTTTCATTAAAAAATATATTGTTATCATCGCCTAAAAATCCATTATCAGCACCGATAGCAAGTTGATATATCCATTACGGTTGTTCTGATTTAACGCGGCTGGCATAAGTCATGGTAAAATTGTATCGCGCACGGTAATTGTAATTGGATTTCTATTTTTCGTCAGTTTTTTTAATAACCCAAACAATGTTTTAAACCATTAACGGTTTTTTTTACTCGTCACTGCAAATGGCATTAAACTGCTGTAATTTGAATAATGCTCCCAATGTGACCAACACATATGTGCTTCCGTGGTAATCGTGTTTATGAAATATTCATTGCCACAGCTACTGAGCTGGCACCACTAAGGTCCTGTATTTGAATCCAGGCAGCTGTCTGTGATTAAACCAGGTCCTTCAAGCAAGTGTAACGAGTTGATCGTCTCAGCAGGATCACCGACAACTGCACAAAACCCCAAGCATGAAATGGTTTTTCTCCACTTAATTGGGCTACATTCCAGCTTTGAGAAGAAACATATTGGTGTGACTGCCATGCAACGAACATTACTTTCAGTGGCAGAACGAGTGGGAAAATACTGCCACCTACCATGTGGAATAGAGGTCACTTAGAAGGGATCTCAGAGGTAGCTCTGTGGTATCTACTTTCACGGGCGATTCTCTAGCACAAAAGACTTGCATTGCTCTGTGAGAGATCCGAATCGGTGCTTCGTGTCTTGGCATGACACCAATAGCATAATCGGTATAAAATTTGGAAAAGAATTACAAGTATGTTTTTTTTAAATAACATATATTTTTTTTCTCACTTGGCAATAACGCATGGCATTGGGAGAGTAAACACGCCGGCTGGACAAGGCCATGCAGCCCACGGAAAACCCTAAACCTCTGGGAAAATCACAAACTGTACAAACACAGCTGCAGGCGATACCAGTGTGTGTCATAACTTTAAAGAATGCATTGCCGCATAACGTCTCCGCGATAAGTATTTATAGCATGCGGTTATTAATTTATTTTCGCCGACTCAAAACATCATCAGCCCACCATCACGGGGAATGATTGTGGGGGGCAGTGGGGGGGGGGGCCATCTTTCATAAAAACCAATATGGAATTAAATTAGCATTGAAGAATTCACCGAGCATCGTTTTAGTTCTTTTGTTTGTCACCGTTCGTCTTTTCCTATTTCATTTCTCATCCTCTGCCAATGTGGCCGAGGGATTGCCATTTTGTTGCGGGGGGGGGGAGGCTGTTGGAGGGGCAGGGATTATTATCTCCCTCGTGAGTCAGGGCCCGCAAATGTGTCTTGTGACAGGGGGAGGCTGTGTGTGCGGCGGCGGTGAGACACAGAGCGGCTGTGTGGCGGTGCACAGAGGCTTTTTTGTAGCGAGCGAGCGAGCGCCCGGACAGACCACCCCAACGCGCTCCAGCCACGTAAACAATAGGAGCATATTAAAAATGCCCTTCGTTTACGGTCCGATCCTCCCGAGCCTTGAGCGTCCACAGAGAAACTCTTTGTGTGCCCAAGCCTGGAAAATGTTGTGAGATTTTTCTATTGATCCAGCACATTTAGAATGTAAGATAAAGCCATGGTTCTCCAAAGCCAATTTGTGGGGGGGGGGGGCGGAGAAACTGTTGCTTTTAAATGTCATCTGCTCCATGAGAAAAATGTAAAAGTAAACTTTTGCTTGCGGATCAGAATAAATACGTCGATAGCTATACATCATGGATCACGCTATATGGCACAGCTGGTTTTTATCTAATTTCTTTGCGGGCCGGTTTGGCTGGCAGTACATTTCATTTGTTTTAATGTTCCATAAAGCACAGACAGGCTTCTCCAGTAAATTAAGTAGTGGACAACATTCCAGCTTCGTTGCAGCCTTCCAAGGAGGGTGCGTAATCTTGTAAACACTTAGCGTCAGACCGTACGTGTATTCACTCGTGTACTCTGCAGCAACATAAACACAACGGGACTTGTTTTTCTTGCCCACGGGAAGTCACGTGATGCGGCAACTCAGTAAACCCTCTGGCATAGATTTTCATTTGGTGAAAGTGGTCATTTTCTCAGCAAGGCACTGACATTTTCATCAAATGGAAGTAAACCCCTTTGCTTTGCCTCTGTGGTGTCCTTGAGATAATTTGGATTAAAAAAATGTATAATTTGTATCCTGGAATTCAAAGACACAATGAAACGGTCAACTATTAAGCTGCAATAGGCCTCGTTTCTGCGTAATTTTTCGCGGTTGTGACATCGGACGCAATGTCCGACGTACAGGAATGAAGTTCCTGAAGAAGCTCCCAGCTCACGGAAAAAAACGTCGGACATCGTGCCGAACAACACACAGGACAATCAGAGAACACTTTGGAGACTGAGACAACGAAGCTTATTTGGTGGAATAGAAAATTGTAATTGGACGCTTTGGATTACTTTAACATATCCAAGCTAATCTTTTATCCTTTTCCAATGTGAAAATATACGAATCAGAATATTTATTTATACGGGAGGAATCCGATGAGCTATGAAGCACTTTTAAACAGATGTCCAGTAGGGGTGGGTCAGCAAGTTACAACAACAAACAATCCCAAAAAAACGATAGGAGGGCAAAATAGAAAAAAATGGTAAGCAAGTCACTAAATATAAATGAATAACTTACATAAGTAAATTTTTTAACACGAAATGCAAGCTTCGGCAAGACAACAAAAACAGTCCCAGACCACACCAAGATAGCACAGAGCCCCTTAATAAAATAGCACATTAAAATGTAACTATCGATACACAGGTATGATTAATGTTCAGGCTCTGGAATTGTCTTTACCAGCCTGCAATGATCAGCGTGGTGAAGTATGGTGAAATAACCCTCAAGAGACACGGTGTGGGGAGGCCTTAAAATCCAACCACAGAATGAAAACGATCTGTAAAATATGATTTTTAATAACCTACTTCTTAGATTCAAAATATTTAACGATATTCATGAGCAACATACACTACCAGGACAGACAAACCATTCCTAGCAAGAGACAAAAATACTCAAATGAGAGAATAACTATGTATATTAAATAATAACACAATCTATGCGAGGAAGCGATGCACATTAACCGAATTAAAATCTCAAATTTAAAATTTCATTACACAAATTGAAAAGAGGGAACAAAGCCAAACTTCAAAATGTTCTTACACGGTCTTGAAACAAATCATTTCCAAATAACAAAAACAATAAGCCATCAATATATCTCTCCCTCCGCATAAAAAAAAAGAAAACACATCCCACCGACTGCAAGGCCTTCTGGGAGTGCACCATTTCAGCAGAATTTGTACAACACAAGCACAACTCTGTGCCGGTTTCCACTTATGGTGTCTCATCAGCGGAGTCAGAATTGCTTGAACTGATCTGCCAGATGTTATCGGCGGGCATCCTGACTTTAAGATATGGGGTCCATTTTTAAATTGGTCGCATTAAGTCGATTTAATCTTATAAAGGTCAACACGAGAAGTTGAAATCAGTATAAATTGACCTAATTGCTTGCATTTGCATTGTTCGTCGGTGTGCATCACAGTCGCTCGCTAAACAGCACTTGCCCCAAACAGGTCTGTTCAGGCTATGCGGGGGATCTTTGTCTCTGTAATGCTGAACCTTATAAATGTTACACGGCGGAGCGTCGTTTGAGCATGGGGGGGGGTCAGTGTGACTTGTCGTAAAAGTAAAACGGTGCTCTTCTGTGGATTTGTATTTGAAACTGGCCCACGTCTGCACGCCACTGTGTGTGTAGTGCGTCGCTAAGTGTGTCATTATTCACCGCAAGTTGCCAAAATAGCAATCTCGTTATCCCGGTATCTCCGCCCGCGCCAGACGAAGGCATGATTGTTGAGTGAGAGCACATGTTAAATCAATGCCTCGCTCAAATTGTCCCACGGTAACTTGGAAAACTGTCACTGCTGTGGTCATACGGCAGTGCTACGAGCGGTATTGGAAATTTAAGATCGTGAAGATGAAAGGTCAACATTCCATTCCAAAGCCAAAATATGAGCTACGTATTTCAATGCTTCATTTCCTACCCTTGTGCAAAAATTTTTTTTTTTGTCCACAACCAAAAGTTCCATTCTCACACTCCAGTTCTTCGGGACACCAGGATGGCATTCATACTTTTTTTTGTGTGTTGGCCATTAGCTTACCACTCCAAGTATGTCAACCTCACTAGAGAGTGCATTTCACTGTTTGTGCCACGCACTTCCCCCCAGTGTAAATAACCCACGCATACATCCACATCGACGTCAGACCCTCGCGTAAATGCGCGTGGGCGCGTGCGTTGGGTGTTTTGCCGTTTCGAGTGGTGGACAGGCCCAAACATGCACTTTGCAGGCTGACGCCAACGCTGTCTGCAGCTTACATCCAATTCCCGTTAACATACGCTTGCTGCAAAGTGCACTGACAGTTAATTTTGATTTAAAGCTTTCATGACTGCAGGGATTCATATTCTTGGTTCTTTCGGTAAAGTCCTTCTACGTGACTTTACCGAAAAAACCAAGAATATGAAAGTAAATTGTTATATTTCGATTTAAAGTTTTCGTGACTGCAGGGATTCATCTTCTTGGTTCTTTCGGTAAAGTCACGTAGAAGGGAAGTAATACAATAATAAAAATAAAACATAATAAAATTATTCTCACGACGTTTCTTCACCTGAGGACGGCTGCTTGCGTTGTGGCCGAAACGTCGTGAGAATTATTTTATTATGTTTTATTTTTATTATTTTATTACTTCCCTTCTACGTGACTTTACCGAAAGAACCAAGAAGATAAATTGTTATAATGTTTTTCCGGGCAAGGCTCACTGAGCTATATAGATCTTGTTCAGAAGCGACCTGACCACAAATGATAGCTCAACGAAGTGACCTATCACGTGGAAATGTACAGCAGACAGATACTATAAACGCGTGATGTTGCTTCTAAATGCGGAGGGAAAACCCGGAGGAACCCGGAGACAAATCCACGCGACCACGGAGAGAGAAACACGCAAACTCTAAATATACAGCAGCAGGCGTCAGGCTCAGAATCGAACCCACGACCTCCTGTAGACCAGGCGAGGTAGTTAACGCCTCACAACCGTGGCGCCCTTTGCAATGCGATGCTGCAACGGCAGACACTGGGTGTAAACCGCGCGACTTCATCTCACCGTTACATTTCCGCGGTAATGCCTATGATCCGGACGGCAAAGGCTGTGCCAACCTTTATAGAAAAGGGTTCTTGTGACTGTTTATCGATACGGGGGGGGCGGGGCAAAGGAAATAGACTCTGTGCCGTGTCTTTACCCGGCTCGCATCACCCACGGGTCCACGTGGGTCCGTCTGGGTCGGCGATCACAGCGGCACGCCACATCGCCAGCGAGCAAATGGCGAAAGTGACAAAACAATAAAGCATGGACGGCAGGCACGAGCGGATGTCGACATTTCTTTCAGCAAATGTATCAAGGCTGCGATATGAGAACAAATATTGGTGCCGGATTTCGATGTAAGGTATTAAATCACAAGTTTTAACAATGGGAATAATGATAATGATGATATCAGTGTATTTTTTACTGATGAATAGAACGGCACCGGTTTAAATAGAGATTCTGTCTGTGTTTGTCCATCTGTTGAAAATGCTACATACATTACACTATGTAACACGATTTTTGTCCCTGGGTACTAAGTGTTATTTTCTAATTTATTATGCCTCAAAAGTACAACAAATGGCTATTATTATTCCCCACAAACTTTGCTTTTGTGACCAGGATTTTACGTGATGAAATGACACAAATGCACACCGCGTTTTCTCATTGAAAATAGGTACATTTCAAAATATCACTGTCCTGGTCACAAAAGCAAAGTTTATGGGGAATAATAGCCATTGTCTGTGCTTTTAAGGGATAAGCAATTAGGAAATAACACTTACTACCCAGGAACAAACATTTTTTTTGTTACACAGTGAATTATCAATGCAGCTGACGTAATTTTAACCTGGACACAACATTGCTATAAAGTATACAAAACATATATTTTCCAATAACTGGCACTGGTGAACACACGATTGAAAAAAAAAATCAAACATCATTTACGATTCCTATTGTAGATACAAATATAAAAAATATGTAAAGAAAATATGTTCACGATGGAGAAAAAAAATGAATACACTTTACCCAAAGATTCACAATTAAACTGCATAATCCGTCAAAAAAAGAGTTCCAGAATTTGTTGTTGATCGTGCCAATTAGGGCGTTCTCATGGACACACCAAGCCATTAAAGGCCCCCGGGGGCTTCTTACCAGGGCTCTGACCCCGAATAAGACAAAATGGCAGGCCTATTGTACAACAAACACAACGCAGCTCCGAAAATTTCCACTGCTTCACATTTGTCACGATGCTCGGATGCGTGGTCACGTGGTCGCACGGCTTGTCCGCTCACTGCTGCATTGAGCCGTGGCTTTGAATAGCTCTAATAAGTTAATTTGATGACACAGACCATCGCCAAGTGGTACAGCGTACGGGCCTGCTCGTGGCGTGTCATCTCTCAGCCTGCCTCTCTGCTTTGACTCTCCTCTCTATCTGCCTAAGCTGACAGCTACCCTGGATGGGAAACGCATTAGTATTCTGCGCATGTCTCAACGCCCTGGCAAATGCATCTGGCGGCAAGGGAGAGATGCCGCGAAAACAAAAGTGTGCCCCGGGTAATTCCCAACAAGTTTAATCCCTTACACATTCCAGTTGCATTGCCATCGTTATCATCATCATCATCATCGGCATCGTCCGGGCTCAATCCACTGCTGGATGAAGCTTACCAAAACCGCCGCTGCCAATCTCTCGTGATCACGCGACGCAGCGATAAATGTGTCTCCCGCGCACAATCAGATCTCATCGCTCATCACTCCATCTACCTCTGGCGGGCGTCCTCTCAGAGGTGTTCCTTCCATTGGCCGAACACTTCCTCGTTAGTCTCGACCATCGGTCGTCATCCCTTCAAGCGACGCGACGTCTCCTACCCTGCGCTCCGTTCCACGTGCTCCTCCTTCTGTCTCCCTGTGTAATTCCAATCGTGCCCATCTCCGTGTCTCTCTTTGTGCACCTTTCAACCTGTGTTCCACCCGCCTGTCAATGTCAGTGGTCATGTCTCTGACCCATAAAATGTCACGGCAAGAAAGAAGGCGGTGATGGCAAAAGTCGCGTGTTTTGCTGATGGGAAAAAAAGAACGGGCAATGAATTCAGGAGGTTTTAAGATGTTCAAACACCAAATATGTAAAGTATATTGAACTTCTTTCGCACCGTACGTAGCCAGCCGTCATCAAGTCTGCATTAACTGCACATAGAAGGGAAATAATAAAGTAATAAAAGTAAAACATAATAAAATATTATTTTATTATTTCCCTTCTACGTGACTTTACCGAAAGAACCAAGAAGATGAATCCCTGCAGTCACGAAAGCTTTAAATATAAATTTAACTGCACATACTTGTCGCAAAACTTGCTCTGATAACGTACGTCATTGTCTTTGAAACTCATTGGTCCACAACCAAAGACAGCCTTAAAGTATGACATTATCTCACCACCGGTGTTAAGACAAGAGGACGCCAAAAGACGAGCGGTTTCTACTGCACATCCACTTGTGGGACCTGGCAGGTGGACGTGGAACGTTTTGGTGAGGTGTGGTGGCAATCAACGGCGATGGTCATGCCGACTTCTTGATCTTGGAAACTGTCGACTTGAGGCCCATTGCTACACGTGCTGAACTATCCCAACGGCGACCAATGTTAATGCTGAATGTGTCTTCGACTTGTGAAACAAAACAAAGCCAGTGGTGCGATTGTAACGGACATGGAAAGTTTCCACACGTGGAAGAAGCAACTGCCGAAGACAGATGACCAATATAAAGCCTTCTTTCATAAGGTCACAGAAGATCAGCACCATTAATTACCAGTAAACAATTTACTGCCGTAGGTTGCATGGTGGTAATTTATAGCTTGGCCGTAAATAGTTTAGGCAATAACTTTTACATAAACGTAAATTTAAAAAAAAGGGTTTTTTGAATCTTTCCCTTTTAGGTTTCTGCGGCAAAACTATCGCTCTCTGTGCATTTGTGCTTCTGGGGGGTCGCAGATTTTTGCGAAAAGCTATTATTCACTCGGTAACGTAAACATTCGACGGCAGACTCGACGCACATTTCGCCAAGTGCACAAAACCCAAAGCGGGCCAGATGGAGAAGTCGCTTTGTTTCTGTCAACACGTGATTTAACATGAACATAAAACACTTTTATCACTTCAAACGAGATATATTGTGTATATCTTTAATGCCGTTAATATATTTGTTTTGTAGGCCAATTGAATAATTCATTTCATGCGTTTAATGAAGAGAGTGTTGAAATGAACGAACTGCAGACCACTAGTGCCTCACATTGCTCACCAAAACAAAAGTGCGGCAAGCTTAATTTAGGTTTGAAAATATAACGGAGCTTTGTTCTGATATGCCTAATCTATTGATTTACCAATCAAGAATCTTTCCTATATTTGGCAGAACACATTGTAACAAAGTAAACAACAAAAATACACCAAAAATAAACGGTACAATATATTAAATTTATTACAAATTTTAAAACATCAGTTACATATTGCCACTGTTACAAATAGTCTATGCCTTGAGTTCCCTGGCTGGCTGCTGGCTGGGCGCATCTCCGCCGCAACAACTCCGTTGTTAGCGGCCGCTACAAACCGTTGACACCAAAACTAACTGGTTGAACAGCATTTTCCGTTTCACAAATGAACATCGAAATTATAACAATGTCGGGTGTTCGGAAGACGTCATAATAACGGATAGCGACACCGAAGAGTGGGAGTAACGAATACGGAAGACTTGCACGGGTCATTTAACATTGCTCGAAGTTTTAAATTTGCGTTCCTATTAAAGATATTATTCGCCAGTATTTTATTATGGCGTAAAAAAGGAGATTACTTTTACTGCTCCAAGTACAGGTTTGTGAGAAGAGTGTGAAAAAGACAGCTGTCTATTATTTTCCATTGCAGAGCAACGGGTTCTCTGCTGGCTATTGTAATAGCTTTCAGTTCCTTGTGAATCCATCATTGTTGGACAATGACCTCGCAATGCTGCATTGGTTATGGGGTTGGTTTAAGAGATGACTCACCACTGATTTTAGCCCGAGCTGGGAATCGAACTCAGGTCCCGTAGGATTAAAAGCATAGTATGCTAGTTTTCATTTCATTTGTTAGGTATAGCCCTGTGAGCCATTCGGCTCTTGAATCGGGTGCAACCGCAACAAACAAAAAACAAAAAGATGAATAAGAAAACATCTTAAAGTGACTATGTGCAAACTAAGCTCAACGCCACCAATCTACTAACAATATCTGTTAGAAAAAAGAAAATAGCACATTTAAAGAGCGTCGTTTTTCTTTAGCATGTGGATATGTTTGTATGGAAAAAAAAAACATTAACATTTAAAAACTATATTTCAATTTGAAACATGAATTCACTCCGCTGAGTATCGCAACACTCATTCTACCCCTTTTTTATGTGGAAGTGCCAAACAAAACCATAGCATACACAGACCTGTCTACAACGATTAGGAATACAAATAAATAATTTAAGATTTGCGAACGCGGTGGAAGAGTGACTGCAGGTATCACAACAAGCAATGGTGGCATGGAAACGGTGGCATGTTGATGATTGGCAAATCGCAAAATCGGAGTCTTGTCAACAGCAATGTGGACGAATAAGGCATGATTGAGGAATAATAATTACAATACAAATGAGTGGTATCATTCAATGCATATATTGATAGCAGAAAAAAATACCCACATCATATACCCCGATTGAATTTTTTTTATTCGGGTTAGGAAGAGCCAGACATAAACATGTCCATCCTTGTATTGTTACAGACTGTCTTCAATAAATGCGTCGCATCGGGAATGAACTCCGCCTCATCATTCGAGAAATGTTCCAAAAGCTCCCGGACAAGATGAAATAAACGTTGCGATCATGAAAGATTTGTGACCGGCTGTTTTATCCAAAGACAATGACAGGTGGGAACACGTCGAGGATTGACCTCCATCTCATTGCGAGTCGCATGCTGTATCCACTGTGCCATCCCACAGGATCGTATAAACAATGCACGTACGGACATACGCATATACTGGGTGCTTCAAAGAAATATTACTGGTAAGAACCTCCTGGTTACATCAGCCCACAGGGGAGGGGTGGGGCTGGGTGGAGAGGGGAGGGTGGGGAGGGGCTGGGTGGGGAGGGTGGGGAGGGGCTGGGTGGGGGGTGTGGGGCTGGGTGGGGAGGGGCTGGTCACCCTGTGGTGCCCTTATAAAACTCAACGTTTAACCTACTCACGCCGGCTTGTGCCCGCCCTCACAGTCGGCCATATTTGCGGAATACACCACGCCGCCGTTGACCCCGGCCATTGACCGAGCAACCCAACGTTCCTACCAGCTCCCTCCGCAGGAATGTGTTTTAACACTTCCGAGAATTTGCAACAACACCACAAGAAATGTGCCTCCCGGGCTCTGGAGACCACCTGGAGATTATCATAGACACGTGTTGACAATGATGGCGAATAAGTGGAGAATCTTTGACTTTTTGAAGCTATTAACATCACATTTGTTATCATGTTCCAGTCTATTATCCGTTCTTTTTCCATTAAGAACGATAGTCCCATATACGTTTTAAATCAAATTTTAAGCACTCTGTATATTAATATTGTTCATGAAAACAGGTGCATCACAGCCAAGAGAGGCAATGAGGGGAAGGAGCAATGAGATCAGACGATGCGCAGAAGCGAGATGGATTGTGGCATTGCAGCACCATGGATGGATGGGCAAGACATTTGAAGGCCTTCATTTAGCAGTGGAGAGATCATGACTGACGCTGAGGACGATTGTCTTGCCCATGAAAACAAGAATATTGTCACAGCACGAACATTCGGAAACCGAATGTTGCACAAGTTACGAGTGCACAGGCTCGTTCGGAGAAACAGGTTCTCTGGTGAATTATGAAAGAGCAAGGGTTTCAATATCGGGCACAAACAGAAGGAGATGTGGGTCAATTGCTAGTAAGTCTGCAGGGTCCTATTTATTCTGTGCCATTTGCCATCAATGCACCAGATGGTCTGGTTTACACAGCCGTTGGCTGATTACTGGCACATTGCAACTTTCCCAGCCTTATCGGCAAAAGTCAACACTGGCTTCACTGGATTACAAAAGGGGTACAAAAAGCTGGTTCACACAATCATGATAAGGATACAAATTACCATGTATTTATGATCAAATTACACAATTGTAAATGGCCCGCTTCGAGAAATTGCCCTTCTTGATAGCAGAACTAAACCAAAAAAGTAAAACTTAGTTGTTGTTTTTTTTTACCATGGAAGGTCCACTGAGATATACAGCTCTGTTTCAGAAGCGACCTGGCCACAAATGATAGCCAAATGAAGTGGCTTATCACATGGGAATGTACAGCAGACAAATACTGTAAACGTACTTTAATTCGAAATGCGGAGGGAAAATCCGAAGGACCTGGAGAAAACTCCACGCGACCACAGGGAGAACATGCAAGCTCCAAATATACAGCAGGCGTTAGGGTTGGGAATCAAACCCACGACCACCTGTATACCAGGCGAGGTAGTTAACATCTCGCCACTGTTGCGCCATTACCAGAAACGTCACCTATGAGATATATTTTAGTTCATTATTACTGCTCTCTGTCAGTCTACTGCTAATTGAAGGTCCTCTTACGTCATGTTGGTTTCTAGGGTTGCTGGTTTGATGAATTGGAGGGCTTTTGGATTGGTTCACATATCACTGGTGTCAGCTGTGGCCGGGAATTCAACTCAGATTCCTGGGATCACAGAGCTGTGTGCTAACCACTGCACCATCGCTACCCCCACCCTTGCATTTACCACGATAATACTCTACTTGTTGTGGCATGCCACATGCTAATTGTTGCAAAACATTGCAGCTTATAATAAATAGTCATGGAGTTTGTTTTGATTAAACAGGCTAATCATTATTATGACCAAATTAGAGTCACTTTGAAAATTATTATTAAAAATGTATATTAATTAGACGGCATAAGCCAGAAGCCACATTATCAAACTGTCTTGATAACGCAGGAGTAATCATGTATTTGTTTGTTACAGTATCTAGCATACATGTATAACTCAAGGCTGCTTTATGTATCAGTGAATCGTCATGAGGCATGCTCTATCTACCAGAGGTGGGACAAAGTCATTGTTATGCAAGTCCAAGTCGAGTCGCAAGTCATCAAATTCATGACTCGAGTCTGACTCGAGTCCAAGTCACATGACTCGAGTCCACATCTCATAGGTGGGACAAAGTCATTGTTATGCAAGTCCAAGTCGAGTCGCAAGTCATCAAATTCATGACTCGAGTCTGACTCGAGTCCAAGTCACATGACTCGAGTCCACATCTCAGAGGTGGGACAAAGTCATTGTTATGCAAGTCCAAGTCGAGTCGCAAGTCATCAAATTCATGACTCGAGTCTGACTCGAGTCCAAGTCACATGACTCGAGTCCACATCTCATAGGTGGGACAAAGTCATTGTTATGCAAGTCCAAGTCGAGTCGCAAGTCATCAAATTCATGACTCGAGTCTGACTCGAGTCCAAGTCACATGACTCGAGTCCACATCTCATAGGTGGGACAAAGTCATTGTTATGCAAGTCCAAGTCGAGTCGCAAGTCATCAAATTCATGACTCGAGTCTGACTCGAGTCCAAGTCACATGACTCGAGTCCACATCTCATAGGTGGGACAAAGTCATTGTTATGCAAGTCCAAGTCGAGTCGCAAGTCATCAAATTCATGACTCGAGTCTGACTCGAGTCCAAGTCACATGACTCGAGTCCACATCTCATAGGTGGGACAAAGTCATTGTTATGCAAGTCCAAGTCGAGTCGCAAGTCATCAAATTCATGACTCGAGTCTGACTCGAGTCCAAGTCACATGACTCGAGTCCACACCTCTGCTATCTACTGCTGGATGAAAGCCTCCCAGAGGCACTGCCATCTGTCGCGGTCCTGTAAAAATCCACCGAGCATTTGCACACTAGAGTTTCATCATTCCGTCCCCGAAGCGGACATTCACTTTCGTGACCAATATTTACGGTTCGTAACTGATCTTTGCGCTCGATCGCGTGGGTAAAATGTTTGCGTGTCGGAAACCCTCCTAAACCCGACGCAGACGATTAATGAAGTTGTCACATGACGACCAAACTGCTTCGGCACCGGTATCGTTGTTGGGAGAGCGATCCACAAAATTTCGAAATCGGGTAGTCTTGACGCTTTTATCGTAAATTTCGATTTAAAACTTTCGTGACTGCATGGATTCATCTTCTTGGTTCTTTCGGTAAAGTCACGTAGAAGGGAAATAATAAAATAATAAAAATAAAACATAATAAAATAAAATTTTATAAAATACAATTGTAATTATGTATTTTATTACGTTTTATTTTTATTATTTTATGATACAATTTTATTATGTATTTTATTATGTTTTATTTGTATTATTTCATGATTTCCCTTCTACGTGACTTTACCGAAAGAACCAAGAAGGCTTTTCTCGTAGCTACAACCAGCATCGGTGAATGCCAGAGTCAAATCAAATAAAGAGCACGCGGTTCACAAGTCTCGTCTCTTTTTTTTTGTCACAATGCTTTCTTGTTCAACAAAGCCCCCTGAATCTTATCAGCGAAATGCAAGACTCGGCAGAGCCTTGATAATAAAAAAAAGAATGCATTCTGTGAAAAATAAACGACGAGCTGCGGAGACCACCGCTATCGAGTAAAGGTAGCTCAACAGGATTGTACTCGGCCAGACTTCATGACGATCTCGTGTACACCCATTCCCAGCGCGGGGGGTTATCAGGCAGTCATTGCAAGGTGAGATTAAATGTACTTCCTTGAGGCCGTCCCCCAGAAGCCTCCGGCGTCAACATAGCGAGGCATGCCGACGTTCCCAAAATAACTCGGCAAGGAATCAGGCGCTTAATTGGGTTTTTTCTCTCTCTCTTCCAAAAAAAGCGTTCAAGGGCGTTTTCACATTGCGGGTGGACGGCCGTGATGGTGATGATGATGATGATGATAATATGTCACAATATGTCACACCGTCAGAAGTGAGGCTTTACTGCCCTGCAACGGATGTCCTGGTGCGATTTGCACGCGTGAATTCGTCACGCTTTACTGACAGTTTTTGTCCGTCGCTACGGGGAGTATGGGAGGGGGGCGCGGGGAGTTGGGGGGGGGGGTAGCAAGGTGACCCCCAATGTAAGCGGCGCCTTTTCAAGTCTCAACGTGGAACGAGCGCAGCGTGATACAACCACGCGTGCATCGGCCGAGATAACACAACAAGAAGTGCTGCGATTTAGAAACTTCTGTCATGTCATGCTATCTATAATTAAGTATCTATTGATTATAGAGAAAAAAACACACACAAGAAAGGTTCGGTGAGATTCGAAATTCTATTTGTTTAAGGAGGGCCGTGTAATTAGGGGTGGAACGTCTCCCTCTCCACCGGCGGAGATTCGTCACAATTCAGGCTCTCAGTTTAAAGTGACAATGTATTTTTAAATTTCGATTTAAAGCTTTCGTGACTGCAGGGATTCATCTTCTTGGTTCTTTCGGTAAAGTCACGTAGAAGGGAAATAATAAAATAATAAAAATAAAACATAATAAAATAATTCTCACGACGTTTCGGCCACAACGCAAGCAGCCGTCCTCAGGTGAAAAACAGGTCTGTCGGAAAGACAGACCTGTTCTCCATTCAGACACTGTCTTTCTGACAGACCTGTTCTTCACCTGAGGACGGCTGCTTGCGTTGTGGCCGAAACGTCGTGAGAATTATTTTCTGATGTTTTATTTGTATCATTTTATTATTTCCCTTCTACGTGACTTTACCGAAAGAACCAAGAAAATTATTTTTAGTTTACATCTCACCGCGGTGGCGAGATGTTAACTAACTCGCCTGGTATGCAGGAGGTCGTGGGTTCGATCCCGACCCTGACGCCTTTTGTATGTTTGGAGTTTGCATGTCTCTCTCTCCCTGTGGTCGCGTGGATGTTTCTCCGGGTCCTCCGGTTTTTCCATCGACATTTAGAAACGTGCGCTTAGAGAATTTGGCTTATATAAATTCCCACAAATTCCCACAGGATAATCCACTTCGTTCAGCAATCATTTGTGTAGAGGTCGCTTCTGAAAACCAACTTTCTAGCTCAGTGGGCATTACCTGGAAAAAATAAAAGTTGAGTTTAGTTTTAGTTAGTAGCGCCTCTAGTGACTGCAGGGGTCACGTGAACCCGTTACGCACGATCAATGCGAATTTGACAAGCATTGATTCTCACCCCACGCAACACAATGCAAGCTTAAGAATCGCTATTCGCCGACATATCCTTACAACCCTACCTGCAACTCCTTAAGATATATTTTGCAGCTTTCCACAAGCCTGCAAGAAGCCACAAAGGTAGGTCAGCAACCTACATGCTGTACTACATCATACTAAAATACATTACTTGGTGATGCTACTGCATTGGCAAATCAACACTTTCGTCAACAACTCTGCCTCAAAATATTTAATCTACATAACGCGTAACAGCGAGGCCAGAGTTTGGAGACCGCATGGACACCATGGGGCCTGATGAGAATTCATTTTTTTAATTATTTCTGCAGACCAGTTTTTTCTCTCTCAAAATGCTGGCACAATGCATTGTGGGAAGGTTTGTTCTTGTTAGGACGAACAAAGCGCATTGACTGGCGACCGCATAGCCCCGTAGTTCGGTCACATCACACAGGGGATAACATCTGCATTGAGTAAGAAACCTTTTTCATCAACACTATTTATTTATAACAATGTTGCAAAAAGAAATGTTATCACGCATTTCTTGATTGGGCTGAGGGAGGCTTTCATCTGGCAGTAGATCGACAAAGGGCTGTAAATAAATTAATAACATGTTACCAGGTGAAAATGCTATCGTATTTCCGACCTTATTTCAGCAAACAATGTCGACTTAAAGCTTAACTTTCTTGTGTTTAGTTGGTAAACGTGCCATGCCATAGAGAACCCTAAATAATATAATACACTGTCATTCAAACGTATGTGCGCATATCTCACACCTCATATCCCATGTATGTGACACACCGTATCCACGACTATGTTCAGGTCGACTAAGATAACACGACATTAAAGCACGGGTCCTGCCACAGTGTTATGCATGTATGTTGAACTTGTTTCGCACCGTACGTAGCCAACTCTGCTAATCGGAAGTGCGGGGGTGAGGACACCAAAGTTATAACTAAATTAGTTTGTAATCGAGATGATTTAAAAGTGCACGGCTCCAGAGGCTTCCTATTATCGAAAGGAAGAGCGTTCCAGACGGCCGCAGGAGCGCATCCGAAAGCGCCGCTCGATGCGGCGACCGTCTTTGTTCGGCGGTTCGCAAAAAGCCGCTACTGCGAGGACGAACGGAATTAGCGTGATGGTTTGTGCTCCTTGACGAACATCTGCAAGGCATCGCGGTTCATTTGCAGCAAGCACTCCGTGCGTATTCAGTGCGAGCTCATGATGTATTCGTTCAGCAACCGGATCAGCACACTGCACCTGGAAGCCAGAGGTTGTAGTTTCAATCTGCTGGCAGGGCAGGTGATATCCCTCCCCACCTCTGTCCACCCGACCACCTAAATAGGTACACGACAGCTGGCCCATCGGCAAGTTTTCCATGTGGTGGGGCAAAGCGTGCATACTCCCACCTCTTTCGAGACATCTTGGCCAGCATGGAAGAACCGGCCGCATGCCCCTCTCGGGCAATTTCAGGGCTGCACCATTACCTTTGACGATCGGAGACCTCACGATTGTAATCGACGGTGGAAATAAACAGCATGCCGTGGACAAGGCCTTCGTTTTAGTTGTCAGAGTGACATACGTTCAACGCACCAATACACGGGCATATATAAGTGATACGCATTTTAGAAAAGATGACGTGGGGTGCACGAGGTTAAATGAGCACTTAGCAATTGCTTCGACCTTGCACGCGACAGTCTGGTCTTGTGCGCGGTAATATTAAAAAATTCAGCCTCGGCACGGCGGGCAGGAGAGCATTAATAAGGGATGATGTAGGGCTGTGGGGGAATTGAAGAACGTTGCACTGAATTATCTCGTGCCATTTTATTTTTATTTTCACGGGCTGACATTGCGCAAGGCGGGGAGGGGGAGAGACATCACAGGGGCACAACATCAGGGGGAGAAAAAAAGTTGTACCTACCAGTTGTTTCACCAGGTTTAGCTTTCTACCAGGTTTAGCTTTCTTCTTTTTTCACACTTTTATTATGTAGGCTAGGCGTAGTCACAAACCGAACCTCTCCATAATAAAGGCTCAGTCTTTTGTTATGCAGTCTATTCATAGTCTCAAACCGCACCTTACCATAATAATAAAGAGTGGGCCATCCCTGCCCCCCCCCCTCAACCATTATATATACGGAGTGGTATCTCCTGTAATCTCTCATTTACTTGATACAGCTGTCGGGCTGTGACGGTTCCACCTGAAGACGGAAGCTTGTGTTGCTTCCGAAACGTCGTGATTATTATTTTATTTTACTTTTATTAATTTTAATGTTTTACCTACGTGACTTTACCGAAAAAAAACCTAAGAATATTCCTGAAGCAGCTGCCCGCAATTGTGATCCACCAGCGGAAATCGCGCGGCCTTTTTTTCTGCTCGCAAGATTTTATTATTCTAGTGGCTTCGTTTTCTGAGTTGAGACGCAAGTCGGGCGGGCTCATTTACATGGCATTGCTGGAAACCATTACTTTCACGATGATAATGTTGTCTAGATGCAAATAGATCCGGTCTAAAGTTATGCTAATTTTAACCTTCATTTTGATTACAGGACGGAGGAGATTATGCATCACAAGTCGCGCTAAGTTGTTAATAAAACGTAATTATGTAATGAATTTCGTTTGAGAGGGAAATTAATCTTTCCTGGCACTGAAGAGGGCATTTGAGGACAAAAAAATTATATAAAAAATGCCAAAGAAATGTTATCACTTGTGAAAACTATAACGTTGATGATTTCGAGAATTTTTTTTCCTCCGTAATTATTTCCAATAGAGATTAAATTGATCTGTACATTCTGCAACGACCTTCACCGATTCCCTCAAGCTAAAATTAATACCTGTCCCTTCCTCTAATTTCTTTACGCTTGTCGGGGAGAGGCAGTGGGAGGGAATTCGGGGTTAATAATGGCCAGAGCACCCTGGGCAGCCTGATTAAAGAGCACTTTCCCCAATCAATCAGGAGCAGCAAAAGAGCCAGAGAATTGCGCAGTACTCTGTTGCGTTTGATCTGACTTCAAGCCCATTTCATAGTCAGCTTACCTTATTTTAGTTAAACGAACGAACAACAAAAATATTGCAATTACAATAGAGTCGGTTCTTCTCCAACTCGTGTTGTGTTCATAACGCGAATTGGATATAACGCAATGAATGCATTTTTTTTATAACGCGGGTGCGAATTGGATATAACGCGAGTGAGCGAACTACGTCACGCCAGTAGGAATAAGCGGTTGTGTGGCTGCAGCAGCGTAGCGTCATCACGCAAGGCGCCAGGATACTGCTCAATGCTTCTAGATTCTATCCACGCGACTCACTCTTTGTTCAGCCTGCGTGTGCATTTCACGTGTTATCGCGGACAGTGCGCTACCCTAGATTATATTTTATTTATTTATTATAACGATATTTTTACATAACGCGGTGTTCTTCAGGAACGCAACTACTTCGTTATAGGAGAACAGACCGGGGTGGTTCAGAGGTCAAAGTGCTGAGCTGGCACTACTGACAACCTGGGTTCAAATCCAGGCAGCTGCCTATGATTGAAGCCGGGTTCTCAATTGTAACGAGTTCATGATGGTCTTAATCCGATCAGCAAATGACTGCACAACAATACCATCGCATTAAGTGT
Organism: Lampetra planeri; assembly: GCF_965212315.1. Taxonomy (NCBI): domain Eukaryota; kingdom Metazoa; phylum Chordata; class Hyperoartia; order Petromyzontiformes; family Petromyzontidae; genus Lampetra; species Lampetra planeri. The sequence continues at coordinate 8,345,363 of NC_136122.1, read as the reverse complement.
GGCTATGTGTGCATCAAAAACTCCCATCGGGTATAATGAATCGATTCCTGCACTCAATTTGGCGAATTCCAGTGATAAGAATAAAAAACATTGTTTTGAATGTCGCGCAACAATCGATGACTGTCACGTGCAGAGTGGGTTGGAAAGTGCTGCCCTCTACTGTGTGTGAACCAGAGGTCACCTGAAGGGATCTCAAAGGTAGCTCTGTGAGATTTGCTGCCATGAGCCGTTCTCTCTAAGCTAATGGGTTGCAATGCACTGCGAGAGATGCTGGATCAGCAATTCCACTGCTTGATTATATATTTTTTCCCGCCTGAGGACGACCACTTGTGTTGCGATCGAAACGTCGTGATTTATTTTATTTTATACCCACGTGACTTTACCGAAAAACCAAAGAGTATCCAAGTGGATGTTCCGTCTGATCACGTGACGTCTCTCGCGCAATGGGGCTCAAATTGGGTAGACAATCCAAGCAATTGAGAAAAATAAGCGAACGACTAAGCTTACGAAGCAAACATTTCTATTTTTGTTCAGTATTAAGAGATGACTCAGATTTATCAAATGCACACTTAAATAAAATCGATATTGCACTTGCTATTTTATTACAGCTTCTGAACACAGGCCCAAATGGTCAAAACATCAAGGGGCCAGCAACAAAGAGCATTCTTAGAAGCAAGGCGATAAGGGTTCATGAGAACAGATGATCGCAATGCATTCTAAAGTCGAGTGGTGTGTGTTGAAAGAGGCAGAAGAGAGGTGTTTTTATGGTCCTTTAGTGACGTACGTTGGCAAATTTGTACTTCAAAAACCCAGCAGCTATAATGAATGGATTTCCCAACGAGCCCTCTGAAAAATCAACAGTCTGAATTTGAGGTTAACAATCCTTAGCCATGACACTGAGTAAAACTGGCAAAAGGTGGAATAACCACTTCCAAGGTGAAATTGATCCTCAAATGCATTGAGTCTGATGGCCTGAGCCAAACCAAGTCTGTGATGACTTAAAAACTTAAAAAAACTAAAATTTGAATTTGCTCTCAACAGGAAGAGAGAATAAATACTTTATGAACGTATCTTGGGTGGAGTGGTAAGCACGCTGCACAAAGAACCTGGCAACCCAAGTTTGATTCCTGGCCAGGGCCAATAATCTATGAATCAACGCTACCCTCTCCCCCTTCATCAACCTGGCCTGCATGGTGATGAATGGTAAAACAAACAAAACAAACCCCATGACCAACATGGATTGGGAACAGCTGGATTAATATTGAAGCATTTTAAGAAGGTCGTCTTCCTGGGTGGATAATAACAAAAATACTTATTGATTTAGACTTGCAGAGAGTGTTGTGACTGGAGCTATTCATTGCTCGGAGCTGTGCTCTTCTCGAGGTAACAACCTATTGAGTTGTTGTTGAACCTGTGTGTTATAACACGCAAAAAATATATTTATTGAAAATGTTGGATGATGGTGAGCGCGCTGGACTTGCAATGAAGAAGAGGTCATGGAACTTTGGAACAGCGGGGCGAGTTTCTTATTTCGCACCCCCCCCCCCCCCTTCATTTCACAGTCGATCGGCAGGTCGTGTGCGGTGGGGTAAAGTGTGGGTCTGATCAGTGTGGATGAAAAGGACAAATACTCTCTAGATGGACTCTCTAGAGCTTTCTCGAGCGGAGGCCCTTCCACCAGCAGTGACGTAAGCAAGAAATTTCAGGGCTGCTCCTTTACATTTTAAGGTACAAATTCTGAAGGAATGAGAAGGGCTAGTGGAGATAGAACGTTTTTTGTTGTTGTTGGACTACCGCTGTGGAGATGGAGCAAAGAAAGCAAAGATATGAGATAATGCGCAGGAGTAGGTATCGTATTGATGACCCAGGGAGAGCCCGTTGGAATTATACTCCTCTGTGTCTCGGAGCACCTTGGTGACAAGCATTAAATGCGTAACGAGTACAGGACAAAAGTCGATGACAACGGCAAAACAAACACGCAAAAAGCCATACGTTCTTTAACATTCCAATTCGATTCTTGCTCTCAAAATAATCCTACTTTTTGTCACTGACACGCTGAACGAATCCACGTACGTAAGACGCGAAGGCTAAAAGTGGTAGAAGGCGACGATCAAAGCGTTTACGTTCGATTTCGTCGAGGAATGAATGCAGGTGGTGATTGCAGAAAAACATTTCAGAGGAAATGATCACTGAATACAAAAGAGGCGCGATTTTGTTCCAGCCTTATAAAGCATCGGTGGATGAAGGAACACTCCGTGAATCTGGTGTCAACTCTCGGCACACGACACAGGACATCTTACGTTGCGAGCGTTTAATCCCCGGTAAGAGCGTAAGCCGTGTATCTTCTTGATGGTAATTTCATACCAATTGCTTTGGAAATGGCTGTACAGCCATGTATGTCCTTGTGTAATAGTGGCAAAGTAGGGGTCAGGACGATGAACAGAGCGCCGTTCCTTTGAAAACAACGCGCAAAGACGAATGGAAAAATTGGATTCTCGATTAAGTAAAGCCGTGACTTGTCCGGATTTATGAATTGCGTCGCATGTTGAAAATTATAATTCGACAGCAGTTTTGCCTTAGTCGATAAAACCAAGCCATGCACACTTGGTGTGATGAGGGTTTTATCGTACGAGTCCCATCTCTCCGCATGGCTTCTCTCCTTATGTCCCTAATGGCATTGGCCAGACACATTGCATCTTATTTATTATGCTTATTTACCCAGAAAAGCCTGAGTCTCGGCACTATAATTCTAAGAAGGTCCTGCTAAGTTTTCAGAGAGGGCGATGATTACAATGCGTTTTCCAATGAAGTAATGTGCAAATACTTGTTTTTCTAATTTGACCAATATGGGCCGTGTCACTGGCACACAATGGCCCTACTCTTATTTGAACGATGCCACGATATATTTGACGTCTACTGTGAAGCAGACAAGCAAAATATGTTGCGGTTAATACACCCGCAGTATTAACTAGGGCGGCCTGGCGGGTTCTAGCCACGGACCTCTGCAACATGCGTTGAAATGCTACCACTTGACCATGTCTCAGACCCAAATGGGCGCCATGGTAGTGAGATGTTAATTACCTCGCCTGGTATGGAGAAGGTCGTGGGTTCGATCGCGACCCTGAATCCTGCTGTATATTTTGAGTTTGCATGTCTCTCCCCGTGGTCGCGTGGATTTTTCTCCAGGTCCTCCAGTTTTTAGTTCCACATTTAGAGTATATGGTTGCTATAAATGTCCACATGATAAGCCACTTTGTTGAGCTATCATTTGTGGCCAGGTTGCTTCTGAAAAAGAGCTATATAACTCAGTGGGCCTTGCCTAGTAAACTAAAAAAAATTTAGTTTTAGTTTAGTTTCAAATGATAATGATATCGTGCCGATAATTATCCGTACAGTAGATACTTATATTCATTGTATAGATGAAAATTGAACACGAGGGAACATTTGAAGGAGATTCAGTCTGAGTAGAAGTGTTTGATGATAAAATAGCAGAACGTATCACATCACAATATCCAGTGAAATGTGTTCAGAGGCACCGTCTGACGCAATCGTTCTGAAATAATTATTTTTCAAGGTTAAATATCGTTCCTGACGGACAAAGGCACGCAACCTTAAGTCGTCGGCACGCAACAGAAAATAAAGCAAACGGGACTGCAGCAGAGGGGAGAGGTCATTGTTACGGTGCACTTGAGACAGATGCGCGGCACGGGATGACATTGGGAGAGAATTATGTGATAAGAAATAACCGAAAGAGGTTAAAAGTCCAGATTCTGACTTGTGTGTCCTATGGGGCATATCTGCCGAGAGCTGGTGATGAAGGTGAGTAATATGGATGATGGAAACGCCCGCTGAAGCCCTAATGATAATTCTGTTTTTCCAATGAAATGAAGACGTTGTGAAATGAATCTTGCTGCCGGGAGAAAATGTAAGTTTCCCCGAGAAGAAATCGATGGCAGTGCGGCACACAGTTGCCTCCGTCACATAACTCTGGCGGTTGTGGGAAAAAAGCATCGCATTCTCTCCGTGTTTTTAAATAACATCATTACACCACTGTCACAGAAGAGAACCAAACTATACATCACTTGTTTTTATATATATATACACACACAGATATATTTATCTCGCATTGTCATTTTCCTTCGAGAATAGTGCCATTCAATATCACTCTTTGAGATAGAACGTCGCAGCCGCCTCGAGAAAGCTAGGCAAAATACAAAAAAAAACTGAATAAAACATTCAGTCGAGAGTTAAATCGTGGCGGGCGCGAGTAATTTACGACTCCTTCGGTCCATTTGGATTCTCTCCCGATCCGAGCTTGCGCGGAGCAAGCCACAATTGCACCGACGCGATCTCGCAATATTGCAATGGAGAGTGGGGGAATCCGTTTAATAGACTTAACGTCCCAGCTGAGTCAGGCTGTGGCGCCGCGTTCCTCCAAAGCAATTTTTGCGCGGCCTACGCTCACGTGCAAAACTCTGCACCGCGCGGATTGAGACGTACGCCAAAACGTGCGGTCACGCAATCCACGTGCTGGGATATTGAAGGTGGGGAACGCAGTCCAGTACAACAATGGATTTCACCGCGTAGCCTTTCTGCTGCCCACGATATAGCCTAGGTAATGTATTCAGGATACTTTGAGTTTTACGAACAATGTACGGCCCTTTGTATTTCCATTGTTGGATGAAGGCCTCAACACACCATGTTTGGTGGAGGGGTTGTTTGACCGTACTTGAACTACGCTGGTCATTGTGGGTTGGTGACAGGGTGTACCAGGATCGGTCAGATATCACGCAGAACATGAAATAATCATGATTGTCATTGTGGAGAACTTGTTTACGCATCCCGTCAGCCACAAGACCTTCTGGAAGTTAATTTATTCAGCAGCATTGGTTCAAGACAAGCAAACTCTGGACTGATTCGACACTCAGTGTTTCATCAGCAGTCTGGCTCACTTAAACCAATGCTGGGTGAACCATACCACTATTGCATGTGTAGTGGCATAGAATAGTCGTGTAGCAGCATAGCGCCGGCTGCTGGCAGAGAAAGGGATCTGCAGCTTACGGCAGCCCTGACGTCAGCAGGCCACGTGACACACCAGAGGGGGATCTAGGGGAAAGTTCACAGAAGGGGCACACCAGGAACCCGCTGGTAGGTTCTAGAAAGGGGGCGTGGTCAGGGGCGGAGCCAGGCCACGTGACAGTACAAGAAGGGCCCCTGTAGGGGACCTCGGGGCTGTCGTGTGGAGTGGGATCCTCGTCGCGCTGCTGAAGTCTTCGTCACCGTTCTTCTCGTCGTCTTCACCATCTTTCTCGTCGTCGTCTCCGTCTTCACCATCTCGGGGCGTCACCAGTCAGGCGGCCTACCAACTGTCCTGAGTAGCGTCGCCGACCTTAGACAGACTAGTTATTAAGAGTGTATTCCCCCGATGGTGCTCGTTAACAAAGAAGTGCCTCCAACTCTTACCGTCTCCGAGTTAGTCACTACGCATGCATAACACAACGAGTTTGTGTAATGTATTCAATAGTTTAAACATACAACACATGTCTAATAGAGAGGGCACTTGCCTATATATACATCTGGCAGTACGCCAGCATCGGTTTAATGCAAGCCAGTTTCTGTTGATGAGACACTAAATGGCGAAACCCGTCCAGAGTGTGCTTGTTGTGCAACATTAATACAGCACAGCGGTCTGTTCATATAAAGGACACATAGTCGTTTCTGTCGTTTTACAAGTTCACATAATGCCACACGGGTATTTAATCAAGCAGCAGCGCTGCAATACTCCCCACCCCGTCCAATCCACTCGGACGGCGTGGGATTGACAAAACAAAAAGCAAGAAAGTTTGTTATGAAAAATCAATGACATATCCTTGGCGCAAACGGGTTTTTTTTTGTGTGGCCATTCTAAAATACGAAACAGACGCTCCAACGACACACCTGTGCCATCAAAGGGCACCAATTTGGCGCTGCGCACACACACACTCCCTGCTGTTTCGCTCGCATTTGGCTTCTATCAAAGGGGATCTTTGTCCTTCCCCCACCCGCCCCTCCAGCACGCCAACCCCCTTTTCAATTTATCAGAAAGCTTCTGCCGTAATGGTTTTACATTAGTGGCGCTGAAACGGAGACACGGGCTGGTGAGAACGAATCCCGCTGCAGAGCTGGAAGCGGTATTGAGTTGGCCGCGCATGCACGCGACAGACCGATTGATGAAATTATGGCCTCGGTTGAGGTCTCTTTGTAAGTGACCCAAAGTGGATTAGGTCCAGCCGAGATAACGAGAGTGGGAAAGGACAGGAATGTATCAGAACTCAAAAACAAATGTTACCCCACACACACACACAAAACTATAACAGATGACCCTACGATTCGTGTGAATAAACACGGGTTGTGACACACGCTGTGAGGCCGCGAAATATCTGACAACGCCCGTGAAAAAGTGGCGACAATTCAATGTTTAGTTACACGTCACTCATGTTAAAAAACGCAATTTACAAGCTTGCTGCGCATCGGAATGCGTTATAAATTAAATTTACAACGGGATTCCAACTTGCTACTGTTGTGGAAAGGTAAAGTATACTCGTGCCTAACATGATAAATTACAATAACAGTTGTACGCATTCGTGCAGAAATAACAAATGCCTACATTTTTATTCATATATATGTTCCTGAAGTTTTCTGAACTATACTTCATATGCAATTCATTTGAGGAGCACGGAGATAGTTTCTTCGATAAAATTTGCACTGAGAACAAGCTGTCCCAATTATTTTGATGCAGTTCATGCGGCTGCTGCATCAGGGAAGCACAGTCTACGCACACTTCACAAATCACTTTAAAGAAGAGACCTGTTTTTTTCTTTCCCAATAATGAGACTGTTATTATTTTGCTGCCAAACCCCTTCTAGTGAGTGCAAGTACAAGCAGCAGGCATCCGATCCAGAAGACAGGAAGAGCTGAAATAAATCGCTGTACAACTCACTCGGCTTCTGTTGTTTAAAATCAACATGACTCGATTTAATGTTTTAGATGCCTCCACTGCGTTGCCTTGCAAGAGATAATGAAACACGAAAACAATATGACGAGCGTGCCATAAAACGATAGATGTACTGCAAACACAAAACAACCACGAGCTAATATAAAGAGAACATGCCATGTGCAGTCACATCACAGAAAGTTCTAAACAAATACTAAAACTATAAACTAAACACATTTTTTTATTTTACCAGGTAAGGCCCACTCAGCTATACTGTATATCTCTTTTCAGAAGATCTGGCCAGAAATGATAGCTCAACCAAGTGGCTTATCATACGGTAATTTATAGCAGCCAAATACTCGAAATGTGTAGGGAAAAACTGGAGGACCCGGAGAAAAATCCACACAACCACGGGGAGAAAGACATGCCAACTCAAAATATACAGCAGGCGTCCGAGTCGGGACCGAACCCACGACCTCCTGCACACCAGGCGAGGTAGTTAACATCTTGCCACTGCAGAAACCCCAACACAAGCCGTCAAGTACTGTATTTGCATAATGGGAAATATCAAACACTGCACACATTCACACAGCATCTCGATGGGGGCAAGTTCTAGAAAAGCTAACACAGAAGGGAAGGCGTAGGCGTGTATAAGCAGAGCTTCATTCTATGTCTCCACATATAAATGAACAAAAAAAACCATTTAGTTCGATCGAAGAAGCATTTGTTCGGACCGATTTCATGACATTGGTCTGGAAAGCCATTCGGCGGATGCATTTGTTCGGACCGATTTCATGACATTGGTCTGGAAAGCCATTCGGCGGATGCATTTGTTCGGACCGATTTCATAACATTGGTCTGGAAAGCCATTCGGCGGATGTACACATAATATAACATTGGTCTGGAAAGCCATTGTGTGGACAGACACATAATATATTTGTATTTGTACTCCAGGAGACACACTGGCGTTCTGCATATCGAGTATATATTGTGTAATATATACCAATACCACGAATGCTCCACAACAATTCATAATGGGTTTGTATAGAACACAGAGGTGGTTTCGTTGGTTGACATTACTTGAAACACGCTGGCGCCACATGTGCAGACAGTCGGTTGGCTTATAATGAAATAGGGAGGTCACCAAAGCATCTGCGGAGCACGTGCAAACTTATTCGGATTATTTTTGTTGCTATAAATTTCCACACGATAAGCCACTTCGTTGACCTGTCATTTGTGGCCAGATCGCTTTTGAAAAAAAGAAGCTTACAGCTCAGTGGGCTTTACCTGGTAAGATAAAAAAAAATGTTTAGTTTAATTTGTGTAAATGTCTTCTTCTTGGTTCGTTCGGTAAAGTCACGTAGAATTGAAATAATAAAATAATACAAATAAAACATAATAAAATTATTCTCACGACGTTTCGGCCACAACGCAAGTAGTCGTCCTCAGGTGGAGAACAGGTCTGTCGAGGAGACAGAGTCTGAATGACAAGCCCCAGGCTTGGAGCGACTATTTAAGCTGGGATGTTTTAAGTGATGCGTTTACCTTTCCTATACTTTTCACTCCTGTCGTGTTTGTGTATTGTTTGTTGTTGTAACGTCCTGACCCTATGGCCCTACTGGACATCTGTGAAAACAAATAAAGGTTTTATAGCTCATTGGATTCCTCCAGCATAAATAAATATTCTGATTCTGAGATGGCATAGCCCACAATGAGCAAAGAGTGAACAATATTGGGGGCAATTCAGAGCACGAGTCTTTATATTTCCCATTCTAGGGCGACTTAAGTCCATCATGCTTGGACACACACAGGCAGCCGGGGTTGAGTGGCATTGGGCATTTAATTAGTGTCAATCTTACCCCCTCGGCCAAAGGTTACTTAGTGTCCCATATGTCGGCCCTACATTCTTATACAGCATTAAATGAATAAAGACATCTAAAAGTACTTAGAATTCATATTTGAAAGTGTCTTTCTTTGTACGCTAAATGTTGGAAATTGCGACACACCAATGCATTTTAGATATCATCGTCAGCCATGGTCTATCAACTGCTGGATGAAGGCTTCCACAAGCCGTCGCCACCTCCACGGTCCTGCGTTGTAACAATCCAGCCAGCATGTCCACCACGAACCCATTCGTTTTCACTCCAAGAGGATTGCAAATATAAAAAAATTTAGCCTAAATTTCAGTGCAAAAAAAGTATAATTGGTTGATATACATTCCAGCTTTATATATTGCACACGATACGCTTATAACTTAAATATAACCATTCCAGTTGGAGGCACCCAACTGTTCTTCAAACAACCCAATATATGGGACAAGGGCTCCAGCATAATGTTTAAGGTTTATTGGTGCAATATAAAACAGACATTGCATTTCTGGGAAGTGTATGGGTTAGTAAATCGGGGTGCCTGCTCTGCTCTATTTGAAAAATTATTCAACACGTGCCAGGAATCCATATCCAAGCGCTGCAATACGTGTGCCTGCATCTGCTTAGTGTACTCACTGCTACACTACCGCCCGTTTAAATGCTAACACCCTATAACTGTGTTTAAATATTAGTGCAGACTGTGTCCTTATAATCGCAGCTTATTGTAACAGAAACAATTTAGGTAATTCCTGCATCATCATCAACATCATCATCAACATCATCATCACCTTCGATTTAAAGCTTTCGTGACTGCAGGGATTCATCTTCTTGGTTCTTTCGGCAAAGTCATGTAGAAGGGAAGTAATAAAATAATAAAAATAAAACATAATAAAATAATTATCATGTTTTATTTTTATTATTTTATTACTTCCCTTCTACGTGACTTTACCGAAAGAACCAAGCAGATAATCATCACCCTCGGCCATTGTCTGCAAATTGCAACACGTGCATTTTAAGACATCATCAGCCATGGTCTATCCACAGCCGGTTTACAGCCTCCCCCATGCCATTCGCAGACCCCTGATGGTCCTGTTATGCCACACTCCACCCCGCTCCCGAAGATGAACAGACCGCTCCACTTCTAGATTTGAAGCTTTCGTGACTGCAAAGATTCATACTCTTAGGTTTTTTCGGTAAAGTCACGTAGGTAAAAAAAATAATAATAAATGATTGAATTGAGTAATTTTCATTTATAATTATTTTATTATTATTTTTTACCTACGTGACTTTACCGAAAAAACCTAAGAGTATAGACCGCTCCACCTCAGCCTTGGTCAGTTGTTTTCACCCTCGGCCGGCATTCCGCGACCAGTTTTTGTTCCATCGGACAGCGTCCGTTCTAGCCGGGTGTCCTGCCCAAATCCTACTTGCTCGTCTTAACCGCCTACGGTAATCAGCATCTTGTTCTCTTGAGCAGTGCGCACCCCAACTCCGTCTCTCAGTGTAATTCGTACAACATAACTGGGGGACATCGGGGATTCGCCAACTAGCGACCGCGCCGAGGCACCATTCACTTCGCCGCATCGCCAACGAATGACTGCCCCAATGCACGCAATTCGCTGATGTTGGGACATTGAGGGGCGGCCAACATCGTGACTGCTAGGCGCACCCAAGTCAGATGATCGCCCACGCACCAAACTCCTGCCACCCAGAGATCCATTCCTGGTGGCATCGCGGCCGTTCACGCTGCCTCGCCTGAAGCGGCTGAATGGATCGCTAACCTCGGCGTTAAAACTACAACTGCTTCCCCAGCCGTACGCAGAGGAAGTTATCAAATTACAATTTTTTGACTTAAAACTTTCGTGACTGCAGGAATTCATATTATTGGTTCTTTCGGTAAAGTCACGTAGATAGAAAAAGAAAAAAGAAAAAATGAAAAATAGTAAAAAATACAAATAATGAATTGAAAATAATAAAAGCAAAAACCACAATTAAAAATAAAAATAGTAAAATATAATAAAAAAATAAAAATTGTTAATTATTTTTTATTGTGGTTTTTGTTTTTATTATTTTCAATTCATCACTTATATATAAAAAAAATCCTATCTACGTGACTTTACCGAAAGAACCAAGAATATCAAATTCAGTTTCCCAAGCACACTCTAATGATGCTTTTGTTCACCTCTTTATTTCATAGTTTGATTCTGATCTTCTCTTGACCTGAGAAGCTGCATAAAACTAGCACACATACAAAAACAACACACGTTTGGTGAATACTCTTGAGATTGGAGTTTATTCCTGTGTTCAACGCTCAATGTTTCGTGAAAAAAAATAAACGTAACTTGTGAAGAGCATGCATTCGCAAAATAGATGTAAAAGAATAACTTTAGAAAAAAATTATGTCGCCGTTTTTTTATGGAGACATTAAGACCCGTTGAAGACAGCTTAATTGCTTCAAATAATTTCAAAATTAAGCCTTCGGACTTCTGCGAGTCTGAGTGTTTTTTTTATATCACCACTACTACCCCCATGTTTCCTCAAGTGTTCCATGCGACTTAATTGCTATCATTTATTTTGTCACGCTGTGCCGAGCGAGAACGGCTTCACACAAACGAAAAGTACAAAGCTCGGGTGTTGTGCACTCAATTGCAAAGAACACACCTGGGGAAAAATAAAAATAATAATAAACATGACATTAAGCATTATCCCGGAGCGCTGAGTGCATTATTTATCACATCCGATATTAATGACTTGGGCCTGGCTGATACGCTAATTTTGCAACCTGTGATTGAGTGCTACCACCTAAATAAATAACTACTGAGTTCTCCAAATGAATCAAACACACACACACACAGGTTCATTAACAACTGATTCGAGGAAAAACCAGATTACTATTTAAGCACCACTTTCAAGCCTTCAAACATCACAAATGCAATATTTAAAGCGCAGGAAATGGACATCATGGACAGAATGTTTTTGTAAGCAGCCAAACTATCTCACGCTTCAGGCTCAATTTTGGCGTTGCTTTATTTTGCACGCAATTAAAAAGAGCACTCTTAAGCACCACATCTAGTAGCCTAAGAGCAGTTACACTTTAATATACCCGTAGAACTTATTTGTAACATATACACTCGAGTAGATGCGCAAACGTGAAACCGCTTTGATTGCAAAAGATTAAGCAAAACGATCAGGTAACACATGCCCTGATTACGTAAACTTATACCAGATATACAATACTGCACTGTAACAAATAAGACCAAGGCTTAAACAAAAACACTTGGTGCAGCTAAAATAAGCTACCACATGTATAGGTAGCACAACTGGGAGGGAGTGGTGGTGCAACGGACACCGCACTGTGCAATTAACTCGATGACCTGAATTTTATTCCTGGCAAATCACTGACATGAGCAGCGAGTGATATCTCAACCGATGCTGCCCTCCTGCCCCACTCTCCTCCAACTCTTCACCCACCCGCACCGGCCGGTATGGTGAAGCATGGTCAAATAATAATCCTCATTCGGCATTGATCCAGAGGGGATCTACGTTTGTATTCTAAATTGTAATTATGATTACATTGCTATGTAAACTGGTGATGGCGACAATGACGATGACGGTCATTGTCAGGACCATGATCGTTATATCGTTGTCGTCACGGTGACGATGACGATGATCACGCGCCAATGAGTGGTGATCGCTCGTCGCTCTTTAGGGAAAGCTTCAGGCCGTTGCCATCGACGGGGATTTGCGCGGGAGCCGCGCGGTTTCATGGCACGGACGCGAGGAGAAGCGAAACTGCTGCCAGTGGTCGCAAAAATGTAATAAATTGGCAGGAGGTTCTGCGGTGGGGGAGGTGGCTTTCTCACGGTGCGAGGATTCCCACCGCCCTGCCTGGCTCATCCCCAAGGCCACCTCTGAATACGCCACTGGGGCCACCGCTCATTCAGCGATAAGAGCGACGGGCGGCGGAGTGGCGGTTCGATTCCAGCGGCCGCCCTGGTTAATACTGCGGTGAAGATATGGCGGATAGGCGCTGCACGCTTCGCAGCGGACGTTAAAGATCCCGTGACGCCGTTCGCGAGAGGAGGGTCCATCGTGTGCCGGCGTCACGGTCGAAATTTGCGATTACTTCCATCGGATGATACGGTACACAGCACTTGTCGCCCCCTACTGCGAAAACCTGGCAGGACCCTCGTCAAACGAGTCTTGAGACTCGGCGAGGCTCTTCTGGGTTCACAAGCGGAATAATCAGAATAATCACAATACCAAAACATTGCACAGCTCCAGCAAAGCGGCAGTGACACAGACAGAAAGATACAGCGAGATTTTAAATACAGCAGACCCTGCTTCTAACCTCGGAACAACAAGATCTGTTAAGTAATTTTTTTAAAGCAATGCCTTTTGATGCATAAAATACACAAAGCCAAAAACAACTTTACTCCCTGTCATAGTCTTCGTCCAAAGGGGATTTCAGCTTGTTTGGCAACAGGCGCCCGACATCAAAACGCATTTAAAACGACTCCCACTTTGCGAGCATCACAGTGAAAACAAAATGCAATTTATCGACATGAATGCATTAAAACGCACTCATGCCCCTAAGGCTTCCATTTAACATCGCCCCCCCATCCTCCTCCTCCCCTACAGCCCCTCCTCCACCTTCACTTCAAACCGTCGGCCAAAAACATCCGTTTCCAACTCCATTGATACATTCGGGCCGAGCGCATGAATGGGCCCAACATTTACGAGCGGGCGGCTTGTTTTCTAGCCCGTGCAGCCCGCCTTAGACAAGGGAACCGTGACAAGATTTGCTGGGCGACCACAGCGCAAACAGACTTCGTTTGGCGAGCCGGGCCGTGGTCACATCACTAAATCAGCCGCGCGCATTAAGCACACCCGCTCACCACCCCCCCGCCGGCCGCCCCAGCTCCCCCTCTGCTATTCACGGTTGTGCAACTTGCATTCAAGTTTGCGCCTCCCAAACAAGTTGTGGGAGAGCGGAGAGGAGTTTGATGGGTCGTTGGGTGGGTTTGGTGGGCAGGGCTGGATGCCGTGGCAGGGACGTGATTGACGCCACGTGAGCCAAGAGTCCAATGTCCCGCTCACAAAGAGAATATTACAGCGAAGACGACGACGACGTCTGAATTAGCGGGTTGACTTCTGGGCGCAAAGACCATTAAAAGCGATTTCGCAGGGAAGATTTTACAGTGCTGTTTTGTTGTTGTCTTCGTAATGTGGGCGATGTCGCCATTCAAGATTGGCGTCGCACCGTCTCTGTTCCACACAAAAGTGCTCGCCACAAATGAACCACAATATCTTGCTGGTTTTCGTTAAGGAGCATCAACCATCGCGTGAGCTCCAGGTCATCCTCACAGCGGCGGCTTTTGGCTGCCCATCGAACAAAGACGGTCACCGCATCGCACTTCTGCGGCCGTCTGGAACGCTCTTCCTTCCGATATTAGGAAGCTACTGGAGCTGTGCACTTTTAAATAATCAAGATTGAAACCTCATTTATTTAGAACTGCTCTTTGTGTTTAGCTTGTTGTCCTTCTCCCGGACCTCCGATTAGCACGGTTGGCTACGTACGGTGCGAAAGAAGTTCAACATACACACAGCAGAATTATTTGCTACCTTGGATGGCTACTGAAGGCAGACTCGATATCAAAATGGGGAAATAAAAGAGGCAGGCTAGCGCAGGTTGGAGTGCTTCTTGAAAGATGAAGCTGATAGTGAAAAATATCATCTGCATGTGCCCGGAGGAAAACATGTATAAATCAGTGCGCACTGCCGACTATGACGTATGATTCAGAAACAGGGTCGTTAAAAAACAAACACAAAACCGGGACAAAAACTGTGGAATTGTTCTAAGAAGCATGGAGGAGAGGCATGCTTCCAATGACACTGAGAAACACAAGAGGAACACATGGGTTAGAGGGAGCATGCAGACATGATTGTCAAAATTGTAAAAAAAAGAAATTGACTTGGGCAGGATGATGGCCAACGTTCAAGAATAGCGAGTCGAGTGGCAGCCAAGACGTGGAACGCATCCGAGGACACGTCGACTGTGGAGATGGAGCACTGAAATCGGCGTGTGTGTGTGTGTGTGTGCAGGTGCTGGGTGGATATCGACATTGCAGAGCAGCGAGACACGGTGATAGCTTGGGGAGGCCGTCGTCTAGCAGTGGATTGATCATGGATGATGATGACGATACGTTAGTGAGATGTATGCCTTCACCTTAAGATGAACGTTGCTGCTGTTGCATTGCAGAATGCCCTACATTTACAAGGCATCTCCCCGAATGCGTGTTATATAATGTGGTAATCTCATTCATCTGCACGCCAATTATCCACACCCATGCCATTACCCACATGTCTACCTGATTTGTTATTTTTTTTTTACATATTCCCTTGTGAACAGAAGACAGGAAACTCATCAGCCAATCATCTGTCCTCAGCATCAGGCCCATCAGAATCTTAATGACAACGGCACGCCTCAGCGGCTGTTAATACGGCATTACTTGCGCCTCGACGAGATGAGAATTTAAACGCGAGCGGCCCATCCGCCGTATGGACTCGCAATGAAACATTGGCGCAAAAAAAACACCGGCACGAGAAATAAAAACCAGGAAAATAAACAAATGTCAAGAATCAGTTTAGCACGTCGGCCTTCGCGACTAATATCATCCAAGAAGAGCACACAACGTCGACATCACATCTACCCCTCGATTTTAAGAAACGAAACAGGAGCATTTCACCACAAATTTGGCTGTCGCCTGATGAAGCTGGTTGCAATTACTGGCGAAACGTCGTACTCAGATTGTAAATGTTGTGGCTTCGCTCTCTAACACACCGGTGTGCTGTACTAGTGACGAATTTTTGCACGTTCTCTTTACGTGACAAACCTTACTAATTGGCTGTGTCGGGTGATGGCGGGTTTAACGACACATTTAAATATTTACGCGATCTAGCTAACAAAAAATATTATGGATATTCTTGAAATCCACAGAAAGAAAATGTTCTTTCTGTGAATTTCACACCTGATGATGATTGCTTGAGTTGCAGTCGAAACGTCGTGAGAATTGTTATTGTTTTATATTAATATTATTTTATTATTTCCCTTCTACGTGACAAGAATATGAATCCCTGCAGTCACGAAAGCTTTAAATCAAGATTTTCTATTATGGATGTCAAGGATCATTTGGAACTTTTGCCTGCACCCCCCCCAACACTCCACCACCCGGTATGGAACACACGAGGGGGTGGTGGGGTGGCCAGCAGCACACGTGGCCACCTGTGTCTCCCGAGTGGCGATGTTTAGACACGGCACGAGGTACTCATTTAAGGGTGAGTCCAACCCTGGGGGAGGCCCAGGGTCGGTTCAAAAATCCGCCACTGTGATTGGTTGTGAGCGGCAAACGAACTTGGGTCACCACTGCTCACCCACCCACACTAACACTATGTTTGCATGCACAAAGACAAAGATCCCTCATATAGCCTTAGCTGACTGTTCGGGCGAGTGCTGTTTGCGAGCAGTGCCTTTGAAGACTGACACGGCACACGAGGAGGTGAGTGACCAGCACCACGCCCGGCCGCATTTGTCCTGAGTGGCGGTGTTTACACACTGCAGCAGGTACTAATTTGAGGCTGAGCCTACCTAGGCGAGGCTTAGGACCGATTCAGATAATCGTTACTGGTGTTGGCTGTTGCACTACCGCTCCCCAGACAAAGATCGGTAGAGTAGGGAGCGGTAGTGTAGCGGTTAGCGCACTGCGCTATGAATCCGGCGAACCGAGTTCGATACCCGCTCACGGCCAAGATCAGTGACGATTATTTGAACTGGTCCTGGACCTCTCCTAGGTCGACTCAGCCTCAAATGTGTACCAAGTAAGGTGTGCAAACATCGTCACTAGGGAGACAAAGGCGGCCGGGCGTGGTGTTGGCCACCCACCCCCTCGTGTACCGTTCCAGCCTTCATAGGTACTCGCTAACAGCACTTGCCCCAACAGTCTGTTAAGGCTATACGGGGGATCTTTGTCTTTGTCCACATGTCCACGTACATAGTCACGTACAATTCTTCTTGACACTGACAACATTATGCAAAGTATGACAAACCGTTCGACCTTTAAAAATGTCCTAAAGTGTGCTCAATCTACACTGATTTCCCTTGTAAATCTGTGGTTTTTCATAACTGTGGCGGTGAAGGGGGAAATCCACATTGGGTTGAGCTCTAAATGTAATTCATCGCTGCGTTTTTAATATACTGTGCAGGCAGCTAGGGAAGGTAGGGGTGGACATATTTCACTATTTCATTTTATTTTATCAGGTAAGGCCCACTGAGCTACATTGCTCATTTTCAGGAGTGACCTGGACACAAATGATAACTCAACGAAGTGGCTTATCAATGTGGAAATGCATCCCAACCAAATATTCGAAACGCGTGATGTTGATTCTAAATGTGGAGGGGAAAAACCGGAGGACCCGCAGAAAAAAAATTCCAGGCGACCACGGGGGGAACGTGCAAATTCCAAATATGCAGCAGGCGTCCGGGTCGTGATCGAACCCACGACCTCCTGTATACCAGGCGAGGTAGTTAACATCTCATAGACACCGTGATGATGATGAGAGAGAGAGACACGCAAACTCCAAATATACAGCAGCAGCAGGCGTCAGGGTCGGGATCGAACCCACGACCTCCTGCACACCAAGCGAGGTAGTTAACATCTCATAGACACCGTGATGATGATATGAGAGAGAGACACGTAAACTCAAAATACACAGCAGCAGGCGTCAGGGTCGTGATCGAACCCACGACCTCCTGTACACCAGGCGAGGTAGTTAACATATCATAGACACCGTGATGATATGAGGATGATAAGAGAAACACGCAAACTCCAAATATACAGCAGCAGCAGGCGTCAGGTTCGTGATCGAACCCACGACCTCCTGCACACCGGGCGAGGTAGTTAACAAGCTCGCCACCGCAGAGATGCGCCGTGTGTAGAGATAACGGTTGAGAATTCTAGATTTGAAGCTTTCGTGACTGCAAGGATTCATATTCTTAGGTTTTAACGGTTGAGAAGCACCACGCCGCTGCACGGCAGTAGGCGACAGATTCAAATGCGCACGCTGCTCGTGTGGTCATCCGTTTTAAAAATAGGACGAGCGGCGCAATAGCGGCGCAGTTGTCCGGACATACCGAAGAACTTACAAGTCGGCGGTCGCTATTATTTCATTATTTAGACGCTTCCGTTGCATGTGGAGCCGATGTCAGTACCAACTGTTTGCGTGTGATTAACATCGCAGCCTAACATGCCCTCTGCGTGTGTCAAGCCAGGATACAATTGGGCTAATTTTTTTTTTATCTCCAAAACCTTCCACCGCATACGCTGTACACAATAACCTACACAGATTCCCCTCTCATTCCACTGCTGGATGTGTGCACGTGTGTGTTGGATTTCTTTCGCACCGTACGTAGCCAACCGTGCTCATCGCAAGGACGATGACCGCTGTGGGTGGTTGTTTAACCATACTTCACCATGCTGGTCGGTTGGGGTTTGTAACGTGGGTTTGTGGGGGTGCGGGTGGTGGGTGAGGGGGTGGGGGGTCCAGGACAAGTTTAGATGTCACACGCCACGCCGCTGATATTAGCAGCGGCGGGATTGTAACTCGGGTGAACCTAGGTTGATTCATGTCGCAGCACGCCAACCACTGTGCCACCACTTCCCCAACTCATTATATATATTATATTTGTGTAAACCAAATTTTAAGGTGGCCATCCATGTGTCCGTCCACCTGGTTTGTGCATTCATATATCTGTGTAAATGTGCGTGAATGTACGTGCGAGGGCACATGTATGAGTATACATGTGTTTATACGGCACATTAGTATATGATTATCAGTAAATGGCTGTATGTGAGTGTAGGTATAGGATGGTATTTGTATGATATTATGTGTGCGTCTATATGGGATTGTAAGTTGTGTGTGTGTGAGTATAATTATATACATCATATCAGCCATCCTGAGTTTGATTGCTGGCCATGATAAACATCAGTGGCACGTGACATCTCAACCACCTCTGGCCCCCTCGTTTGCCAACCAACATTTTAAGATCTTGGTAATACCCATAAAGAGAAACGTGGTGAAATCTGGTAAAAAGGAGGCCATCATTAAATATTTGATTGAGAAAGGGCTGGATGTTGTTATTATTAGTATATGTGTGTATAAGGATATGCGTGAGCATAGGTGTTTGTATGGAGGGCAGAGGACCGACACTCACAACAACGAGCAGAGCGCCGGGTGGCTAAAACGCAGCAAGTTGGCACGGTAGGGGGCACAGGTGGTGCATCGGCCAGTCATCCTAGTCAGTCAACCTGTGGCACCTGGGTTTGTCCCGTGACCTCCTGCCAGCGGGCATTCGACACTTCACTTGGCCTTAACGTGCACATAGCCTGGCACAAGTGCTGTGGTGATGTCACCGCCAAGTAGTGAATGGCGATTGTTTTTGTTGTTGTAGTATGGCCTTTATCCAGCAGTGGATTGATCATGGCTAATGAAAATGGTTATGTGTGTTTGTGTCTAAATAAATGTGTGTATGTATGTTAGTAAACATGTATGTGTGTGATAATTGTTTTTTTACCCTTCTATTGCCAGATAGAAGGGTAAAAAACCAATTATCATATTTTTACTGGCAAATGAGGTTCCCATAGTATGTATGTGTGTGTCGTGGGGAGTGGTAGTGCAGTGGTCAGCAGATTGCACTACAAACCCAGCAACTGGAGTTCCATTCCCGCTCATGGCCAACACCAGTGACGATTATCTGAACTAATCCTGGGTCTCCCCTAGGTCGACTCAGCCTCAAATGAGTACCTGGTGCGGTGTGTAAACATCAGCATTGGGGAGAAAAAGGCGACCTGGCGTGGTGCTGGTCACTCACACCCTCTTGTGTCATGCCGGCCTTAATAGGTGCTCGCTAATAGCACTCGTCCCAAGAGTTTCTTGACGGCTATATGGGGAATCCTTGGGTTTCTGTGTGAACAAGTCTGTAAGATGACAAATGTCGTCTTTTGTGGAACATTAACTGTGAAATTTCACAGGCATTTTCTAATAATAGTTACAATTTCTCACAATACATTATGACAACCGAAACATATACCACTAGCAGTGTGATGAATTTCAACACCAGATAGACGATAGACTGGCCTCCGCCAAAGCAATGTGGAATTTCCACCAACTTTTCTCCGGGCCACCTGTGCTGACAAAAAAAAAACTTCCTTAAAAATGTGGAATCTGGGTTGCCGAGAAAGGTGCTGAAGCGGTCGCGTCATTGCAAAGTGACATTACCAGGGCACGGGCGTTCACCGCTTCCCACCGCTATAAATATACGTGAGAATGTTCGCGTGGAAACAGCGCGCCGTCTCCTTTGTGTGAACCGTCACACCGGCCTGGCACGGGCTGCAGCCAGCCAGCGATGCACTCGCACGCTCGCCCGCTCGCTCCTCGCTCGCTCGCTGGGAGCTCTGAATGCCCGGGCGCATGACGTGAACTGCAAAACTCGTGGGGGTGAAGAAACGCTCACTGGATTTGAAGCTTTCGTGACTGCAAAGATTCATATTCTTAGGTTTTTTCGGTAAAGTCACGTAGGTAAAAATGTTTTAATTAATAAAAGTAAAATAAAAATAAAAATCACGACGTTTCGAAGACGGAAGCTTGTGTTGCCTCTGAAACGTCGTGATTTTTATTTTTTATTTTACTTTTATTAATTTAAATTTTTTACCTACGTGACTTTACCGAAAAAACCTAAGAATATGAAACGCTCACTGGTTTCAGCGCAGGCGTGTACATGTACGCCACTACCCCCTGCCCCCGCTCTCTTCGCTGAGGTCTTAAATCCAGAGGGAACTTAAGAAAAATAAAGAAAATGTGCAGCACGGGACAAGGCATTTACCCGGCATCGCGCATTTAATTACGCCGCCCTCTTTTGTGCGCGGAGTTGAATATTGCTGATGGACGAGACCGGCGAGAGAAAGAAGGCAGCCAAAGAGGAAGATGACACCCGAAGCGGGTAACCGCCACCACGGAGGAGAGATGGCATCGGTTCACATGTAGGAGCGAGATGGGTTACGGCACGGTGGTGAGACTGTGTGGGGGTGGTGCCGGAGTGGGGAGCCCTTCATCCGGTAGTGGATAGATCAAGGCTGCTGCTGCTGCTGATGATGATGTCATTTGGTGTGGCACGCTTTCGTGTGCCAATATCCTATTGAGCGGACTACAGCAGGATGACGGATGTGGTGGTCAAGTGCAAAGACTCCGCTGGGTCTGGTGGTATGTGTGCCACTCGTGTCAAGTCGCCTCGCTATGTACGCCCCACGGTGTCAGACAAACATTTACCAGAGCTTACCTGAACGCTTACCCGCAGCTGTTGGGCAAGCTGCCGGTCTTGGGCGTTACATTGTAGAAGCAGCGAATTTAACAGGCCAGTGTAAACAGTGTGAAGGGAGTCAGCGATTTTTTTTTACCTACTGGTAATCCGGTGATGGTCTTTATGGTGAAAATCTGCAGCGTTCCCGGAATCTTCAGCAGTTGGACTATTTTCTGTACGTTGAAGATGCCCGTTGACTCATCTGAATGGCACAGCAGAGTAGACTTCAAAGTACACTTCAGTGAACACTTCAGCCCTCTGGGTTATCCATTGCATCCCAGCCGCACATCTCAACACTCTCAGTCTTTGTTCAATTATTAAAACTGCGATACTCAAAATCCCTAGAATGTGCAAGGCGAAATGCTGCTCTGAATTCGTAATAAAAACATTTTTTTTAAATATGTAAAACAAAACGGAAAGTAAATCTGTGCGATAGAATAATAAATGCATATTCTGATTTGCTCATCGAGTTGCTATACGACACGACGTTTGATACTGAAGCTTTCCAGATGTCACTGTGGTTATTAATATCGCCGCTTGTTCCACAAAAATAGGCGACACGTAGGTCCATGAACGCGTTACGCCAACGCCTTCACTGTCCCGTATCTCAGCAGCGAGTAATATTCACTCACTGGGCGAGCGGCGGTTCGAGCAGCTAGCGTGCTGCGCCATGTGCCACGGTGACCCCGAGTTTGATTCCCGGCCAACATCAGTGGCGAGTAATATCTGAACCAGTCCAAGCCTGACCTCCACTCCCCCCCCGCACCACTTCACCAACTCGCACTGACCGGCGTGGTGACGCATAGCCAATTCCTGATGGAGCATGGAGAGGGTTTCATCCAGCAGAGGATTCAAGAAGAGATGTTCATTATTCAAATACATGTGGACCTCATGGTGGGACCCCGGGGACCCATAAGCCCCCGGCTCTCGCGTAAACATATTGTGATGTGAACAAAAACTTTACTCGTTTTCACCAATGGGTCTGAAGGATGGTGGCAAGTGTTGTCTTGTTAAACTGTGCCTTTAAAACTGCTGACTACTTACCTGCAGTACCTCTATTTAAATACACTTCCGAAAAAAATATTAACACCCCTCTGTCAATCATCGTGTTTCTCAGTGTGGATTTGTGAACACACTTTGTAAACAGTACATAAAATAGAGCGCGTTTTCAATGCGATGTTCATATTGTAACAAGCGTTTATACCAATGTTACTCTACAGAGTAGCGGGTCACCGCTCCTCTTATCTGCATTGATACGAGCGGTATGTGGGGACTATGGCTTAAACGCAAAACAAAAACCTATCTGCACAGATGCATATGGACAAGAGAAGTATTATCAAACAGGAGGAATTAACGGTGCAACGCATCTCATCTGTTAAATATCTGCAGGTAATAGGATTGTCATCGATTGATCCTGGCTGCAGACATTGGTAGGTCACAAATAATAATGAAGATAAAAGAGCAGTTTCACTGTATTATGCATCCCGTGATGACAAATAAAGGACTTAAGTCATGTAGGCAGTTTGAGCAGCTTTGGGTAAGACTCATGACCCTGCCCATTCGTCCTTGCTGCTGCGCTTGGACACGACATGACAACAGAATGATCCGTGCCAGGCGGGTCGCGGCGTTTACGTGCGCGGTGGGATGGAGTCGCCAAAAATAAATGTATTGATTACGATTTTGACTTCCGTTTATTCTTGACCCCGGGATCTCCCCATAAGGTTCATATTTGGAATGGATATTATCCTCTTGGGGTCGATTACTTTACAATGACTGATAATCCCACTTTCACAACTAACCGTCTACTGCAGCTGTTTGCCAATCCACAGCCGGATGAGGGCCTTCCTATGCCATCTCATAATAGGGGTTGTTTGACCATACTTCACCAGACTGGTGAGTGTGGGGTTGGTGTTAGCAAGGGCTGCTGGGAGGCCCGTGCCGGGAATCAAACCGAGGTCGCCGGGCTCAAACAACTCCCGTGACCGACACGGTCTAGGGGAGGCTTTCATCCAGCAGTGGATGAACAAGGGTCTGCGAGTTGTTATCGTCGTCGTCGTCATCATTATGACTCTCATCATACACAAAAGAGCAGTAACCCGCTCCGGCGTACCCACCACCTGGTCGCAACAAGCACAATCCCAGCGGCGGTCACGTGACCTACTGACCTTTGTCTCCCTTCGCGAGGAGGACGGCGGGGGACTTGGTGTGGCGGGGGACGCGCGCGACCGCCAGCGCGCAGCAGGCGAGGCACCCGGCCGCCGCCACGAACGCCGCGGTCTCCTCGCTGCGGCACGGAGACACGCGCAGCGGCACGGAGACACGGGTCGGCTCGCAGTGCACGGCTCCTCCATCGCCGGCGCGCGCGCGCGAAGGTGGAACGCGGAGAGCACCTTCTCTCGATGGACGAGGGGGGCTGTGACCCATCGCACACACTGTTGCAAGCGCGTCGTGCGGATTCGTTGACCACGCTTCAGGGTGTCGGGTCGGTTGCGGATTGGTGAGTGGGGAGAACATAGATGCTGGAGCGTAGTACAGTACAACATTGGATTTTGCTGCAATGGCCCCGACTGACAAAGCAGCCCCGGAGCTGCCTAGAGCAGCTATCGACTGCACGGTGGTCACCCATCCAAGCATTGTCCAAGGTTCATCCCTGCTTCGCTTCTGAGATCCGATCAGACCGGTCGTGAATTCCGGGTCATTTGGTTATAGGCACACACATATACATACGCCATATATATACATAAGACAAAGCTCCCCTTACAGGATGTTAGAGCAGCTTTTGTTTGCGAGCACCTACGAAGGCGTAGGTTGGCGTGGCTTGCACCAACGCCCTGCCACCTCAGTGCTAATGTTTACACACAGCACCATGTACACATGCCAGGCTAAATCAGCATTACATATACACCCACACACGCACACACGCACGTGCTTATATATACACATGAAATGCTACGAGTGCTTGCAAGCTGGCATTGGCGTCCTCTGGTCTAACACCGTTTGAGACTAGGCTCTAAAGAAAGCTGTCTCTGGTGTGGACCAATCAATTTCAAAGACAATACATCATATACGACCAGAGCGTGTTTATTTTGCATGTTCACCACAAGTGTATGTGGTTAATGCAGACATTCCTTGTAAAAGGTATCAGTTTGGTGGTTTAACATCTAAACACCTGTGTCATTGCCAGAACGGTTAAAACCTAGTCTCATATTCACGGTAATGGATTGCTTCTCTACACACCCATTAGGGTTGGCACCATGCACAAAGGGAGTGTCGCAGCAATGATGGCCAGGGTTTGTGGGTACGCAGGTGGCTGATGAAGACCAATCCTGGAACCGCATATCTTGTTTATATTTAGTTCAAGGAGGATGCCTGCACGTGATCAGAGTAACGTGAGAACACCGTCGATTCGAGCCAGTGTCCACACGATGCTTGATCATGACAGAACCTGGATACAAAGGCAAGGAGACCCAGACAATTGGAGGACCTGCTCTGAAGCCAAACACTGTATTTACTTCTGGCTGAGTCAACCTAGCGGGTGCCCAGGCCACATTCAGATACCAATTGTCGCCGATGTGAATTAATCAATTATGGGTTGCCAAGATCTTAATGCGGTGTGATAAACACGACGTTGCCCACTTATAGTCTCAAGCACACTGACGATCATACATTGTTATATAGTGTACTGGGTGGCCACGGATGCATCATCCGTTATGACGTAATGTCAATTTGTGGAGTATAATGCATCCGCATCATTAATCACAGCAATCTGAGTTTGATTCATCGCCACGGCTGACATCAGTGGCGAGTGACATCAGTGGCATCTAATTGTATTATTCTTTAGATAGACATCAAATGAGTGGCAGTTGTAGAAGCACCCGCTGTATTCAGTTCAAATGCAGCTCATTGTACAAGGTCACGAACGACAAATCGGCGTTTCACATTTCAGATAAACGATCATCACAATCGATGGGGCCAAATCGATACGAGCAACCGAGGGCGATGTCATGCAGGGTCACGCGGCAAAAAACCCAGGAACGCGCGCGGTGCAACGTATTCGCCGTCGGCATTCGGCTAACCCAGGGGTCGGCAACCAAAATAACAAGAAGAGCCATTTCTTTCCAATTCGGTACAAAATTCAGTATTTCAAGAGCCGCAATGCATCTGAGTACATACTGTACATACGTACATATCGTCAAGAAGCAGCCCGTAAAGAGCCGCATGCGGCTCCGGAGCCGTAGGTTGCCGACCCCTGGGCTAACCGGAGCACAGCGGCTTGACATTTTGGGGAGCAAACGGACAGCAACCGAAAAGGCACCTGGGAAGACGGATTGTTTGAAGCGCGCGTGGCGAGCAGCACAATGACGCCGACACCGTTAAGCACACACGTGCCACGACCTCCCCCCACCCCCCCCACACGCGCACCCGAACTCTTTGCACGAGCGCCGAGTAACG
Organism: Lampetra planeri; assembly: GCF_965212315.1. Taxonomy (NCBI): domain Eukaryota; kingdom Metazoa; phylum Chordata; class Hyperoartia; order Petromyzontiformes; family Petromyzontidae; genus Lampetra; species Lampetra planeri. The sequence continues at coordinate 8,319,658 of NC_136122.1, read as the reverse complement.
AGAGTGGGAAAACACGACCTGAGACGAAGACTGCCTTTGTCGCCCTGCCCCTGACTCTACGACAGCCGGGCGGGCAGGCCTCGCTGACGAGACAGCAACTCTCAATTGGCCGCCACGGGCTCAAGGAGGAGCGCCCCTCGTGTATAGTCTAATCGCCAGAGTCGGCGACACATCCTCGCCACAAGTGCTGATTCTATCGCCAGATAACTGACGGGGAGAGCTCCGAGGCTCCCCGCCCACCCAGTCCCCCACACCGCCCACCCCCTTCCCCGTGCGCTATGCGAGTGAACGTGCAGAGCGGAGTGCTGCTTCTTGACCTGGGCTGCGCGCACCCAGTGGTGGAGCCAGTGGGGGGGTGGGGTGGCACGTGCCCCCCCCCCCCCCCATGATCCGATCGAAATCCCGAATTTCGATCGGATCATTCGGGTTTATTAGGCATTCACCTTCGGCGAGCGAGATGCCGATCACACAACGCGGTTCGAATTCGACCCTCGATCGATGGCTGCGCCATCGCCGCACACGCACCGAATAAAAAGCAAGGGACAAGTCCTTACTTACTAACAACTCCTCTATCATTTCTCATTGCTGGAGGGGTTACCCCCCCTACCTGAAAATCCTGGCTTCATGGGGGGTGAGAGACATGGCCAGATTTGTTTTTTTTTCAGAGAAGGTAAATAATGGAAACGCAAATTAAGCCCGGTCACGCAAGAACGACTCCTCTCTTTCATCGAACACTCGGCATTAATGAACATTGTGCATTATTTGTTGTTCAACGATTGCGAACCAAAGGGGTTGCAAGGCTGCACTCAAATGTTCAGAGAGCCGCTGGTGGATGTGAACCCCTCTCTTCGTCAATCCGCCGCTGCTACTGCTGCTGCTGACAGAGTGACGCCTCGACCACCGTGCTAGCGTGCGGTGGTCGTTCGCGAGCGCTGTGTCGACTGAAACGTCGCCAACAGCTTGATGAGCGAGTGCGTCGCTGGCGAAGGCTGCGGAGAGCACAGCCGTGGAAGCAACGACGCGCAGCACGACGACTCGTTTCGCTTGCACTGCCGTCCAATGACCGTCACGTGACACCCGCTAGCGCTGTGGCAATCTGCGGGTGGCGGTCAACCGTCCGTATCCAGGACATCAAGGCTCGTTCGCTGTTGCTTAACGCTACCGAACAAAGACGGCCACCGCATCGCGCGGCGCTTTTCAGATGCGCTTCTGCGGCCGTCTGGAAAGCTCTTCCTTCCCATATTAGGAAGCCACCGGAGATATGCACTTTTAAATCATCCAGATTGACAAACTCCTTTCTTTAGAACTGCTTTTTGTGTTTAGTCTGTTGTCCTTCCATCGCACCTCCGATTAGCACGATTGGCTACGTACGGTGCGAAAGAAGTTCAACGCACATACATGCACAACATCTGACTAGATCTGGCAGCATTTTGAGGAATTTGCCAAAAGCCACACACACAACACAAACGCTCTTGAATTGTTCAATGCAACTTCAACGCCCTGAGATGTTATAATGTTGTTTTGGTTGTTTGATGCAAATGCATGTGTAGTGGTGATACGCGCTGGGTGTATATGTCGTGTGCCAGCGCGTATGTACGGGTGTGTGTGCGGTGACGCGCGCTGACGGGGAGGAGCAGGCGTCAGTGCGCGGGTGGGGGTAGTGCTGCTGATTGGCTGTGTGCCGGTGACGCGCCCAGAGGGAGTGATCGGGTAGCAGCGCGGTGTGATTGGTCGGGGAGTGGAAACACGCGCTGAGCGGAACCGGATCGTAAGGATAGCGCGTGGGGATTGGGTAACTGAGGAGCGGTGCCGACGTTGAGGTCCGCATCCGCTCCGCCTCCCGGGAAGAAGGGGTATATAAGGTGATGCACAGAGGAGCAGGGGGCAGAAGTGGAACCATCTAAGAATGAAGAGGAAGGTGCAGAGATAGAGCCCGGAGAGGAGAGTAATGGAGACTAGAAGCTGAGTGATGTATAGTGTGTAGCCAGTGAGAGAGAACGGTCTACACGAGCTGAGTAATGTATAGTGTGTAGCCAGCGAGATAGAACGGTCTACACGAGCTGAGTAATGTATAGTGTGTAGCCAGCGAGATAGAACGGTCTACACGAGCTGAGTAATGTGTAGTGTGTAGCCAGCGAGAGAGAACGGTCTGCACGAGCCGAGTATGCATACGGTGTAGCCAGCGAGAGAGGAAGGTCTGCACGAGCCGAGTATGCATACGGTGTAGCCAGCGAGAGAGGTGCAAAGTCTACACGAGGCGAGTGGAGAGTGTAGCAGAGGCGCAGAGTCTACACGAGGCGAGAGAGGAGTGTAGCCGAGGCGCGGAGTCTACACGAGGCACAGAGAGCCGGCAGCACAGGATCCAGAGTCAAGAGAAGCGCATTGTGAAGAAGAGAGGCCACGCGTTGTATTGTTACAAGTCAAGATTTAATAAAAGAAGTGTGTTCCCGTCAAGGAGTTTCCTGCCGTCATTTTCCAATACTTCATCTGGCGTCAGAAGTGAAACGGGCTTCCAAGTATGGAGACGAGGAAGACCCGTAGGACCCACGGGATTGACCGCGAGGAAGACCTGGACGACTCGGGGCCGCTGGTGGCGGGGGGTGAGGAAGAGGACTTGCCCACGCTGCAGGGTCCGTCGACGGCGCCGGCCGAGCGACCGGGGACAGACGCCGGGCTTCGTGAGGCGCACTCCCGACTGGCGGAGCTGCTGCTCGCCGCCGCGTCCATCTTGGCGGAGATCAGCTCGTCGGGAGGAGCAGGGACGGTGGGGGACATTTTACAAGGTCGCCCCGCAGATTCCCGCCAAAACGAATGGGGGATTCCCGCCATTGCGCCTGGGCCTACTCAAGGTGGGAACGGCGAGCGCCACGTGGTGGTGGGTTCCCAAGCGCGCGCATCGACGTCATCAGCGCGCGAAGGGGTCCGCCATCTTACGTCTGCTGCTGGAGCCGCCATCTTAGACACCGACGGACAGGCGGAGAGGAACCACGAGGCGGATGACTTCATTTTTCAACAGCGCCTGCCCACGTTGTCAGCCTTCAAGGCGGAGACTGGGGCCAATTTCAGCGGAGGTTTTTGGCGCATCAAGAGATGTCAGCGTGGTCCGATGCTACGGCGCTGCGGGCATTGCCCGCCATGCTGGACGACGATGCGCTCGCGGCCTTCAGGGCTGCACGGAAGTCGGACCGCTCCACGCTGAAGGATGCGCTGGGTTTGTTGGCCAGGGTCTACGGGCCTCCCTCTACGTGCCGCCATCAGTTCTACGCAAGACGGAAAGCGGCCACGGAGACCGCGCTGGCCTATCGCACGGCGTTGCTGGCTCTTGCTGATGCTGCGTTCCCTCGGATGGACGAGGAGGGCCAAGACGCGATGGTTTTGGAGCAGCTGCTCAAGTTGGCGCAGGACCTGGGGGTCCCTATCAACACAGCTGACGAGATTGATATTTCTTCTTTGAGAGTCGCCACGTGTATTCAAGCGCACGAGGCCCTACAACGGAAGCAAGGCGTTGGTTGCAACGCTGCTGTCGTCGCAGCCCCGGGTTTGGTGGTCGCCGAACCCCAAGTCGTCAGCCCACGAGAGGAGGCGTTCGCCACGGGACGACCAGGGGACTGGAGGCCGGGGGCCCGGTCGCCTCTGCGATCGGGCCGAAAGTCGGAGCAACCAAGATCTACTCCGACCCTCGTCACGTGCTATAACTGCGGCCTCCGGGGCCACGTGGCGTCCGGGTGCCGCGCTCCGCGGCAGCGCGCCATGGGAGCTCGGCTGGACGACGACCGAGAGCCCAAGTCATCTCTACAATCCCCGGCAAGTCGCGGCACCTCACACGCTCGGCCTGTTTATTCGGCACACATGGGACGCCGCGTTGCGGCGGAGGAGGGCCGGTTAAGGTTCGGGGATTCGGTTCGGCGAGGGGGGTTCGGCCGGGACCAGGGAGACATTGAATGGGCGGAATTGGGGCATAGAATTGTGGCTGCTTCGGCGGGTTCGTCCGTTGTTACGGGATCTATTGATGGGGTTGAGATTAGGGTGTTAGTGGACACGGGGGCATCGGCAACTATTATATCGGACCTCATTTATAATATTCTTCCGGTCCAATGTCGTCCGCTGCTTCCAGTGGATGTGCCATTTTACGCCGCTAATGGGGGATCGTTGGGCATTATCGGTCAGGTTAGGGCGTCCATTTGCATTGGAGATATCAAATTGTCGGGACCCGTTTTCGTTTCGTCTTCTTTGGCAGTTCCGTGTCTTTTGGGCACTGACTTTTTGGCTAAAATGCCCATTAAAATTCTTATCGATCAACGATGCATTGAACTGCCATCGGGTCGCCGGATTTCATTTTTGACGGGCCCTACTGACATTCGGACGGCGTGCGCTACGATACAAGCGGTGGCGACGCAGACAGTGCAAGTGCCCCCGGGTTCACAGATGTTGATTCCCCTCCGGTTGCGGAAACCATGGGTGAGGGAGGCTTCGGGACAGAGTATGCTTTTGGGTCCTTCTAACAAGGCTGTCGGGGGTCTTGATTTATCGGTGGCTCACACTTTGGTGCGGGCTGACAGGGATCCGTTTGTGATGGTTTTGAACGCGGGGTCGCGACCAGCTGTCATTCCGCAGGGCACCGTGCTGGCTCACGCGGCGCAGGTCCCTGGGGATGATGGGTTGGTTGCGCAGGTGGGCTCGAGCCCCGCGCGGAACGTTGAGCCAAGGGAAGACCTTGAGTGGGTCCATTCGTTATGTGCCGCCTCGGACGATTTGTCGGCGGCGCAGTTGGGTGCGCTGCGCGAGTTGCTCATTGAATTCTCTGATGTATTCAGTAAACATAAGTATGACATTGGGTGCACGGATTTGTTGCACCATCACATTGAAACGGGCGATGCGGCGCCGGTCAGGCTAAATCCCTTCCGACTGAGTCCCGTGGAGAAGGAACATGTTCAGTCGGCTGTTAACGATATGCTAGAAGCCGATATTATTTCGCCCTCCTCTAGCCCGTGGGGAGCGCCTATTGTGCTGGTTAAGAAGCAGGACGGGTCCCTGCGATTCTGCGTTGATTTCCGTCGCCTGAATAAGATCTCTGTGGCTGACGCGTATCCGCTCCCCAGGATGGATGAGTCCCTCGATGCATTGTCTGGTGCGCGATATTTTTCGACTCTTGATTTGTTATCGGGGTTTTGGCAGTTGCCGCTCGACGAAGAGTCGAAACCTAAGACAGCATTTCGGACTCCAGGGGGGCTGTTCCAGTTTAACCGGTTACCCATGGGACTTCACTCCTCTCCAGCGACGTTTCAGCGACTTATGGAGCTGGTTTTGTCGGGCTTGCAGTGGGATACATGCTTGATTTATATGGACGATGTCATTGTTTTCAGTAAAACGTTTGAGGAACACCTCCGGCGATTGAGAGGGGTGTTCTTGCGAATGCGATCGGCTAAGTTGAAATTTAAACCGGCCAAATGTCACCTCCTTCGTAGGTCCGTTAGATACTTGGGTCACATTGTCGATTCTTCGGGGATCTCCACCGATCCCGCGAAGACGGATTGTGTCGGTTCGTGGCCGACACCTACGTCCGTTTCCGACGTGCGTAGTTTCATCGGGTTTGCTTCTTATTATCGGCGGTTCGTTGAGCACTTCGCCACTATTGCAAAACCCTTGCACGCTCTAACGGCGAAGGGAGTGAAGTTCAAATGGGGACCGGAGGAGGAGGCCGCGTTTCGCTCCCTCCGGGACGCCTTGGTGGGTGCCCCACCCTTGTGTTATCCCGATTTTGCCAGTCCCTTTTTGCTGGACACGGATGCTAGCAACACGGGCATTGGGGGGGTGCTATCCCAAGTCGTTGGGGGTGTCGAAAGAGTTGTCGCCTACGGTAGTAGGGTGTTGTCTCCGGCGGAGCAGCGCTACTGTGTCACCCGTCGCGAGCTGCTTGCCATTGTTTTTTTTGTGCAGCAGTTTAGGCCATATCTTTATGGTCGTCACTTTACAGTCCGAACGGACCACGCGGCGCTACAGTATTCATTGAGGGTCGCCCAGCTCTCGGGCCAGTTGTCGCGTTGGTTGGAAGTCCTCCAGGACTATCAGTTTACGACTACGTACCGTAAAGGGTTGCGACACACGAATGCCGATTGCTTGTCGCGGTTGTTGCCTTGTGATGAATGCGCGTGTTTGTCGGGATCGGCGCGCTGTAAACCGACGCTTGCGGGGGAGATGGGGGCACTGGCTGCGACAGCGGGCGCACCGATCGGGGATGATTCCACTGCCTCTCAGGGTCGGGACTCGCTGCTCTCGCTGTCGCTCAGCGAATGGGGCCGCCTCCAGATGGCGGACAGCTCGCTGCTAGCATTGCGCCGCAAGGTTGGGGGTCCCGAGGGGGACCAGGAGCGTACCGGCTCCTATGTACTTGAGCGGGGCGTGTTATTGAAATGGGACAGTTTGTCCCGGCGGAACGCACTCGTGGTGCCTTCCGCTGTGAGGGGGAGGGTTGTCTTGGCGGCACACGAACGCCTCTTGCACTTGGGAGTTAACAAGACGCTTGCCCTGCTTCAGCGTGACTATTACTGGCCGGGAATGGGAAGTGATGTGGTGCATATTCTGAAGGGGTGCGTTGAGTGCGCCAGGCGTAAACCACCGGCCGTGGCAGCTAATCCACCGCTGCAATCTATTCAGGTCTCGCGTACCAACGAGCTCGTTGCACTCGATATTTTGGGGCCCTTCCCAGTCACGCCGAGAGGGAATAAATATTTGTTAGTGGGGGTCGAATACTTTACCCGATGGCCTATGGCGTGGCCTCTCGCTAACCAGTCGGCAGCGGCTGTGACGGATGCCTTCGTCCAGGGCTATGTCCTGGACAAGGGGGCTCCCGAACGCCTGCTGACCGACCAAGGTAAAAATTTTTCGAGTAAATTGTTGCAAGAGGTGTGCGATCTGTTGGGTACCAAGAAGGTGCGTACCTCCCCGTACCACCCGCAGACTGACGGGATGGTGGAGAGACTCCACAAAACCTTGACTTCCATGCTGTGCCAGCAGGTGTGCGAGGCACATGTAGATTGGGACCTGCAGGTCCCGGGAGTCCTTGCCGCGTATAGAATGGCCCCCCATGCAGCTACGGGGTTTTCCCCATTCTATTTGATGTACGGTCGGGAAGCTGACCCGCCAATAGAAACGCAACTTGGCCTGTCCGCTCCACGAACTAATTCTAATTTGGCAGAACATATTAAGTTTAATATTCACAAGCTGACAGAGGCGAGGGAGGCCGCGCGGCTTAATTCGCGGGCTCGCCAAATTGCTAATGAACGGTTGCGGGCACGGAAGGTGTCCATGCACGAATGGAAACCAGGTGACAGGGCCTGGCTGCATTGCCCTCAGGCACCCTTGGCTACGTCGCCTAAATTGTTGAGACCGTGGAGGGGACCCGTGGAGGTCGTGCGCGTTGCACGGCCCCAGTGCGTTCAGATAAAGTGGGGAAAGCGCCGGTGGTACGTTCACCCCTCCCGACTGAAACCGTTCTCGCCTCCATATGGCCTCCCCTTGTGTCGTGATGGCCGGGCGTGTGACGTGACCGGCGACCCAGAGGGGGAAATGTCTCTGCCTGATCCACACGTATTTTCGCCTGATCTGCTCCCAGGTGTCTCGGAACTGACAGCTGCCGATCACCGGCGGCCGGATCTCCGCGGCGGGGCCGGCCCTTTCAGGCCCGTTCCGCGCCGTCTGGAGCAGCCGGAACCGCCGGACGGTCGTCAGTGTCCCGCCCCATACGATGGACCAGCCAGACGGACTCGCGCCAGGTCGTGCTACTTTGCATGACCTGCCTCGTGAGGAATCGGGGCAGTTGGAGCGCCTCGTCACTGCGTGTAGTCGCAGGGACGTGGGGCGCGTTCGTTTCGAATTTGCTCGTATCGTGTTATTGTTGACTTTTCGGGTTCATTGTCAATCTGTACATAGTTATTCTTGTTGTTGTTGTTGTTGTTGTGTTATGTTACGGGGCACACTCGGGGGGTTACGGGGTTTTTTTTTGTTGGTTGTCGTTTTATCGTCGCGGTTGGTTGTTGTTAGCAGCCGGGCCGGCTGCGAGCTATGTGGGAGGGGGTGATGTAGTGGTGATACGCGCTGGGTGTATATGTCGTGTGCCAGCGCGTATGTACGGGTGTGTGTGCGGTGACGCGCGCTGACGGGGAGGAGCAGGCGTCAGTGCACGGGTGGGGGTAGTGCTGCTGATTGGCTGTGTGCCGGTGACGCGCCCAGAGGGAGTGATCGGGTAGCAGCGCGGTGTGATTGGTCGGGGAGTGGAAACACGCGCTGAGCGGAACCGGATCGTAAGGATAGCGCGTGGGGATTGGGTAACTGAGGAGCGGTGCCGACGTTGAGGTCCGCATCCGCTCCGCCTCCCGGGAAGAAGGGGTATATAAGGTGATGCACAGAGGAGCAGGGGGCAGAAGTGGAACCATCTAAGAATGAAGAGGAAGGTGCAGAGATAGAGCCCGGAGAGGAGAGTAATGGAGAGTAGAAGCTGAGTGATGTATAGTGTGTAGCCAGTGAGAGAGAACGGTCTACACGAGCTGAGTAATGTATAGTGTGTAGCCAGCGAGATAGAACGGTCTACACGAGCTGAGTAATGTATAGTGTGTAGCCAGCGAGATAGAACGGTCTACACGAGCTGAGTAATGTGTAGTGTGTAGCCAGCGAGAGAGAACGGTCTGCACCAGCCGAGTATGCATACGGTGTAGCCAGCGAGAGAGGAAGGTCTGCACGAGCCGAGTATGCATACGGTGTAGCCAGCGAGAGAGGTGCAAAGTCTACACGAGGCGAGTGGAGAGTGTAGCAGAGGCGCAGAGTCTACACGAGGCGAGAGAGGAGTGTAGCCGAGGCGCGGAGTCTACACGAGGCACAGAGAGCCGGCAGCACAGGATCCAGAGTCAAGAGAAGCGCATTGTGAAGAAGAGAGGCCACGCGTTGTATTGTTACAAGTCAAGATTTAATAAAAGAAGTGTGTTCCCGTCAAGGAGTTTCCTGCCGTCATTTTCCAATACTTCACATGGACAAAGATACCCCTATAGCCTTGACAGACTGTTGGGGCAAGTGCTATTAGCAAGCACCTATGAAGGCCAGCACGGCACACGAGCGGGTCAGTGGCCAACACCACGCCCTGCCGCATTTGTCTCCCCAGTGGCGATGTTTATACATCGCACCAGGTACTCATTTGAGGCTGAGTCGACCTAGGGGAGACCCAGGACCGGATCAGATAATCGTCACCGGTGTTGGCCGTGAGCGGGAATCGAACTCATGCCGCCGGGTTCGTAGCGCAGCGTAGCGCTCACCGCTACACCACCGCTCCCCACAAGTGCGAATGTAAATCTATCCCGCACGAGCAAAACGCGGGTTGTTCATTTATTTTGTCATCACCACAATAAACAGCACGGCCAGGGAGAGAGAGAGCGAGAGCGAGCGCGCAATGATCCACATGGCAAATCATTGCTCACGATGAACCAAGCACACACACACGCACACAAAAAGTGTGTGGCACACTAATATATTCTAGTCTCGAACGGCAGAACCGCGTTCCGGCCGGCGTAACGAGCTTCAAAAACTGTGGGCTCATTCTGCGACGTTTCCTCCCAGAGGTGCGCATTTTTTTTGCCCCCCCCCCCCTTTTACCACCACCCCCACTTTGAAGCGCATGGAAGCAATTAGCTCCACAAATCCCACACTACGAGTCGACCGGCCAAATGATTGCATTGCTAATTTGCTGCCAAGGCCGCCGTGGGTCAGTCGCCCGGCCGACGGAAAATGGGCCCCTCGGATGCATCCTCTGAGCCTTTCGTGCGTGCGCCTTTTATGTTTTGTTTGGGGAAGAGACAACAACAACAACAACAAAAAGGTCTCGCTCGCCGCCAAGTTCGCTCCCCTTTAAGCGCTTTAAAAGGGCCTGCCGACGAAAGGCATCGGGCATTCTCCCAGCGGGCGTTCGGTGCGCATGAGGAGGAGTGGTGAAATAGATGTTTACCAACGTGCTGGACGAGACGGCCGTACCACGAACAGAGAGACACCTGCATTTATTAAAACTCTAACGCCCTCCCCAACCCACAGCAACAACACACAAAAAAACAGCACGCACAACGAAAACAGCTCCGAATCCCGTGTTGTTATTCTGTGAAAAGTTGGGGGGGGGAGGGTTAAATTCTGGCGGGGTGATGGCGATGGGAGGGGGGGGGATAAATGGGACCCCTCCAATTCCACCCCACGTAATGGGGGGGGGGGGGTGACTATACTTCACCACTGTGGTCAGTGTGGATTGAAGGTGGTGGAGCATAGTCGTGGTGCCAAAGAAGTACAATGGGAATTTGACGCACTGCCCTCTGCTGACCAAAACGTCGTCCTGTAACCTATAACACCTGCTTCATGGAATTCACACTTGCATAACTTTTAAACCTAAATGGATATTCAAAAAGCAAATGGTCGATCCCTCAATAATACTTTCCTTTACTGAACCAGGAAAGTCTCATTGGGTCTCAAGACTTACTTTTAGGATGGTCCTGAATTAATGTCTGGACAATTCCATTAGTGAGTGTTTGGCATGTGGGAGGAAAACAGAGCACCCGGAGAAAACCCCACTCATAAGAGGGGGGTAACAACCAAAGCTCAGCACAGACAGCTTCATTAAACCATTGTTGTATTCATCTTCTTGGTTCTTTCGGTAAAGTCACGTAGAATGGAAATAATAAAATAATAATAATAGAACATAATAAAATAATTCTCACGACGTTTCGGCCACAACGCATGACTCTGTCTCCTCGACAGACCTGTTCACGTAGAATGGAAATAATAAAATAATAAAAATAAAACATAATAAAATAATTCTCACGACGTTTCGGCCACAACGCATGACTCTGTCTCCTCGACAGACCTGTTCTCCACCTGAGGACGGCTACTTGCGTTGTGGCCGAAACGTCGTGAGAATTATTTGATTATGTTTTATTTTTATTATTTTATTATTTCCATTCTACGTGACTTTACCGAAAGAACCAAGAAGATGAATCCCTGCAGTCACGAAAGCTTTAAATCGAAATCCATTGTTGTATTGCTCAACATCTCACAGCCCGGGCATACGACTCCTTCGCATTCCCCCGGCGAGATGTTCTCAATGATTTGTTGAATGTTCCCCCGTGTACTTGCCTATCAGCCACGTCAATTTGACCAGAACAATCTCAACGCAATCTGCCTACGTAAACTATTTCAGTTGTTGATAAGCTACTGCATACAAACAAGAAGGATATATCTTCTTGGTTCTTTCGGTAAAGTCACGTAGAAGGGAAATAATAAAATAATAAAAATAAAACATAATAAAATAATTCTCACGACGTTTCGGCCACAACGCAAGTAGCCGTCCTCAGGTGGAGAACAGGTCTGTCGAGGAGACAGAGTCATGCGTTGTGGCCGAAACGTCGTGAGAATTATTTTATTATGTTTTATTTTTATTATTTTATTATTTCCCTTCTACGTGACTTTACCGAACCGAAAGAACCAAGAAGATGATTCCCTGCAGTCACGAAAGCTTTAAATCGAAAAAAAGGATATATATTCAAGAAAAAAATCAGTTCTTCAATAACTCTCTGACGTGTTTTCCAAATTGTACTGCACGTCGTTCGGCACGATGTCCGACGTTTCACTCCACGTGCGAGGGGGCTCTTCTTCAGGAGTTAAAATGGCGAGAAAGCACGTGGCACAAACCCGGACAAACACATCGTCGGAGAGCCACAGAGCACAACTGCAAACGAAAACAAACGCGGCAGTCGTACACTTTGTGGGCTTCGCGAGCCTCGCACATGTGTCTATGGGTGGGTGGGGGGGGGTGGCAAGAATGACAGAAACACGAGGCTTTGGGGGGGAGGGGCTTGAGGAGCATCCCCCCGGGGGTGGGAGGGAAGTGGGGGACAAGGAAGCTCGAGGTCATGTCTACAATTTCGAAAAATGTCAAAAGGTCCTCGAGGGGGTGAGACAAACGGCCCCTCTCTCAGCTCACGTCGCAGCGCCCAAGACGAAAAACGCTCACCGCTTGCCGGCCGCGTTGTTTTGGTGTGAACCAATCAGTTTCAAAGACAATGCAATATACTATCAGAGCATGGTTGTTGTTTTTTTTGCACGTTCGCCACAAGTATATGTGGTTAATTCAGACATGAGTCATTGCAAAAGGTTTCTGTTTGGCGTTTTGACATCTTAACAGCTGTTTTGTTGCCAGAAAGGGTGAAACATATTCTTGTATTTTGACACTGGCAAGGGTGGAGGTCCCATGATGGAGAGTTGGTTCTGTCCGTCGTTCTCGCTGTCATCTGTAACACGGGGTCCACGAGATAGGAAACTGACCAAAAAGCAGTCAAAAACTCGGGAGACACAAAAAAAAGGGATTACGGTGTCTTGTAAATATATGCATAAGCACGTTTTGTCCTGACCGCTACCTGTCGACTTCTGTAATGCTGAACAAATAATTAAACAGTTTCGAAGACAAACGCTCGCTGGGAAAGCATTGCGCAATCCTCGCTGGGAAAGCGTTGAGCAATCCACGCTTTGTCTTCGTCGCTTGAAATCAGGATGTGGCTCAATTCATTGCTCGCATGATGCACCACCGTGGATATCAACTACAGCCTCGAGATGTCCCTCGTGAATGTACAAAGATAAGTGCGATGATGTCAAATAGTGTCTTTGATGCACTGGAAAAAAACATCTATTTCTAAATCCGGAGTCGAAGTACATTCCATGTCTCAATATCAAACATTTTGACTGCTCTTAATAGCATACATTCCAGCTGGCTTGATATGTATAACCATTTCATCTTGACTTGCGTGACCAATAAGCATAGCATACCCCGACTGTTTAAGGCAAAGGCATAATTGCAGGAAGCATAACCTGACATTTCAAAATAATGTCATAATGATATCTGATCAGTGATCACGCAAAGGGATTATCTGCAGGAATCGTACCAGAACTGAAATTGAATTACCTAACGGTCAGCACACTTCGATCTGGAGGTCGTTGGTACAATCACCCAGCGTGGCAGGTTCAACAACGGGTGCAAGTTTCTTAAATCCCCCCCCTAGCCGGCCGGCCCTGTCTACCGAACAATATGAATTGGTTCGAAGCTTTCGTGACTGCAGGAATTACTCGTTAGTTCTTTCGGTAAAGTCACGTAGAAAATAAAATCAAACAATAATGGAATACGACGTTTTGGTTGCCACACAAGCAACCATCATCAGGTAAGAATGAATGATAAAACAGAGATACGGGCACACCGTGCGAGACACACTCGCTCGGTGTGTCTTTGTGTGTCTCTTTCTGCATGTGTGTCTGCCTATGTTGTTCCCGTGTCTGTGTTTTATTATTCATTCTTACCTGATGCTGGTTGCTTGTGTTGCAACCGAAACGTCGTATTCTATTATAATTTGATTTAATTTTCTACGCGACTTTACCGAAAGAAGCAAAGAGTAATACGAATGGGGACAGCGCCGTTTAGGCGATCGGCAGGGCGACAAAACTGGTAGGCCGAAGCATTGGCGCTCCCACCTCTGTTCTCAGACATCTGGTCAGCGCAGAAGGAGTAGGCCAAAATACCTTCTGGAAAGAGAGAGAGGTCCCTCTTAAAGCGGAGGCCTTTCCGCCAACAGCATCGCAAGTGAGGAATTTCAGGGCTGCCACCCTCTCGCTTTACCTTCGCAAACTCAGGCAAGCGCACGATGCTTTCATTTAACCCCCTCACCGAGCCTCTTTTTCAAGTCGCTCGTTGCAATCTACCATCACATCTAAGGCAGCAAAAAAAAATCAACATTGGCAAGAAACTTTTGGGGATTTCTCCAAAGTATTCAGAGTAGAAAAAGGGTCACAGCGTGTGTGCAGGCAATGAGAAGTTTCTCTTTAAGGCCGGGGCAATGAAAACCAGATGGTGGTGGTGGTGGGGGGGGGAGCGCACACATACCTTACGCGATTCGGTTGACGGACCCGAGGTGGGCATAGCAGCCTCCAAAACGAATCCAAATGTCTCCATTAAATGAGTGCACGAGGACACGCGCGGACGCGACGCGCTCGCTGAACACTCCGTACGGCATTTTATTTTACGTTTTCAATGTTTAAACCGGACACGGAAACCGTGCAAGTATGTGCACGAAATCGCAAGCGTCACACTAACACACTGGACACTCTATAACTCCAAACTGCAAAATAATTTGATAGGAAAGAGCGGTGTCCCTTTAAGACTTCAATGTTAAAGGACTCCATAACCTTCTCTTGAAGTTCACTTCTTTGTGAAGTCACGTTGTCACTGTGTACATTATTGGACACCTCACAACTCCAAACAGCAATGTGATTGAATTGTAACGAGACTTGCATTTGGCCGAACTGACTCCAAAGACCCGTTGTGACCTTTTGCAAATTGAAAACAAAGATTCGTCGTGTTAAAGTTTCGAGCGCCACTTTATAAATCAGACAACTTCATGACTCCGAACTGCGATGCGATTTTATTTCGAAGAGTGTCGCGGTTTGCAGACTTGCACAACGAAGATCCCATGGTGCTCTGCAGAGGACTCGAGTGCCACTTTATACATCCGACGACACGTCACAATTCCAAACTGCAATTGAATTTCACGGCAAATAAGTGCGGTGGCCTTTTTTCACAACTGTGAAGAACGCATGGCCTTTCTCGAAAAAAGTCGAGTTCATTTCATGGAGTGGATAATTTGCAGAGGTGGGACAAAGTCATTGTTATGCAAGTCCAAGTCGAGTCGCAAGTCATCAAATTCATGACTCGAGTCTGACTCGAGTCCAAGTCACATGACTCGAGTCCACATCATTAATTTGTAATGTTGGCAGGCAAGTAAACAAGAAGTGAAACGCACTGCGGCCTTCAGACCTCAAACGTGGGCTCATGAAGGTAGTGATTGCTTGAAGCACACCTAAAACTCAACGCACTACAGTGGAGGGAGATTTGCATTCATGAAAGCACTGCTTGATTAAACAATTTGTATTACATAAGCTTGACCGAGTTTGGATCGGCACTCTGCGTTATGGTGCCATTGCGAAACGTTGGCAGTGACCTGGCATGTGTGCGCAACACCAATCATTAAGTGGAGAATTCTAATAGCAATATAAATAACCCATCGGCCGCACGACCCTACTGGCAATGCATCTTGTGAGCAGCATTGGTTCAATACAAGCAAAAGTTTCGACCGCTTTTGATATTCAGTGTCTCATCAGCAGAGTCAGACTTGCATCGATCAATGCTCTTGAACGGGCGACTTGTGTGGTGATGATTTACGACGTATGGAATAAAACATAATAATTTCCCGAGCCTTAGTCATTACAAATCTCTCAACCTAACTTTCAACCTAGCAGACCACCGGTAGATCACCAACGAAAAGACACCAAAATGCTTACGTCTCGAGATCAAAATGTTAAACATTCGCCTGTAGGAATAAACACATTTAACCAATAAAGTGTGAGTGATAACACAACCGCTACAAGTTTTTTTTTGTTTAAACTCGGAGACGCAAATTCAGTTCTGCTTGCCAACGCTGAACAAGACAATCATCTGCTGTCCCTAAAGCTGCGCCGAGACTTGAAACTCGCCGACTTTTCAGCAAACACTCCACCATTCAAGGACATTCCTGGCACGAGCTCATGTTTCTTACTGTTACTTTGGCTGCTCTTGGCTTTCACCCATCCCCCACGGCCACATGCATGCACACGCATTTCTCACTAATCTCACGCCACTTTAAAATGGCTCCTTTACACCGATTCTGTGCAAAATGAGCGGCCCGGATCGTATCATTTTTCAGCCGTCTGCCAGCACGCAGCCCTAGGCAATGTCCATCAACACAATACAGTGTAACACACAGAAAACCGTAAGTGTTGGATTACGAGCCGTTTCTTTCTCTGCATAATTCCCTCCAGCAGTGAACCGCTGCATCAACACGCGCACACATCTCGAGAAAGGCAACCATGGGACAGCTTGAATTGTTTTTTTTATATCAACTATAATAATTTTCGATTTAAAGCTGTCGTGACTGCAGGGATTCATCTTCTTGGTTCTTTCGGTAAAGTCACGTAGAATGGAAATAATAAAATAATAAAAATAAAACATAATAAAATAAGAGTCAGACTCTGTCTTCTCGACAGACCTGCTCTCCACATGAGGACGGCTGCTTGCGCCGTGGCCGAAACGTCGTGAGAATTATTAAAATGTTTTATTTTTATTATTTTATTATTTCCATTCTACGTGACTTTACCGAAAGAACCAAGAAGATGAATTATAATAATGTTTCGGCCTTTGTCAAACCACTGCCTGACAACAATCTTCCGCAAGCTTTCGTCGGTCAAAGAGGGGTTACCTTACCCATACCTCCCCATTCTGGTCAGTATGGGTTGGTGTAAGGGGCGGGTCCAGGACCCACTTCGGATATCAGGCGCCGGTGATGTTATTGGCCGCGGGGTTGTGAACGCAACTCAGGTGATAAGGGGGGGGGGGTCACAGGCCAGTGAGCTAAACAAGCCGCGTTATCCACTGCGTGCCACTGGTCGCCTCGTCTCGGAATTTGTGCAACTCGAATGCAAATTGTTCAAAATCGACTCCCGGTCACGTTAAGTAAATGTTTGACAAGAAGTGATGGATGTGCAACTGTGTCATCGATAGCCATTGGCATAGACGTTCAAATATTTACAGTCTAATGAGCGTCTATTTTGTGAGGTGCAGGAACTGAGTTGAGTCACGCCGTGACTGAATATCCCACGAACGTGCCTCATCTCGTCACATCTCAGGAAACTAAAGCACGGTTGGTTGTTTGGTTTGACACGTGAGCTTTCGCGACCAATATTGTTCATGATACAGGTTTTTTTTTTAAAGGGTCATATGGGGTAAGTATGAATGTATCTGTCGATTTAAAGCCTTCATGACTGCAGGGATTCATCTTCTTGGTTCTTTCGGTAAAGTCACGTAGAATAAAAATAATAAAATAATTAAAATAAAACATAATAAAATGATTCTCACGACGTTTCGGCCACAACGCAAGCAGCCGTTCTCAGGTGGAGAACGGGTCTGTCGAGAAGACAGAGTCTGAAGACAGAGTCTCTTCTCGACAGACCTGTTCTCCACCTGAGGACCCACACTTGACCCCACCGCACGTGACCTACCAACTGATGCCAACTGCCACCCCGGGGAGATCGAACCGGCGACCTCTGGCTGATTGCAAGTCCAAGTTCGCTACCCATGACATCACGGCAGCGTCCGAGACATTGGTCGAGAGTGACGAACGCAGACGCCTTAATCTAAGTTGTCTTGTGGTTGTTGTTGTTGTTGTTTGACTTGCATCCCACTGGGATTTTTGCACACAGCGTTGGTGTACGGTGTTTTTTCTGCAATATTTTGCTGTCTTTTCTTGGATTTTCTGTTTGCACTTAGTCACATATTCACTTTAAGATGTTTTCTTGTTCATGTTTTTGTTTTTTGTTTGTTGCGGTTGCACCCGGTTCAAGAGCCGAATGGCTCACAGGGCTATACCTAATAAATGAACTTGAACTTGAAAACCCATCTAGCGACACCGGGCTCCTCCAGGCCTCCTCGTTATTCTCTACAAAGGCTGAAGTAGCCGCATCTCCAGCTCACATTTCACCGATGGTTGTCGCATGCACTTACACGTTCGTGAGCGCGCAGGCACGCCAGGTGTGTGGCGCACACCTGCTTTTCACAACCTCGCGGGCTGGGTGTATGTGGGTCACGCTGAAGTCACGTGTGCGTGGAAACACTCGCCTGTATCGGGAGTGCCACCTGCCCAGGTTTTTTCCCAGGAGTTGCCCTCTTTTTGGAAGTGGCCGTGCTGGGAAATCTGTAATTTCTTCCCGGGGCGTTAAGAGTCCAGGTTTATGTCAGTTGTCTTATAATGCATCACTCGAGGCGATGATGCATTTAAGGGTAGTTCTCCCATATTGCGGCACTGTGAGATACTGGAAATCCTACTACCTGCAGCAGCAGTGATGTGCCTTGAAGAGACAGCACAGCAAGTGGGCTGCGGAGCCCCATGTGCTTGGCTTAGGTGGGCTCTTGTCTGGGCACTCGTAGTTTCCTTCAACACTTCGTCGTCGTCATCATCATCGTCAAGATCATCGTCAGCACACGTTGAAATATCCCCAACCCGTCGCAATTTCCCACCTGCGTGCGAGTTGACTTCATCTTGGATGCGTTCCATTCCTACAACTCTTACTCAAAAATATTTTCAAAAAGTGTGCCCAACTTTCTAAGAAACACCCGGAAAAAAATATGCCCTGAGACTCACAGAGCATTTTCGGGGTAAATAAATAAATAAGCACACAAAGCAATACTCTTAGGTTTTTTTTTTCGGTAAAGTCACGTAGGTAAAAAATTAAATTAAAAGTTAATAAAAGTAATAATGGAAATAAAATAAAATAATAAATCACGACGTTTCGGAGGCATTTCTGATGCAGTAATTACTGCATCAGTAATTTTAGATGTGACGGTCCCACCTGATGACGGAGACTTGTGTTGCCTCCGAAACGTCGTGATTTATTATTTTATTTACGTTATTTCTTTTATTAACTTTAAATTTTAATTTTTACCTACCTGATTTTACCTAAAAAATCTAAGAGTATGAATCCTTGCAGTCACGAAAGCTTCAAATCTAAAACAAAGCAATACCTGTTATGAGTTTCAACGCTGCTTGCTGCTCATGCTACAGAGTCGGACTGAGCTACAGCACAACCACCCTTTGGCGACTTGCCCTCTCGTTGCCAATGGAGACATCGGCATATTTTTTGTTTGCCAGAAATCGGATGGAAAGAGACACAGAGCCCAAAGTCTGTGATTTCGATGAGATGCACACACGCACACACGCTGCCAAATTTCGAAACGGGCCGCTGTTGGGAAGCACGAGGACTACAAATGAAAAAAGGTTTTAAGGTCAAAATCCTGTTTGGGGAATCGAACCAGCCCTTCACGCTTCCTGTGTCGATAAAACGAGGAATACTTGGCTGGGAAGTCAACAGCAGTGTTCATATTCTTAGGTTTTTTCGGTAAAGTCACGTTGGTAAAAAATTAAAATTAATTAAAGTAAAATAAAAATAAAATAAAAATCACGACATTTCGGAGGCAACACAAGCTTCCGTCTTCAGGTGGGAAAAAACCTAAGAATATGAATCCTTGCAGTCACGAAAGCTTCAAATCTAGAAACAGCAGTGTTTTCTACGGATATACGTATCCTCGTCGCAAGATAAGTGGAATTTCCAATGCTTTCTCGTGAGCCACTTCCCAGCGCTCATTTGCGCAAGGGCACAACATCTTGCCTTTTTTGGCCAAACACAAGACAACGATCCACCGTGTAGCCTTCACTGGACTCGCGCTGGCAGGAGTCACCGGTTTAGTCTCCCGAGGCGGTAAATCAACCAATTGGCAAGTTTCTTAAATCTACCCTGTCCCCCCCCATCCCCCCGCCCCCGTCTCTGTCCACCCAGTAGTATTATGCGTGGGTACAGTGGAGTTAGTCGATTGGCAGGTCCTGTGTGGTGGGGTAAAATGTGGGGACTCCCACATCTTGCAAGACATCTGACCGATGTAGAAGAGTAGGCCAAAATACTGCACAGATGGGGCACCCTTGAGCATCTTTTCAGGTTGCTGCGCCGTTACCTCTTGCATAAGCACTCTAATATCGTTTCATGCATCAGGGGGTTTGACTTTCAACAAAAAACGCCAGTCTTCCAGCCACAATCATTTCCCAAAGATTACTTATGGGAAATGCAATAGCGTACTGCAGATGCCATGTTGACATTTAAAGATGATGTTTAAAAAGAGAAAAAGGCACAACGCTCATGAACAAAACAACTGGAAACAATTCCTAACACATTACACGCTTCACTCGAGTTGTTACTTTACGAACATTTTCCAGTGAATCACATCCGATGACTGCCCTCAAGGCGTTCACATTTTGGGGCTAAAGGAATAACATTGTGGCGAATGTTCAATTTTCCTTCGACGCAACTGCGGTATGTGTTGTCATTGTTGTTCTCATACGTTTGTAATTGTTTACAACTTTTCGTTATTCGTCATGGAGCTGGACGAGTTATTCTTATACACGAGTCTTTTGCTCATCCAACGGGTGTATTTGCAGTAAATCTGAAACTTGCAAGCGAAAAGCAGGCCGCGACGTAATATTCATAGCATCAATGCGTGTGCAATTTGTAAGGGCGCGGTGACACAGACTTATTTCATTTTAAGGTTATAATCCCTTGTTCATCGTGACGTCCTTTTTACTTTGATGTCTCAACAGCGTTACGGAGACCACGTGACGTGAGGGTTCTGCCTTTGTAGTGAGGGTTGTGAGTTGACGCAGAGGAGGGGAGGCGCCTCAGCCCTCCATGTGGAGTGACGTCATCCGCTAATTATTAATGGAGGGGGGCTGTTCGATGTGGAGTGACGTCACTTGCGCATGATTATTAGTGTGGGGGGGGGGTGTACATTTGGAGGACGTCACCTGCTCACGAATATTAATGAGGGGGGCTGGTCGATGTGGAGTGACGTCACTAATTTTAAGGACAGACATTCCTGGGTGATTATAGGAGGTATCCTGTATAAAACACAAGGCCCCAACAGATTGTTGGGGCAAGTACTGTTAGCGAACACCTATCAAAGCCGACACAGGGGTTGGGTGTCCCTTCGTCTCCCCAGTGGAAATGTTTTCACACCACACCAGGTACTCATTTAAGGCTGAGTCGACCTAGGCGATGCTCACGACCAGTTCAGTTAACCGTCACTGATGTTGGTCGTGAGCGAGAAATCGAATTCGGCTCGCCGGGGATCCGCAGCGCAGCGCGTACTTTTACTGGTAGGAACCTCCTGGTTACACCAGCCCACAGGGGATTATTGTGTCCGTCGTGCAGGGAGGGGCTGGGTGGGAGGGGTGGAGGGGTGGGGCTGGGTGGGGAGGGGCTGGTCACCCCGTGGTGCCCTTATAAAACTCAACGTTTAACCTACTCACGCCGGCTTGTGCCCGCCCTCACAGTCGGGCATATTTGCGGAATACACCACGCCGCCGTTGACCTTGGCCATTGAACGAGCAACCCAACGTTCCTACCAGCTCCCTCCGCAGGAATGCGTTTTAGTTGTTATAGTAGTCCACAGAGGTGGGACAAAGTCATTGTTATGCAAGTCCAAGTCGAGTCGCAAGTCATCAAATTCATGACTCGAGTCTGACTCGAGTCCAAGTCACATGACTCGAGTCCACACCTCTGGTAGTCCACACACAAATACACACGGCTACCTAAAGAGTGATGAAGCAAAATATCGTCAATGCGGTTTCAAAATCCCAACAACCGTGGGCAGCACTCATCTCCTGTTTACATCCCGAAGGCAGCGGTGGGGCATTTCCTGATCCCCATGTGCGGGGGGGATGAGTCACTTGGAAAGCTCACCGCCGCCGTACGACTTTCCCACACAAAGCAGGAATCATTTCACCCACGCGAGAAAAACATCGGAATAATGATGCCGCCGTTGCGTCACGGTTAGCGCGGTGGATTTGCGATCCAGAGGTCTGCATTTCTTTTTAAAAAATCCACACTCCCACTCCCCGCCTCTGCCCGGCCGGCAGCGTAATATGTCTACACCGCAACTCGCCCATCAGCAGGTCGTGTGCGGTGAGGTTAAACGTGGGTGCTTCCCACTTCCCAACCCTTCCAAATCTGTCTCGCTGGCGTGAGAGAGTAGGGAGGGCCTCTCTGGAGCTCCCACGAGCGGAGGTCCTTCTAACAGCAGTGGTGTGAGCAGGCGGTTGCAGGGCTGCACCTCTACTATGAATATTATTAAATCGAACCCCCCCCCCCCCACCCCATTCACCTCCTTGACCCCCTCCCAGGGAATTCATGTTCTTGGTTCTTTCGGTAAAGTCACGTGGAAGGGAAATAATAAAATAATAAAAATAAAACATAATAAAATAATTCTCACGACGTTTCGTCCACAACGCAAGCAGTGTCATTCAGACGCTGTCTTTCCGACAGACATGTTCTTCACCTGAGGACGGCTGCTTGCGTTGTGGCCGAAACGTCGTGAGAATTATTTCATTATGTTTTATTTTTATTCTTTTATTATTTCCCTTCTACGTGACTTTACCGAAAGAACCAAGAAGATGAATCACTGCAGTCACGAAAGAAGCTTTAAATCGAAAAATCCTCCCAGGGAATTAAACTCTCGACGTTCTGATGGCGAGCCGTGCGCTCTAACCACCGCTCCATAATGACACATGCACAAACATGACCTCTCACGCTAGACCATCCGCCGATCCGTCGCCCGTGACGATGGGGCATCGTGCTCGCGGCTCTGCTCGTGGTCTCCCTCTGCACCCTTGCCCGGCCTTCACCCTCACAGATCAGCCGCTTGCGCTTTAAGGCCGGTGCGATCATCCGCGGAGTTCTGAATACAAGTCGTCCTTGAGCTTCCTCTTCTTGGGTTGCCCTCGATGACGCGTTGTCGGGTGGTTGCGGGGTGGTTTGCTTGATCTATCGATGGCGCTCAGTGATCTGCTGTTTTATCTCCCGTGAAGGTTTTCGCTGATGAGCCCCAAAGCTCTCAAATGTGTTCTAGGATTGTGTCGAACCCTCCCCCCCTCTCCTCCCCCCGAATGAAGCTCCCGGCACGTGGAGCGAAACGTTGGACATCGCGCCGAGTAGCACGCAGTACGACTCGAAAACACATCGGGGGGGCTAAACTGCAGATTTCCTCATTAAATTGTGGCTGGAAGCCATTCCTTCTCTCCTAATTGGGTGGTAATTGTTCTACGTCCGTCAGTTATGTGCGCCGTGCCAGGGCTTCATGGTAACTTTCAAAAGCATTTCATTTCAAAAGCCAGGATTCCCCCTTTCATCTTCAGCTGACAAGAGTTTGTGCTTCACATCCACACACAATCACATATTTCAATGGATGTCTCAAAGAATTCCATCCTTATTCATGCGTTAATAACATTTCTTTCCCATTGCATTTTCAAAGGCCGCTCGCAAGTATTTCGAAGCAATTGACCTGACTTTTGGCCAATGATGGAAATATCGATGCGATTAACACCGGTAATTCTCACGACTAATTTCCGTTCCATATCATCTTGATACTGGAAATCTGTGCATCGGATTCCTCCAGGAAGAAATAACGATGCTGATTCGGATGTCGTGCAGAGTTGTCTTGTAATTTCGCAAAGGTCTTCCTCTGTTCCCAGTGTCAATTCAATGTCATCTGAAAATATATGGATGGAAACACACTCTCCTCCAATTAAAGCTGCGCTAACGTATCCATCAAGCGGATCCGCAATAATTCCTTCCCAAAACTAGAGAAGGCATACCGGCAATGAACCCACTCTTGCCCAGAATCCCAGTGACCAAACTATAGCACACATTTCGATTTAAAGCTTTCGTGACTGCAGGGATTCATCTTCTTGGTTCTTTCGGTATTTTATTTTATTATGTTTATTTTTATTATAGCACACATAATAATCATCCATATTTGTATATGCACGGGGGGGGGTCTCAAAACTCTCGTTCGATTGAAACCCAACTTGGCCGACCATGAGTTCGTCCGTGGCCACTTGACTGGCGACGTGCAACAGTTCAGGGGTGCTGCTTCGCGCGGTGCTGTGACGGCCCAGCGCTGAGCTACTGGACATCAGTGAAGAAGAGCTTCGAAGCTCATCGGATTTCTCCGGGATAAAAGATAGACTCTGAGAGCACCGCGAGGCATGAGCTCGAGACGTGGGAACGAGAGCAGACGGTCAGCAGCTTTGCCGACGGGAGCCAGCCTGGGTCACGTTCGAGGCTACACGTCTCCCACTTCACGCCGGCTATTCAGCCAGCGATTCACACTACCCTCTTCCTCTTCATTCATTAGTTCTTTCATTCATTCGTGAATTCATCCACGGCAATCGTTGGTCCTACCGGTGTTACTGTGTTCCCATTACGGATTAGAGGAATAACTCAGCCGAATTCTAATCGAAATGTGTTTGTGCATTTCAAGTAAACTTATACTATTTTTTTCGACAATGTAAATCTTATTTAACGGCCACTTCTGTAACATAATTTGTACCCTCCGTCAACTCATTAGCGACGACGGGGCCGAATTAATTTCCCCACATGGTGCTCTATCTGGAGCGCAGTGTTTACTGCATCAGTCAATCACTTTCCTTCTAGACTCGAGAGCAGTGATTGGTTCTTAACCTTAACTGCCCGATTCTCAGAAAGGGCATCTCGCGACCGCCAGGGAGTTGCGTGCATCCCAGGTTAAGAACCACTGCTCCAGAGCTTTCACCCTGGCATCTGTGTGCTGATCTTAAAGGCGCATTGAAAAATGTTGATACTCCGAATGATGCTCCTACTGTTGTGGAGTGACTCATGCAGCCAGAGCTTTCACCCTGGCATCTGTGTGCTGATCTTAAAGGCGCATTGAAAAATGTTGATACTCCGACTGATGCTCCTACTGTTGTGGAGTGACTCATGCAGCCAGCTATGGCTGCAGAGTTTGGTAGTACATGTTGTTTACGTCGTTTATTGTGAAAATTCGGTCACAGTTCCTATGATCACTGTTACATTGCTTTTATGGCTTTATTTTGGTGATTTTCGAAAAGTTTTTTGGTTTGGCTATGTTTGTTTGTTGTAGTACTGAGTTAGACTGATGGCCTTAATCTAAGTTGTCTTGTGGTTGTTGTTGTTGTTGTTGTTTGACTTGCATCCCACTGGGATTTTTGCACACAGTGTTGGTGTACGGTGATTTTTCTGCAATATTTTGCTGTCTTTTCTTGGATTTTCAGTTTGCGCTCAGTCACATAGTCACTATAAGATGTATTCTTGTTCATGTTTTTGTTTTTTGTTTGTTGCGGTTGCACCCGATTCAAGAGCCGAATGGCTCATAGGGTTATACCAAATAAATGAACTTGAACTTGATCTCTACTCCTGGCTCTGTCCTCCCGTACATTTTGTACTCTTAAACGTCCAACAGAATGTACAACTTTCTGGAATGATCGTAACGTGCTGTTATACATTTTTTGGGACTGTTCCATGAAACCCATTGGGGGGGGGGGGAAGGGGGCAAAGGCTCAACGTCTATTTTCAAGATACAAATTTTGAATTCAGAAAATCTATTAATGATGAAAGTGAAAGCAGAGATAAACAAACAATAAATTATATGGCAGTGCTGCCATCTGGTGGTACTACTCGGGGGTTGCCGTGTTATAACGTTTCAGAATACTGCATGTTGCGAGATTAAATTTCACGATATGACGATTATTGCGATAGAAACTTGGCACAACTTTGCAATTGCATTTCGCAATGTTATCGTAGAATTGTTATGCTTCTGTGCATTCCCAGTTACAAACAGAGATCGATAAAGAATACTTCAACTTGCAGTCTGCGCAACACAAGCCTTCCAGTTCAACACGTGGCTTTCGCGACCAATATCATCCATGAAAGGTTATGTTGGGTTAGATCGCGTAAATACATAAATGTGTCGTTAAACCCGCCACCACCCGACACAGAAAATGTGTAAGGTTTTTCACGTAAACAGAACGTGCCAATTCGTTACTATTCTTAGGTTTTTTCGGTAAAGTCACGTAGGTAACTTTTGATGTTTTTACCTACGTGACTTTACCGAAAAAACCTAAGAATATGAATCCTTGCAGTCACGAAAGCTTCAAATCTAGAATTCGTTACTAGTACAGCAACACCGATGTGTTGGAGAGCAAATCCACAACGTTTCGCCAGTAATTACAACTAGATTGTAAATGTTGCGGATTGTAAATGTTGTGGATTGTAAATGTTGTGGATTGTAAATGTTGCGGATTTGCTCTCCAACACACCGGTGTGCTGTACTAGTGACGAATTGGCACGTTCTGCTTACGTGACAAACCTTACTTTGTAATGAACAATGCTGAAAAGCAATCGTGCTGTGAGTTATAGTGGAAATAATATGCAGCAATTATGAACAGTATGTCGTCTTATAACCGACCGTTCCGTCAATTGCTCCAGAAAACATGTTGCAAAGGCAGCTGTATAATGGGATAATAGCTATTTAAATGTCATCACCACTTTGATGATTGTGCTTTGATTTATTCACAAGTATTTTACGATGCAAAAACTACATTTAAGCGAGAACTAATGAAATAATGATTAATATTATATTCACGATTGAACGATATGTTCGCAAAACGGACGATAACGATGACCGTGGATCTTAAATCGTAACATATACCGTTGTATCGTCATATCGGGGCAAATTTACCGCACACATTAAAAGTTTGCCGCAGGGGGCTGGTGAATAGACTGAGTGCCTTGCTCGCTAGCAGCACTTGCCCCGACAGTCCGTTAAGGCTATGGAGAGGGAGATTCTTCGTCTGTACCTTGCTGTAGATTTGTATTCAACTTTTAGATTCAACACCTCCTGTATCAAGCTACAGTAATTTTGCTGTGACGGTTCCACCTGAAGACGGAGGCTTGTGTTGCCTCCGAAACGTCGTGATTAAATTTATTTGTTTTCTTTTTTAACCTACGTGACTTTACCGAAAAAAACAAAGAGTACCCCCGTGTTGGTTTCAGTAATGACGTATGAAACCTCGGTTCTCCTCGACACAGCAGTTGGACCACACTAGGAACACCACGAACCCAGCAAGCGTCGAACGCTGATCCCACGTTGGGCCACCAGTTCCAACAACGTTGGCCAACGTTAGTTGGCATGTTATGAACAATAAGGATAGGTTTTTACCCTTTCTGGCAATAAAACAAGTGTGAAGATGTCCAACCACTAAGTAGATACCTTTTTGCGAGGAATCAAGTCTGCATTAATCACACACGTGCACACAAACTGATACTTCGTCTTTGAAACTGATTGCTCTGCACCAGAGGTAGCAGGCTTCTTTATGGCCTAGACTCACCGCCAGTGTCAGACCAGCGAACGCCAAAAGGTGAACAGCTCAAAGACAATGCCACACGCATCGGAGCATTTATAGCAGAGGTCGCAAACGGGTTTTGATTCCTTACCCGTACCCGGCCGCACCAGGGTCGCAAATGGGTACCCGTACCCGGCCGGACACGCGGGTATCGGGTACGGGTATCGGGTACCCGGTTGCGACCTCTGATTTATAGCTCGGGGTGGGCAGCTGTATCATGGGATACCTTTTTTGAGCACCTTTTTTAGGCATGTCGTTGGCATGCTTACTGGGCAGGGATATATTCGGTCTACGAATCTGAGGCAATGCAGTTTGCTAATTCCACGTGGGGGAGAGGCTCCATACTCTGCAGCCATCAATCGTATTCCAATTCGGGCCAAGGGGCCTTGCAGTCGACATCACCGTGACTCGAACGGGGCAGCGTTCGGCTCGCGTAAGCGCAAAGACGAGACACAGCCCCGGGACAGTTACTCCGATATGTATAAAACACTTGCGATGTCCACGAAGACAATTGTCACATCGCGATGTCGCCAAATACAAACAGGCGCAAAAAAAAACTTGCTTCGGAAGTGGGTGGCATTGTCAGGACTCGATCAGAGTTCGCCGGTGGCTATTGGTTAGATTACTGATGCAAGGTAAAAGACAAAGACCCCCCCCCCACCCCACCGTGTAGCCTTAACAGACTATTGGGGCAAGTGCTGTGAGCGAGTAGCGCCGATGAAGTCCCGGCACGGCACACGAGGTGGGGTGGGTGGCCAGCACCACGCCCACCCACCTTTGTCTCCCTCGTGGCGATGTTTACACAACGAACCAGGTACTCATTTGAGGCCGAGTTCATCTAGGGGAGGCCCAGTACCAGTCACTGCTGTTGACCGTGAGCGGGAATTGAACTCTGGTCGCTGGGTTCGCAGCGCAGCGCGCTAACCTCTACACGACCGCTCCTCATTACCGGTACACACACAGCATTATGGATTTCTTCCCTTTACTGTTATGGGAGTGCGGTGGATGTTCATATACTTTGCATATGCAGGCTGCACGCATTCCACAGGCATTGCATTAACTAATGCATGAATGGCTCGTAAAATTGGCAAATTAATTAATGCGACCACGAGTGCATGGTAGAATGCACAAATCTATGCAGGGATCAATGAACTAATGCATGAGTGAACTAATTTATTCATGTCTTCGTCAATTGCTGAATGCACGAACGGATTGACTAATACTTTTTTGATTAATGCATGAAATGAATGAATGAACGACTGTGTGTAGAAACATGAATGAATGAACGAACGAATGGTTAAAATGCCCGAGGCAATGAATTCACGTGGATGTTTCCGACCACATCCAAACATGTTGACTGTGTCCGGACACGCGCGGCAACCCGCCGCATAGGGCTCCGCGCGCCCCTCGACGCGAACGCACGCGTTGCTGACACGCTTGACACGTGCTCGCTTTCGCACCTGTAGTGACTGGTGAGCAGACCCCCCAGCATGGATCCGGAGATCATGCCCACGCCGTACAGCACTCCGATCTTTCCCAAGGCGTCGGCGCGCTGGGACTTGTCCGAGAGGTCAGTGACCACCATCTGCGCCCCTGCGATCGAGTCGAAACATTTGCAGAGGTGGCATTTGGCGCGCCTTCTCCAAGCGCGAGGCGATCGCGAAGGGTAGGCACCGCACTGTGTTGCACAGCCGCAGTCTGCGGTAGTTTCACAGTGGGGGGGGGGGGATGATTGCTGTGTATTTTCCCAATTGAGTAATTTGCGGGTAATTTTCCACCAATTGGCAAATTTGAAACTGACGCCTGGGGAGAATGGCCTACCCTTTTAGAACAAAGTCACGGGGATCTTTGATGTCCGCTTTGAAGCAGACGATGCAAATATTTTGGCTGATAGAAACTCGCGGTTCTACCCAGGGCAGCCGTGGGGTTTGAACCACAAACCTCCTCAACACGCGGTGAATGTGCTTCAGCTTTGCAATATCACCGGCCCATCGACAGAGCCTTGTCTGTGAAGCAGAGCATTCATCCCCGCGTGTCCCACGGATCGACATGCAACATTTACTGCGGCTCATGACCTCAGCGAAGGCTGGAAGCATCCTTGAGCAGTGCGATTAGTGCAATGTAGTTCGTTTCAATGTCCTCTGCTTAACACGGTGAGATTCCAGCAAGAGTCGTTTTCTCGTATGAAACCTGTAAACGCAAAGTAATGTAAGGCAGCTGTAATAAAGTTAAGGGAACATTCCAATGCCAGCTTGTATGGAGTTTTGGATTTGGTTATATTGTTAACGAAACCTACGTGGAAATCAACAGAGGTGTTTACATTTACAATGAGGAGTGGGTGTGCAGGAGTTTGAATTTTTCCCTTTAGGCCTGGGCTACCCGAGTTTGAATCCTGGTCACAAGGTCACACCAGTGGTGAGTGACATCTGAACCGGTCCCTGAGCCTTCACTTGACCAGCAAGTGATGACCGGCATGGTGAAAGTATGGTTAAACAATCCCCACGAATGATACAGCATGGCCAAAGATTGTACACTATTCATATTTAGAGTAGATGTTATGCTCCGAGTCAGCTACCGTGCTAACAATTACTCCACTTTATGAAAGTCTACTTGAGCCCTTTGTCGATCCACTGCTGAAGAGACTAGGGGAGGCCCATGACCAGTTCAGACCACTCAGCAGTCAAGTTAGTCGTGGCCATCAATCCAACTCAGTTTGCTAGGTCCATGGCACAGTGTGCTAACCACTGCGCCACTGCTCCGCCCACTATACAACAAATGACATTGAATGTCTACACATAAAGTTGATGTATGAGAATGTATAAAAAAAAATACATATTTGTTGTGGTTAATAAAGTGCATTAAAAGTATGTTTGCTTTACCAAGCCTGTCCTTTAAAACAAAAAAAAGAGTTTTGGCTTTGAGAAACTGAAAAATGTCCTAGGATTTCTCCGCGAACGTCAACACATCATGTGCGCGTGTCTCGGTCACGATACTCCTTACTCGCGTGACCTTGGAATTGTTAAATGTTGAAGTCGAGTCGGAAGAAGAACAAAAAAAAACTACCCCCATGCGTCAGAACACTCTCAGAGCATGACCGCGTCTCAGCATTTGTCAAACAATAAGTGGTTGAAACAGAGGTTACAGATGACAGGGGGAGAATGGTTTATATTGAAATGAAACGGATGGATAACATCTGCTCCGTGTACCACTGAAGCAAATTTGTTAAGAGGCCTCCATTCGTATTCAAATTCATGACAAAAGACAGTACACCCGGCGTTTAAGCCACCTGCCTTGCCATACGTTGCAACAAAACATTTAAATATTAACACATACAACGCAAATACAAAGGGGAAAAAAATAAGCAAGAATTAAAGCACTGCAATTAATCAAATGGCTCTGCCAGCTCATTGGATGCATTCATCATCCGTTGCTGTTTTTGGTGGTGCGTGCCACTGCTCCCGGAACTTTTGTGGAAAGGTTTGGTGAATCACACAGATTGTAAAACTCCCAAACTCGCTGTGGTCTGCGAGGTGGTTATGAGATGACAGTGCAGCAAATATTTTTTTATTGTTATTTTTGGAGCTTTTGAGTGCGAGCCCCTTGCATGCAAAGAAATTCCCACGTGCAAACAAATAACAAACTAAACACAAAAAGCAGTTCCAAACAAATGCCTCTTCAATCTAAAATCACGGGAAGAAATATATCTCACAATACCAGAATGGGGGAGAATGATAATTACATGCATTGTCTTCTGTGGTCTATTATTTCACCACTAACAAAATAATCGGAACTCCTAATGCCTTGGGAAGACTTACAGATTTTAAATAGGACAAGCTACCTTGAACTAAAGAAAGACACTGCTGGGAGAACCACGACGGATGGCAACCCGAGGTATAACGGCCCCCAGGCAAGCACAGCTACTCTGGCTTGCCCGGTTCGTGCCACCACCTAGTCCCTGGCGAGGTGTTATCTCCCTCGAGATGTTATCTCCCTTGGGTTTGAGCCACGGACCTCTGCAACATTCGTGGAAATGCTACCACTTGGGACATGTCACAGTACCAAAAGGGTGCCACGGTGGCGAGGTGGTAACTCCCTCGCCTGATATACAGGAGGTCGTGGGTTCGATCGCGACCCTGACGCCTGCTGTATATTTGGAGTTTGCATGTCTCTCTCCCCGTTGTCGTGCGTATTTTTCTCCGGGTCCTCCGGTTTTTCCCTCCACATTTCTAAACACGCGTGTGGAGTATTTGGCTGCTATAAAATTCCACACGGTGAGCCACTTGGTTGAGCTATCATTAGTGGCCAGGTCGCTTCTGAAAAAGAGCTGTACACAGCTCAGTGGGCCTTTCCTGGTAAAATAAAAAGTCGTTTAGTTTTTAGTTTTGATTTTCTTTTTCTCTGCCGTGCCGTGCGGTCGTCACCTTGAAATCCGTGCATGAACATGGAGGGCAGGCGCGAGATGAAGAGCAGGGGGACGCTGCTGGACAGGCCGAGGAGCAAGTGAGCGAACGCCGCCGAGAGATAAGCCACGGAAAGTGCCGCCCGCCCACCAAACACGTCCCCGAACCTGCGGCGCGTTACAAAATGACAACGCAAGGCCATTCGAAACAACGTACCAAAAAAAATCGTTCACATTACGCATTTCCATATTTATCAACGTGTTTGAAAACTCATTCCTTTGGAACTGATTTTTGTGTTTAGTTTGTTGTCCTTCCCCCGCACACCTCCGATTAGCACGGTTCGAAGAAGTTCAACATACGTACGAGCAAAGGTAGATATGCAGCCATGATATTACTTCCATGGACACCCTGTACAAGACCAGGCTGATGATGATTTTGGGAAATGTTCTTTGCCTGTAAGTCAGCTTTGTATTTATATTTCTCCGAAAAGAGCAGTGTTAATGGCGATAATGGTGGTGGTGCACGTAGCAGTGGTGGCGTCACTGCCACTTAGTGGCGAACGGCAATTTGTAGTTGTTGCTGTTTGCAGTGATTGTGGTGCATTTCGTCCTTGTCCATGTAAACCACCGCCAATGAAGTACCATCAATATTTCGTTTAGGGATAAAAACATACTACGAGGCGATCCATTCATAGATTACCCCCCACTACAATAAATAGAGGGAAACAATATCGAGAAAACTACGATTAATCTCAAAGTCTTTCCCTAATCACCCACCGATTTCAGTGCACTCATTAAATATTTACCTCCCCCCCCTCTGCACGATATGCAGCCGTCGCGTTTTTCCCACAATGCAGTATTGTTCTCATCTGGTAAACGCACGTGCCAGGTACGTGTACAGATACGTGTACGTGCATTCATATCCGTACCCATTCGTGTTCAGGTATTTTGTTAATATACTACTGGATGAGGGTCTCCCAATGCCGTATGGCTCGTCGGGCTCGTTTGACCATACTTCACCGTTACTGGTCAGTGCGGGTTGTTGAAGGGGGGAAACCTCAATGTGGAACGACGGAAGCCCCGTGTGCAAAGCTATGGGCGTTGTTGTACTGCCCTCTCTTGCCAAACACGCTGCCCCGCAGACCAATGGACCAGATAGCTATCCGTGCCTGGTGGTTAATCACCCAAAAACTATCCAGGCTTAACTTTGCGTAGCTTGTGAGATGTGTGATTGCGCATTCCCGGTGATTTGGTCTATAGGCATTGTGCACCTCTGACAAACTAATGACCCTTTAATTTGTAATCCAGCAACGCCTGTTATCCAGCAATGTGGAGGCGACGGTTGGTGGATCACGCACACACACACACGTTGTGAAACTTCCTGCCCGATGGCGTTGAGGTGCCATACCCTGAGTCGCCAGGAGATGGCAGTACGGAAAAATGTGGACTAATCTCCATCTGCTCCATTTGTATGGGATAGAGTGCTGCTCAGAGGTCCCGTACCCGGCCGCACCAGGGTCGCAAACGGGTACGGGTACCTGATTGCGACCTCTGGGATGAAGCCATGTTGCAGGCGCGAGTGGGTTGATTCTAGGAACTTGAATTGTGAGAAGAGACAAGACGTTGGGAAATGAGTGACAAACGGTTACTCACCAGTGACTCACGGTCTACCCGTACCCGGTACGGGTAGCCGGGTATCGGGTAGGGTACAGGTATCGGGTACCCGGTTGCGACCTCTGGCGCTGCTTCCCTGCCACTTTTGGGTTTTCTCCGGGCACTCTGGTTTCCTCCGACATGTATAAACACTCGTGATTTTACTGAACATATCTTCATATTTAGAGGGCCTTAGAGTTTGGGCAAAGTTTGGGCAAAGTTTTCCACCAGCTCACCGCCTGGCTGCCTCCCCGCTTGTCTTAGGGTCCCTTGCCCCTCCGAGTCGTTCTGTCTCTTAGAGCAGTGGGCGAATACTGTGCAGTGCGTTACACGTTGGGATGAATGAAAGCCAGGGCTGCACCCACCCTGGGCCACACAGAGGCAGCTGCCGCGGGGCCTCCCTCGGCTACAATAGAGCAGGGCTACGAAATGGTTGGGATGAGATGTGACGAAAGGCCCTTTGAGTTTCTGAATTATTTAAGCACTCGAAAAGTACAACTCCTCGTGCTTACCTTGTATTTTAATTGACGAACTGGATAACCAATTTAAATGATGCCCCATTGCGTTGTCTCGGCAACCTGGTAGCCAATTACAGGAGAACTCCTCTATGTGTGCAACCCCCTATTATCCACGGGGGTTGTTGGGTCCACAAAAGCTCCAATTATCCACGGTCCTATTCCTACAGATAAGAGTGAATTTGTGGATAACCCCGTGGATACTAGGATCCGCGGGGTTGGTCCCCCACCCTGCACCACCCTCACATCACAAATAATTCAGTTGTATCTGTATATTTTTTAGTTATGAGTTTACCTTTCATATACTTTGCAACCTTGGTGTGTTTTTGTATTATTCGTTGTCGTAACGTTTGTCGCCCGCCCCGACTGGACACCTGTGAAAAAGAGCGCCGCAGCTCATCTGATTCCTTCTGCAGCGTAAATAACTATTCTGACTCCGATTCAGGTCACCAGCAGATAAAGAGGAGGAGCTCTCCCGTGGGACCGGCTTTCCCCTCTGCCCCATCGCTCGCTTCACCTCCCAAAGAAGGAGCCTCCCAGCAGCTGCACCACCGCGAAGAAGGTCTGCAGCGTCCCGAACTGCACCGCGTCCACGTCCAGTTTCCTGGACAGATACTGAGAAGCAGCAGCAGCAGCAGCGGCAGCGGCAGCAGCAGCGGTGGTGGCGGTGGTGGCAGCAGCGGTGATAGCGGCGGCATCAGCGGCGAGACAGGCTCAGAGCAAAGTGTGGTGGCAACACTGGAGCGTGAAGGGAGAGCATTTAAAGACTTGAGATGCAGTCACGGTCTAGCAAATTTAAAGCTGTAGGAATCTAGAAGTGAGGATAAGCCTTCAGCAAGTAGGGGCTCATCCTCCTCCAGCACCTCACCCCCCTCCCCCCCCCCCTCTAAGACGCTACGGGGCCTGGGTCAAAGGTGAGAGCTGGAGGTGAAATGAGTCTGTGGTGGGGGTGAATGCAGACTGTGATTTGTGAGTTTGGGCCGTGATGGTGAACGTAGACAGGGCTGGTAAATGTCGGTTTCTTCTTGTCGTGTGACTGCTGATGTAGATGCAGAGCAAACGACTTCACGTTCAGGTGGCCAAGCCACATAGCCGCGTGAGGAGCAGCGGAGTGTATCGCTGCGACGTCTCCTTCGTATTTGTGGATCGGACGTCGCACACGCTGTACGGTCTGTTCTGGATGACCACTGTCTGACACTGGTCAGTTTTACATTTTCCATTCGTGCATCAGCTATCCGCATCTGGTGTGGTTTGTGCAGATGTTGTTTCGGGTGTCGGATGTGTTAGGGAACGTATAGACGAGGCATAAACAAAGTGATGTCCTGCTCAACTGAGCATTGAGGCAGTATTCATCTCCTGTATACAGCCTTGAAGGCAGTGGTGGAAATTCCTCATTGCTACGGTGGGAGTCGAGTCTCTCTATCTCTCTCTCTCCACAGGACAACCACTCCATAAAGTGGTGCTGATTTTATCGTTCCACAGAGGGATTATGGGGCTGAGACACTGGACGACATTTCAGGTGAAAATAAACTGCGATGGTGCAGATTTTGATGGTAGCTGTTGAGGGGCGATGGGGAATTTGGATTTGGGATGCCACGGTCACACAGCCACCCGGGGCAATTTACACTCCTTCCACTAAGCACCCCCAGCACCCCACGCACACAACTGGCTGGATGCCCAGCTCGATTGCCCCGGCATCAGACCTCTCCTCGACATTAAAATTGTAAAAACTAATTTCTTCGGAACTGCTTGTTTGAGTTTGGTGTGTGTCCCCCCACCCACCGTACCTCCGATTAAGCACGGTTGGCTACGTACGATGCGAAAGAAGTTCAACATACATTCACCCCCATAGGTTGTTTCAACCAGGCAGCCTAGCGGGTGACCTTCAGCCAAAGGGTTTTTTTTTGTAAGGGAGAGAGAATCGGCTCAACAAAGTCGAGTGGGCAGAGCAGGGCACCGGGCCTCTGCAATATCCGTCGTGTGGGTCTAGCACAGAGGTCGCAAACGGGGTTTGATTACTTACCCGTGCCCGACCGCACCAGGGTCGCAAACGGGTACACGTACCCGGCCGTACCCGTACGGGTACCTGATTGCGACCTCTGGGACGAAGCCATGTTGCAGGCGCGGGTGGGTTGATTCTAGGAACTTGAATTGTGAGAAGAGACAAGACGTTGGGAAATGAGTGACAAACGGTGACTCACCAGTGACTCACGGTCTACCCATACCCGGCCGCACCAGGGTCGCAAACGGGTACCCGTACGGCCGGGTACGGGTAGCCGGGTATCGGGTAGGGTACGGGTATTGGGTACCTGGTTGCGACCTCTGGTCTAGCAGGGGGGCCACTCCACATGAAGCCAGGCGGCCGTAAAGGCCACAGCACGGTGCTTCGACGGAGCAGTCCTGCGCCAAAGGCCCCACCCGGGCACGTGTCCACGCTGTCACGTGCCAGTCTATGATGGGTCTGTTTGTTGCATTAGCAATGTTGTACGTAAGCATGTTGAACTTCTTTCGCACCGTACGTAGCCAACCGTTGCTAATCGGAGGTGCGGGAAAATTAACGGTAATTGTTGATTTATTAACGGACAGAGCCATTTCCTAGAATGTGACATGGCATGTCTGTTATGTATAACTGGTCGTTAGTTGCATTACTTTTGTGCTGTTCACCTATTGGCGTTCTCTGCTCTAACATTGATGGTGAGACAAGCCCATAGAGAAGGCTCTCTCTGGTGTAGGCCAATCAGTTTTAAAGACATTGCAAACATAAAAAAAATTCTAAATATTATAATTATCAGAGCATGTTTTTGTTTGCATATTTTGCCACAAGTACGTGTGGTTAATTCAGACTTGATGCCTTGTAGAAGGTTTCTATTTGGTGTTTGAACATTTTAACCCCTCCTGTTTTATTGCCAGAAAGGGTAAAACCTCTTCTTATTTTTTCATCGGCATGTCTGTTATTCATCATTGATAGCAAACACAAATAATTCGAAGACAATCTTCTTGTTTTTCAACAATTCTTAATGCATTACATGCATTAGAAATGTATAAACACATACAGCAGCAGTATTAATCTGCCACCAAACACTTCTATACTGCAGAAAGCACTGGCTTTCTCACGCTTGATAGACGAGTACAAGCATTATTGATTACAGAACAGTACACCTATAGATTCAAGAGGGATGGTGCACTGCACAGTTATTAATCAAAACACCAAACGTCTCAGCCTAAGCAGGTGATTGCTGCTAAATCCCTTAAGGCTCAATGATGGATAGCGATTAAGCAATGAAAACGTGTCACGGCGCAGCGCTGCGTTACACCATTCATCGGATCATAGTCTCCTTATAATGTAACTCGAATCACTTTCGTAAACGAAGATGCTGTGTGTGTGTGGATTCGTGGTTATGGTTATTTTATGGGGAGCGGTAGTGTAGTGGTTAGCACTACGCTGCGCTACGAACCCGGTGACCCGAGGTCGATTCCCGCTCACGGCCAACACCGGTGACGATTATCTGAACCGGTCCTGGGCCATCCCTAGGTCGACTCAGCCTCAAATTAGTACCTGGTGCGGTGTGTAAACATCGCCACTGGGGAGACAAAGGCGGTCGGGCGTGGTTGCTGGCCACCCACCCCCCTCGTGTGCCGTGCCGGCCTTCATAGGTGCTCGCTAGCAGCACTTGCCACAACACTCTGTTCAGACTACACGGGGGATCTTTGTCTCGTGCATTTCGAGGTCTGCCTTGCAACAGTACTTTACTAATCAACGACCTGACACTTTAACATTGTGAACGTGTATGTATGCACTGTCTGTAGAACTTCTTTCGCACCCTACGTAGCCAACGGTGCTAATCGGAGGACCACAAAACTAAACACACAAAAACTATCACGCGTGTGCCATGATTTACATCCATCTCTTCAGGTTATTGAAGAGATGGATGCGGGTTGTTTGACCATACTTCACCACGCTGGTCAGCGTGGGTCGGTTAGAGCCTGCTTCGAATATCACTCGCCACTCACGTTGGCCTCGGTTGGCAATCGGTTGCCGTGTTCGGAGGACTGAATAAAAAAAAATGCAATGTCACCCCCCACCCACACAGCCGGCAACGTGAACTCAAGACTGTGGCGATTTCCTGTGCAGACAGACAGCTGCTGTCAAGAGCCACCCACTAAAAACCAACGCTTGACATACCCACAGAGACAATGAATAGAATGCAAGTGCCCAAACACCGTATACGGTAACACAAATACACTTTACGTACACCATTCCGGGCAATCGACGGTGTTAGAAGATGAGCGTTCGTCAATTAACTTTTCTTTGCGAATTGACGTTTAACACCCGCTGGGGTTTCACAAATCGCGTGCATTGTCTCGGTGGTCGCAAGTCAGGTGGGCCCCCCACACACGAAGGGCCCACACCGGGCTCGGCCAGTGACCCCGGGTGACTTGCAATGAACGACCGGCGGACTACGGATGGACCCAGCGTGACATGAGCGTGTTGGTCTCGTTTAAATCGCTCACTCACGGGCAAAACGCCGAGCTGTATCCAGAAGCAGCACGCGTAGATGGCCGTCGTGAGGTGCACAGTCCGGACAACGGAGCGATCTCTCTCCACGCTTCTCTCCGCACGCTTCTCCATGATTCGCGACCGGCAAAGAGACTCGCCCGAAAAAAAAGGAGTGCGCGCGAAACGTCGAACAGGCGCGTTCGAGGTGCGCGCGAAGGCGTTTTGTCCGCTAAGCGGTCGTACAGTAGCGATGGCGTGCGGCTTGCGATGTTGGTTAAACCCTTGCGAGGTTGCGTAACTCGAGAGAGAGAGAGAGAAGGAAGGAAATATTTAAACAAAACTGCTTTGAGCGCAAAGTACAAACAAGCAAAAGGGCCGATTCGCTGCCAGCACGTTGCATGGTGACCCCCTGACAACGGTGGCTGTGAGTTTAATTGCTCTGCGGGTCCATAGAAAAAATAAATACATGTCGAGTATATTTTAATCACCTGAAGTAGCAAAACTTTAAGTGGTTATAATTTCTGTGTGTGGCCAACAGCAGTGGATTGTGCGATGCTAATTATCGTTTGAAATGAGTGGGTTTATCACAAGGCCGTGGCCATGGAGTCAACATTGGGGGGGGGGGGGCAAATCTTCCAGGGGGTCTGGGGGCCCCCCCACAGAAAAAAAATCTAAATTTGAAAACTCATTTCCTGCCTAAAATATAAAAGAATTCACTATCACATGGGATGGACTTTTTATTTATTTTGTACAATAATGTCTAATAGTGTATTGTATTACATTGCTGTGTTTTCTTTTTTACCTTTTCTTGTTTCATTGTGTGTAATGGTAGAGATTAGGGATTAATAAAGTACAACCATAACCACAATCAAATAACAGAAATATATTTTATAGCAATATATTGGGGGGGACATTTTGAGCATATTTGAATATTGGGGGGGGGGATGTGTCCCCCCCCAATATATATTATAATTACGGTCTTGGTTTATCAGATATTGTAGCTGTAATTCACTTCTCACGAGCTTCGGATATAAATCGCTGCGATTGAAGTTTTGCCACATTAAGTGGTACCGAGTTCCGTTAACGCTGTTGTCCTTTAGAAAATCTATGATTAACTTACTTTTAAAAAAATCTACTTCATGAGGATTCAGAGAACGTGTTTCGAATTGATTGCGAGTGTTAAACGGTTCGATATTTGTCGCGGTATGCAAATGCGATGCAAATGTTTTATTCGGGCTGATTTGAGCGAATCAAAATTTGGTCGGAACACGAGAAACCCGGGGAAACGTGACTAACGAGGCAGAGACAAATGAGATCAAATAAATATTCTTGAATGGAATTCTGAATTTAATGATTATCCACAATTTATAGACTGAAATGGACACTGAAATGTAATGATTGATCAATATAGGTTATCACGTTTACAACAAGTGAACAGAATGTTGCGTTGTACGGAATTAAATATGTATTGATCAGAATGTTTATTTATCCTGGAGAAATCCGATGAGCTATGAAGCTGTATTTGACAGATAAACTATGAACTTTTTTAAAATTTAAACTATAAACTATATTTATTTTTACCAGGTAAGGCCCATGGATACATACAGCTCCTTTTGTCAGAAGCGACCTGGCCACAAATGACAGCTCAACGAAGTGGTTTAGGGGCCGTCCATAAATGACGTCACGCACCCAGGGGGGGGGGGGGGGGTCAGACATTTGTGACGATGTGTGACGAGGGGGGGATTTGATAAATGTGACGTCACATCAAAATGGGCAACTTTAAATATAAACAACACGTTCTACTTAATTCAATAGACTTTTTGATAAATATTTTCTCCTACAACATCAGACTGCAGCGCCACATTAAATACGCACTACAATGACAATAGTTTAAAGCGATTGGAAGCATGTTTTTTTTTTGGGGGGGGGGGGCAGATCTTTGTGACGTCATATTTGAGGGGGGGGGGTCTGAATTTTTGTGACGCCGTGTGACGAGGGGGGGGGGGGTCAAAAAATAGTACAATATCGCGTGACGTCATTTATGGACGGCCCCTTAGCATGTGTAAATATATAGCAGCCAAATACTCTGAACGTGTGTTTATAGATGTCCAGTAGGTGCGGGTCAGAAGGTTATATACATGGAGACAGAACGAAGTTGACGTTATATAACAACACGTATCACTCGTGTCCACTCGGGGCTGCTGCTAATAGCCTGTGGGGCCGTCCATAAATGACGTCACGCGATTTTGGACGATTTTTGACCCCCCACCCCCTCGTCACACGGCGTCACAAAAAGTCAGACCCCCCCTCAAATATGATGTCACAAAGCTCTGCTCACCCCCCCCAAAAAATATAAAACATGCTTCAAATCGCTTTAAATTATTGTCATTGTAGTGCGTATTTAATGTGGCGCTGCACTCTGATGTTATAGGAGAAAACATTAATCAAAAAGTATATTTTATTAAGTGGAACGTGTTGTATATATTTATTTAAAGTTGCGCATTTTGATGTGACGTCACATTTCTAAAAGCCCCCCCCACCCTCGTCACAATCGTCACAAATGTCTAACCCCCCCCCCCTCTAGGTGCGTGACGTCATTTATGGACGGGCCCTAAGACACGAATAGGTGCGTTTCTTAACTCCCCTCCTCACCGTCTGTTCATGCAGGAGATTGAATGAGTGCCACAATAATCGTATGACGATCAGCAGCTTGTGTCCTGTGGGAGTGAACTGTGGGGGGGGGTCCATTGCAGTGAATTCGAGGTTGCCACAGTAGGGGGCACAGATGGTGCATCGGCCCAATCGTCTCAGTCAGTCGACCCGTGGCACCTGCTGGGTCTGCCCAGTGACCTCCTGCCAGCGGGCGTTCGACACTTCACGTGGTAGCCTCAAGGTGCACCTAGCCTGGCACAAGCGTCGTGGTGACGTCACCGCCACTTAGTGGCGAATGGCGCTTGTTGTTGTTGTTGAATTGGAGGTGCAACTACCCCCAGGTTCGCCAGCAGGGAGCGCTGTCCCGCGTTCTCGCCCAGCCGCAAAGGACGCCGAGGAGCGCACAACGCTCCTATGGAATTTGCAGCCAGCGTTGTAACACGGTAGGGTTTTTTTCTGGAAGATTTGCTGCTTTATCCAGGATGTTTCTGTGGCGCGTCGTCGCTGTAAGATGTTCTCTGTTCATATTTTGTTTGTTGCGGTTGCACCCGACTCAAGAGCCGCATGGCTCACAGGGCTATACCGAATCAGAATCAATGAAAATTGAAACTTGAATCCAGCTACTCCAGAGGGCATCAAGCGGACGTAGCCTTGGCATTAACTACATTAATTATCAACTCAGGGGGGGGGGGGGGGGTGCGGCAATCGGTCAGGTGGGGCCCCAATATTTTATTTGAATTAAATAAAAATGAAACGTGGAACGTAATTGAAAGCATTTTTTTTAAAATTTAACCGCGTTTTAAATAAGTGTGTTGTTCTTTTACACTTGTTTAAAACATAATCTATTGGTGGTTGTCAAGGGGGACCCAATTTGTAGTTTTGACCACCACGGGGGTCCGATGCACCCCCTGCCGCCACACTCGTTACGCTACTGAATTAACCTGCGTGGTTCGCACACTGGACTTGTAAATGCACTTCCCCTGCCGATCATTTTTTGGTGATCCCACGTTGCCATTGGTGCACAAGCACAATTAACACAACATTCAACACGTGACAGTAATACCGCCTTAGAATGAAAAGCTATAATGAACTTCTTTCGCACCGTACGTAGCCAACCGTGCTAATCGGAGGTCACGTTTTGGGCAATGGCTCCTATTCATAGACAGCCCAGAGAGATATTGTGGACAATCTGGGTTGGGGACTGTCCGTTACCCCATGGGTCCCTCGTGGTAAAACATGAGTTGGACCGTCCACGTAATTGCAAGTTGACCGAATTGCGCTGTTGGTGACTCTTAAGTGCCATGCCGCAGCTTTACCACGAGGTGTCGCCACACCATGTGCGTTGTGATGAAGCGAAACTCAAATTGGAGGAGGCATCGTGTGCGAACCAAAAGGGATGACATTTCTTCTCCCCGATCACGGCAGTACAGTATTCTCACTCGACATTTACTACCATAATAAGCCAAGAATGTCTGTGTGTCCCGCGCGTGACGTCACTCTACGTCGACCAGCCCCCCTCAATAATAATCATGAGCGGGTGACGTCACTCCGCATGGATCAGCCCCCTCATTAATAATCATGAACAAGTGACGTCCTCCAAATGGACACCCCCCCATTAATAATCATGAGCGGGTGACGTCACTCCACATGGAACAGCCCCTCATTAATAATCATGAACAAGTGACGTCCTCCAAATGGACACCGCCCCCCTCATTCATAATAATTAGCGGGTGACGTCACTCCACATGCGGGGCGAGGCGCTTCCTCCCCCCCCTCAACGTCAACTCACAACCCTCACTACAAAGGCAGAACCCTCACGTCACGTGGTCTCCGTAACGCTGTTGAGACATCAAAGTAAAAAGGACGTCATGATGAACAAGCGATTATAACCTTTTAATGAAATAAGTGTAAATCTTGACTTAAAGCTTTCATGACCGCAGGAATTCATATTCTTTGGGTCTTTCGGTAAAGCCACGTAGGTAGGAAAAATAATCGTCTTCACCTGAAGACGATTGCTTGTGTTGCGATCGAAACGTCGTGATTTTATTATTTTGATTATTTTTTCTATCTACGTGGCTTTACCGAAATACCCAAAGAATATGAAATAAGTGTGTCACTGCGGCCTTACAAATGCACATGAATGGATGCAATGACTATCACGTCGCGCTCTGCTTTTCGCTTGCAAGTTTCAGATTTACTACAATACACCCGTCTTTGGACGGGCAAAAGACTAGTAAATTATATATGTGTAGACTTGCACCTGTCAAGGGAACGTGGAATTTCCAATACTGTCTCAAGAACGCTGCCCCTTCGCCAGGTAGAAACAACACTGACCATATTAAGGTGGAGTCGCTTTGATAACGACAACGTGAACATTTGAGCATTTCAGTTTATGCATTTTCTGTATTTATTACATGGGATCCGCGCCGTATAAATGTAAATTTTTATTGTGTTCGTGGATATTTTTCAGTATGTAAGTAATGATGGACAATGGGTTGTTTTTATCCCAAAAAAAATATCAATTAGTACCGTCAGCCTCTATGGACCATCTGGGCTGTGTTCCCATTAGACACAAATGTGAATGATTTTAATGGGTGTCACACCGTTGCTCTATAATTTGCACCTGTGAGCAGCTAAAATAGCAGTGTCCCTGTGCTGCCTTGATTGGCTCTACGTGTTCT
The DNA here is from genome assembly GCF_965212315.1 of Lampetra planeri. NCBI lineage: Eukaryota > Metazoa > Chordata > Hyperoartia > Petromyzontiformes > Petromyzontidae > Lampetra > Lampetra planeri. Next base: position 8,276,324 of record NC_136122.1, on the reverse strand, counting down.
TTCCTATAAACACTATGCATCCCAGCGGGTATTGCTCACACCCTGATGATGATACTCTGAAAATCAAAGCCTGGTGAATGCTGCTGGAAAGTACTCGACCAGACATTTTCATTTGACCTTAATGTTATTTTATTTCACTTTGTATGATGAATTTACACGCTCGATTCTAAAGTTTATTTTCATTTCACCAGGTGAGACCTCGAGAGACCAGGGTAATTATATTTGCAAGGGTCACGTGGGTCACCAAAATCTTAAAAATAACGTTAATTACTATAATGAATCAAGTAAAATTTGAAATACAAGCAACTCAAGAGAAATAAATAATTATATTTTAAAAAATATTAATATTTTATAAGATATAATTCCTGTAATGAAAATTGGCTTGGACAAATTACTTTTGAAAATCCTTCAAAGTACAATTAGGTTACGAAAACATGAACACGAATTTAAGGTGATAATTGTACCAATATGCAAACATATGTCAATTATAACTGCATTGACGTTTTCACACAGAATCAACAGTTTAGGGTCGTATTGTTAATTTTATACATAAGCTTTCACGACCAATATTATCATTCATAATTGTTTTCCATTATTCGGTCGTGTAAAAAAACCCTTGACATGACTTAAGACAAAAAAAACATTAAAACAATCATCGTATTGTTATTTGTGTAGAGAGTAAAAGAAGCCGACGATTATTAGGAGATAGAGGGAGACCAAGGTTGAGATGGGAGGATGCGGCGGAACGAGAAATGAGTATAGAGAGAAATGAGGATAAAGCTTTCGTGACCGCACTAATTCATATTCTTTGGTTATTTCGGTAAAGTCACGTAGATATCTACGATAGAGGACTTGACTAGAGAAGAGGCACATAATTGCACAGCCTGCAAGTGTCGAGGCAGACAACTTTCTATGCATTTAGCAGATGCGTCCCGGTTGAGCCTCCCCGAAATTTGGCACAATGTTTTCATGATGCGATAATAAACTTCACGATATGACCATAATTACAACATAGCTTTTCAGTTGAGGTTGGAAAAGTGTTATATCAGATTTTATTGCAGGTTGTACAAGCATTATCATTTGTTAAATACATATATACGATTCCTTTCTTTCTCTCCCTTTCATGTCGTTTCGTTGAGTTGGAATGGATGACTGCAGATTTGTTTTACCCTATTACCGTGAATTTTCAGCGTGGTATGTCAGACTCAGGTTTCGGTGTAATAAAAGCATTAAAAATACATATATATAACGTTTCTCTAGTGTTTGTAAATATTATTTAGAATATAAAATCATTTTTTCGATTTAAAGCTTTCGTGACTGCAGGGATTCATCTTCTTTGTTCTTTCGGTAAAGTCACGTAGAAGGGAAATAATACAATTTAAACATAATAAAATACAATTCTCACGACGTTTTGGCCACAACGCAAGCAGCCGTCCCTCAGGTGAAGAACAGGGCTGTCGGAAAGACAGCGTCTGAATGAACACCACAATGGTGTCGGAAAGACAGCGTCTGAATGAACACCACAATGGTGATGATCGTCTGTCCATCCATACTCAGTAGGGCTTGGCACCACAGGGTTAGCCTGCAGACAGCACTTCCAGATTGCTGCCTGATAGTTGTTTCGTTGAACATGCGTGAAGAGACAGTCTCTACATGGTGGCAGCTGGCTTGACTCGACTTCTCCCCTTTTGGTGCAGAAGAGCTGGTAGCGCAGTTCGTTCACCTCACCAGTGCTGCTATTAGCAACATACATGTGACAGGTGAACTGCTCAATTGTCTGGAACAGCTCATCACTCACATTCCATGACTGCCCCAGTCGACTAAAAGTCTCTTGGCAGGAAGTGTCCTTTCTCACCATCTTCAGGGCATTCGGCTTCCCTCGAGCGGCGAATGCACTAACCGTGTCACAGCCTGTGAAGGCGTGTAAGCCAATTAGGCTGTCACAGATGCTGTCTCCAAGTGACCTTGCCAGTTTGCTGATATCGACAAACCGCGTGCGGTTCTGTGTCCCACACTTCTGGTAGATGGGACAGGTGATGTCCTTCTGGAAGCCAAGACAAAGCACCATGACATCAGTGTCCTCAGCTGTGATGATAACAGCCATTGAGCCCACATTTGCTGCATGCAACACCTCATCACTGATGTTAGCTGTGGCCAAGAATCAAACTCAACAAAGGCATAGAAGATGGATACAGATTGAGTAATCATTGGAAGGATGTTATTAACCAGGTAAAACCATAACTGTGTAGTGACATAAGAAGGGAGGGGCTGCTGGGGGCTCTGGGTTCCCGGGCGGGTCCAGACGCTTAAGCCTCTGGGCGCCAGGCGTTGGGTTCCCAGGCGCTTAAGCCTTTTGGCGCCGCCAACGAGGGGTGGGGCCGTGTGCGCCACCACATCCAACAGAGCACACACAGCCCCCCCCCCCCCGTTGGCGGCGCCAAAAGGCTTAAGCGCCTGGGAACCCAGCGCCTGGCGCCCAGAGGCTTAAGCGTCTGGACCCGCCCGGGAACCGAGCCCCCAGCAGCCCCTCCCTTCTTATGTCACTACATTTGCTTTTGGCCTGCCTTCATATCCGCAGCTCCAGTTTTCCTAACCCTCCCACTCCCAGCCCCGCCCACTTCCCCTCCCCACCCCGGCATTTTCTGCCGTGCTTGAGTCTTACTTGTAGCATCCACCCCCCTGCCCCACACCCCCACCCTCCCTGGCTCCTCCCCCCATCTCTTGCCTATATGGCCTCTTTTTGCAGCAGCCCCTTTTGCCCACTTCAGCAATTGTTTCTTGCTGTGGTTGTCCCACCTGACGACGGACACTTGTGTTGCGCCCGAAACGTCGTGATTTAATTAATTTTATACCTACGTGACTTTACCGAAAGAACCAAAGAGTAAAGGCATAGGGCTCGTGTCCGCAGTGCGCTTACCCAATGCACCACCCAAGTCAAGACAATCGATGGTTGGCCACCCAAGTCAGACAATCACCGACGTACTGAACTCCTCCTACCCTGAGGGATTCATTCCCGGCGGCATTGCAACCATTCACTCTGCCCTCACGTGAAGCTGTTGCATTGATTGCTAATCTCGACATCAAAACTATCGTACATGTATAACTGCTTCCCCAGCTATACGAATATAGAGTATTTACCTGCACAAATGGAGAGACAGTCAAACACATGAGTATTACGTGGACCGTGGAGACGACGAGCAACATGGCTCCCTATTGGCTGAAAGAGCGCACCTAAGAAATAGCTCATTTGCCGTTGGAGGGAGACAGATGATATCAGACGTACCTACCTATGCAGATGAGAAGAGAAGAGGTATGACGAGGGAGGCGAGGAGAGAAGTCATTGGATAGAAACGGAAGAACAATAGCGGGAAAGAGACGGGAAAAGAGGATCGGAGAGGTCTCGGGGCGCTTTTGATGGTGAAAGTTGAAGTGAACGTGCACTGCAGAAGATAATAAAATATTCTCACACCTTTTCAACAACCAACGTGTCAGAGTCGTTACAGTGGTGCCAGCGGTGGGATCAACTACAAGAGGTCTCACGCTGGTCATAAAAGGAACCCCACCGAGACTCCAGGAGAAGAAGAGGATGGGGCAGCAGCTACTCCAAGCGCCCCAGGCTGAAATGGCCTGGAAGACCGACCAGTTAAGAAGCCCGTTGGCGATCATGTTCAATTTGTACGTTCAGAGTCAATTTGTAGCTGCGAAAGGGGGGAGCATGGGAATTGTAGGACAAATACAATAATTTGTATTGGGGAGTTACTGGTACGGGCCTGGTTCTAGTCTCTTTCACATTGGCTGTTACCTGCCGACTGGGGACTGATTACACAATGTAACACAATTTTTGTTCCTGGGTAGTTTGATATTTCGTAATTGCTTATGCCTAAAAAGTATAGAAGATGGTTATCATTCCCCACAAACTTTGCTTTTGTGACCAGGACAGTGCTATTTTGAAATTTACCTATTTTCAATGAGAAAACGGGCGAATTTGTGTATTTTCGTTCACAAAGCCAGAAAAAAACCATATGAATCAATATTAACATGTATTTATACTAAAGTTGTACAAAAATTACTACAAAAGATTTAGAAGTGAGTAGTTTTTCGAGATTTATGAATATACTGTAAATCATGAATCAGCCCCCAAATGTAGTCTCCAATCATGTTCTTGTTAAACTGTCATTGATAGCGGCGTTCAAAGTTCAGTATATCCTGGTGGAAGCACTCGCCTTGCTCCTCCAAGTACGCTCCCATGTTCTCCTTGAATTTATCAAGATAAGCATCTTGGATATGGACTTTGAGGGACATTCAATCTTGACTTAAAGCTTTCGTGACTGCAGGAATTCATATGCTTTGGATCTTTCGTTAACGTAGATAGGTTAAAAGAAAATAACAAAAAACTACGTTTCGATCACAACACAAGCTTGTGTTACGAGCTTGTGTTGCGATCGAAACGTCGTAGTTTGTTATTTTCTTTTAACCTTTCTACGTGACTTTACCGAAAGACCCAAAGAATTTGAGGGACATCCTACAGCCCATTGTGCATAGTTCTTCACCAGTCTCAACCAACTCCACGTAGTTTTCGACCTTGTGATTGCCCAGGAAGCCACGAACCACTATGACAAAGCTGTTCCAAGCCGCTTTCTCCTTACTAGTGAGCTTCTTGGGGAATTCATTGTACTCCAGGATCTTCTTTATCTGTGGTACGACGAAGACACCTGCTTTGACCGTTGCCTCAGACAGCTTAGGGAAGAAGTCTTGAAGGTAATTGAAGGCTGCCGACTCCTTATCTCCAGCTCTGACAAATTGTTTGATGAGGCCCAATTTGATGTGCAGTGGTGGCATCAGCACCTTCCGGGGGTCCACCATTATGAGCTGTCAATGAAGAGGAACATCTCCTTCAGCCAGGGTCTCTGGGGAGATCTGGATCACAAGCCTAATGCAGCTGTTGCAGCTGCATGAGCCACAGTCCTGAACCTCACCCATTTCCCCTCAGCATCAGGAGGGGGGCACGATGCTAACCCCAGCTGCAAACGATGTTGAAATTCCTGCTTGCAATTATCCTCAGCTAGCTGAGACCAGGTGACTGCGGGTTTGAATGGGGTCCTATATGGACACCCACCACCGGAGTGGAAGAATGGTAGGCGTATCTTACAGATGACAAATCAATGGTCAGTGGGGAGATCAGCTCCACGGTTGGTCCTGGTGTCAAGGACATGGGCCCATATCCGCTGGTCCGTAATTATATAGATCCAACAGATGTTCTTGCTTGGACCCGGCATACATTCCATGATGTTGTGTGAATGCACCAATGCCGGAACAGCGTGTTTGTAATAACAAGCCCATGGGCTGCATGTAAGTCTAGCAGCCTCCTTCCGTTATTATTGAGCTGATCTGGCCCATGCCTTCCGATCACTGCAACCCAGGAGTCTGCGTCATGACCCACTCGGGCATTAAAGTCACCTAATAGGATGACTCTATCCCGAGGGGCCACTTTAGCTAGCACCTGGGACAAGAGGTTATAGGCGTCCGACTCATCGGCCTTGTCTGCATCCCTCCACTGATGTCCATCTTCGGTGGGGGCGTAAGCAACCACCACCATTCCTTGCCTCTTATTGATGGGAAGGCGAGCCCACAGTAGCTTGGGACTTACAGCTTCCCACACCTCACCACCACGCTCCCACACGTCTTCATTATTTTGTTGAAAAGTGCCACTCCCTGCTGTTTGGTTGTTTCCTGCCCCGAGTGGAGAACTGTCCACCCCTCAGATACAGTACACCACTCTACAGTACACACTACGGTACACCACGCTACTGTACACACTACAGTACACACCTTACTGTACACCACACTACAGTACACACACTACTGTACACCACACTACAGTACATACAGCATACACACACTACAGTATACACACATTACAGTACACACATACTACTGTACACACACTAGTGACACTACAGTACACACAAAGACAAGAACACACGAACACAGACACAAAGACACAGATGATAAGACACTAAAAAAAGTGCGCCAAAACGTTCAAACCAAAGCCTTAGACAATTTGAAAAAAATACGATGGATGAACGCGATATTAACGCACACAAACACCGAGAAACACAAAGCACCTCCCTACTCACTTTCAAACTCAATCAGCTCGTCCGCTCTGCCATATTCACACAAAACAACAACAACAACAACCACCACCACGTAGGTCTATCACAAACAACAACAACAACCACCACCCTGAAGGTCTCTCAAACACACCCATCACATCATTAATGGCCGAATTGGAGGTGAAGGTGGTGGGGCCGTCGTCGCCGCCGTCATCGTCGACGTTTCGAGTGAGAGCCAAAGGCAGTGAGAGGCAGGCCCCGCAAGCTGCGTGAGACGATTGTCCTCCCTGCTCCCCTAGGTCGACTCGGCCTCAAGTGAGCACCTGCCGCGGTGTGTTACACATCGCCACTGGGGGAAGACAAAGGTGGCTGTGGTGGGGGGGGGGGCACCACCGCTGTGTTTGTGCCGTGCCGGCCGTCGTGGGTGCTACTCGCCAACAGCACTTGCCCCGGCGGTCTGTCAAGCTTATAAGGGGACCTTTGTCTATGATGATGGAGAGAGTTGAGGGGCGGGGAGGTGGGGGGTGGCGGGGGGAGGGGCGGGGCGGGGGCAGGGGCGGGGCGGGGGGAGGGGCGGGGCGGGGGGAGGGGCGGGGCGGGGGGAGGGGCGGGGCGGGGGGAGGGGCGGAGCGGGGGGAGGGGCGGGGCGGGGGGATGGGCCGGGGGGGGATGTGGTGGTGTGCGTGGTTTATCGTAGTAGTGGTGGTGGTGTGCGTGGTGGTGGTGGTGGTTGTGTGCGTGGTGTATCGTAGTGGTGGTGGAGTGTGGTGGTGGTGGTGTGCGTGGTGTATCGTGGTGGTGGTGTGCGTGGTGTATTGTGGTGGTGGTGTGCGTGGTGTATTGTGGTGGTGGTGTGCGTGGTGTATCGTAGGGTGGTGGTGGTGTGCGTGGTTTGTGGTTGTGTGCGTGGTGTGTGGTGGTGGTGTGCGTGGTGTGTGGTGGTGGTGTGCGTGGTGTGTGGTGGTAGTGTGCGTTGTGTATCGTAGGGGTGGTGGTGGTGTGCGTGGTGTGTGGTGGTGTGCGTGATGCGTGGTGGTGGTGTGCGTGGTGTATCGTAGGGGTGGTGGTGGTTTGCGTGGTGTGTGGTGGTGTGCGTGGTGTATCGTAGTGGTGGTGTGCGTGGTGTGTGGTGTGCATGGTGTATCATGGTGTGCGTGGTGTGTGGTGGTGGTGTGCGTGGTGTATAGTGGTGGTGGTGTGTGGTGGTGGTGGTGTGCGTGGTGTATCGTGGTGGTGGTGTGCGTGGTGTATCGTGGTGGTGGTGTGCGTGGTGTGTCATAGTGGTAGTGGTGGTGTGCATGGTGTATCGTAGTGGTGTGCGTGGTGGTGGTGTGCGTGGTGTATCATAGTGGTGTGCGTGGGGTGTGGTGGTGTGCGTGGGGTATAGTGGTGGTGGTGTGCGTGGTGTGTGGTGGTGTGCGTGGTGTATCGTAGTGGTGGTGGTGTGCGTGGTCTGTGGTGGTGGTGTGCGTGGTGTATCGTGGTGCTAGGGGAGTGGTGATGAGAGTGGGGAGGAGGGGAGGAATTGGGGAGGAATGGGGGTGTACGGGGGGCGGCATGCTGAGCCCCAGGACCAGTGAGGACGGGCTCTGGCTCGGCACAGCCAGGCACACGATCGGCTGCAGACAGCAGAGAAAGGAGGAGACATTTTTGTTTTAAAGAACAAGGACCGCAGTGTTTTGACTACGAACAGTGTCGTGATTACAGGGACGTCCCTGCACGCCTTACCCCCGCTTGCCTTCTGCAACGCGTGGACAAATTCATCATTTAGTACCCGGGACCTAAACGTAGAGAGTGTGTTTTTAAACAGGGACCGCGCAGATTTTTTTTTTGGGCCGACTCGTCTTTTGATGATGCCAAAATGATTTTAGAAAAAATAAGCAGCTGCATGAAGGACGAAGAATAATGGTTGGAGCTACGCGTGTGCGCTTTGCGTTGACAGCGCCGAATGTGTCCCCCGTCAATCACCGCACAGGTGTTGCAGCGCGCGTGCAGGTAGCGGGACGCGTTCGATTGACTCCGATCACGCAAAACGCAAGTCCCGTAGAGAACCTTCATCAATTTCTCGTGCAATAATAATAACAACAACAACGAAAAAAAGCAACACAACTCTTTGCGGATAATTACGCAGTGCTATTTTGATTTTTTTTTAAAGGGACATTATAATTTTTTAAGGGGTTATTCATGCACGCGCAACCTGTAAAAAAGGTGGAGGTCAAAATGATGAAAGCATCAAAACTGCTTAGGAGCAAGGTGTGTCTCTTCATCGTCCTGGCTTTGCTGTCACTCTACGGGATTTACGAGCTCTTGCCGATGCACGGCAAATTCGACGAGCAGAAACTCATTCGGCTGGTGAAGCGATCTGGCGTCCTGTGGAAGAAAAACAAAACCGCTACGACACTGTTCAGGTAAGAAAGCAGCGATGATGCAATGCAACGTATATTCTATGGGAACCTCATTTGCCAGTAAAAATATGATAATTGGTTCTTTACCCTTCTATCTGGCAACAAAACTGACACCTTTTTACAAGGAGTCATGTTTGCATAGACCGCAATACCTGCAGTCATAATACAAACAAAAGAACATAACTCTGATAATGGACAGTGCACATTATCAGAGTTATGTTCTTTTGTTTGTATTATGACTGCAGGTATTGCGGTCTATGCAAACATGACTCCTTGTAAAAAGGTGTCAGTTTTGTTGCCAGATAGAAGGGTAAAGAACCAATTATCAATTAGCAACGTATATTGAGAAGGATTAATATTCGTTGGTTCTTTCGGTAAAGTCACGTAGATAGAAAAAGAAAATAAAATCAAGTGAATAAAAATTATAAACAACACTGATGTCGACTGTAGCCTGGTTTTTAATCGGAGTGAGTGTACTGGCAGTCTATAATGTAGACTGTAGCCTGGTTATTACGCTGGGTGAGTGTACTGGCAGTCTGTAATGTAGACTGTAGCCTGGTTATTAAGCTGGGTGAGTGTACTGGCAGTCTATAATGTGGACTGTAGCAATGGTTATTAAGCTGGGTGAGTGTACAGGCAGTCTATAATGTAGACTGTAGCCTGGTTATTAAGTAAAGAGAGTGTACTGACAGTCTATAATGGAGACTGTAGCCTGGTTATGAAGCTGAGTGAGTGTACTGACAGTCTATAATTTAGACTGTCGCCTGATTATTAAGTTGGGTGAGTGTACTGGCAGTCTATAATGTACATAATCAACGTTTTTGGGTTAGATCTAACCCAAAAACGTTGATTATGAATAATATTGGTCGCGAAAGCCTACGTGTTAAACTGAGTCTATAATGTAGACTAGCAATGGTTATTAAGCTGAGTGAGTGTACAGACAGTCTATAATTTAGACTGTCGCCTGGTTATTAAGCTGGGTGAGTGTACAGGCAGTCTATAATGTATGTATCTGCACGATTCATGTTACAGCTTTTGCTCTCTGATGATGTGTTCGCGTCGTTACGGCCTGTTCTTCGGTACAGTGTCCGACGTTTCGCTCCCAATTGCTGGGAAGCATTTTTTTTTAACAGAGCAGCTCCCTAGCACGTGCAGCGCAAACGTCATGCTGACAAACAGCACGCGGCACAACCGTGGAAACCCGCGTCTCGAGTGTTCATTCAATGATTCAATCCACTACCGGATAAAGGTTTTTTTTCTCTTCACGTCATGTGAGTCAGTAGTAGTGAATCTTGACTTAAAGCTTCTGTGACTGCAATAATTAATTATTTTTGGGTCTTTCGGTAAAGTGACGTAAATAGAAAAATAATGAATCACGACATTTCGATCGCAACGCAAGCAATCGTGTTCAGGTGAAAAAATACAGCAGGCGAACCTGCTTAGGCAGGATAGGTTTTTTTCACCTGAAGACGATTGCTTGTGTTGCGATCGAAACGTCGTGATTTTTTAATTATTTTTCTATCTACCTGACTTTACCGAAAGACCTAAAGAGTATCAGTAGTAGTACTTTGCCATGCTTAGCAAGTCAGTGCGGGTTGTCGGATGAGTTGAGTTGGGTGGGGTTTGGGGAGAGGACTCGCTTCAGGCATGATTCGCCCCACTTGTAGCCGAGGTCTGGAATCGAACTCAAAATGTTCTTTCGCCAAACCACTGTGCCACCGCTCTACCACACATGCAGGAAAGACCATAGAGTCTTAAGGTAGTAAACGTATGGAGGGCATATTTGACTAAGGCTAATATTTCTTGTTTCATGAATGAATACATGAATGTTGGGCCATGCTAATTACTCCAATTTGAACCAGTTACTGTTGGTAATGATGTTTTGATGAGGTCAGATGTATAAGAGCCTCATTCATTGCACGAGTTGGGAATAGTTAAGGCCGATACACTAATTAATGACTTCATCACTGGTGAATGTAATATCATGAAATGCTCACCTTGAAAGACTTTGCGTCAAAGGAATTGATGTTAGCTTTCTGCTACAGTATTCACCGGATTATAAGCCGCTTTGGAGAAAGTAAGACGCACACCAAACTTGTGTCCGGTGTCAAAAAAATTACAGAAATCTGGTCACACGCGTGCACATCGACACGATTTATAAGACGCATTCACAACTTTTGCTTTAACATACAGGAGGGTGGGAGGTGGTAATGTGCGTCTTATTATCCGGAGAATAGAGTAATATTTATTGCTTGGCATTCTCCATTATCCTGGAATTTCCTTATTCTATAGTATGAACAAGAACTAGATATTCAGTATATGCACGATGCTATACGCATACAACTTATGTATATGCAACAATTGATTATATATTTTTGTAGGGGACTGTATATTTCAGTTATGGCTGGGATACAACGTTGTGGTACAGTGGACGCGTGGGCGTGGGAAATTGTACGAAGGAATATTTGGGAAGTCACATGTTGAGTCAATTAAGAACAGATGGCCCGTCCACGTGGGGACACGAGCTCATTGTGGACGGGGCCGAAAGAGGGTATATAAGAGGGAGCCCAAACGCAGTACGGGGCACAAGGCTGGGATGAGACTGAAGAAGGACGATCAAGGCGGGGTGCTGCTAGGCTGGATTCAACAGAGCTGCACCGACTCTCCCATTTGTAAATAGACACCTTGTTAAAATGGACACCTCCAAGGTACTCCTTTACACTGGTGGCAGCAGTGGGATGTCAACCTTTACATCCTGATGAAGAACCGAAAGAGGAGCTCAACAAGAGGAGGAGGTGCCGACCCGCTGGCGGTGATGTTCTTGGGGGAACCCGAGATGCCGCGACTGAAGAGCCCCACGGAAGTGTGGCGACAGTTGGCGGAGAAGGTGGACCGCCTCACCTTGTCGATCGAGCGGCTCATCGCGGGGATTGTCGACGAGAGAGATCTTGAGCGGGCCGACAGGATGGGGATGGAGTCGCCGCCCCTTGCCATGCGGCGAGCCGACAGTATAGAGCCGGAACAGTAGCCGCTTCCTCGCTGTACGGCGATCTGACATCGATGGGCTGGAGCAGTCGTCGCTCCTCTTTGTGGCTAGACGTATGGGAATGGATCATCTTGTGCAGCTGCGGTCCCCGGCTGTACTGCAGGCCACCATCACACCACCTGAGCCGGTGCCACAGACATCTTTGAAACCAACCCAGAGCCCAGCAGAACGAGTACGACGGCTGGGCCCGATCAAAGAGTTTGCGGCCACTGGAGGCGACTGGGCGGCCTTCGTCAAGTGTTTCAAAGCGGCCATCACCGTCAGCGGCTGGAATGAAGAAATATGCCCTCCGAGCCCTGCCGACGGTGCATGACGATGGGGTGCTGATGGCCTTCTGTGCCATCGCAGAGGCTCATCGTGCCACATTACAACAGGCCTATGAAGAGATGGCGGAAATCTTCTGCCTGCCACCATCCAGTGCCAGGCAACAGTTCTCGAGCTTGCAGCGTGAACAGAATGAGCCACTGATGGCCTTCCATTGCACCCTTCTGGTGCTCGCTGAAGTAGCATTTCTCAGGATGGACGAGGCGGCCAGACGCGCTGGATGTGGAGAAGATAGAGGCCTCATCCAAAAGAGTGGAATCGTACTGCCCGTTGTACCGGAGAGCGACCGGACTTAGTTGTGGTTCACGAGATACCTCCTGGTACATGAAGAGGCAGGAACGCCGACCCTGATGGTGGCAGTACCATGTTTATGAGGGACTGATTATTATCTGAGTCGGTTGTCCATTACAATCTTGATGGACCAGGATTGTATTGGGACACCGTTAGGAGAGCGAATGCGTTTTTTGCACCCAGATATAGAAACCAGCAAAATCGCTAGGGTAGTCAATGGGAAAGGGGTGGCGACAGACCGTGAAAAAACTTGCCCTGTGGAAAATTGGCCTACATCAACTTCAATAGAGGAAGTACGGTGGTTTTTGGGGTTTGTGTCTTATTACTGCCGATTTGTACCCCAATTTGCTACCATAGCGAAACGATTGCATGGCCTCACGCTCAAAGGAATGTGATTTTAGTGGGGAGAAGCAAAAGCGACGGCTTTCCAAGCACTGCATTCTAGATTGACTGAGGCTCACCCACTAGCATACCCGGATTTTTCCTTGCCGTTCATCCTAGATACGGATGCTAGTGACGTCTGCATTGGGGCTGTGTTGTCACAAATGCGAGAGGGCGTGGAAGTGGTGATCGCATATGGGAGTCACGTGCTTTCTACCATGGAGCAACGGTATTGCGTCACGCATACAGAACTCCTAGTAGTGGTTACTTTTGGTTTCTCATTCCAGCCCTACCTATACGGCCGCCGGTTTACCGTGCGGACCGATCATGCGGCACTACAATTCTCACTCTGGATGGATCAACCGTCCGCGAAGATGGCTAGGTGGATAGAGAATCCAGAAGAGTACTCTTACGACGTGACACTCAGAAAGAGTACCCGTGACTGTAATGTGGACGTGCTGTCAAGATTAAAATGGAAAAACGTGTGTACCTGTACAAATGGGATAGCTCGATGTAAAACGACCGTCCCCGAATCGCCGTGCCTAGGGACACCAATAAACGCGGTGATCGATGACATGAACGAACTGCCCGAGAATCATGAACTCGGGCTAATACGGACCAAATGGATCCGCTTACAAAAAAAGGACTACTCACTGGAGTCCCTTGCCGCACAGTCAGCTGAGTCAGCCAAGGAAATACAGCCACGAATGCCATTCATAAAATGGCGGGGACTGTTGATGAGATGGGACCCTAGACTGCAGCGCTGCTGCTTGGTGGTTCGCACCCTCCTGTGCCACCAATTGTTATCAGAGATGCACGCTTAACAGCTTATGCACCTGGGTCATCGAAAAACACTACTCGCATTGAAATCCCATCATTATTGGCCAGGAATGGCTAAGGATGTGCGGGATTGGGTAATTTTTGCCAGGAGTGTGCGAAGAGGAAACCTCCTTCACAACCAGTACAACCTCCCCTGCAGTTGATCGCAGTATAAATGGAGAACGAGTTGGTCACGCTAGACATTCTTGGTCCGTTCCGAAAAACACCTAGAGGTTATAAATATTTACTAATCGGGACAGATTATTGTACTCGATGGCCCATGCCAGACCAGATGACCACACCCATATCGGAGGCCTTTCTCCACGGATATGTCTTGGACAAAGGCCCCCCTGAGAAACTGCTCACAGCCAGGGTCGAAATTTTTCCACAAAATGGCTACACGATGTATGCAAAATGATAGACATTAAGAAAATTCGAACATCACCATTCCACGCCCAGTCCGATGGACAGGTGGAATGGCTCAACCGCACGCTGTCTGTGATGCTGTGCCACGTAGTAACAAACAGACTGGTACTTGCACATCTCAGGAGTCTTAGGAGCTTATCAAAGGGCACCGCACACGTTGACCGAGCTCTCCTCCTTTTGATGTACGGAAGATAATTATTTGCCCACAAAGTGCACGCATCCAGATGGGGCGCTGGCAGTGGCGTAGCTAGGATATTTTGTGCCCAAGGACGAACTATAAAATTGGCGCCCCCCCCGTTGAATCACATACCAAAATGTAATTACATGACATGTAGGCTGTGTGTGGCGGGATATATAAACTTTTAGTTTGAGGTGTAGATTTGTGCAGTAGTTTCAGGCTGCCGCACCCACCGCAATACGTTATAATGTGACGTTGTAAGCCTAATTTTGGCGCCCCTTTACCTTGGCGCCCGGGGACATAAGTACCCCCCTGCCCCCACTAGCTATGCCTCTGGGCACTGGCGATGGATGGTCCACCCGAGTCACTTGAAACCATATTGAGAACCACCCACAACAACTACCACCCAGATTCATAGAGGCCGAGCCTCGAGGTGTCGCGACGAAAGCCGAGGGGGAAAACTTTTACCCCAGCAAAGTACACTCTCAACCTTCCTTTCTAGGCACGACCTTGTTGAGGACTAAGATGAGGTGGAACATGGAGGGTGTCATCCAAAAACACGCCGGAGAGGACCAGTACCGGGACGAGCATGCAGTTCAAACGCGTGCTAATGCACTGAGATCTGGAGTGACGGTTGAGGGGATGTGTTGTGTGTTGTAATGTACATGTATGCTCCCCTCTAATCGGTGTACTAGACACGGGGATAACCTGTATTAACCACGTCTGCAAACACAGGCTATTGTTGGTCATAACACCATCCCCCCATTTTTGTTCTACAAGGCCCCGATGTTCAGCGTTGACCAACAATTATGTAAAATAATCCCGGGCCCCTAGGGAATATTCCCTTGTGTAACTCATATCTCGAACGTCAGGGAGAATATACTTCTCCCGTGTGAAATTCGATTGTCTAAGTAATATACGTCCCCTAATGTTAGGTAACACTGATCTACAATTTTTTAGACGTCGTCTGCTTCAGAGATGAAATGTGCTGTTTATTATGGATTTTGATTTGCTGAATTCAAATATGACAATTAAAACAACTCATTGGCTACTGTTCCCAAGATATTTAAGGTTTTACATTTTACATCTATGTACATTGTATAGATAGAGTTTTACTTGTAAATGGTAAACCTTTGTATTTTCATGTGTTTATGGTTGCTTTACATGATAACATGTCACCTGTCCTGTTCAAGTAACACTTAAAAAAATCAGCAAAAGGGTTGTATAAATAACATTTATTTTGACAAAAAGGTAAAACTATTATGTATATATAATTAGATTAGTTTAGTCCTTATTCAGTGTCTACTCGGCGCTTCTTGGCTTGTCTCTTGTATTCATTAAATGGAGCATCTCTTGTCACTGTCCAGCAGTAGTCTGCAAGCATTGATGGGCTCCATTTGCCCTGTAGCGTTTTTCCATTGTTGCAATGTCCTGGTGAAATCGCTCGTCATGCTCATCGCTCACTGCTGAGAGTGCAAAAAATGCATCTTTAGTGACATGTTGCAACTCCCTGTAGTTGTCTGCCTTGTTGTTTCCGAGAAAATGTGTGGCCACTAACTGTAAGGTGTTCCATGCCGTCTTTTCCTTGCCACCCAGTTTAATGTCAAATGCATCATTTTGAAGAAGTTCACGAATCTGAGGACCCACAAAGACACCTTCCTTTATCTTAGCTTCACTTAACCTTCAACATTTGCTACGGAGGTACTTGAAAGCTGCTTGTGTTTTGTCCATGGCTTTGACAAAGTTCTTCATCAGACCCAGCTTGATGTATAAGGGTGGTAACAAAATCTTCCTTGATTCAACAAGTGGTGGATGCTGAACACTTTTCCTCCCAGGCTCCAATGACTGTCGGAGTGGCCATTCTATCTTGATGTAGTGGGAGTCTCTCGCACAACTATCCCATTCGCAGAGAAAACAGCAGTACTTTGTGTATCCAGTCTGCAGACCAAGCAAGAGAGCAACACCTTTGAAATCGCCACAAAGCTGCCACTGATGTTGGTCATTGTTTATGCACCTCAAAAGTTGTTTCATGTTGTCATAGGTTTCCTTCATATGGACTGCATGACCAACTGGAATTGATGGCAAAACATTGCCATTATGCAGCAAAACAGCTTTAGAACTCAGCTTCAATTAATCAATGAACAGTCTCCACTCATCTGCAACATGAACGATGTTGAGGGCTGTCCCATCACACCATCGATGTTGTTGCAGGCTGCCAGGAGATTCCACTGCTGCAGTGTGAAGCCCAACAGCTCTGCCTTACTCTTGGGTAGTTCCAAATCCCTGACAAGGTCTTTCAGTTCACTTTGTGTTATGAAGCGTGGTTCAGTGCAAGAGGATGGGATACAATATGGGTCAAGTGACATTGATGGTTCAGGACCAGAAGTTTCATCCTCTTCCTCATCTGACTCAAGTGAGAATGATTCTGGTGCATCAGGAATCGGCAGTCCTTCTCCGTGGGGTACTCGGCATATAGCTGATGAAATGTTTGGATAATGTACAGTCCACTTTTTCTTCTTTGACACACCTTTCCCAACTGGAGGTGCCATTAGAAGTAGCAATTGCTTATATGATCTGATAGCTCTCTCCAAACCATTGGCACTGCAAAAGGCATAGATTTCATTTTCCTGTTCAACCACTGGCGAAGATTTGTTGCACAAGTGTTGCAGCATATTGTGGGCCCACATCTTTTTCTGATCTCCAATTTTGCAGCCAAAATAAAGGTGATAGGCGTTCTTACCCATAGTGGTTATACTGCACTTTTGTGTTGCAAAAGTCACTTCACTACAAACATAGCAGAAGTTATCTGCTTTGTTCACACACGTATGAGGAATCTCTGCTCACTTTAGCTAAACCGAAATGTGTCCCTTTGCAAAATCAAATACTGACAAAATAAGAGAGCATGACACTGTATGATTTCTAGAGCTGATATAGGGCAATTTGTTCAGCAGAGGGATGTAAGCCTAGTTATGATTGCATCATCCATGACTTCTCGGAATAACATGCTGGAATTTATATCACGTATGGCGCAGTACCAGGTTCAGATTGCATTAATCATTGTTTTGCTCAAAAAGCAAGTACTGCCCAAACCCAGTCATAGATTTATTCATAGATCCAGTCAAAGATGTATTTTAGTAATTTCTGGTTTAAATGTAGATCCCTTCCCTTTATAACTCACTTATCCTCCGCCTACATCAAGTCGAGGGTTGTATATACCAGAGGTGTGGACTCGAGTCATGTGACTTGGACTCGAGTCAGACTCGAGTCATGAATTTGATGACTTGCGACTCGACTTGGACTTGCATAACAATGACTTTGTCCCACCTATGAGATGTGGACTCGAGTCATGTGACTTGGACTCGAGTCAGACTCGAGTCATGAATTTGATGACTTGCGACTCGACTTGGATTTGCATAACAATGACTTTGTCCCACCTCTGGTATATACTGACCCAGTAGCATCGCTTGAAACTAGAGCCAATCAATTTTAAGCTTCATTTTCATTCTCAGTGACCCAGAATTAGTAAAGTTGGACTACATTTATTTCGGAAGCATTTTAGCTGTAGACTAGTGTAATTGTATAGGTTAGATGGCTATGTTTTTTCGTCGTGGGGGGGGGGGGTGATGTAGGGGACTATGTTTGAGTTATGGTTGGGGTACACGTTGTGGTACAGTGGACGCGTGGGTGTGGGAAATGTACGAAGGAATATTCGGGAAGTCACACGTTGAGTCAATTAAGAAAAGGTAGCCCGTCCACATGGGGACACCGGCTGATTGAGGACGGGCACAAAAGAGGGTATATAAGAGGGAGCCCGAACGCAGTTCGGGGCGCAAGGCTGGGACGAGACTGCAGAAGGACATCCAAGTGGGGTGCTGCTAGGCTGGATTCAACAGAGCAGAGCTGCACCGACTTTCCCATTTGTAAATAAACACTCACCTTAAATTTCGATTTAAAGCTTTCGTGACTGCAGGGATTCATATTCTTGGTTCTTTCGGTAAAGTCACGTAGAATGGAAATAATAAAGCGATAAAAATAATAAAAATGAAACATAATAATGTTTTATTTTTATTATTTTATTATTTTCCATTCTACGTGACTTTACCGAAAGAACCAAGAAGAACACTCACCTTGTTAAAATGGATGCCTCCAAGGAACTCCTTTACTTGTTTAATTATTTCCATTAACATAAATGTCGTGACCTTCATCAATTCATTGCAAGATTAATGTTTCCACCTTGTGTCGGTCATGGGGATTATGTGACTGTATTTGACTGTACTTCACTGCTCTGGTTATTGCGTATTGGTGAAGGTGAAGTCACCCACTGATATTGACCGAAGTCGGGAATCGAACTCGGGTCACCAACGTAGTGATTCTGCTGTACTTTATGTACCTTATATAACAACGTCAATGTAATATGGTGCATGTTGTACTAGTCATTATGTAAAGTGTAATTTATGATTGCTTAATATGCTTGTTTACCCAGGAAAGCCTGACTGAATATCATGACTGGCAGGAGGGTCCTGCAAATTTCCCTGTCGTTGGCAATGATTGCTACTTACGTTCCAACTGAGCAATTTTTTGTATGTATGAACTTCTTTCGCACCGTACGTAGCCAACCGTGCTACTTGGAGGTGCGGGGGAAGGACAACAAACTAAACACAAAAAGCTGTTCTAAATAAATGAGTTTTCAATCTAGATTTAAACGTGCATAGCTCCAGTGACTTTCTAAAAATCATGATTATCCATAATAAGTTATAGACTGTACCATTGAATAATATTAATCTTCTTCCAGCTATGACATGGGACCAGAAAACATTGGCACTGACAAAAAAAAAACTCATCAGAGACGCATCTGTTGGACAATTAAGAAAAGTGGGCTTTAGATGTTCACCTCTAGAAAGATGATGGCCGATGGCCGAGTGCTGAATGGCAGCCAAAGGAGGGAACGCATCAGAGAGGACGAAAACCGCAGAGATGGAGCGAGGAGATCAGTGTGCAGGAGTGAGATGGATGGTATCAGCACTGGGCCGTGAGAGATGACGATAGCATGGCGGGGGGGGGGGAGGCCTTGATCTAGCAGTTGGATGGACAATGACTCTTACTATATGATATTTCAAGTATATGTAAACATACTATATGTATACATCATAAGCTGTGTATAAACTGTTGGATGTGTGTGTACAACAAGGCACTGCGTAGAAAGCCAGTCAGTCTGGCTCATTAACCACTGCAGTGTGCATTGCCCTGCCCATGCTGCTGACATTTGGGCTACGCCCATTTCAAACCTTTAGAAACAGTTTGCCTTTAGAAGCTAACCCCCTTTTCCTGATGACGACCGCTTGTGTTGCGATCGAAACGTCGTGGTTTTTTGTTATTTTCTGTTAACCTATGTACGTGACTTTACCGAAAGACCCAACGAATATGAATTCCTGCAGTCACGAAAGCTTTAAGTCAAGATCTAATATACGCATTGTTTTTTAAACTGAATGGCCCACACCAGAGACAGCTTTCTTTAGAGCCTAGTCTCAAATAGTGTTAGACCATAGAACGCCAAAAGGAGAACAGCACAAAGGCAAAGTACTATCAGGGCATTTATCGCTCATGGTGAGCAGCTACATCATGGGACCTTTCTTGCCGGTATCAAAATATAAAAAAATACCCTTTCTGGCAATAAAACAGGTGTTAAGATGTTAAAACACCAAACAGAAACCTTTTGAAGAAAGGTCCCATGATGAAATAGCAGAGGTGGGACAAAGTCATTGTTATGCAAGTCCAAGTCGAGTCGCAAGTCATCAAATTCATGACTCGAGTCTGACTCGAGTCCAAGTCACATGACTCGAGTCCACACCTCTGTGAAATAGCGAAGATGAAGTGAGGTGACAAGATCGATGTGCAGACAAGATAGAGATAAGAGAGGTTCATTGGCAATTGTGTGTATTACCTTGTCATGGATTTAAATTTGAACTGATATTCAATACACCCTTATTTTCTCACGAATCTAATGACCCCCGCTTTTGGGGGGGATCCCTTATCTCTTGGCGTCAGCGGCGGCTTGACGCCACGGTGAGGATATAAACAGAAAAAAAAATTGCGTTTTGCCAATGCGCTGGTGGTGATGTCATTCTCGCTTGTGTTCTCTCGCAGGCAAAAGATTGAAAAGTGCTGTGACCCGCTGAAAAGCTTCGCTCTCACGCAGAAGAATTCTCCGGTGGGAAAGAAGATCTGGTTTGACGGAGAGCTGTTCCATTGGATCACTGTGGACAACGACACCTTTGGTCTATTCCCACCTGTGAGGACCCCTTATCGACGATAAACCGTTCACGGATTGTAGTCTCGTGTGTGTGTGTGTGCTTCATGGGGGATTCCGCTGTATGGAAGTTGAACATCTTTCGCACCGTTACTGTAACCAACCGTGCTCATCGGAGGTTTGCATGGTTGGCTGCTGCGGTGTAAACCCTGAGCACACTGGACTCGCAATCCAGAGGCCCCAGGTTTGATTCGATCTCCCGGCGTGGCAGTTGAAACAATGGTTGCAAGTTTATTGAATCCACCCTGCCTTTGTCCTTCCAGCCGTATCAGTGAGTATAGCACAGTTAGTCAATTAGTATGTCACGTGCAGTGGGGTAAAGTGTAAATGCTTCCACCTCCAAGACCTTTTGTCACTTGTTACCTCTTATAATAATAATAGTTCAATTTATAACGCGCGCAAATTTGCAGACGTAGTGGCCGCAACTCAGAGGCGCGGAGCCAAGCTCAGAGTCGCTCGAAAGCACGTGGCTGTAGAGGTGAGTTTTTAAGTTTCTCTTGAAGGAGGCGATTGAGGTGATGCTGCGAATGTGCAGAGGGATAGCGTTCCAGACTGTTGGGGCTGCCACCGAGAAGCGGCGCATAGACACCTTTCCTGGATTTTAGTCTTGTGTGTATGCTGCATAGGGATGCTGCTGCTTCGTAACGGTGAGCACACTTCACTTGGAAACCAAAGGTGGCTGGTTTGACTTTATCTCTTGGTGCGGTAGTTGAAACAATGGTTGCAAGTTTCTTAAACCCACCCCGGCTTTCGTCCATCCAGCCGTATGAATGGGTACCTTTTCCAAGACGCCTTTCCAGTGTGGAAGAGTAGGCCAAATACCTGCCAGAGGGGCTTTCTAGAGCGCCGTCTAGAGGGAGCCCTTCCACCAGCAGTCGTGTTGGCTTGAAATTGCAGGGCTGCACTTTTACCTATATGCTTCAAATGATTCAGAAACGAGGTCATTAACAAAAACTACTGCAAAAAAACTCAAAAGTTTGCAAGGAAGCGTGGAGTGATGTACGCTTGGAATTGAGGAACACACGGATTACGTCAGTGCTCTAACTTATTACAGACAAATTCAGACCTTATTGGTCACCCCGTGCCATTATACATCTCAATGGTGAATGAATGGCATTTTGGGCCACCATATATGTGTGTATGATACGTTCAACTTTAAATACGTATTAAATTTTGCGCTGCCAATTATCTCATTTGAAAGCAACACCTGCTTCATTACATTTTATTTGTTATGAAATGATACTTGGACATGATAAGACATTTTGTGACCTTCATTTGCAAAGTTTAAAATCTTCAATCGTTGCATATTTGACGTAACGATCACGCACACGCAATTCGACGCGCCTGATTTCTGCACGCAAATAACAGTTTTTGTTTCTAAATTTGAAGTTTTCGTGACTGCAAGGATCCATACTCTTTGGTTTTCTCGGTAAAGTCACGTAGGTAAAAAATAAAAAATACATTTAAAATGAAAACAAATAAATAACCCATTGTCCATCTAGGCTGTATATTTTTTTACCTACGTGACTTTACCGAAAAAACCAAAGAGAACAGTTCTTGTATCAACGAATCTGCATAGTTGGTCTCTCATTATTATTTTGGATAGGCATTGCTCATAACTTTGAGAGAAAAACCCCCCCACCAATTACCATGTAGTTGTTATGCGGCAAACAGCCAAACTGTTTTCGGCGTAGACGCATTAAAATGCAGATCAATCACGCCACAGTGTTTATGTGAGAAAGTATAAATAATGCAGCGGTCTCCATGGCGCTCAGTCTGCACGCCATTTCACATGCAAAGTAGCCATTGAGTCTTGCAGCTCAGGGATACTTATATTTACTCAGGCCATCGAAATAAGCTCCACTGACCCTCTTGATAATGCTGGTGGGAGAGCACGCAGCAGAAATGCCTTTGCGTAGCCGATCGTATTTTAAAACACAACACAGCAAGCACGAGGAAAAGCATGGGCACAATTTGGATGACATGGTGGACTTTTGTCAAAGTAATATTTGTATTGATTGAAAAAAGTCTACCACTTAAACAACACTAAGCCTTTGCATTTTCTCATGGCTGATGTGTTTTTTTGTTTGTTAACACTGATAAAAAGCAGACTGATGGAGAAAATAAACAAACCAGTGGGTAGCAAATCACACGTAAAGCCCTCCGAACTTAATGGAGCAAATTAAATGCTCATTCCCTGTTGTACACATTTTTTGGAGATCCTGGTGCGTTGACAGTGGTGCACAAGCACAAATAACAACAAAAACTGAACACGATGCCTTCAAAAGGAAATATATATATGAATAGGCGAAGTTTCGGGGCAATGGCCCTCCTTTATAGCACATATATGAGTCCCCATTTTAAAGATTCTTGCAGTCAAGTGACAGGAATGTTGGTACAATATTTTAACACGGGTGGCAATTAATCGACGGGCATCATGATTTTTCGTCATGTACACAGGGTGAGAACCGGAGCAAAATTCACGACTCAACACAAGCAGATTGCATCGTGACTCATTCAATTTACCGTTAAACATCTTTAAAGTTTGTTGAGCAATGACTCTCCCGTCCCCCCAACCGTATTTCCATTTAGGTTTTTTGGATTTCCAACATTTATAATGATTACAAAGTGGTGAATGTACCCCGACTGATATTTTATAAACGCCCTGAGCATTTGAAAAGAACTCGACGGACGGAAGCGTTTCATGTGCCATGTTTTAGGACAATGTTGAGAATATATTGGGACAGGACTAAAACTATAAACAAAGAATCGTAGAAAAAAGACGTTAACAATCGGTGTAATACAATCCCAGTGTAGACATATACATCCGTTTGACCGTGTTGCCAAAACACACGGATACTGTACACCGTGCCCCAATAATTCCATCCAGGCAAAGAGTGGATCTTGAGACGTTTCCATCGCGGCACCGTACCGGTCGCGCGTCCAATCTGTTGTGACGTTGGCCTTGCCTGACAGGAGGCCTCCTTCTACAATGTCCTTGGAATGGGGACATTGGTTGGAGCCACGGGGCCTTCGTCGCCTACGCGTTTCTGATGACGACGACGATGATGATAATGAAGCATTATTTAATGATCTCATTGCTCACTGCGTAAAGCTTCTCATCGCAAACAGTTTTGCTCATTTCACATTATAAGGGAAGGGGCATTCTTAGGGCAGTGCATAATAATCCATATATTTTAAATGTATTTTTATACAAAAAAAGTAGGTGGAGGTCTACCCCCGATGTATTTACGGGGACTCCTCTACTTACGAACGAGTTAGGTTCTAGAGGTCATAAGTCGATTTATTCGTCCAACTTTACTCCTGTCTGAAATTAAAATTAATAAAAATAAAATAATAATAAATCACGACGTTTCGGAGGCAACACAAGTCTCCGTCATCAGGTGGGACCAATTAAGTCACAGCCAGATTTGCTGTATCATGTGAGGCCTCACATGATACAGAAAATCTGGCTGTGACTTAATTTTAATTTCATTTTTTACCTACGTGACTTTACCGAAAAAAACTAAGAGTATGAATCCTTGCAGTCACGAAAGCTTCAAATCTAGAATTTACTCCTGTCGATTCCAAACATGGTATGCGGCATGTACACCAAACACCGGGAATGGCTTTAAAATGTGTATAATTTCCTGTCGATGCAATTGGTCCTTCACGTTCTACAGATGTAGATGCCACTGGTTCATCACGTTCTGCAGATGTAGATGCCACTGGTTCTTCACGTTCTGCAGATGTAGATGCCACTGGTTCTTCATGTTCTGCAGATGTAGATGCCACTGGTTCTTCACGTTCTGCAGATGTAGATGCCACTGGTTCTTCACGTTCTGTAGATGTAGATGCCACTGGTTCTTCATGTTCTGCAGATGTAGATGCCACTGGTTCTTCACGTTCTGCAGATGTAGATGCCACTGGTTCTTCACGTTCTGCAGATGTAGATGCCACTGGTTCTTCATGTTCTGCAGTTGTAGATGCCACTGGTTCTTCATGTTCTGCAGATGTAGATGCCACTGGTTTTTAAGGTCATGCCGATGTAAAAAAAACGGTCCAAGAGATGTCTGCACAGTTGCTGTCTTCTTCTGTTCATAAATCAACTTGTAACATGCAACAGGATTATGTTCATGAAAAGCACAAAGAGAGCGTCGTAGTGAACCGCACAGCGACAGACATTGGCGGCGGCCCAGACACGAAATGCCGGGAATGCTGGGTAATGACACTGAACGACCATCGCCATCTATTGCGCGGCGGTTGAACTCATGACTCTCGATCCGAACAGGGCAACTGGACATTCGGACAGGTTTGTTCGTATCGCTGAAAGTTTGTAAGTAGAGGAGTCCCTATTATTTTATTATCTCCCTTCTACGTGACTTTACCGAAAGAACCAAGAAGATGAATCCCTGCAGTCACGAAAGCTTTAAATATAATTATTTTATTACGTTTTATTTTTATTATTTTATTATTTCCCTTCTACGTGACTTTACCGAAAGAACCAAGAAGATGAATCCCTGCAGTCACGAAAGCTTTAAATGGAGAATTATTTTATTATGTTTTATTTGTATTATTTTATTACTTCCCTTCTACGTGACTTTACCGAAAGAACCAAGAAGATGAATCCCTGCAGTCACGAAAGCTTTAAATGGAGAATTATTTTATTATGTTTTATTTGTATTATTTTATTACTTCCCTTCTACGTGACTTTACCGAAAGAACCAAGAAGATGAATCCCTGCAGTCACGAAAGCTTTAAATCGAAATTTAGAGTCCCTGTACGTTGAACTTGTTTTGCGCCGTACGTAGCCAACCGTGCGAATTTCAGATGCCACTGCTGACCAGCATGGCAAAGTATGATCACAAAACACCCGCACGGTGTAGGGAGGCACTCATCCAGCAGTGGATCGATATAAGGGCTGCACATGTACGTGTGCTCTCTCAAGCAGTAAATGTGTGCCGTTCACAAGAGGGAGCTCTATCGATCCCCTCTGTTCATGTATGTGGCTCTTCCACACATATTGGAAGAGGTGGGAGTGCCCTACCGAACGTGACCTGCCGATCGACTGACTAGAGTGTGACCATTGGATGTCTGTGAAAAAGAGCTTCATAGCTTATCGGATTTCTCCAGGACAAATACAGATTCTGATTCTGACCATTGATACTGCTTGGTGGGATAGAGGGGGGTGGGGGGGGGAGTTTAAGAAACTTGAACTTATTTTATTTATTCCATTCTACGTGACTTTACCGAAAGAACCAAGAAGATGAATCCCTGCAGTCACGAAAGCTTTAAATCGAAATTGAACCATTGTGTCAATCGTTGCTGCAGGAGATCGAATCGAACCGATGACCTCTGGTATTTGCAAGTCCAGTGTGATGACCGTCACACCCCTGTGGTAGCATTCCTTAAGTTGTATAACCTGTTGATAATGCCCACGTGTGTGTGTGTGTGTGCATTTTCAATGTAGCGGTTATTGCGCTGCGCTATGGACCCTGTGACCCGAGTTCGATTCCCGCTCACAGCCAACACCAGTGACGATTATCTGAACCGGTCCTGGGCCTCCCCTAGGTCGACTCAGCTTCAAATGAGTATCTCGTGAAATATGCAAATATTGCCACCAGGGAGACAAAGGCGGCCGGGTGTGGATGCTGGCCACCCACCTCCTCGTGTGCCGTGCCGGCCTTGATAGGTGCTCGCTAACAGCACTTGCCCCAACAGTCTATTAATGCTACACGGAGGATCTTTGTCTTTATTTGTTTGTTGTATTTGCAGCACCAGCCGCTGGGTCAGAAGCTTCTGAAGAGATGCGCCATCGTCGGGAACAGTGCCATCATGTTGGACCATGGCTGTGGAAAAGACATCGACAAGGCTGACGTCATATTCCGGTAAGATCCAACGTTCCCAGAAAAGCAATTTTCCTATGAGGCCCAGTGGATAAGCCGTGAATGATTATGGGATACTTGTTCACGGTTCGGTTGCTCATTGTCACTTTGTCATTCATTTATTGCTGCGAAAGGACGATCGTTAACCCAGATAAAAGCCCGGTGGAGTGCTGGCGCCAAATCTGGGAACCCGAGTTTGATTCCCAGCCATGGGTAGGATCAGTGGTGTTTCTGAACTTTTCCAAGGCCCCTCCTGCACCAACCTGCATCGACCAGCGTGGTGAAGTTTGGTCAAACCACCTCCATGACTGAGAGGTGTGTGGAGGCCTTCATCCAGCAGTGCATTAATCAAGGGCTGTGCACAACATTTATTTTTTTAACCAGTTCAATGTAGTTGCTCTGTCTCATTCTTTGCGATTTGGGAAATTATAGGGTTCGTGATGCGTTGTGTGGAGCGTTGTGAGCAATGAAACACACGGACCTTCGTTCACCATATAAATGAAATAGTTGGATATGGAAGAGTAGCACAGTTTGACACTGAGTGACTTATTTGGCAATAATAAAATTGTATTGTTTTGACTGCACTCTAAGCAGCTCGTTAAGTACTCTGCGCTGTTTTCGTGTATTTAGGTGTGCTTACACGGCCTGGATTTAATTCTGCAACACTAACGGAATTTTATCAAATATATTCAGGCTGCGGTCGGTACAGTCGACAACACTCCCCTTCCATCTCTTCACGCATTTAATTAAGTTGCGGCAATTTAAGATTCAGCTCACGTATACACTTTAGTACAAGTCAACATGGAGAGTATGCTTATTTGATCATTGCTTCACATGTGTGTTTGTAAAGTAAAGATAAAGGTGCAGACCCTGCAAATGACCTGCTCACGCCACTGCTGGCAGAAGGGCCTCCACAAGAGTTAGTTCTGGAAGGCCCTCTCCAGAAGGGTTTTTTGACCGACTTATCCACACTGGCCAGACGTGTCGGATGAGGTACCCACACTTTACCCCACCGTACGTAACCTGCGGCTGTTTCTAATGCTGTGGGGTGAACGGAGGTGAGGGAAGTTTACACGATGCGCGGATTGTTTCGACTGCCGCGCCCGGAGACCGAACCGGCGACCTTGAGACTTCAATTCCAGTCTGACAACCACTGCACCAGGCTTCATGCTCTGTGTATTTGATATGCTCTAACAAAAAAAAAATTCCCTTTAATTTTTTTACGGCACGGTAAGTCCTCGTTTTTAACGCGCGTGCACACTGCGATGCGTGTCCACGCTTCGACACGGTTCTTAACTCGTCGGGAACACGTGCACCGTTACGACGCGGTTTCTAAAGCGGTCGGCGATGAACTTACAATATTCTTACCTCCTTGAGCTGCGCGGCCTGAGTGGCATCTTGCAGACCCCCCCCGCCACCTTTTACGGCATTTCTGATGGGGAATTTTTGTTTCCGCGAAACGAGGCACCTTTTAGGAGCGCACCTACAGCGCCAAACGAGGAATTGCTTGATTGTATTTGAAACCATAATTGACGCTACGCCTTTACCGAACGTCACCACAGATTTTCTGAAACATTGAACTTGGGCTTCTCATGAACCATTCATGAAGCAACGTTCGTAAAAAATGCAAACATTCTTTGAACGCTGCTATATACACTCGGGCAATGAACGTGCATGCGAAATTTGTAAATACTTCATGTATGTCGGGTGTACAGATATACATCATTGAGTTTGAACGTTGCCTGATATTAATTTCCGTGTGTCATTTGTTTTTGTCCTTTAAGGTGCAACCTGCCCCCAATTACAAAGCAGTATGAGCCAGACATTGGCACAAAGACACACCTAGTTACAGCCAACCCCAGCATCATTCAAATAAGGTGAGTTGTATATCTCCCCTTCTTATCACTTGCACACTTGCCCTTTGGGCCAATCATTCTCAAACCTCCTGGTTTCAAAACCGCATTTTAAGTGAATGCATGAACTCAAACACGCATATATACACGATTGTACATATACACTTGCAAACGTCCAAAGTTACATATGAGCACTTACAAAACAGAAAAACAAAGGTCTCCCCCCCCCCCCCCATGTAGCCTTTTTTTTCCTCCTCGAAAAGTATTTTTTATTAACAAAACGATTTCAGGTACACAACACAAGAAGATATGAAAGTGGGTTGACACCAGCACGAACAACACATTACGGATTGCAGTGCAATGGACGCCTGTATGAACCGCACGTATCAATACACTGCTTCAATAAACTCTACGAACCTCTGGCGTCTTCATAAGCTCTGATACCGCTGTAGGAGAAGGGAAACAGGGGAGGAGGGAGGGAAAGGGGGGGGGCTAAATGCCCCAATGAATGCTCTTAAGAATCAATGCACACTGCAGGTGAGGTCGTGAAGGGGTTCCATGTTTGGTGGTAAGCTTCCTCCCTGCCCCTTAGTTTTGCACTTAGACGCTCTAGAGCGGCCATTTTATTGACAATGTATTGGACCATTCCTGCAGTGTTGGGGGGAGCATGCTCTTCCTAAGTTGGCTATAATGGTGAGTTTTGCCGTAACATTTCACATTTGGAATAATGTATTTGCCTCCCTGGAAAGGCCTTGAGGTTTCAACCCCAACAGCGACGTTTCTGGTGAGGGTGAGATGCTTTTTTTGTGAATGTGGTTAAAGTAGCAAAGTGATCATTTGAACTCGTCAATGTGTGGACATTTTCAAAAGGCAATGCCTGTATGTTGGAGGGGTGCCGGGGGGCATCGTGGCCAGTTGGGGTAGGTTTTGGCGAAAAATAAATAAATAAATATAAATCACGGCGTTTCGTTTGCAACACAAGCAATTATCATCAGGTGTGACAACCACAGCAAGAACATTTTTACTGAAGTGGGAGAGATGCCAAGGTAAGGTCAGTTAAATAAGTCAGAGAGGGGGGAGGGTGGGGGGAAGGGAGGGGGCAGATGGGGAGAGGAGGGCGAGCGCTGCAGGGACGCTGAGAGCAAAGAAGCAACATGATCGCTGCCAAGATAGATGATGGCGCACAAAGCAAAATAGCCGTACTGCTAAACGCTGAGGATGCAATTAACTCGGTAAAATAGACTAGTACCCGGTAAATAAGATGGAACAACTATGAACAGTAAACTTTTACTTGGTTAATAACATCTTTCCAATGATTGCTCAATTTGTATCCATCATCTCGGTTGAAGTTATGTCTATG
Organism: Lampetra planeri; assembly: GCF_965212315.1. Classification (NCBI taxonomy): domain Eukaryota; kingdom Metazoa; phylum Chordata; class Hyperoartia; order Petromyzontiformes; family Petromyzontidae; genus Lampetra; species Lampetra planeri. Next base: position 8,246,936 of record NC_136122.1, on the reverse strand, counting down.
TTTATATATCTGGATGCCTTCATGAACAAATCTTTGATGGTAGCCAGACGGCTTGCAGAGCACCTTGGTCTCGGAGAAAACAATATCATGAGAGCCCATAGCGTTATAGCAATAACTTTAACGAAATAACCAAATAATATGGATCCTTACAGTCACGGAAACTTCAAATCTAGAATGTTTTGTCGAATTTGCCTCTTTAGTTAGTTAAGTAATAGCCATGGAGAGATGTAAATTGTGTTTCTCTGAGACGGGTCGAGTGAAGATGTTGTTGCATACTAGCCCAGGTGTTGTTTCTTTCGGCACTTGCTACTGGGGCACCGTTAAGGGAAGACCAGGTTGTTGTCGGTTTTCGGTCATGCTACGGAGGCTTGTTTTGGTAGCAGAGTCCATGAGCCACTCCGTTGTTCGGGGGGCAGTAAGGTTTCTGGGTAGTTCCTTATCCCGCAAGGCCGCTATGAGTTGGGTATACCTATTAAATTGGGAAGCGAGTAAGTGGTGTTCTGTCCATGAGTAATGTTTCCTTGTGAGTCTACTATGTCTCGAATTAGCCTTGTGTTTTTATTTGGCCATTCCTGCCATATTACGGGCTTTCTTATTTATTTTGAAGAGATAGGTTTCCCCATATAGGGGAATACAGAGGAGCTAGGCCTCTTAGGTATTCTCATTGTTTCTGGAGACGGCTCCAGTTTGGCAATGCAATCTGTATGGATCATAATTGTGTTGAAAGAGGGGTGCAGCCGCTTGGGTTTCGCGTGTATTAGCCCCCTCCATCTGAGCCGGTTTAGCTTGTTCAATAGCCCAGGAAGGCCACGCCATTGATCTGTCGTGGTGTAAACACCCATATCATCGATGCAATTTAGTAGCGCGATGCTAGCGACTACAGGAGGGAGGTCTCCCCATGTCGCCTTTTAAACAGACTTTTGGGGCAAGTGCTGTTCGCGAGCAAATATGGCGGCCGACACGGCACAAGAAGGGGGCGTTTGGCCAGTACCACGTCCTTTGTCTCCCCAATGCTGATGTTTACACACCATACTCATTTATGGCTGAGTCGACCTAAGTGAGGCTCAGATATTTTCCACGTACACTCGCATATGCAAATGCATCCGGTAGGGATACGCACACATGTGCATCGACAGGCACACGTGAGCACGTGCACATTTGCACGTGAATAACTTGGCTGCACACACGAACACACAGACTCTCTGACACACACAAATACATAGGAATTAGAGAGGCACAGAGAGAGAGACATGAGGAGCGACAGAAACAAGACCGTTGACACGACCAAATCGAGAAATGGGAGTCTAGACCAGGGCTCGGGAACTAAAATAACAAGAAGAGCCATATTTTTCGAATTCGGTAAAAAAAAAGCCCTTAATATTTTAAGAGCCTCAATGCGTGTGAATGCGAGACGGTGGGGTCCTTAATAAATAACTGCCACGAAGCAAGTCCTTAAAGAGCCACCGCACGCGGCAGGCTGCCGACCCCCTGACCTCGACGCAAGGAGAGACGTGGGGAGAAAGAGGCACGGAGAGAGAATACACGGGGAGAGAGAAACGCTGGGAGAGGACTCGCACACATTGGGGAGAGAGCCATGGGTAAAGAGGGAGACTTGAGATAAGATGAAAGACTTGCGATAAGACGAGAAGCTTGAGATAAGATGAGAGGCGTGAGATAAGATTAGACATTTGAGATAAGATTGGACACTATCTTAATTTTTAGAACTTTCGTGACTGCAGGAATTATTATTTGGTTCTTTCGGTTAAGTCACGTCTAAAGATAAAATAATAAATTAAATTAAATAATAGAATACGACGTTTCGATTGCAACACAAGCAATCATCATCAGGTATAATGAAATAGCGACATAAAATCTAACCAGAGAACTATAGACAGACATAGTTCTCTGGTTAGATTTTATGTCGCTATTTCATTATACCTGATGATGATTGCTTGTGTTGCAATCGAAACGTCGTAATCTATTATTTAATTTAATTTATTATTTTATCTTTAGACGTGACTTAACCGAAAGAACCAAATAATAATTCCTGCAGTCACGAAAGTTCTAAAAATTAAGATTGAACCACTTCTACGGGGAAGTTTTAAACTTATCTTCTTTTTTTTTCTCTCTGACTACTTGTTCTCTCTGCCTGTGTCCTCTCTTTGGAATGTTCACACTTAAATTCTAACTTAGCAATCTTTGAAATACGTAATCAACCAGGCTATGCGTTAATTGTGTGTTGACCGACCCTCTGTGTTGTATTACATTACATTTCGATATTTTACTAGGTTATTTAATTTTAGTGTGTCCTTCTGATTTTCAGGCTTGCTTGCCGTGTCATCGCACTTGCAGCACCACGTTTTGTTGTCCACTCATTGATATGCTAAGTTTTTCTCTAACCCCCCTCCCTCTCTCTGCCTCCGCCCCCCTCTGTCTATTTAAGGCCACCCCACAGAGACGACCACCTCTCTCTGTTACCTGTGTTGCTCTCTCTATGTATTTTGGTGATATCTGTCTGCTAATATGTCTGTCTATAGTTCTCTGGTTAGATTTTATGTCGCTATTTCATTATACCTGATGATGATTGCTTGTGTTGCAATCGAAACGTCGTATTCTATTATTTAATTTAATTTATTATTTTATCTTTAGACGTGACTTAACCGAAAGAACAAAATAAAGATTGGACACTTGAGATAAGAGAAAAACAACGGTTTAGTGGCAATGGGGGATGTAAAGAGACCGACGCAGGAGAGAGGAGTGAAGCACTAAGAGAGAGACGCACGGCGATAGAGAGACACACGGGGATGGATGGACGCACACACTCACACACACAACGACTCAGAGGCAGACCTCCTGATAGCCCCGTTTGACTTTGTGCCCCCCCCATCTCCTTGCCCACTTCCCACCCACCCCCCGTTGCCACGTTGAGTGAGCAAACGCCACTTTACGCCTCGCTGTCGGCGATAGAAGCTGAACAATGACCCCTTCACCTAAAACGAACGGCGAGTGACGCTACCGCTGAAATGTGAACAACGCCTCTCTCGAATTCGAGGGCAAATAATTGCCGATGACGTCAGGAGGCGGAGGGGTGGGAGGTCACTTGCGTTTAGCCGTTGAAAATGTCGTTCCTTGTTGGCACCGTTGTGTGCACCAAGAACGATGTATTTTACCCTTTTATCTGGCAACAAAACTGAACCCTTTTTTACGAGAGTCATGTTTGCATAGACCACAATACCTGCAGTCATAATGCAAACAAAAACATAACTCTGATAATGTATGCACTGTACATTATCATAGTTATGTTTTTTGTTTGCATTATGACTGCAGGTATTGTGGTCTATGCAAACATGACTCCTCGTAAAAAAGGTGTCAGTTTTGTTGCCAGATAAAAGGGTAAAAAACCAATTATCATATTTTTTACTGGCAAATGAGGTACCAATGGTGAAGAACGGTGTACTTTTGATTTAAAGCTTTCGTGACTGCAGGGATTCATATTCTTGGTTCTTTCGGTAAAGTCACGTAGAAGGGAAACAATAAAATAATAAAAATATAAAACAATACAATTCTCACGACGTTTCGACTGCAACACAAGCAATCATCCAGTGTCCTTATAACTCTGATGGTCTCGCACTGAAGCATCTCACTGGGATTTGTAAATGTTTGTAGATTTAGATCAAGCTGCTGTTGTTGTTGTTGGCACGTGTCTGTATATGTAATGAATGGCCTTCATTTAAACTGGAAGTTCTCCGTCCGATTATCTCTTTTAAACGGGATATTGTGATATTTTAGCTCTTCGGCAAACCGGGGTTTTCTTGGGCACGGATTGATGGTAATCTTTCTAATTTGGGTTTTTGGGGATGTGACATTAGACCACAATGGCCTTCTCTCGTGAGCGATGTTGCAATTGGTTTTACTTTGTTGAATGCACTTTACAGCAGATGGCTGGCCGTGGAAATTTCCCCACAGAAAATGCCATGGGGCAGCTGTGGGAATTGAACTATTGACTATGCAAATGGACACTTTCGCTCACGAGACATTAATTCCATTCTGTGAACATTCGTTCTTAGCTTTAAAGCTTTCGTGACCGCAGCAGGGATTCATCTTCTTGGTTCTTTCGGTAAAGTCACGTAGAAGGGAAATAATAAAATAATAAAAATAAAACATAATAAAGTACAATTTTATTTTATTATTTTATTTGAATAATATTTTATTATGTTTTATTTTTATTATTTTATTATTTCCCTTCTACGTGACTTTACCGAACGAACCAAGAAGATTCGTTCCCAGCTTTACATTTGCCTCCGACTGTTACACCCAGAATGTGCCCGATTTAATCAGAACTCAGAAGCTAAGCCAGAGATTGAGCCGGGATAGTGCTCGGAGGGGCGATCGTCACGTGTAGAACAGGTGTTATAGGCTGCGGCAGCAACGTGTTTGTCAGCAGAGCGCAGTGCAGCAAAATCTTTGGGTTTAATGTTCTATGCTGCTGACATTTATGCTCCTTTCTTTCACCATCTTGCACGCACCAGCATACGTGAAGCATAACCAACTAAATTTCGATTTAAAGCTTTCGTGATTGCAGGGATTCATCTTCTTGGTTCTTTCGGTAAAGTCACATAGAAGGGAAATAAACACTCAGAACAGGTCTGTCGGAAAGACAGTGTCTGAATGAACACTCAGAACTCTCAGTGTTCATTCAGACGCTGTCTTTCCGACAGACCTGTTCTTCACCTGAGGACAGCTGCTTGCGTTGTGGCCGAAACGTCGTGAGAATTATTTTATTGTTTTATTTTTCTTATTTTATTATTTCCCTTCTACGTGACTTTACCGAAAGAACCAAGAAGATATAACCAACTACTCCCTGACATCCCACGTGGTGTGGGGAAGCCCTCGTCATCCAGCAGTGGATTGACAAAAGGGTTGTACACACACACGTCATTAAATTACAGATTCGTGTGAGTCCATCACCGCCCCCCTCGCTCTCCCCGCCTGCCATTGCATGGACAAGGCTGAGCGCCTATCGCAGAGGTTCATGATTGGGGTGCAGCAGCCGTGCGTTTATCTTATCTTCCATGGATTTATTTCGCACCTTTCTCCAAGGCGCTTTACAGGAATTATAACAATTGTAAATAACATGATAGTGGTTGAGATAAAGTGGGGTTCATTAAGAGTGGCGGTGTAGTTATGGGGACAGGAGGACAGGCAGGAGTGGTTGTGGAGGGGTTGGGGTAGGCCTGATCGTAGCTGGGTGGTGGTGGCAGGGAGTAGCAGGGGTAGTGGTAGGGTTCGGGGTAGTGGTAGGGGTCGGGGTAGGGGTCGGGGTAGTGGTAGTGGTAGGGGTCGGGGTAGTGGTAGAGGTCGGGGTAGGGGTAGGGGTAGTGGTAGGGGTAGTGGTAGGGGTAGGGGTCGGGGTAGTGGTAGGGGTCGGGGTAGGGGTAGAGGTCGGGGTAGGGGTAGGGGTAGTGGTAGGGGTAGTGGTAGGGGTCGGGGTAGTGGTAGGGGTCGGGGTAGGGGTCGGGGTAGTGGTAGGGGTCGGGGTAGTGGTAGTGGTAGGGGTAGGGGTAGTGGTAGAGGTCGGGGTATGGGTAGGGGTAGTGGTAGGGGTAGTGGTAGGGGTAGTGGTAGGGGTCGGGGTAGGGGTAGGGGTAGAGGTCGGGGTAGGGGTAGGGGTAGTGGTAGGGGTAGTGGTAGGGGTCGGGGTAGTGGTAGTGGTAGGGGTCGGGGTAGGGGTAGTGGTAGAGGTCGGGGTAGGGGTAGGGGTAGTGGTAGGGGTAGTGGTAGGGGTAGGGGTCGGGGTAGTGGTAGGGGTCGGGGTAGGGGTCGGGGTAGTGGTAGGGGTCGGGGTAGTGGTAGTGGTAGGGGTCGGGGTAGGGGTAGTGGTAGAGGTCGGGGTATGGGTAGGGGTAGTGGTAGGGGTAGTGGTAGGGGTAGTGGTAGGGGTCGGGGTAGGGGTAGGGGTAGAGGTCGGGGTAGGGGTAGGGGTAGTGGTAGGGGTAGTGGTAGGGGTCGGAGTAGTGGTAGTGGTAGGGGTCGGGGTAGGGGTAGTGGTAGAGGTCGGGGTAGGGGTCGGGGTAGGGGTAGTGGTAGAGGTCGGGGTAGGGGTAGGGGTAGGGGTAGTGGTAGGGGTAGGGGTCGGGGTAGTGGTAGGGGTCGGGGTAGGGGTAGGAGTAGAGGTCGGGGTAGGGGTAGGGGTAGTGGTAGGGGTAGTGGTAGGGGTCGGGGTAGGGGTAGTGGTAGGGGTCGGGGTAGTGGTAGGGGTCAGGTAGGGGTCGGGGTAGTGGTAGGGGTCGGGGTAGTGGTAGGGGTAGGGGTCGGGGTAGTGGTAGTGGTAGGGGTCGGGGTAGTGGTAGGGGTCGGGGTAGGGGTCGGTGTAGGGTAGTGGTAGGGGTAGTGGTAGGGGTCGGGGTAGGGGTCGGGGTAGTGGTAGGGGTCGGGGTAGTGGTAGGGGTAGGGGTCGGGGTAGTGGTAGTGGTAGGGGTCGGGGTAGTGGTAGGGGTCGGGGTAGTGGTAGGGGTCGGGGTAGGGGTCGGGGTAGGGGTCGGGGTAGGGGTCGGGGTAGGGGTAGTGGTAGGGGAAAACCACATGCCGACTTCGCTCCCACGACCCGCAGGCTAATTCTAGATTTGAAGCTTTCGTGAGTGCAAGGATTCATACTCTTAGTTTTTTCGGTAAAGTCACGTAGGTAAAAAATGAAATTAAAGTTAATAAAAAAATAAAAAAATAATATTATTGACCCACTCTCAGGCCTGTTCTGCATTCAGAATCAGAATACAAATATTTATTTATACTGAAATAATCCGATAAGCTCTAAAGCTATTTTTGACTGATGTCTGGTAACTTTTTGTGTGCCACACAGCAACAGCTGCCACGGGGTGGTCCACTGCATTAGGACGCCGCAGGACATATAGTATGGGAAGTGTGGTATATAAATAGTAAGTGATGAGGAAAACGATAATGAAAAAAATTATGACGACGATGATGATGACGATGATGGCGACCTCCATGATTACAATGATGACAATGACAAAGACGACGACGGTGATAATGACGATGACGACGATGACGACGACAATGACGACGATGATGACAATGATGATGATAATGACGGTGATGATGATGATGACGACGTTGACGACGACAGTAAGGACGATGATGACGACAATAATGATGATGATAACGACGGTGATGATGAGGATGATGACGACAGTGACGATGATGACGATGATGATGATGACGACGACGATAATGACGATGATGACGACGCCGATGATGACAATGATGGCGTCGATGATGACGACAATGACAATGATGACGACGGTGATGACGACGATGACGACGACGATGACGACGATGGTGATGACGATGATGGCGTCGATGATGACGACAATGACAATGACGACGACGACGGTGATGACGACGGCGACGATGACGACGACGATAACAATGATGGCGACGATGACGATGACGACGACGACGGTGATGACGACGACGGCGACGATGACGACGACGATAACAATGATGACGACAATGATGACGACAATGACGACCGACCTAATCGTTTCCAGGTACCAAAACCTGCTGTGGTCGAGGAGGGCCTTTTCGGAGAGCATGCGCGCCTACGGCCACAGCTTCGTGTACATGCCGGCCTTCTCGATGCGCGCCGCCACCGAGTCGTCGCTGCGGGTCTACCACACGCTGCACGACTGCCACCAGAACCAGACCACCGTGTTCGCCAACCCCAGCTTCCTGCACAGCGCGGGCACCTTCTGGACGGAGAACGGCGTGCGAGCGATGCGCCTCTCGACGGGCATGTTCCTGGTGAGCGCCGCCCTCGGCATGTGCGAGGACGTTCACCTCTACGGCTTCTGGCCCTTCAGCGAGGACCTGAGCGGCCGCGCCATCAGCCACCACTACTACGACGACGTGCCGCCTCTCTGGTACTACCACGCCATGCCCGAGGAGTTCGAGCAGCTGTGGATGCTCCACCAACGGGGCATCCTGCGCATGCACCTGGAGCAATGTGAGCCGTCCGAGTAACCCTCGCTCTGTTGTCACGCGAGTTTTTTTTGTTTTTGTTTTTTTTACGGTTGTTCGGACCCACGTTGTGAGGTTTCTGCCACGTTCAGGCGAGTCGTGCCTCTGTGTAGGTTTTGGCCGTTGTGCTTGAAAGCTCTGCGATCTAAAGAGTTGTTTTGGGTTGCGCCTCGTTCGGGATTGCCACCTGTCCTGGTTTTCCCAAGGTTGTCCTCATATTGAGGTGGCTGTCCCATTTTTTTTTGTGTTAACTAAATATTTTCGGATGCATATAGAAAACGTTCCACAATAATAAACCAATTAACACAACGTGTATATATGTAGTACTTTACCCCTTGTTAGTATCGACAGATATTTTTTCTTCCCATGATATGTCCCGTGTTTGATTTGTACCTCAGAGGTGACAACCCTCTACCACGTGTCATTCCCCGCGATGTCCGTCCCTGAAGCAGCTCCCAGCATGTGGTGCAAAACGTTGGGACGCTGTGCCAAACAGCACAGAGTACAACCCGAAAAAAACATTGGAGCGATAAGAGCACAGCCGCCAATCACCTATGCAGCCGTACTGCTGGGATATTGCGAGGGCCTGGTTGACGTTCTGCCAGTTGTCTTCACCCCTTTTCGCCTGAATGTGGCAAAAAATGTGCCAATGTCTCCCGTTACCTCTACCATTGAGAAAATTCGCCGAGGGTGCATGGGTTTTTTGCGAATTCTTTCCTTGTCAGGGTGTGTGATTGGGGACCTTTCCCCGTCGCGTGTGGGTTTTTGGGGATGTTTTTTATTTACTCGGTGTTTACCCAATCAGGTTCTGATAAGTGCCATAGGCGTTCATGAACAGAGTGAATTTTCATTCGGGTGACTCAAAGTCCTCGCATGCTATCGTGTGCGCTCGCCGCTGAGCCCGTGCACTGCCGACTTAAGCGTTTTCCCCCGGTAATTTGTGCGGAAAATTATCTTCTTGCAACTGTTGGCTGCAAATCGGGTATGTACAACAACAACAGCAATAAAAAACCAACATATTTCACAAAAGTCACGTCGCTGTGAAGCGGTCGTCATTGCCCAAATAATATATACGCTCAAAGTATTTGCAGCTGAGTGTATAATTAAGAAAAACACATCTGCTTACGCGACCGCATTTTTCCACGGCTGCCATGCTTAGGGGCTAATATGTTTTCAAGGCCTCTAATCGCCTGGTTATGTAAGATAAATGTTTTGTTGGTCACATTTAATAAGTTACCGCGGTGACCGCACACAGGTCACCACCGCAGGTGATAGATTGGGGAATATTTCTCCACGGGGGCTGCATGTGACTCTGCTGTCCGCACTGGTTGTGTTCCTTTGAGTTGTTCAAAAGCAAAAAAAAAGATAAATGCTCAGAATCTTTGCGCATAATAAGCTCTTATCAGAGCAGGGGCCCCCCTGCAAATATTAACTGTAGTGGAGTTATTCAAATAACCTCGTTTGTCGTTTCTGGTAACGGAGCAACCGCCTGTTCATACTTTGGGTGGACGCCCAGAATATAAGAATGTAAGCACTGCGGGATTATCGCTCTCACATGCGTGTGGAACCCACCCCCTCCACCACACAACCCCAACTCCAAGCTACACAGTCACCTATTTTATTTTTACATCTCTAATTAAAAATAACTAAACGTAGATTGAAGTGCAAAAGATGAACTGCGCTGTCTTTTCACCCGAATGTGTGTTGACAAATATTAATTGGGTGTGGGTGTTCACGGCCACGTGGGGAGAGGCCTTCATAGGTGCTGCTCGCTAACGGCATTTGCCCCAATAGTCTGCTCAAAGGCTATACGGGGGATGTTTGTCTTTAGGGAGTTGTAGCGTAGCGGTGAGCACGCTGTTACACAAACCCGGTGACCCGAGTTCGATTCCCGCTCACGGCCATCACCAGTGGCGATTATCTGAACCAGTCCTGGGCCTCATCTAGGTCTACTCAGCCTCAAATGAGTACCTGGTGTGGTGTTTCGATTTAAAGCTTTCGTGACTGCAGGGATTCATCTTCTTGGTTCTTTTGGTAAAGCCACGTAGAAGGGAAATAATGAAAATTCCTTTGTCAAGGCGCCCCTTCCCCCTCCAACCCAGTTTAAATATACGCTGCCAAGCGTGGTGGTGCCCATTCAGACGCTGTATTTCCGACAGACCTGTTCTTCACCTGAGGACGGCTGCTTGCATTGTGGCCGAAACGTCGTGAGAATTATTTTATTATGTTTTATTTTTATTATTTATTATTTCCCTTCTACGTGACTTTACCGAAAGAACCAAGAAGATGGTGCGGTGTTTTTAAAAAAAATTCGCCACTGGGGAGACAAAGGCGGTCAGGCGTGGTGCTGGCCACCCACCCCCTCGTTTTTGTGCAGTCCCACTGGGGTTGGTGAATTGCTGCTACGGACTGAGCGTGCTGTGTCTGCCAATCGATCGTTTCCTCCGATATCTGGTCACCTCCCTGAGCACGAGAGGCAAGACGTGTGTGACCCTTTAGAGATTGTAGACCTCAATACGCGGATCTTACACCAAGGCAAATGTAATGGGCGCACCAACGTACCGTGTGGGTGAACCCGTGTCCCCGCTAATGTGGGGGAACGGCATCGCAGTTCAAGTTGTCCACTAGTTTACTCCACTTATCCGTGGGAAGTATTCACGGATAATTATAGGAATGTTTGAAGGTAATAGGAAGACGATCCCCAGTCAGTATGGGACAGAGCTCAGTGACCAAAGTAGGAAGAAGAGGCATTTTTTTTTTATAATTCAGTAAAATTGTCAATATTTCACGAGCCGCAATGCGCGTGGCGAACACGAGACTGTGGTCCTTAATACATGACGTCATTAAGCAGTCCTTAAAGAGCCGCATAATTATGTATAGAGGGGTGGATAATTATGTTTACCCACTCCACAGATTCTACAGACAAAATGGGTTGCGGATAGAGGAGTTCCCCTATAAGTGAGTTAACGAATAAATCTTACCCGAATTTTTTTGTTTGTTAAATAGCTCCATATACAAACTGTTCCGTATACATTTGTTTTCATCTTTGTGTCGGCTTCGTTTTAAGCGCGATTGTGGTCGTTTTGAAAGTTTGCAGAGTGGAGCAGGATTCATGGCACCTGTGGCTGTCGTGCAGATAACATCAACCGTCAAAGCCCAGCGAGGTGCCGTAGTGTTCCACGTTCATTAGCGCCACACGGCAGATGAGATGTCCGCAAGCCGCACCGGCGTTTGACCTGACATTTGCCTCCCTTTAGAGGTGTAAGTGTTTCGTGCAGCCATATAGCAAACACATCATTGAGAATCAGAATACCTATTCACACTGGAGAAATTCGATGAGCTATGCGGCTCTTTATTCACAGATGTCCAGCAGCATTATTACATTGATGTCAACATCATTTGCACTCGTGCGAAATGATGCAAATGTGGCTCATGGGCCTCATAGTGTGGAAGTGGGAACTCCATATTTATGGTTAGCGAGAGGCAGACAGCAGCATTGAGGATTGGTGGCTATACTGTGCTGATGAGTCCTAATTCTGACAAAACCGCTCCACAGTTGTCAACACACTGCATGACTGCTGCTGTCAGTCACATTTGCTCACATTTATACTGATGGTGACTTTCCACAAGAGGACCACAATGCACTTGTTCAGGAAATACTGGTGGTTTTTGCATACTGCACAGAGGCTCCGTGCTTTCTGTCATGTTTCTGTGTATTATTTTGAACTTATGGATGTGCAGCCCACTATTATTTCGTTACGGTGGGGTTTCCTCGACATTTAAAAGTTTGATTGTCGATTCTTGCTGTATCTCGTCCGTCTGCCTTCAAGTCTTTTCCAGATCCAGTTGAGAGTAATGGATTTGAATTGTCTTGGTATAAAGGTCGAACCACAACATCCCAATGAATTCCGCACTTTTCGTGCACTTTTTTGTCATCATCTGCAACAAACGGCACCGCTGTTCAGCCCCCAGAGCTTCGATGTCAATGTGTGTTGCTTGGTTGTCCTTGTGAAAAAAATCATGATTGGCAATGGCTTTTTTGCCCAACAAAATGTCAAGGCGTAGTACTGAGTGCACTGTGAAGTGTGCCTTGCGAATTGCGAAAACGTTGGGAAGGCCACTTAGGATGAGTGCCGCTTGCTCATGCGCATGTTTTCAGGGATGGACTAAATATCGAGTCGAGCGATAAATATCGGCAAATGTTCACCCTTTATTTGTAAGTATAACGAATCCGATGCATCCGACTGTTGAGTGTTTGGCCTCCAGTTATGTATTATTTATTTTAACAAGAAGCCGTTATATTCCACAGATTGAAATTTCCATAGGGCAATGACAACATTTCTTCAAAGAGCAAGTGGCCAAATCTCCCGAGCAACACTCTCCTGCATAACGAGTCTTGAGACCCGATTAAGCTATTCCCGTACGATTAGAGGATCCGTGTAATGCGCTGCATTTAAACATTGTCTGCAAAAAGACTGACTCGTATTAATGACTGCCAATCTACAGTTCAGTACGGTTACTTTGTTGATTGTCATTTAATTTCAAGGCCCAATTAAGGACCCAGCGAACTTGATGGAATTTGTTTTAAAGTGTGCTGACATTGCCATGATCTTTACAAATTGCCGACAGTGATTACATTGCCATGAACTTTATAAATACCCGACAGTAAAGGTGAATTTGACACGTGAATTGGAATTCCCAACCAGAATTGGACCTTTTCCAGAAATCCATTTCCTGCGGCGGAGGCAAATCTCACTCTCTGGCGTGCGTTTTGTCTGGCATGTTGTCCGACGTATCGCTGGTTCATGAAGATACTCCCGATACTCTGAGTGAAACACCGGACATCAAGCCAAACAACATCACGTGGTGCTTATTAGTAAACGCGTCAGCACAACCACGATCACAACCTACGCGTTAATTCGAGGCGAATAACGAAAATTCCAAAAATGGTTCCCGAGAGAATGTTGTCACGTGACTGCAGGTTTTGCATTTCCACCGCCCGCATTACGTCCCTGATTAAAATCTGATGAAAGTAAATACCTTTGCGAATGGCAGGGGAATTCCTCTTCAACAGTTTTCCCTTTGCAAAGATCAATCACTCCTGACACCATTTCCAGGCCGCCCTTGAACATCGGCAATACTTCATCTATTATTAAAATGCAGTGCAAAGTTAAGAGTGGCAGTGGAGCCCACTTCAGGGATTAGACTTTACGACAGCTCGTTGCATTCCTGCGCAAAAGTGGGCTCCCATGAGCACTTCTTGGAAGTGAAGACTCTTGCATGCATACCAAACGCCTGTCACGACTTGGCTAAGCAACAGGCACATTGTGAAGTACACCGAGCGCTGCGCGTGCGTGTGGCAATGTGGTTTTTGCGACATGAAGCAGATCAGTGATACCTCGACGTACGGAGTAGATGCGTTCCTGGAGCTTCGTTCGTACGTTGAAACCTCGTATGTTGAACAACTTGTAACATTAGCGCTACGGGGATGCGTTCACAGCCTTTCGTGGCTTGCCATTTCATTAAAAAAACTTCTTAACTTACCTTTCGTATTGCAAACAAGGATAATCTATGTTGACAATATAATATTTGATAATGTGCAGTAGTTTAATATATAAACTGACGTCAATACAAGACATCGTAATGCTCAAGAATCCATGACTTATTATAATTCTATTGTTTTTATACAGCACCCGTAGCTCGACATGTTTTATTCATTCGTTTCAGTGCATTTATTAATTTGCTTTATTTGTTTTGCTTTCTGTTTATAATATTAGTAATAAATCTAAAGTTCGTGATACCGAAACTCCCTTTATCGAATACACCCATTTCCGAATCAGAATCTCAATTTAGACTGTAGAAATCCCAAGAGCAGTGAAGCTCCTACTTTCACAGATGTTCCAGTATGGGCTTGTTAGCAAGTTCCAACAGCAAAAAATTACAGCAAAAAAGATAGCAGTGCAAAAATCTCGAAATGCACGAAATCACGAAATCTGAATAAATATCACGTGCATTCATTATATGTCGAGGTGTCACTGGACACGTGCGTTCGTGCGTTGTTAGCGGCGTGCATCGTTAGCGATCGCACGCAATTACAGCCCCGCTGAACGTCACGTTTCGCGTTGGTCACGATGAAAAGTCGAGTCGCCTTCAAGTTCGGGTTGCCGCGACATGCCGATAATCCGACACGCAGTTCATCGGACGATATGAGACCCATGATAAAAGCTTCATACGCTTTGCTAAATATTCTAACATCGTGATTATCATTACTGGGTTTTTTAAATCTTTGGTTTTGTAAAACAAATATTTAACAAAGTAACGATTATTAATGTTCACGTTGAGCTTGTCATTTGTGACCAGGACACGTCAGAAACATAGCTATATAGCTCAGTGGGCCTTAGCTGGTGAAATAAAAAAATAGTTTAGTTTATAGTTTACGTCATAGCATAATCAATTCCAACCTCACGAGTTCTTACTGCATCCCAGCCATCATTCATCTCTATCAGTCAACACTGGGACATAATGCTCACTGTCCGCGGCACGGCATTGGTAGATACGGTTGGTAGATGTGAATGTCTGTGTCTGTACCATGGCTGGGACTTGAGAAGTCTACACAGACTGCAGGTGTCTTATAGCATGCCGATGAACCCAAGCTACAGACGATATGTGCAGGTCGGTGTCGGAGCAGGGATAATGCAATTGGGAGCGAATGCTAAATGTACGCCCTTCTTTTTCAAAATACCCTTTAAATTTTTTTTTTGTATTTGGCCATCATGTAGAACAACACAATTTGTCCCGAAGTTGGAGTCCTGCTGCTGTCATGTCTCTGGTGGAGCAGCCCGTTCCTACTTCTAGATTTGAAGTTTTCGTGACTGCAAGGATTCATACTCTTAGGTTCTTTCGGTAAAGTCACGTAGGTAAAAATAAATAATAAAATAATGGAAATCATATAATAGAAATAAAATAGTAAATCACGACGTTTCAGAGGCAACACAAGTCTCCGTCATCAGGTGGGACCGTCACAGCTAAATTTACTGTATCAAGCCTACTTCACTGAGCTCGATAGAAATAAGTTTAAAGCAGTAGGGTTGATTGAAAATCCAGCACTCACTGAACTCACTCCGGTCACTCGCCGGTTAGTCAGTCATTCGCCTTCTATCGCTACTACCATGGTTAATGTTCCCATGAACTTTACTTCTTGATTCCTTTTGGCGTCATCTGGTCCAACCCATGTGAGACTAGGCTCTAAGAAAAGCTGTCTCGGGTGTGGACAAATCAACTTCAAGGACAGTGCACATTATCAGAGTTATGTTTTTTGTTTGCATTATGACTGCAGGTATTGTGGTCTATGCAAACATGACTCCTTGTAAAAAAGGTGTCAGTTTTGTTTCCAGATAGAAGGGTAAAAAAACAATTATCATCCTTCATTCTTGTTGAGCACTCGGCCTACCAGACTGCTTCCTCTCATCTACGCTGTGTTCAACCACCACACGACAGGACAAAACGCTTCTATTACGGCTGCGTCCCTTGAATTGCTTTAATTTGGAATTCCCTGCCAATGGTATATTTGACAAGTTCTCACAACCTTGCTGAATTCAACACATGTATGAATTATTTTCTATTCTACCTGGACTAGTGCTGTTGTTTTTTTTTACTGGCCGCTTGGAGTTGTGGGCCGGTGCCCAGCAACTGTGATACACAAAAAGAAGAATGACTTTCAAAGTTGGGCTGATGTGGCCTCGATAGCGTAGGGGATGTGTTTTTTGTTTCTCCCTTCCTCTTGTGCCATTTAATTTGAGGACATTTTGTGCTTTTTTTTGTGCCACTCATGTGAGATCATACGGTTCGCTTGAGGTCCCGGAATTACTTCAAACAATAAAACGACCGGTTGGAGCACGTAAATATTACAGCTAATATGAGGTTAATAATTTAAGCCGTAAATGTTTGTGTATGTATGGTGAACTTCGTTCGCGCGATACGTCGCCGAACGTAGGTGCGGTGAAGTTATTACCTCTTTACCGCTGCAGTTTGTGTAAAGCGTTGTATGGCACCGCTGTGAATAGCTTGCGTGCGAGTGCGTCTCCTTGAATGACTCCCCTTCTCATGTGCACTACGTTATATTTTGTGAATATTTTTTTTTACCATTTTCCAAATGTTTTTTTATAACATGTTGTCGTTTGGTTTGTGAGAGGAGTGGGAGTAGCGACTTGTGAAGGCCTACAACCAGCAGTGGATTAAGCATGGCTGTGATAATGACGGCAATTATGATGTTGACGACGATGACATTAAATCAAGCATGTGAAGAACTTGCGTAAATGTCCAGCGTAGCTGGAAGGGGCTTGGCAGTAGTGTAGAGATCTTGTCCAGAGATCTGTTTTTTAACAGACTAGTTCATGAAGCCTGTCTTCGCCAGTGAAAAGTTTTCAATATATTTAATAATCAACTTGATATGATTGTTTTTGCAATTTTTATCTACGATCAGACACTAAAATTTACTCCAAAAATGTGGTATTTTTCCGTAAAATAACCCACACAAAAATTGTTCACGACTTGAATCAACTTCTTATATTTAAAGACGTACCCATCGGAAACCGCTCGATTGAAAGATTCCGTCATCATTTCTATTAGAAAGAACAACTTTTAATGAACTTAATAATCTACGAGAGGAAGCCCCTATCTTTTACCGTTTTCCAATTGTTCAGAATTGAACATCATGAATTGCGTATTTCTTTAATTCAAAACCGCTTGAATCTGAAATATCTCAAAAACCCAATGGTTCTCGCTTAAATTGTATTTGCTGTTTAACGGTCTATCAAACGAAAAAAAACCGTAATTTTATATTTTTCATGGGTTCTGAATGTTTTTGGGGCACTTCAAATCGAGATTTGGGGGCCTTAAAATGAAAAATCGCGAATTTCAGATTTTTCCCTGTGGGTTGTGTCCTAAAAGCTACCCATGTACAAAATTCCAGCTTTCTACCTGGTCGGGTAGTACCCTATAAGTTATTTTTTTAAACATACAGATTAAGGTATTTATTTATATAGATTGCATATTAATTTGTGGTTACTGTTTCCTTGCACATCCTGGCCAGGCCCTCTGCAGTGGATGTTGACGTTGGCCTGCTAATTATGGTGGGCAATGTCCTACTTTTGTTGCTAAGTTAAAATTCATCTCTCTTTTCAAGCTGGCATTGGGCATGAATTCTGCACTTGAGCATGACTTATGCGGTTTTTTTTTGTGATTGCACAACGGATTCTAGTTAATGTGACGTGGCTGAAGTGGTATCCAGCCCTACTGTGTGCATAAGAAGCCAAAGTAGTTGTGTCCCGTAACTCGAATGATCTTAGAATGGAGATTACGGTTTAAAACGTTTCAGCCTGTGGACGTTTGCTGGTTTATCCAAGTATGTCTTGCCCCCCACCCCCCGCCCAACGGCTGAGTTAGTTCGAAGCAAAACCCCACGTAAATCACAATGGCCGCATCTTGCGTTGTAGGCGGAACGTGCAGGTGTAACCCACACGACTCTCTCGTGGGCTCTCCGACTTTGCGACTAGCATCAGTTGGACACACACCGGTCATGCCTCTCTGTCTCAATGTTCGATGTGTGCATCCAAGGTGGATGGGTTCACAAAAGCAAGTGGTGAGTGGGCTACACTGGCATTCTACACCTGCACATGATGGACTTGTCACCCCTCCCCCCTCCCACCCCCGACATACTTATTTAACCCAAGATGTTGCCTGAAACGCGGAATAAAGTTGTTATTTAAGACAAAAGTACTTAGACTGCATCCAATGTGATGAATGTTTTGTTGGTACAATCTTGGCACAACAAGTGTCGTGCCAATGTTTTCAACTGTGAATGTACTAAGTAGCTTTTAATGTATTTTTAATGGATTATTGAGAGCGGAGTCACGTGATGAAAATTAGACGTTTTTGCTTGTGCAGCATGGATCATCGGTTCGTGCGTTCATCAAAGGGACTGACGGTTTGTGGCATTTCAGGACGTAAATATATGCTTGTGGTGATTTTTCGCAACGAAAAGCCTTTGACTAATTTTTTTAAGTGCACCTATATGCTCGAGTAATAACAATACGTAATCAGTACGGAAAAATAACAATCCTGCATGTTAATCGAAAAAAAAACACCTTTGTTTGTTCAACTTTAATTTCTAGCAACGATTTTACTTTCATGTTTTCGTCTCATGTGACTTCATTCCAGAATGTCACGTCTCACCTGAGAATACATGTACGATTCCTCTTCTGCAATCAACTCAGAAGTGTGCTTGCGTCTGCCTGTGTGTGTGCCCATATCGTTCACTTAACCCATCAACGCCAACGTTTTGAAGGGGCCGTCTGGTCGCCAATGAAGTTGTCCAGTAGCTACTAAAGTGCCAAAACCATTCACGCTGTGAAGGAGACTGGGTTGGTGCTCCAAATTCACAGCACTTCCCTTTTACCACAATGCAGTCGGAATATGATCATATTGGTTAATTTATGGCTGGAACTTGACAATGGCGTTGCTGCTACAGAAGTTACGTACGTACGTTGAACTTCTTTCGCACCATCTATAGCCAACCGTGCTTATCGGTTACCTCCTCTTAAACTTGCCCGCTACTGTGCCTGGTTACCATTTAACCTTGAGCCGTGAAGTATTTCACAATTTATCTTTTTTGTTCGGTGTTAAAATCCAGGCCATGCTCCTAAGACGTCACCCCCCACCCTCCCCCCACGCACAGTTACACAGCTGTGGCATGTTCACAACTGACCACAATTTGATCAGATGTTAGGAGTCGCCTCGAAGCAACTGATGTTAACAGGGTTTGTGTTAGCCAAGATGACATGTACAGGGTGGGGGTGGGGGGGGGAGGTCACGGACTCATTGTTGGCACAACTTGAGCAGTTAATCTCTCAATCACCTACATCGGCCTCAGGAGTTGGACACACTTTCCACTGCACATCTAAAATGCCCTTTAATTTAATTGGCAAAAGCAAGCCATCGGTACGTGTGGGTGCCATTTTTCAGAGACTAAATGTCTCCCCCCCCCCTCATGTGTTTCCCCACAGGAACGAGTATTTGTTGTACCCCTTGGACGAGCTGTTATTTCTACATCCATGCATTTCAACTCAAACCTTAATTTGAAACACGACTTTCCTGTGTTAGATGTTCAACGTGAATGTACTTTTGCACCGGACCAACAGTAAACGTGGCATCTAACAAACAACCCTCGCCTGACCCCACCATGTGTTCGCTGGTGGGAAAAATCATTCCTTCCCCTGGGAATAAAAAATTCAATATTCTATTATTCTGTAACCTGCATCTCAATTAAAATCATTGTGAACTATATTGCAAAAAAATGCGTTGTTTTCCATTATTTCTCGTGGGCTGCACATAGTGTAATAAATAACATCAATATTATTGATTTAAAATAATAGTTTAAATGTTAAAGGTTACATTTGTCATATATGGATAAATACGTTTGAATTTTCTTGGTTCTTTCGGTAAAGTCACGTAGAATTGAAATAATAAAATAATAAAAATAAAACATAATAAATAATTCTCACGACGTTTCGGCCACAACGCAAGTAGCCGTCCTCATGTGGAGAACAGGTCTGTCGAGGAGACAGAGTCTACTTGCGTTGTGGCCGAAAGGTCGTGAGAATTATTTTATTATGTTTAATTTTTATTATTTTATTATTTCAATTCTACGTGACTTTACCGAAAGAACCAAGAAGATGAATCCCTGCAGTCACGAAAGCTTTAAATCGAAATTTACGTTTTAATTGTAAAGAATAGAGTCAATGGTGTGTCCTGCTAAAGTGAGCTATGAGGCAGTGCGCATCTCTCGTTTATAGCCCTGAGCCAGCTGTTGGAATTTCCACATTCCTAGGCCGGGGGCAAGGACAACCGCGGTTGGCCTTCCCACAAAGTGGTATGCATAAACCTTGCAAGTTTTCACAGCACAGCAATCCATAGATCTAAATGAATCTTACACTCAATGATGTGTTTGTGTTCAAGGATTAATGTTGTAAAATTCCTGCAAATAGTTTATATATTATATGCCAAGGTCACATTTAGGCTATAACGGCATCACAAAGACTGCACACACGAGGGATAGGAAAGAGAAACGATGCAAATAAGATGGTGGTCAAAGGGAAATTATTGTTGGGGAGACAACTGGGAAAAAATACATCAGTATGCTGTATGTTGAACTTCTTTCACACCGTACGTAGCCAATCGTGTTAATCGGAGGTGCGGGGGACGGACAACTAACTAAAGCACAAAAAGGGCAATTTATGTTTACCAAGGGCAATTTATTGACGAGTGTGTTCCAGGCCTGGGTCAGATATCACCCGCTAATTGTATTAGTCATGCCCAGGAATTAAAACTCAGGACTCACAGAGCAGTGCGCTAAACAATGTGCCATGACCCCATTCAGGCATGGAAGTGAGTAGTTTATTTAGACTGGCAGCATCGTTTTTTTTTACAAATACTGTACTGATTAAAATACCACCCTCTACCCAAAGATCACCCGTATAGCAGCCGGAACGGACTGTTGTGGCAAGTGATGTTAGCCAGCACCTATTCAGGCTGGCACGGCACAGGAGGGGGTAGGTGGCCAACGCCACGCCCGGCCGCCTTTGTCTCCCCAGTGGCAATGTTTACACACCACACCAGGTACTGGTTTGAGGCCGAGTCAATCTAGGGGAGGCCCAGGACCGATTCAGATAATCGTCACCGGCGTTGGTCGTGAGCGGGAATCAAACTCAGGTCGCCGGATTCGTCGCGCAGCGTAGCGCTAACCACCACACGAACCGCTCCCCACTGCTACCACCACCACTCTCACCTCCACAATCTACCCAGAAAGAGGCGGCAGCATTTTACGACCGATCCCCTGTCAGAAATACCAAAGGGCAATGAAAAAAATGAACAACAGGCATCCCTGACGTTATGAAAGGTTTCCCAGTGTCACCGCCGGCATTCCATCCTGCAAAATCGCGAGCCACGGTGTGCGATCGGGCCGTGAAGCCCGCTTGCTCTATGTCCGTGGAGACGGAGCGTGTTCCTAGTAGGAGTGTGTTCTTAGGAACGTGTTCCTAGTAGGAGCGTGACAGCAACTCGTGAGGATCCATATGAATAAAAAGTGTGCTGTACTTGGCCCTTCCCCCCTCTCCAACCATTATATAAACGGAGTGGTAGCTCCTGCAATCTCTCATTCACTTGATACAGCTGTCGTGGCTGTGACGGTTCCACCTGAAGACGGAAGCTTGTGTTGCCTCCGAAACGTCGTGATTTTTATTTTATTTTACTTTTATTAATTTTAATGTTTTACCTACGTGACTTTACCGAAAAAACCTAAGAATATGAATAGGGGGGGGGGGAATTCACCGTTGTGTGAAATTAAATGTGGCCGCTCATTGGTGTGTTTTTTTGCCGTGCTCTTTTCTCAGCTGTGCCTTCAACACCCCCCCCCCCCATTCGCAGAGATCGAGGAAGGTGAATCCACTTCAGACCGTTCAAAACAGCTGTGTGGCAAACAAAGCGTTCAATATGAGTCCGTCACTGGCTTTATTTCATCTGTAAGACCTTTTAAATCTGCTCCAATCAATTTGTTAAAGCTGGACTCTGCACACACACACACTTAAAACACATTTTAGTCGCTTAAAATAACGTGCGTTTCCCTGCAATCTTTTGGATTGGTTATTGCGTCTTATGCTAGACATGAAATTTTTCCTTTTTTTGTAACTCAAAATATTGTCTGTGCTGCAATTAGGGCACTCTTAATTGTCTTTGCACTGCGCAGGTCAAGTTCAACCGGACCGCATCTGAGCTACGGATTCTACTGCGCATTTCAAACTGCAAAGATTTGTTTGTAGCAACGGTCACATGCCCCGTTCTATTTAAAAATTACAAAATTATCATTAAACAACCGCTCATTTATACTTGTTTTGTTCCAGCTGTATTCTTTCTTCATTTTGTAAACGACCCGTTGACCTAAGAAGGGCAGTAACTCCGACCGAGTGTGAGTGACACGTTTGCTGGGCAGATACGCCGAAGTTGGCTCGAATTTCCAGAAACAAAGACAATCCTAACATGGTTTATATAGGAGTATTATTTATAATATCACATGGATTAAAACATGTTCACTTGTTCAATTACATTAATGGTGTCATTCATTTACCGTACTTTTTCCGACGTTGAATCTAGTTGTTTAAAACTAACGCAGCCAACTCAAATTGAGTACCTGGTTGCGGCGTGTAAGCATCGCCACTGGGGAGACAAAGGCGGCTGAACGTGGTGCTAATCACCCCACCCCCTCGTGTGGCGTGCCGGCCTTCGTGGGTGCTCGCTAACAGCACTTGCCCCAATAGTCAGTTAAGGCTATACGGGGGATCTTTGTGTGTGTGTGGCATTGTTTTTGCGTGCGTGCACGCGTGCCCCGCGTGTGTGTGCAATTGTGTTGATGCATTGCACCCCTTCCGACAAGCGAGCCAGCACCAGAACTCAAGGTAATTGAAAATAAAAATGATGTTTTTTTCCTTCTATTTATCTTACTTTATTTTACGTTGTGTTTACTCTACAGTATATTTGTTTACAGTGTTACATGTAAATGTACAATATGTATTCTTATTTAAGAGTTTAGAAATGTTGAATCGAAACACATTTCAAAACACCGTATGGGCATTGTATTTACATACAGTGCATTGTAGTGTTCCGACTTACGTACCGTTCGACTTACGAACGGGTCAGAGGAACAACATTTGTTCGTTGGTCGAGGACCACCCGCAGATTACACACTACCTTTAAACATCATATACAAATATTTGTTATATCTTACAAATCACCCTTCCAGGATTGTATATTTACATGGAGAAGTTTCGTCCAATACGTACGGCACTTTCAAGTCCATCGAGTGAACAAAGCGCTCACGTGCACCGATATGCCGCTAACAAATAGTCAAAGACTGTCCCAGTAATCGCAACGAAGCAAGCAAACGGTAGCACAGTCATATCGAAGGTTAACGCCTGCATAGGTTGCTCTCAGCGTATACGCACTGGGCTTTGTCATCTATCCCGCAGCCATGGCAACGGAAGACGGATGATGAAGGGAACTGCAGAGGGTAGGAGGAGATTCCATGCGTGGGGAGGGAGAGTGGGAAGAGCCCTGCCGTGGCCTCGGGGTGGCGTGATGGCAATGGCTTCCAAGATGCCTTTATCCAGCAGTGGATGGATCATGGCTGATGATGATGATGATGATAATAATACCGATGGCTATGTACTCAAAGAATTATAAATACAGGAATTTTAATGCATAAATTGAATTTCCCCCAAAGTCTATAACCACGGTGGCGAGATGTTAACTACCTCGCCTGCTATACAGGAGTTCGTGGGTTCGATCCCGACCCTGATGCCTGCTGTATACTTGGAGTTTGCGTGTTCTCCCCATGGCCGCGTGGATTTTTCTCCGGGTTTTCCCTCCGCATTTAGAGATATGCGTTGAGAGAATTTGGTTGCTATAAATGTCCACGTGATAAGCCACTTTGGTGAGCGATCGTGTGTGGCCAGGTCGTTTCTGAAAAAAGAGCTGTAAAGCTCAGTGGGCCTTTAATGTTACACAAATGCAAATAATTTGAGCCATTGCGGTCGAATGAAAGTGTTGCTGAGTCGTGATTTTTTATTTAAAGCTTTCGTGACTGCAGGGATTCATATTCTTGGTTCTTTCTGTAAAGTCACGTAGAAGGGAAATAATAAAATAATAAAAATATAAAACAATAACATTCTCACACCTGATGATGATTGCTTGTGTTGCAGTCGAAACGTCGTGAGAATTGTATTGTTTTATATTTTATTATTTTATTATTTCCCTTCTACGTGACTTTACCGAAAGAAACAATAATGAGTCGTGATTGTTGTGGGATTTTTTCCCCATAAGTGTCCTTACATTGGAACTTTAGGAAAATTCCTTACCGAGCATTTTTTTTTCAATGCTAGAGTAAACACATATACCTGAATAAAACCCCGCGCTTGTGAGGAGACAACCGAGATACCCGACGATGCTATAGAAGCATAAAAATGTCCTTACATATCAATGAAGCGACGTATTTAAAGCCTATTGCCAAATCACCCAGATTGGGCTCGGTCTTGGGGTGAAGCCTGGGCAGTGTTCGGTTGGGTGACCACAATGAAACACGATCTTGCTGTCGGCTGCGGGGTTACAATTTGAGCAGAAGATGACAGTGCATTCTCCAACGCGCACTGATCGGCGTGGTGAAGTATGGTCAAATACTCCCCACGATCCGCACGGCATTGAGAATGTATGCATGTTCAATTTCTTTCGCGCCGTACGTAGCCAACAGTTCTAATCGGAGGTGTTGGGGATGGACAACAAAATAAACACAAAGAGCGGTTCTAAGGAAGTGAGTTTTTAATCGAGATTAAAAAGTGCATAGCTTCAGTGGCTTCCTAATATTGGAAGAATTCTATCCAGCAGTGAAATAACACAAGTGCTCGACAGATGAATGTGGAACTATCACGAAATCAACACAGCTTTACATGTTGACATATCTGCACTGTATGCGTGACTCATTCACAAAACAAACCAAAAAAAATCCCAAATTTAGATGAGACTACCACCATGGTGTTTCAGCAATTTTGACACAAATTTTCGGCTGTCGGTTCACATTTCCTCACTCTGCTAATGCCTTCCGAACACAGATCATGAACCCCACGAGTTTTCTCGTCACGCAAAAAATATTTGTGGCGACACTGCATCGGCGGTGGTGCACAAGCACAACAAAACCCCAAGACGTTCGTCAATACCAACGTAGCCTTAAAAGGAAAAAAATATTTTTCATCGGTGAACAAAATATTTTTCATGTGCTATTCCAGCACCTCCGATTAGCACGGCTGGCTACGTACGGCGCGAAAGAAGTTCAATATATTGTTTTCCTTTGAAGGCGACGGTGTTATTGTAGAACGTGCTGAGTTTTTTGTTTGTCGATTCTTTGCCAGCTGCATAATCTGCATGCGACGGCTTTGGCATGCCCGTCACACTGTACTCGCTTAACATCTCATTTCACCAGAGGTTGTCAGGCTGACCTTTCGCGGTGGCTTGCGTGAGCATTTGTTGTCGTTGTGATTACCACGCTAAAAAATTGTCGACACGTCGCGGCACAGCAGAAGGATGCTCTGTCAGGGTTTCCGAGACCAAATGGAACTCGAGCGAATTAGAGCCACGCAACTCACTGGCAGTTCAAATGCTGTGAGTCACTTTAACAAACAAAAAATACCCAATGCTTTTCTTTCAGTGTTTCATTTCAGCCCCGTGTTAGATGGAATGCATCGGACCAAATCACCCGAATCGCGACGCGACTTCAACAATTCTCTGAAGCCAAGCATGTATGCTGAACTTCTTTCGCACCGTACGTAGCGAACCGTGCTAATCAGAGGTGCGGGCGAAGGCGACAAGCGCAAATGTCTGGTTATTGTAGGTCGTTGCTGGTGTACGTGGTGGGCATGAAAGTGCTGTGAAGCAGTCATTGACACTGATTGGTCCACACCAGAGACAGATTTTCTTCTGGTGTGGACCAATTAGTTTCAAGGACAATGCATCAATTATCAGAGTATTGTTTTTTGTTTGCATATGATTGCATGTACTGTGGTTAATGTTAATATGATTCCTTGCAAAAGGTGTCAGTTTAATTGCCAGAAAAAAGGGGAAAAACCCTATTAGTATTTACATAAAGTGTGTCGTTTCAAATCCACATTCGTGCGATACAAACCATGTTGATATAAGTGCTCCATTGAATTATGAATAAGCCCGTATTGTAGTTGGCTTTAAATGTTTTGGTTTGTTATTATAGTGCCGTACAATCACCCTGAGCTGATATGCAGCCGCTGGGAATTGGACACAAATCTGGTTCACGGCATATTTCTTGAGTCGCGAAAAGCAGAGGTCCCATTCCAATGCGATGAGGCCTGTCGCTTTGCACGCCCCTGCAGCGGGAGCTGCATCTAATTGCGAACGAGGCAAGAACGCACAGCAAGTGAGAGAGACAGTGGGGGCATTGTTGACTGGCGCGCTTGGGCAGGGCACGTCGCGAGGATGGATGACTGCGGTGGTCGTGACTAATGACGGGTGGGTCGGTGGGGTAGATACATTAAATGGGGCAACACGCACCAGCAAGATACTCACCGCGGCGACAATGACAGTGGGATCGTGTGTACAGACGAATTGTTGCTTTTGCAAGAACCCCTGGCGAACGGAAATGGCTTCCAAGATGCCTTCATCCAGCAGTGGATGGATCATGGCTGATGATGATGAGGATAATAACGATGACTAAGCAGTTATAAATACGGGAATTTGAATGCGTGAATTTTATTTTCCTCGAAACCTATAACCACGTTGGCGAGATGTTAACTCCTCTCGCCTGGTATACAGGAGATGGTGGGTTCGATCCCTGATCCTGATGCCTGCTGTATATTTGGAGTTTGCGTGTTTTTCTCACCATCGTCGGGTTGGATTTCTTCTCCGGGTCCTTCGGTTTTTCCCTCCACATTTATAAAAATGCGTTTAGAGTAATTGGCCACTTTGTTACAATCTCATTTGTGGTCAGGTCGCTTCTGGAACAGAACCATATAGCTCAGTGGAGCTCAGTGGGCCCTGACCTGGTTAAAAAATCTAAAATAATAAATAATC
Organism: Lampetra planeri; assembly: GCF_965212315.1. NCBI lineage: Eukaryota > Metazoa > Chordata > Hyperoartia > Petromyzontiformes > Petromyzontidae > Lampetra > Lampetra planeri. Next base: position 8,220,206 of record NC_136122.1, on the reverse strand, counting down.
AAATGCGGGATTTTCCATTCAATGTTGAATCACCGCTGTACGCCCGATGGATGATTTGCCGTGGTTCATGTAAATTGTAAGGCATGATTTCCCAAACTCCAGTCCTCGCGGAACCACCATCAACACGCTTCGTCTACTCCGCGTTCACCGATTTACGGGTCCCCCGGGTTTGTCCCTCCACATTTAGAGACCCGCGTTCGAGATGATTTGGCTGCAGCTTTAAATGCCCACGCCACAAGCCGCTTCGTTGACCTATCATTTGTGGCCAGGTCGTTTCTGAAAGAAAAACAAGTATAACCCGTAAAAACAAAGTTTTTCATTATAAATCCGTTATATGCGTGGCGGCTAGAGTCCTCTCGTCCTCTGGCTTGAGATGGCTGCCACCTATGGGTCAGATGATTGCATGGCAGCATTAAGCAATTGGTAATTAAATATAATATTTTTGTCCTAAAAAGTGTAAAGTTTTGGAAAAAAAATTTCACGAACATTAATTGTCACGCACAACGAATCTGTGTGGAAAATGTCAGCTCGATTGGATCACGGGAAGTGGGTTAAAAAACGACCGAAAGATTTGCACGGTCGTAAGCAAGCAAGCAAGTGAACTTAATATAATGGATTTAAAAAGATACGTAGCCCAGTGGGCCTCGACTGTTAAAATTTAAAAAGTGTCGTTTTTAGTAGCTTAGTTTAGAGAGCACACGCTCAGATGGCCCAGAAGCCAAACGGAGTCAGAATCGGAATATGTATTTATACTGCAGAAATCCGATTAGCTGTAAAGCTCTTTTTCACAGATGTCCAGTCGGGGCGGGTAAGAACGTTACAACAACAAACAAATACAAACACACGACTGAAGGTGTTATAGGTAAGGGTTAACGCCTTTCCTGAATCGGGCAAGCTTCTCAGATCTCGGGGAAAATATACAATGGGAGGAAATTTCATAGTTGACCCAGCATGTCGTGAGCTGCAGTGTGGCGCGGTGATGGCGGTTGAACAACAGCGCGGATGAGACGCAACAGTCAAGACCGAGTCCCCCACGTACCCGGACACTGGAGGACAAATCAATGATTGAAGACCACGGTAACTACGGCCGCAGAGATGGAGTAGTGTTGCGACTCGAGTGAAGCAGTGAGTGAGTGCGTGTGCTTGATCAGTGAGTGCCGCCTGTTGAGCCACGCAAAGGACGAACGAAGAAGAGTGGTTACGCAGACGTCTCATCGGCCTGCATTAAGGCGATTGATCAACAAAACACAACAAGCCCCCACCACTTGCAGCACGCCGTTTGTACACTAGGCATCACGGTCAGGGGGGCGGGCTGGAGGGGGAGGGGCTGGAGGGGGAGGCTGGAGAGGGGGGGGGGCTGGAGGGGAGGGGGCCGGAGGGGGGGGCTGGAGGGGGGGACTTGAGGGGGGTGGCTGGAGGGGAGGGGGCTGGAGGGGGGGGGGGTAGCAGGGGGCTGAGTCCCCCCTCCTGAAGGCTCAGCAGCCCCCCATTTCTACATACGTAGAGCCCAGACAGACTGTGATGGTGCAACATTGAACACCGGTGGTAGCTTTTTCTTCTTCAAACTTCATCAGTTCGGCAACCCCCCCCCCCCCATGACTCTAAATAAATACAACTAAGGGATGAGCATCACAGCCTTCTCGCGTATACACGTGGGGAGGGGGGGAGAACCAGCGCAGAGTGCACGACAGACGCAAGCAGAACGTAGCGCTTGTTAAAAGTTTAACGCACACTGACTGTGCTGTGCCTCCCCTGAGTTTTAATGCCCCCCCTTCTCCACTATTAAACAAGGTCACGCTACAAGGTCACGCTACATCAGTGTCATTCATTGCAAGGCCCGCGGACCATCGCCATCGTGCTGTTGGCACAGACCCCGATGGTTTCAAACGCGTGGTGGACCCTCGACGCTGACGATGTACCCCCCCCCCCTCTGAAAGTGAGTGAAGACCACTGTACAGCATGATTGCCTGGCACACTGCACCTCTGTAGCACTTACCTTCATGTTGGCCCCTAACCCTTTTGTGTCCATCAGACAAAGGCAATGCAGTGGACGAAACAGCCTGGGTGAACACGGAGTCGACACGTGGCCGCGTCTCGCGACGCTGCACAGAGGCAGCGGGCATGTTGAGTTGGCCGAGGGGCAGGTCAAGACGTCCGCAGAAGCTGAAATGGAAGGTCGTGAGGCTGGCCTTCCGTTAGGGGCAAGGGGTCGACAGCACGGGGGACACCGCGGGAAGGGGGCCGTGGGAACAGCAGAGAGAACAATGAGCCACCTTCCGCCGGGTTGACTGGGGCCATCAACAGGATGTTGTGGCTGCTTGTGCGAAGAGTGCGTGGAGGGGAGTAGAGTTAGGTGAGAGGTAGGAGAGTGCGTGGAGGGGAATAGAGTGAGATGAGAGGTAGGAGAGTGCGTGGAGGGGAGTAGAGTGAGATGAGAGGGGAGAGGTAGGAGAGTGCATGGAGGGGAGTAGAGTGAGATGAGAGGGGAGAGGTAGGAGAGTGCGTGGAGGGGAATAGAGTGAGATGAGAGGTAGGAGAGTGTGTGGAGGGGAGTAGAGTGAGATAAGAGGCAGGAGAGTGCGTGGAGGGGAGTAGAGTGAGGTGAGAGGGGAAAGGTAGGAGAGTGGGTGGAGGGGAGTGGAGTGAGGTGAGAGGGGAGAGGTAGGAGAGTGCGTGGAGTTGAGTAGAGTGAGATGAGAGGGGAGAGGTAGGAGAGTGCGTGGAGTGGAGTAAAGTGAGATGAGAGGGGAGTGTTGGGAGAGTGCGTGGAAGGGAGTAGATGGAGATGAGAGGGGAGAGGTAGGAGAGTGCGTGGAGTTGAGTAGAGTGAGATGAGAGGGGAGAGGTAGGAGAGTGCGTGGAGTGGAGTAGAGTGAGATGAGAGGGGAGAGGTGGGAGAGTGCGTGGAGGGGAGTAAAGAGATGACAGAGGTAGGGGAGTGTATGGAGGGGAGTAGAGTGAGATGAAAGGAGAGAGATAGGCACGGCTGGGTCCATGGATGATCTTGATTACGGCGAGTGCAATATTGACTGATCCAGGATCGGCTTGGGAGATAGAGGAGCCGTGTACGTATTGGGGACATGCGGTCTTATTTATGAGTGATTGAGCAGTCTGGAAAAATAAATGTGGATCCCCTGTAGATAATACATCTGGGGAGGCAGTGAATGAGAGCGCTGCCGTTGTTGAGTCAGGATGTAATGACGGCACGGATGAGGGTCTCTGCAACAGCTGGGGTCAGTAAATGGCAGATGTGGGAGATAATGCACTGATGGAGGTCACACAGACGGAGATGAGATGTACGGGAACAGAATGAGAGCTCCGGATCAATGACAACTCCGGGTTTTGACGGAAGCACTTTGGCAGGGTGACGTAAGGTCAAGAATAAAAAATCAATGGCAAGGGTTTCTCATGGCGCTCTTTTTATTAGATAATCTGCAACCCTGTGTTTCCAAATAGCACAGCGAGCCAATTAGTTTCCATCATATGTAGCTATACAAGCCAATAAACATCCCCAATCACCTCCTATTCAAATACCCGCAGATGAGAAAGATACCGGTGCCTGCAGCCTCTGGAGACCATCGACACTTTTGTTCGCCTCGGACCAAGTCACGCTGAGTATGCTCGATCTCATCGGCGCTTCAAAGCTAAGCAGGTCTCAGCCAGGCTAGTTACTTGAACGGGAGACTGCGTGGGGTGTGCGAGGTGGCTGCGATTGGCCAAACGATCCCATTGAGAGCCGGTACGAGGAGGCTGCAGAGGTGGAGGCCCTGCACCACCGACATGTCCATGTGGCAGGACCCGGGTTCACTCTCCTGAGCAGTGAATATCACTGTTGTGGTGCCCCCCGCCCACCCCCCCCACAAAACCGCTCGAGTGGTCCCCAGCCCCTCATCTGAGAGGAGCTGGGTAGAGATGGGGCCCGAATCTCAATGCAAGACACTCCTGAATAAAAAAAAATTCGTAAGACTTACTGAAACTTTTCTGGGTAAATAAATTCCATAACTATTTTTTTGATTTAAATTTGGTCATCAAACACATTGAGCGCGATAGAATAAACGATGGGTTCTTACTGTCATCGAGATCCTCTTTCAGAAAACACGCGGTTTGAGCAATGAGGGCCCACTGGGAAGATGCATGTTCCGAGTGCGGTCCACCTCCGTTGCATCGCAGCATCGTGAGGGATGGTCGTGCGACTGTGGGGAGGGGGGGGGCGGGGGGGAGTGATTGACCACTGCTGCTGCCGATGATGAAGTTCTACCTCGTTTCCACCTCTCCTCTTACCTGCACCCCCCCCCTGCTCCGGTGACCGACATTTCATTTTGTTTTCCACATTATTCATTAATTTTTTTTGTTTAAAAAAAATAAACAAATATGAAATGTGTGTGTTTTTGTGTGTGTGCTATGTACATGAGTGCAAGTTGATCCATACTAAAGGCCGCGGCTGTGTCAGGCACTCAATACGTTGAGGTGGAGTACCAGTTGGCTTAAACCTCATCTCTGGCTAAAATAATATCACGGACGATTAGGCTGTCAAGTGGCTTTGCAACTTGAGTCATTGTTTTTCTTTTACATTATCATTCTTTTAATTGCGTGCGTGCTTGATTCTTAGTGAAAGCTGGGTGGTTCCACAAAGGCCCACACAGTCTAAGTAAATATTGTATTAGATTCATTACGCCCAGGCATTAGGGAGAGTTTCTGCTCTTGTAAATACAGGCCCGCAATAAACGATTTAGTCAATGAGGCGAGGGAAAATGTTGTCAGTGACCATCAATCGTAACATTCGAAGAGGTTTCTCACACAGATGTTTGTGGGGCGATGCTTATCTCCTGTTCACAGCACTGAGCCGAGTGGTGGAAATTCCACATTCCCATGGATGAGTGTTTAAAAAACTTCTACCACAAAATAGTATCTATTTTATCGACCCTCGAGAGAGAGAAAGAGAGGATGAGCTGAGCCACCTAGAATGTAGCCGAGCGACGAGCCGGCTCCAACAATTGTCTAAGCTCACCGGTCCTCTACATAATCAGACGTTTTCAGCCAATGCACGACTGTTTATACACGCGGGAGGAAACCAGAGCACACGCAACAACAACAACAAAACCCACACGTGCGACGGGGCAACGCTCGATCCCACGCGTACGGAAGAGATGGAGCCCACAATTGCCGTGCCGCCTCCTCTTGGCAAGGCAGGGCGCGGCACCTTTGCGATGCTCACGGGAAGGGAGTTTCACAGCGTTTCGTGCGCAGTGATCCACCAGCTCTTGTTTCCACAGTGCCCGGTTAAGGGTCACGCGCATAGGCAGCACCGATTGACTCTACCGCTTGTGTGAAGCGTGGCTTATTTATGCTTTCTCAGCTCCGGGCTGGAATTTTTATGTTTAATATGCGCTGCGTGACGGGCTTGCGTCAACGCTCTGCACAAACAGTTCCTTTCAAGAGATGCGTGACACAAACACGGGCGGGTGGCTGGCTCCCTTCACGTTGGCTTCAGGACAACACCAGCATCGGTGTCGGCGAAGCTCTGTGGTGAGATTGGTCGTGGTGTTGGTGAGCCGTGTGGTGAATTCAGCGTTGGTAAGCAGTGTGGTGAGTTTAGTGTCGGTGTTTGTGAGCGAACATTTGAATCGGCCGTGCTTCTTCCCACTATTCACCACTGGCCTGCGTCGTTAAATGTCCAAACAAACCTATGACTGAAGGGTCATTGCCCAAAACGTCGTATTATAAGGCAGTGCATAGTGATTCATGTGTTATGGTTTTTTGTTCTTTTTATTTCCACGTGTGCACCACTGTCAACGCAGTGTCACCAAATCATTGTGGTATTGAATCGTTCCGTCCGGGATAAGCACTGGGAGTGGCCCATTGTTAGATTAACACAGCCAAAGTCACTGTGGTTGAGAAGGTAAGGCTTGGTTTTAACAACCAAATTACTACTAAACTATGTATTATTTTACCAGGTAAGGCCAACTGAGCCATATAAACCTCTTATTCAGAAGCGACCTGGCCAAATGATAGCTCAACGAAGTGGCTTATCACGTGAAAGTGTACAGCAGCCAAATATCTCAACGTGTGATGAAGATTCTAAACGTGGAGGGAAAAAAACCGGAGGACCCGGAGAAAGATCCACGTGACCACGGAAGGAGAGAGAGAGACACACGCAAACTCCAAACATGCATGCGCAGGGGTCGGCATTGAACCGACGAACCTCCTGCATACCAGGCGAAGTAGTTAACATCTGGCCAACGTGGCGCACAATCGTGGGCGTGCAATGCAGCTGCGAGTTAATTCCGCCCGGGCTTGGTGACACGGGGCACTGCTGTGAGGTCGTTAATGCAGGTGGCGTGCGAATTGGCAAAAGATGGTGGGGGGTGAGGGGAGCCCTTCGTCGTTGGGAACGTCAATGTGTCCTGTGCGGGGCAGAGTTGTGGGGCACAGTTCCAGCTGGAAAACAAGGCTGGTTACCTTTTGATTTAAAGCTTTCGTGACTGCAGGGATTCATCTTCTTGGTTCTTTCGGTAAAGTCACGTAGAAGGGAAATAATAAAATAATAAAAATAAAACATAATAAAATAATTCTCACGAAGTTTCGGCCACAACGCAAGCAGCCGTCCTCAGGTGAAGAACAGCTCTGTCGGGAAGACAGCGTCTGAATGAAACGTCGTGAGAATTATTTTATTATGTTTAATTTTTATTATTTTATTACTTCCCTTCTACGTGACTTTACCCAAAGAACAAAGAAGAAGGCTGGTTACCGTTCACACAGCAATGTTCTTCACTCATCTTCAGAGTGGGGAGGGGATGGGGGAGGATCGATACGACATCATCAGTGTGAGAGCCGCCACACATTTGAAACCATCTTGGTTTGACAGCAGTACGACGACGATGCTGCTGATGATGGGGGGGCGGGTGGCGTTTTCACATTTTTTTGCGGGTTGTCGCGGGCCCGCACCACAATCCACCAGGGCCTCCCCGCCAATAGCCCGCGGGCCTTGCAACGGAGAACACTGATTTACACAGCTTTCTCGACGTGCTCTCGCACAGATATTGCATTTGGTAGTTGCATGTATGCCTTGGGGGGAGGGGGGGTTACAGTGGTGGCCACCTTGCCCCGACTTGGGAAGGCGGCTCCCGGTTACGCAAGCAACCTCAGACCTAATTTCCACAATCACACAGAGCTCTCGTTTATCGCACGAGCGCGCTTTCATTGAGCCCCGTGGAGATCAATGAAGCGAATGCGCGACCCCAACGTGGCCGTATTTATGTACGTTGTCATGCAGTGCCACCTTGTGGCATTTCGCGAATGCCAAACAAATATTGAGGGGGCACCATGAGGCCTCAACAAAATGGGACCTTTCTTGCCAGTATATTAAAATCTAACAATAGGTTTTACCCTTTCTGGCAATAAAACAGTTGTGTCGAGATGTTAAAACGCCGTACAGAATCCTTATTCGAGGAATCCTGTCTGCATATATTATCAGGGCATGTTTTTTGTTTGCATGTTCACCACAGGTACGTATGGTGAATGCAGACAGGATTAAAAAAGAAACCGTCACAAATGACTTAATTGCAAGAAACCATCAGCAACATTGCCACCGACTGGCAGGCTGGTTTCGCATTCCCCTTGTGCCACACAGGGGCCGCTGCCACCAAGGTGTCCCCTAGGCTAAAAACAATTATAGCCGGGGATTTGTATCAGGATATGAGGTGCTTTGGGTCACTGCATTTAAGCACGTGCCCTCTAAATGATAATCCTTATACCTAACTTCCAGATTGCTTCTCTTGTAAATGTAGAATATACTACCTTTTTTACTTATTTCAGTGAGGGCTATTTCTATTTTCTGCATACTCTCTCTTATAGATACCCCACTGATTCTCATGACCCGATTTCTAATGAGGCTTTGACATTAAAGTGTTGCTCTCTCTGTAACTTCTCCCTAATAATTCTAGATTTGAAGCTTTCGTGACTGCAAGGATTCATACTCTTAGGTTTTTTTCGGTAAAGTCACGTAGGTAAAAAAATAATATGATAAAATAAGAATACATGAAAATAACTAAATTAAAATAAGAAATAAAATTAAAATAAAAAAATAATTTAGTTATTTTCATTTATTATTATTTTATCATTATTATTTTCTCCCTAATACCCTTGTGATATGTCTGAAGTAATCATTGCAGTGTACAAAAAGTGTTCTCGAGATTCTCCACGTTCATTTAGTGAATATATAATTTAAAGCATCACCCGCTATTCTTTTACTGTTCTATCATGTGGAATCATATCAGTTATCGATGCGAAATTGTTGCCTTTCTATGCACAATGCAGCCATCCCGGTCAGTGATGAATTGTGAACAGCATGGATGGCATTTCACTGTCTACTGCCCTTTGGTGAAACATTGGGCACTGGGTAATTATCATCACGTGGATGTTACATAAGCAGTTCAGTTTAAACAATCAACCAATGTTTTCAGTGTGAAACATGCAAACTATTAACGAGCCACTCAGCATGCATCATTTAGAATGTGCATGGAATTAAGTCCCACATCAAAAAACCATGTTGCTGCCAAATCGCCTACTAATTAGTTTTCATTAAAACATGTTTTTTTTTCGGTATGAAAACCAATTCGGTGAGCTGTTCGTGATAACCCTCTGGAGCGTGCGTGGCTTTCCTGAGAAGGGCATTAAAATCCTGCCCTACGGGAGCTTGGTCGGGACACATGACGACGAAAAGGGATGATGGCTGAAGGACAAGGTGGGTGACGATGTTGCATCCGACGGAAGACGGAGCGATCAGAATCAGAATGTGCATTTTCACTGGAGGAATCCGATGAGCTGTCAATCTCTTTTTTTTCCCTCTCACAGATATCCAGTAGGCGCGGGTCAAAGTGAGATGGGCCCATGCGCAGGAGCGCAGCGGATTGTTTTTGCAGCATCGCAGGTTGGCGGCGGCGTCGGTGGCGTCATCCAGCAGTGCGTAGATCGTGGCCAATTAAAATGATGAGGATGAATGCCATCTGGAACAAAAAAAACACGCCAATGCAATTACTTTGCGAGTAGTTTATTTTCTAACCCATTCGGCTATTTGCTGTTGTTGTTGTTGTTGTCACAACCATTAAGGGTGGAGCGTGCGGGGGCGCGTGATGTGATTTTAAACAAATTCCCCTTCCCATTGTTTGAGTGGTACATCTCAGTTTTCTAGTTCGATCGGACGGCGCTCATCTCCCAGCGCCGTGGGTGTGTTTTTATTTTTAGTAGACACGCACAAGGCTGGAAGGAAGTCTTTGGAACGCGCGATTATTCCAGTCACGTACAGCCGTGGTTCGCAACTGGCGAAAGAAGAAAACTGGCCACTTTGCTCTCAATGCTCTCGTTGCCCGACAGGTTTGAGGCTCTGCGTCTACGCAGTGACGCCACTGAGACTGCACACTTGCCCACCCGACTGACTTGAGCGACGAAATAAATTGGCAGACAACGTCTCCTTTAAAACATCCATGATTTTTTGTCACATTGGAAAAAATATTTCTTACACAACTCATTCGCCGCGTTTCATTATCCGCGCATGGCTTTTCTGGAAGCGCATCAGTTAGTTATGCAGCATTGACTCAATCAATGCTGGTGAATTGCTAGAGCTTAGAGGCAAGGGTCCTCTCTTTACGATACGGCTCCTCGTGGTAGGCTGCCGATGTTGCAACCCTTTTAGCGCAGCGCTATGCTGTATTCTTAAAGCAACAATTCCCGTAATTTGTTTCGCTCAACAAAGTTGTTCTATGCTGTATACAATGTGCTTCGAAACAATGTTAACACTTATTATAGCGCTATCGTTTTAATGGGAAAAGAACGGATAATAGACTGTAACATGATAACGAATGTAATGTTAATAGCTTCAAAAAGTCAAAGAGTCTTCACTTGTTCGCATACATTGTCAACACATTGCCTGGAATCTTCTCCAGGTGGTCTCCAGAGTCCGGAGGAACATTTGGTGTTGTATTGTTGCAAATTCTCAGAAGTGTTAACATTTTTTGAAGCACCCTGTATATTTAAAGGAGGAACGAACGAGATCCACTCTGCGCCTGAACAGACAATTGAGTGGATAACCAATCTATAATTACACCTTTAAGCTGCTTCTGTGAATCCATACAAAAGAAAACAAGAAACGGCTTTGAAAATCAGTATGTGATTCAAAGTAGGACAAAAATCGCCAGGTTGCCACTTAATTCGGTAGGGCTGGCATCTGCATCGGAAGGGGTTTTGCTGGCAATTGTGTTCTGAGCAACCGTGATTTAAATAACAAAAACGAAATTTAGCTGCGGTGTTCTCTTGCATATGCCTATTAACCTTCAGACAAAGCTTTAAAAACCACCGTGATATTTCTTAACCAGCTGCAGGATCTGCTAGGAACAAATTTGAGATGCCACACCGCCTGAAAATACTCACAGCCGTGACCTCGTTGCACGGCTCGATTCGGGAACAGCAATTGTCCGGCGGTGGATGAATAACGAGAACAGAGCCGCATGCAGCCGCCTGGGACTGCACAAGCGCCGTTTGTGGACACAGGGTGGGAGTTTTTGGGTGGCTTATTCTGTGGATTCACCCGACAAGAGCCCATGTGTTGTACTTCGCTGTTGTCAAATCTATCCAGATGTATGCACTCTATGTTGAACTTCTTTCGCACCGTATCTAGCCAACCTTGCTGGGAAGGACAACAAACTAAACACAAAAACCCCCCAATTATTTTTAGCGACCCCTGTTTCTCCAACTACAAAGCCGATGCATTTCTTGGTGGAATCCGTATAACTGCTGGGAGCTGTGGTTTGAGGTGCGTTGGTCATGGGGAACGAATTGTAGTGTAGTGGTTAGCACGCTGCGCTACGAACCCGGCCACCCGAGTTCGATTCCCGCTCACGGCCACCACCAGTGACGATTATTTGAACCGGTCCTGGGCCTCCCCTAGGTCGACTCAGCCTCAAACGAGTAATTGTTGTGGTGCGAACATCGCCACTAGAGAGACAAAGGCGGCCGGGTGTGGTGAATTCAAGTCCCGGGCTGAAGACGGGTAGTACAGCTAGTTGTATATATGACACACTGATCAGTCCATTTGTCACTTGACCCCATTCCACAGTAAATGATTCAATTCCTACATCGTCAGCTCTGCCGAGTCTCTACTCAGAAGGGCAAATCTAAAATAAGCTTTTAGGGGTTTTAATTTAGCAGTGGATTGGCAGTGGCTCATGAAAATAATATCGTTCTCAAGAAACGACGAATTTCTCAGAATCAGAGCCCAAAAACAAATATTGAATTTTCAATAACAAGCAAAATAGAAGGCAAACCTCAAATGGCATTAATTTGAAATACACCTTTAAAGTGCAATTTGTTTTCCAGCATGCGTTAATTTATCGTCCAGTAAATGCCAGACCTGCTTCTAAAGCACTGCATGCAACGATGCACCGTGTGATGTGTAAACAAGTCGAGAACAAAGATGAGCAAATGTGCTTTGACAGGAGACACGTCCATAGCCGCGTCTTTGTTGCTCACCACATTCATTAGGAAGCGTTTCAATGCTAACTAAAGCTTCCGCATATTACATTGGTAATGCAGACTGAGCCACCATACGCCCCAAACGTGATGAAAATGCCGTTGCCATTTCCCTGGGATTTTTTTTTCTTATTGCTATTATTAATAAACGCACATTTATTTATTTAGTTTTCTTCTTCTTATGCATTTCTTCGCTTTCCAAAGAACAGGTGCACGATCACAGCAGCAACGGAATCAACGTGGAAGGGCAATCATCCACAAGCAGCTTTCGCTCTTCTCCGAGTGCAATTGGTAGCGTCGCGATTTCAAATTCCGTGCACGTCTTTGTTATTTCTTCACCCCCCCCCCCACCACTGCATTGCAGATTTTTTTTGTAGCTACCGTAGGGTGGGGCTTTTGTATCACCACATGCTCCTCGTGAGCTCAGCAGTGGGAATTTTCCCTCCGCGATGGACAAAGTTACCCGGTTTGACCTGGCAGCGTCCACGCGTGTCTTTCCTCACGCATGCACAAGCGGACGAGCGTGTACAGCATGCGTATACAGTACACGTATACAGCATGCGTATACAGTACACGTATACAGCATGCGCAAGTGTCACGGTGGAGAGATTTTTTTAAACTACCTCGCCTGGTATGCAGGAGGTCTAGGACTCGATTCCAACCCTGACGCCTGCTGCTGCTGTACATTTGGAGTTTGCGTGTCTCTCTCTCTTGGTCGCGCGGATTTTTCTCCGGGTCCTTGGCTTCTCCCTACACATTTGGAACACGTGCGTTTAAGAGTATTTGGCTGCAAAAAAATGTCCACGCGATAAGCCACTTCGTTGAGCTGCCATTTGTGGCCAGGTCACTTCCTGTTTGCAGAACTAATCCTCCGTGGTCCCGTGTAATGCAAATAAAACGGCTGGTAAATAATTAACCTAATTTTAAGAGAATGTTTCCAGTGGCTCATCCTTTTGTTTGTGTTGGGTTCGATTCCCGCTCACGGCCAACACCGGTGACGATTATCTGAACCGGTCCTGGGCTTCCCCTAGGTCGACTCAGCCTCAAATTAGTACCCGGTGCGGTGTGTAAACATCGCCACTAGGGAGACAAAGGCGGTCGGAGTGGCGTTGGACACCCAACCCCCCGTGTGCCGTGCCGGCCTTTATAGGTGCTGCTCGCTAACAGCACTTGCCCCTATAGTCTGTTAAGGGGCCGTCCATAAATGACGTCACGCACCTAGGGGAGGGGTCAGACATTTGTGACGATATGTGACGAGGGGGGGGGGTGAGAATTTTGACGTCACATCAAAATGCGCAACTTTAAATAAATATAGACAACACGTTCTACTTAAATTAAATAGACATTTTAATAAATGTTTTCTCCTACAACATCAGAGTGCAGCGCCACATTAAATACGCACCTACAATGACAATAGTTTAAAGCGATTTGAAGCATGTTTTATTTTGGGGGGGAGGGGGCAGAGCTTTGTGACGTCACATTTGAGGGGGGTCTAACTTTTTGTGACGCCGTGTGACGAGGGGGGGGGGTCAAAAATCGTCCAAAATCACGTGACGTCATTTATGGACGACCCCTGGGGGGAAAGGGATACTAAGTAACCCTGCTCAATGGGTGCTTACTCTTTGCTCCTCTGCTATCCTTGTCGACTGGAACTCCCTTCCCTTGTTCACATCTCTCATTCTGCCCCCCTTGCTCCTCTCAATGTTTTATTGACTGCCCCAATCCTATACCGTCTATTGTATTGAGGGACTGTGTTATCCTGGTGTGGTCTGGGACTGCTTTCAAGATGATTTTGCGGCCTTGCCAAAGCTGTTGTTCAGTGACTTGCTTAGATTTTCGAAATTTTCACTCCTATAGTTTTTTTAATTTTTTGTGATTTCAACTTGCTGACCCGCCTCTACTGGACATATGTGAAAAACTGCTTCATAGCTCATCGGATTCCTCCAGTCCAAATACATATTCTGATTTTGTATGTCGGGGTTTGGATGCAGAGGAGGACAGGGTTGTAACAAACGCCGAGTAGGAAAAAAACCAGCACCTGCTGCATGTCGAAGGAATCGCAGAAGAGGTAATAACATAAAGTGGATTTGGATGGCGGGTTCAAATTTCCACGTGACATTACACAACGACCCTTCAGCCGCAGCATCTCTTCGCTGAGCCAGCTTGCTTGAAAGCGATGCAATCTACGCCGATAGCATCGATTCAGAGGCCATTCGTCAATCCGTTGCTGAATGAAGGCCTCCTTACGCCGTGACGGATTTTGGGGGTCGATTGGCCATACTTCACCAGTGCTGGTCGGTGAAGGAGAGAGAGCCCCGGGGCTCTGCTCAGACATCACTTGCCAAACAATGCTAGAAATGGCCGGGAATCAAGCTTAGGTCGCGGGGTTCACAGGGCAATGCACTCACAAATCATCTCGGCTGCATTACAATAATTTAATTGGTGTAGATTTCATTTTTTGGGCACACAGATTTTGTTGATGGCTCTCACACTTCATTCTGTTAGATGTAATCAGTTGGCTCCTCCCCCCAGCACTTATCGTGGGGAGATAAAATATATTGCTTACTCCACAGTCTGTCAAGTGTGTGGGGAGGAAAATCCACATGACCACCGGGAGAACACGCAAACTACACATATACAGCAGGCGTCAGGGTCGAGATCGAACCCACTAGCTCATGTATACCAAGCGAGGCAGTTAACATCTCGCCTATCGGAGATGCAGGGGAAGGAGAGCAAAGGACGACTTCAAACATCAAACTGCCTGCCACACACGTAACCCTGTTAACCGCTGAGCATGAGGTTGGACGGAGTTTTTAACCAAATGTAAATCCTTTCCGTTTGATGTCCTATCATCATAAAAATATGTACCGACAATTGTTTGCACTGACAATTGCCACATGGTACTTTAGACTACAAAACAAATAGAATATTTTATTAAACATTACTCAACTTCCTAAGCACACCACATGTAGTTTACCATTTACTTTTAGATTGTGTCAATATAGCACGTAGTATCAAATGAATAAACCGACCGGGAAAAAACTATTTCCTGTTGCTGTGATGTTTGCTTTTATTTTCTAACTGACCGATATCAATTGAGTCATGGGTATTTCATGTTCAACACAAAACGGCAAAGTAATTATTTTCCTAAACATCCCTGATGTTGCTCCAAGGATTATAAAATATATCCAAATACCTTAACAAAGCCGCAAGCAGGATTAACTTTTTAAACAAATTCAATAAGCACTTCACTTTAAAAAAACCATTTTAGACTCCCCGGCTTGCAATGGAGAAATTATGTGAGTGGAGCAAGTTTACGATGGAGCAAATTTAAAATCAATCGAGTTTTCCATCAAATCGAGCATGCACTGTTGACTTCATGGGAAATCTGCTCACCACCACACGCTTAAAACGACAAACCAGGTGCCCAGCCAAATCGAACCAATCATTTTCCGTGACTTTGTTCGGCAACATTTCATTGGCCAAGCGACACGCCAGTCGTGCTGACACACTGGCTTCGGGTTGCTGATGAGATGGCAAACATGTAATAATGCGAGTATCAAAATGATGAAACAAAAGAGTAGCTTTTTCTACCCTTTCTGGCAATAAAACAGGAGGTGTTAGATGTTCAAACACTAAATAGACGCCCTTTGCAAGGCATCAATTTGCATTAACACTATGAGAACTCCTTTACCAGTAGCAAAATATTGTAATAGGTTTTTACCCTTTAA
Organism: Lampetra planeri; assembly: GCF_965212315.1. NCBI lineage: Eukaryota > Metazoa > Chordata > Hyperoartia > Petromyzontiformes > Petromyzontidae > Lampetra > Lampetra planeri. The sequence continues at coordinate 8,204,952 of NC_136122.1, read as the reverse complement.
TCTGGTACAAAAACTGACACCTTTATACAAGGGATCATGTTTGCAATAACCACAACACAAGCAGTCAAAATGCAAACAAAAAGAAACAACTCTGATAATGATAATGATCTGCATTAACCACACGTACTTGTGGCAAAAAATCATGCAAACAAACATGCCCTGATAATATACGCGTGGTCTTTGAAACTGATTGGCCTACACCGGAAAAAGCCTTCTCCATGGCCTTGTCTCACCAGTGTCATGCCAGAGAACGCCAAAACTCCAACAGCACTAAGACGATTGAATTCACAGACGATCTGCAATTGTAGCTCAAGATAAAACGAGCGGCTGTGCAAGGATGTGTTCGCGATTTCAGGCCTCAAGAGGTTCCTACCAGTATTCATCCACATTAAGCATCGCCCTACAAGCAGTCCCTGTGAAATGCTGGTGTCAACTTGTATGAGAACGTATGCTGCCCTCTCGTGGTTGTGTTGATGATCATTGCAATCCGTTGGCCAGGCTGCGTTGGCTCGGTGATGTCGCCCCCATAATCGAACCACAGAGCGCCTCAAGCAGCGCCATGCGAAATTTAGCCACAACATTGCCATTTTTAAATCCTTTATATTAAGTTCGCTTGCTTGCTTACGACCGTGCAAGTCTTTCGGTCGTTTTTTAACCCACTTCCCGTGATCCAATCGAGCTGACATTTTGCACACAGACTCGTTGTGCGTGACAATTTATTTTCGTGAAAAAACTTTTCCAAAATTTTCCACTTTTTAAGAAAAAATAAAATTTCAGATGTAATTGAAAATACCAATGTGATAAAAATGAAACTCTTACTCAAGAAAAACAGAAATGAATAATAAAATAAAACCATAAAGGATTTATAGTGAAAAACTTTGTTTTTACGGGTTAATTTTTACGAGGTATAGATGTTTAGCCAAACATAACGTCGTGAGAATTTTATTGTTTTATATTTTTATTATGTTATTGTTTCCTTTCTTCGTGACATTACCGAAAGAACCAAGCATATAAATATACCTGCAGTAGTTTTTAACACTTTCGGAAAAAAATGCTGATGGTTCTGAGTCCATGTTTGTTGAGTTTTATAGTGTTTATATGGCTCTGCATAGCAGGATGAGTAATATAAAGTATATAACCTTGTTTTTAGCTTTTTTATCGTACCTTATGATTGTCAACTAAACCGTACGTACTGTGCTGAAATAAATGGTTATAGGTGGATTAATATTTCATTAATTTAGTTGCATTGCAAAGTGTGTGGCACAATTATGAGGTCAGTGGGATATCAATGCTAGCATGAACCACGTGACATTATTAATTGCATGAAAAAATATAGATTTACCAATTGTGCTGTTTAAATTCTTTTTTTACAATAAATAAGTAATACAAATCAATAGAACGTTTCTTCTCAGAAGTATTTAATTTAGCGACGATAATGGTAGCGGTCATGCCAGGCGGACAGCAATGAGTAGGTACATAGGCCGCGATTCAATTATTTTAATTTACAATTTTATTTACCAGTTTACTATTTTTGCACTTTTTATTTACTATTTCTATTTTTACTCTTTGGTTCTTTCCGTAAAGTCACATAGAAAGAATGGATGAGGTAATAATGGATGAGAAAACAAACCTAGTAAACTTAGAAACATAATGCAATACAACACAGAGTCGGCTAACACAACAGTAAACACCTTACCTGGTTGATTAAGTTATTCCAAAGATTGCTAAATTTGAGAGAGAGACAAAACACAGACACGGTGACACATAGACACACAAGCAGAGAGAGACACACACATAGACAATTTACTATTTTATTTACCAGGCCCACTGAGCTGTATAGCTCATTTTCATATTCTTTGGGTCTTTCGCGAAAGTCACGTAGAACTAAGAAATTTAACAAAAAACTACTTTAAAAAAAAAATTTGTTCTCCGTGACTTTACCAAAAGACCCAAAGAATAACAATAATACATTTATTTACAGCCCTTTGCCAATACATTTCTGCAATGGCAGAGCCAGGATTTTCAGGTAGGAGGGGCAACCCCTCCAGCAATGAGACATGATAGAGGAGTTGTTAGTAAGTAAGGACTTGTCCCTTGCTTTTTATTCGACGCGTGTGCGGCGATGGCGCAGCCATCGATCGAGGGTCGAATTCGAACCGCGTGTTGTGTGATCGGCATCGCGCTCGCTGAAGGTGAATGCCTTCAGGGAAGTCGTGGACTATATACGCAACTGCGTCACTTATAACTGCTTTGCCGTTACTTATTGCCAATTATGGGCTCAGACTATTGTCCTATCATCTCATAGAGTCCCTGGCACGGAGTAATATGCTACACAGTGGCAGTGGGAGTCGCAAAATGCTGATTTATTACTAACTAGCTTTACTACCCGGCTTCGCCCGGGGCTTGGATTAACCACGCCCGGCCGCCTTTGTCTCCCCAGTGGCAATGTTCACACACCACACCAGTTACTCGTTTGAGGCTGAATCGACCTAGGGGAGGCCCAGGAGCGGTTCAAATAATCGTCACCGGTGGTGGCCGTGAGCGGGAATCGAACTCGGGTTGCCGGATTCGTAGCGCAGCGCGCTAACCACGACACTACAATGCGTTACGCTTCCACATATGCGAGTCACGTGGCAGATTTGACGTCACAGCTCACTTGCTGTGCAAAAAAATATATGCATTATTGAGCTCCCCCCCCCAAAAAAAACACACAAAAGTGTATTTTATTTTTTATTTTTGCATGGTGTACAATCTGGAAAGTACCCACATGGCAAATTTCAAGTTTGTTGCATGTCGGGAAGTACGCCAAACATTTTGAACAGACACACATATTCACAACTTTGCCTTTAATATATACAGAGATAAACCCCAATGATCCGATCGAAATCCCTAATTTCGATCGGATCATTGGGGAGGCATGTGCCACCCACCCCACTGGCTCCGCCAGCGAATTTCTGGATAGATGCCTTTATCCTGACACCATATTTAGCAATAGGAGTGGTTTGACCATACTTCACCACACTGGTTATGGTTGGCGGTGAAGGGGGGAAGCCAGGAATGTCTCGTATTTCACGCTCCACTGATGTCAGCCGTGGCCATGAATCGAACTTAGGTTGTCAGGTTCAGAGCACATTGTGTACAGTAAACCATTTCACAAATATTTCCACCCAAAGCTTATGAAAATGCAAAACACGCAATGAATGATGAAATAATTATTTTAAACATATATAGCTAACCTGTGTTTTCTCTATAAATGCAAGAGGGGGACAATGTATTTGGAATAAATAAGGAATTGCATTGATAGTTGTGGAGAGGTGCTCAGAATCGCAACATTCTTTAGTAACATTGCCTTACAACACAAAAAAATATATACACTTGGTTAACCATTTTATATGTTGTTTGTACAATTGTATTAATTAATTTGTTTCTGCTGTACACAGGGCTTGAATTTGCACTGATTTATCGTCTTGGTTCTTTCGGTAAAGTCACGTAGAAGGGAAATAATAAAACAATAAAAATTAAACATAATAAAATACAATTCTCACGACGTTTCGGCCACAACGCAAGCAGCCGTCCTCAGGTGAAGAACAGGTCTGTCGGAAAGACAGCGTCTGAATGAACACCCCCAAGCTTGGCAGCGTATATTTAAGCTGGGTTAGAGGAGGAAGGGCGCCTTGGTGTTCATTCAGACGCTGTCTTTCCGACAGACCTGTTCTTCACCTGAGGACGGCTGCTTGCGTTGTGGTCGAAACGTCGTGAGAATTGTATTTTATTATGTTTAATTTTTATTATTTTATTATTTCCCTTCTACGTGACTTTACCGAAAGAACCAAGAAGATGAATCCCTGCAGTCACGAAAGCTTTAAATCGAAATTTGCACTGATTCTTTGACGGGTCGCTGGTAGACTGGATTAGGAACGAGCTGCAGTCATAGTGAGAGTCATACTGGATGCTGTGTGACGGGTGCGTAAATATTGTGTGGATTGCCGACCCATACCCAGCTGAAATGAAGTCCCGGTTGTATTGCTGCGTTCCTGGTGGGTTTATTTTTAGATTTCAGTTGTACGAAGTATTTGGTTAAGAATTATTTTTATCATTTTACCTTTCATCTATTTTTCTTACATTTTACGAGCGATATGGTCTGTTAGCATTATCTCTAGCATTATCAGTTTGTACTGCGTCAATAGCGTATTACTGAAGAAACAAAACAGCCCTTGATCGCTCGCCTTACCAGCAGAGCGGATGTAAATAGTCTGGGGTGAATAACCTGCCACTTTCGATCTTATCACATTGCTCACGCTAGGTTTTACTACACATTGGCCAGCACGTGGATGAATCACAAATGTATTAAGCAATTCAGTTCAGAATCATTGACTCACTTAGCTTCCGGTGTTATCTGGCGAGAGGAACACGTTGTCCTTATACCTGACATAGCATGCCATCGGCTGCAAAGCTATTTTTAAGCCGTAAAAAATGAAATGTGGTACACTAACGAGCATAAAGAAGAACAGTTTTAATCAGTGTCTACTAGCTGCTATTGCGTGTGGTTTAAAATCGTGGTAATAAAAACATATACGGAACAAGAACAAACGCTTGAAAGTGTTTGTTGGATTTGAGAACATGCTCGGGCTTCATGATGTAATTCAAATTGTCAATAGTCGTCTTGGGCAGAAGTTGCCGCCAAAAGGAATGATGGCAGATGGTCGAGAAGAGTGCAGAGTAGCAGCAAAGTGATGGAACTTGTTCAAGAGGATGCCCACAGAGGAGATGGAGCAATGAAATCAGGTGATTAAAATATACTGGTAGTAACCTCCTGGTTACACCAGCCCACAGGGGATTATTGTGTCCGTCCGTCGTGCAGGGAGGAGCTGGGTGGGGAGAGAGGGGCTGGGTGCGGAGGGTGAGGCTGGGTGGGATAAGGCTGGGTGGGGTGGGGCTGGGTGGGGAGGGGCTGGGTGGGGAGGGGCTGGTCACCCCGTGGTGCCCTTATAAAACTCAACGTTTAACCTACTTACGCCGGCTTGTGCCCGCCCTAACAGTCGGCCATATTTGCGGAATACACCACGCCGCCGTTGACCCTGGCCATTGACCGAGCAACCCAACGTTCCTAACAGCTCCCTCCGCAGGAATGTGTTATATAGTAAGATCATGCGTGATGGACACAGAATGGGAAGGCCGTTGTCCAGCAGTTGACTGGCATTGGCAGATGAGGACCAAATCACCTGATTGTGCCCGATCTCATCAGATCTCAAAAGCTAAGCAGGGGGTTCAACCTGTCGAGGTGTTTGGATTGGCGACCACCTTGCATACCAGGTGTTACAGGCCATGGGGCTACTTTTGTTTGGGCAGCAACATTCAGTGGTGCAGAAAGGTTCACTGTTGTACTTTAATTCGGTGTGTTCCCACATCTATGCTTCCGGTCTACATGAACCTGCATTGACCAGCGAGGTGAAGTATGGTCAAATAATCCCTGCACCCACCACGTCGAGAAGAGGCCTTCGTCCAGAAGGGGATTTACAATGTCCAGGACATAATGAGGGATCATGGACCATTGCCATGGTCTAGATTTACCAAAAATGTCGTTCTGCAATTACGTGTCATACAATGCCATTGGATGATGATTTTTTTATACTGACTGTCATTATTTATGATGACATAGTCATTATAACGCTGGCCAGCATTGTAAAATGTATAAACAAAATAAATCATCCAGCAGTAGATTGACTAAGCCACATCTACAACTGTGGCATTACCAACACTTTTGTAAGGGTAAAAACAAAGTTGATATCACATTGACAAACAACAAAATGACCTTTATATCTATGGCTCTATAAAAGTCTGGGTTAATATATTGCAAGGGGAAGTTGTGACATCCCCTCATTCGGGTGATGCACAGAGAGTGTGGCTTATAAAGGCAACTGGCTGCACTCTACAGACTGGGACGTGTCACCAGGACCTCGTAGCATACACAACCAGAGCGCACAAGGTAAGCTTTGTTAAAAATTTACCACTGATGGATTGTGTTTTGTCTTATGCTGTGTTGGCAGTGGTGCACAAGCACAAATGCTGTATATATATTTAAAAAAACTCTACATATTTAGTTATGAATAACACTGCTCGAAAAGAAAAAAAAGAATTTTCTTGGAAATGGCCCTTCTTAATATCATATCTTTCCTCAGCTTTGAATAGAGCCCTCTGCTATAAGGAATGGCCATTACCCAAAACGTCACATATGTTTCCTTTAAAGGCAGTGTCATTGATGACCTCTTACTGGTAAACATGATAGCGCAATTCGTATTGCTGTATTTGAATGACAATCCTGACACTTGATTGCATTATATTCTATCAGTGTTTTTCTCCGTGTATGATTGCCTCGTTTTCTATATAAATACCACCACCTTTGAGATGTGGCGCAGGAGATTGCACACTGCGGCGGTGAATCCACCGACCTGAGTTCAATTCCTCGCCATGGCTAACATCAGTGCCAAGTGATATCTGAACCAGACTTGTTCCCATCGTTCACCAACTTGCACTATTCAGTGCGGTGAAGAAGTATGGTAAAACAGTCTCCCACGACCAGTGGTGAATTTACGCAGTGCTGTAATTTTGTTTTAACTACCGTATTGTATATCATATGTAAACAAAAAACCAACACGGCTATGATGAGTGATAGAAGCACAAAACAATGTAATTTAACATGCACTCTTTATGAACGTAACAGTGTGCTTCTGTGTCTTTCCATCTTTTCCAGATACTGCAAAAAAAACCGCCAGTCACGTGTGATGAATGTAATCTAATTTATTCTTCTCACTTTGTCATCATCAAGACATTTCATTGATTAAAATTCTGCTCTCACTGGTTAGCTCGTTACTCCCTCGCCCATTGTTTCGATATCTCCGTCGCTTTTACCAAAGCGGCCGATGGTGTTTTACCCGAATAACCGCAACGCGTAACACCACCACCTGCACAATCTAAAAGCTCGTCCGCACGGATGACTCAGACGGGCCCCTAGTTTACATTGTCGTCACACTCTACGACGGAGCAGATTTATTCCTCATTCTCATTCTTACCACGCACAGCTCCATCCAGTTCGCCAGCCTAAGAAATCCACCCTGAACTCAAGAAGCTTGTTAACCCCCCTAACATAACGAAACCTTCATTCGTCGCCGGGGTAAAGTTTGCGTAGCTACTCCCACCTCTTTCCAAGCCGTCTGTCTTGCCAGCGTGGAATAGCAGGCGCAAATACTCCCCTTTAACTCGCGGGAGCCTTTCATCCACCAGCCAGTGGTGTGAACCAACAAGCAAAATCGCACGGCTGTACCGTGAACTTTAATTCGTGGCCACAGTGACGGTACACACTATACCGCTACAAAACCCGTGCAAGCAAGCACAGCCGTATATAGCCATGGGTCTCGGCTTGGGGAAGGCGATTAAGTCCACGCTGGGCAAGGACTTTGACCTGGAAATCTTCCGCCTGGAGCCACCGGGGCAGCGGACGATGCCCCCTCAGCTCGCCTTCCTGCTGTCCCAACCTGCCGCACCGCGTGGCCTTCAGGTCCAGCACGGCTTCAGCAGCACGGACCTCTCCCCGTCCATGTCCCTCAAGGAGGGAGACGCGCTCACCGTGCATCGCAGGCAGACGCGCGACACGACCGACGCGGCGCGCGGACGCACCGCCTACCGTCGCGGCGTGCACACCTGGGAGATCACCTGGCCGACCGAGCAGAGGGGCACTCACGCCGCGGTCGGTGTTGCCACGTCGGACGCTCCCCTCGAGGCCACGGGCTACGTGGCCCTGGTCGGCCGGGGACGCGAGTCTTGGGGTTGGGACCTGGGGCGCTGCAAGGCGTACCACGACGCCGTCGACTGCCCGGGCCGGCCCTACCCGGCTCACCTGCTGCCCTGTGAGAGCTTCCACGTGCCCGAGCGTGTGGTGATGGTGTTGGACATGGAGGAGGGCACGCTGAGCTTCGTCGTGGACGGGGAGTACCTGGGAGTGGCGTTCTCCGGGCTACGCGGCAAGACGCTCTATCCGGCGGTGAGCGCCGTGTGGGGCAACTGCGAGATCAAGATGCGCTACATCAATGGGATTGAGCGTAAGTCCAAATGCATTTGAGTTAAGAAAAAAAAACTATTAAAATTGTGAAACAATTTTGTATTTATTTTACCAAGTAAAGACCACTGAGCTGTATGGCTCTATTTAAGAAGTGACCTGGTCACAAATGACTGCCCAATGAAGTGGCTAATCACGTGGCAATGTATAGCAGCCAAATCCTCCAAGCGCGTATTTTCTAAATGTGGAGGAAAAAAACGGGAGGAATCGGTGAAAAATCCACGCGACCACACGGGGAGAACTTGCAAACTGAAAACACACAGGCGTCAGGGTCGGGGTCGAACCCACGCCCTCCTGCATACTAGGCGAGGTGGTTAACATTTCGCCACCATGGCACCGTTCCGTGTGAACTCTGTGTGTCCGCCCGTTTATCCGTAAGAGGGGGAAGGGCACGATAATTCCCGTGAAGTTTCACGTAAAGTTGTGTTGCTATTGAGGACTTTTCCTGTTGAGGACCAGTTAAATTGGTCAGAGGCTTGCTCCAAACTTGGAGACACAAACCAGAGAAAAATAGAACAATATTTTCCAATATGCAAACGCGTTTTGCTGTAAAGTATAAAAACTATGAATGTCCCTCATATTTCCTATTTTTTTAAAATTAAGTATAGCAATTTGTAATAATGCGCAGTATATGCAGTAACAGTGTAGACTGTACACGAGTATATAAAAGGCATATTTACATTTTGGGCTGCAGATAGCCGTGCGGCAAATGTATTGTTGTACTGTTCTATGATCTCACATTCACCAACCCGAACTGACAAGCGCAGTGAAGTACTGTTACATGAATTGCTACTGATATTAGCCATGAGCAGGAATCGAATTCGAGATGCTTGTTTCATAGCGTCGTAAGCAAGCCACTTCATCACCGTTCCCCATACACGACCATACAAACAACAACAACAACCACCATTCACCACTAAGTAGCAGTGATATCACCAGAAAAATGTTGGCAGGAAATGTGCAGTTCGTTCTGCACAGATGGGTTCACAAACCCGCTTCCTGTACTGTCGTCGTGTTGCGTGTTTAGTTTGTTGTCCTTCCCCAGCACAGTTGGCTACGTACGGTGCGAAAGAAGTTAAACATACCCACACAGCGTTTTTTATTTGTTTATTTTAAACATCGGTGTGACACGCTAACCTTCGCCTTCCGAAAGCGTTAGTGTACAGATGCGGTTGTGCAGCACAATATAATTCGTGGACAGCATCGAACACGACGCGTGTACAGCAGTGTCTACGCTAACTCATTCGGCTTCTGCCTTACGTTGTTGTTATTGTTGTTTTTCTGCAGCTGGACCCTTGCCACTGGATGAGCTGTGCCGACGCTCGATAAGAAACTGTCTTGGAAATGACCGTCTGGAAGAGATCAATGCTCTCGCCCTACCGACTCTCATCAAGAGATACCTGCACTACAATTGAGTCACCTTGGCTCGCACCTTATCGTGCTCCTCTGCATATTTTGAGCAGAAAGTCACAAGTTTAGGGGATCGTCGCATTTCATGAAAGCCGCGGCACCGTACCAGACCGTACCTTCGTAGCATTACGTTTGTGCAGAAGTACACATCCATAAAGATTAGACTTTGGACAGAAGCCTTGGACAGCTTCATAATATTCGACAAAGTTAAGCAATATGCATTATCTTTAAGCATTAACTTTCCACGATATTGTCAATGTTTTGGTGAAACAAGGATAAGAAAAGACCACATTGTGAAATGAAAAGCTGTAAATGTTATCGTGAAAAATGTGTTATTGTGCTGGTCACAAAACTCGACTTTCATAGAGTGCTTGTATTTAGTATATAGTGTATTTTATATTTATACCTGAAGCAGAAAGGTCTTTGTATTAGATTGGCGCCTTGGACACAGATGCTAAATGTACTTAAAGCGTAAAGGTCGCACAACGCTTTTTTGCTAAAACGTGGTGGTATTACCCATTCGGGAACACTTTTCGCACGATGTGGAACGCACGCCGTTAGAACGTGGAACGCGCACCGATATAACGCAAAACGTGCTCGTTATGATGCGGAACGCGCCCATTATAACGTGGGACGCGCCCGTTATAACGCAGGCCGCACCTGTTATAATGCGGCACGTGGCCGTTATAACGTGGAACGTGCACCGATATAACGTGGAACACACCCGTTATTACGCAAAACGCACCACGTTATAACGCAGAACGCCCCCGTTAAGACACGGAACGCTCGCCTCAACGCAGAACACGCCACACCTTAATGCGGTTTAAAACTATTTTCTTGAGCTGCATTGGTGATCGGTACGATCGAGTACGCGGAGTGATACAGTAACCCTCACTTCTTTGTTGCACCATCTCACTGTGTGTGTGTGTACATCGTATCTCACCAAACGTTATCGTTACATTATTTGTGAGAGAAAATGTTTTGCTTAACGTGGCACTTGTCAAGAATGCATCTACCGGCTTTAAACGAGGGCTTACTCTAAGCCTTCACACTGGTCAAATCCTTTCATACAGTATCTTAAAATTGGCTTCATCTCTCCGATGCTCCCATCTGGTGACCCCATTCAGAGCCGGCCCAGCCACTAAGCGACCCTTGCAATTGCAAAGGGCCCCGTGGCCAGCAGAGGGCCCCCCTAGAGTCACTGCTAGCTAGTGGGTGAAAAAAATCATACATCAAAGGGGCCTCCAACCAAATTTTGCTTAGGGCCCCCAAAAGTTTAGGGCCGGTTCTGACCCCACTTAAACTTGACATCTGTTGGCCAATTTCTCTTCTTCCAGTGGCGAGTACATTACTGCAGAACATTGCAGAGAGGAATATTTTGACTCCTCTGATCTCCAGCAAGTATCTGACAACCAGTTTGAGTTTCACAAGTTTCACTTTACACATTTCTGCAGGGAGTACATCAGTGCGGGGTCAGGTAGCAGGTGCTGTCACCGCGGACCTCATTCTATTCTGCGAGGCACACTTCAAAAGTTTGTTTCAATTCGGCTTTCAGTCGGTACATTTAATGCATTAGCACTTGCCTGGGAAAAAAAATCCGTGTGGTCACGTCTGATCAATTTCTCACTGGGTATGGCTCAGTGATTGGTTCTCTGGCCATTATTGCTGTACTGTGCACAGCTGTTCGGGAATAATGTGTGCTGAAGACGTCACCATCTATGCGAGTATATCCATCAAGGCCGTAGCCATGGAGTCAACATTGGGGGGGACCAAATCTTCCAGGGGGTCTGGGGGTCCGAACCAAGAAAATATCTAAATTTCAAAACTAATTTCCTGCCTAAAATATTAAAAAATTCACTAACACATGGGATGGACTTTTTATTTATTTTTTACAATAATGTCTAATAGTGTATTGTATTACATTGCTCTGTTGTTACTGTTTTACCATTTCTTGTTGCATTGTATGTAATGTTTGAGATTAGGGATTAATAAAGTACAACCGTAACCACAATCATATAAACAGAAATCTATGCATTGATTTATATGAAGACAAGTCCAGATATTGTGGCCAAGGTTTAGCAAATTGTTGTTTTTATTTACATAGCATAACAATTATTATTACTTAAAAAAAAATTATAGCAATATATTGAGGGGGGGGGGGCATTTTGAGCATATTTGAATATTGGGGGGGATGGTTATTTTGGGTTATATTATAATTACGGCCTTGATATCCATCTCATTTGAGCTGAATATAATGGGATCAAACGTGAAGCCGTCTGTTGTATTGGCTTTCTTTCAACAGACTGTAAACTTAAATTCTTTTTTATGACAATTGTCAAATACTGATGCGTAAACAAATTTGACTGGAACAGTCAAACTCATCATTCTTCATCAATTTTCTTTCCAACGCCCATCAATGAAACGTGATGGCAACGAACATGTTAACCCATTACGAAATAAGTCCGTGTATTCCATTTGTCTCCTATAACATGCCAATCGTCTGGGCACTGACGTCCCCGGTGCATTTCCCTCATTGGCAGTCATCTCAGCTGCTGTGATATGTAGGAGAGCTTCAACAAAATCAGATGTCAGTCAGCTGTGGCATCTGCGAAAACGAAGCCTCTGTAAGGTGTCCTGCCAAACTCTGACTTCTGCAATAAAGAAAAACAACGACTCTAGACTCTTGGTTTACCTGCATATTAAGCACTTGTCCCATGAACTCATGCTCACATATACATCTACTATATATTCATAATAAAGGTTATTTTGGGTTAGATCGCGTAAATATAAATGTGTCGTTAAACCCGCCACCACCTGACACACCAATTAGTAAGGTTTGTCATGTTAACGAAACGTGCCAATTAGTTACTGCTTCAGCATCCCGGTGTGCTGGAGAGTAAACGCACAACATTTATTCGAGTACGACGTTTCAGCAGGTTTAACGACACATTTCTATTTGCGCGATCTACCAAAAAAAAAACATTTATTATGGATAATATTGGTAGCGAAAGGCCTACGTGTTCAAATGTACTATGTATGTATAAACAGCTCCCAGTTGTGCTGCGTGAGAGATTTGACGTTTTCTCGAGCCGGTTACCCTGCTAGGTAGACTGAGCATGTGTTTGTGTATGGACGTGCTTAAGCCTGGAATGCACGGTTTGTTAGTGTGTCTTGCCCTTTCTCACAACAGCGCTCTTAAAAAAAAATATCTGTGAATGTCGACCTTACAAGGAAATGTAATTGCCTTTTCAGCTGCTGCGTGCCCTGATTAACTTGTATTACTCGGATGCGTTCATTTGGTTCTCTGCGCTTAAATGATTTCCTCCGTATCTTGAGATAGAATGTGAAAATTAGTAAGTTCGTTATCCGTGACAAATAAGGCCAGAGACGCTAAGCCACAAGCGACCAGTGAAGCAGGCGCTACAGACTAATATTTAGAGTAGCACAAACTAAACACTTTTGCCAATAACACAGCCCTACAGAGACGAACGATATATAATCAGGAGACATTTTGGGCAACGTCCCTTCATCATAGCAGAGGTTATTTGGTGATATTGGCAGTGGTGTGCAGTCTCTACCTCTCTACTACATCTCTCTATGTGCTGTTGTTGAAGGATGGCCTTCGTCCAAATACGTTGCCTACACACGTTTTATTTTCTTTTTAAAGGCAGTGTTATTGATGGACATGTTGAGTTTTCTGTTGTTGTTCAAAGCAGAGAGGTAATCTCAGGCAATGGCCCCTTTCAGTTGTTATATGTCCTTGTGCACCACTATTAACACAGTTTTGTATTGCATTGATAATAGTACAATGTTCATAAGATATATGTGGCAATTTTATACTGTACACGTGCTGTGCGTGTAATTTAACGTACTGCATGTAACATGTTTACAAGATGTAATGTACTGAATAAACCTTCGGATTTTGATGTAAAAAGTAGCCGTTTCATCTAAGTGCAGTGTGGATTTTTATATGCTTAATAAAAGTTTGAAGTGTATCTTTTTTGTCCAGGTGAGAAGTCAGTAGACCACGAGCATCTCATTTGCAAGAGTTACCTGGGTCGCCAAAATGACAAATGCAAAACGAATAAGATAAAGTATCGAACTAAAATAAAGTACAGCAATAATTATAAGTGTTATGCATCATGCACTAAACAAAGAGACTGCCCACAATGTAGTCACACAGCCTATCACACCATCTTTAAGACATGGTGGCCACCCATCCAAGCAATCTTCAGACTCAAAACCTGTTTAGCTTCTGAGATCTGATGGTATTGGGTGGATTCGTCACACGGCGTCACAAAAAGTCAGACCCCCCCCCCCCTCAAATATGACGTCACAAAGCTCTGCCCCCTCCCCCAAAAACAAAACATGCTTCAAATCGCTTTAAACTATTGTCATTGTAGTGCGTATTTAATGCGGCGCTGCACTCTGATGTTGTAGGACAACATATGTATTAAAAAGTCTATTTAATTAAGTAGAACGTGTTGTCTATATTTATTTAAAGTTATTTCGGTAAAGTCACGTAGAAGGGAAATAATAAAATAATAATAATATAAAACAATAACAATTCTCACGACGTTTCGACTGCAAACACAAGCAATCGAAACGTCGTGAGATTTTTTTTTATTTTATATTTGTATTATTTTATTATTTCCCTTCTACGTGACTTTACCGAAAAAAACAAGAATATGAATCCTTGCAGTCACGAAAGTTTAAAATAAAAATGTATTTAAAGTTGTGCATTTTGATTTGACGTCACATTTCTCACCCCCCCCCCATCGTCGCACATCATCACAAATGTCTTACACCCCCCTAGGTGTGTGACGTCATTTATGGACGGCCCTTAAACCTCTTCAGGTAAACAACACAGAACTTGCTACAACAACAAAACATTCCCTCTGATCTGGCACGACCAACGAGCCAGGGGCGGGACTTAACGGCAAGGGGCGTGACCTAAACGTATTGACCACGCCCACTTTTTTTTACCGCCTCCGCCAATCGGAGTGCGCGCCTGCCGACCACGTGGTGCCTCTGGACGGAAGGGGGCCCCTCGTGTCGGGAACGAGAAGGGGTGGCCTTGCTGCCAAAGCTGTCGTATATCGCGATTATCGCGGCATTTACCACGAACTTTGATTGCTATGATTGTGTAAACTCACGTAATGGATCTCCAGCCCCTGCCGTCCATCGTTCACTAAGAGGTACGTTCGTAGCGGCGTCGAATGCGGCGTTTTTTTGAGGAGGAATTTGCCACTTGCGTGGCCCGCGTCTTGGTTTCGAGGCCTCTCTCTCTCTCTGCTCCCCGTTGTGGACGGGGTCCCATTGTAATGTGGTGGTGATGATGTTCGTCTTGAACCACGTAAAACACACGGCAATCGCTGTGGTACAACGACTGCCGTGTGTTGGTCTCTGTGTGTGTGTGTGTGAGGTCGACTCAGCCTCAAATGAGTACCTGGTGCGGTGTGTAAACATCGCCACTGGGGAGACAAAGGCGGCCGGGTGTGGTGCCGTGCTGGCCTTCATAGGTGCTACTCGCTAACCACTTGCACCAAAAGTCTTTGTGGGGGAGCGGTGGTGGAGCGGTTAGCGCGCTGTGCTACGAACCTGGCGACCCGGATTCGATTCTCGCTCACGGCCAACGCCGGTGACGATTATCTGAACTGGTCCTGTGCCTCCCCTAGGTCGACTCAGCCTCAAATGAGTACCTGGTGCGGTGTGTAAACATCGCCACTGGGGAGACAAAGGCGGCCGGGCGTGTTCTTGGCCACTCACCCCCTTTGGTGTACCGTGCCGGCCTTCATAGGTGCTCGCTAACAGCACTTGCCCCTACAGTCTGGTAAAGGGATGTAGTATTTTGTGTATTGGTGTGTGCGTGTTGGTGTGTGTGTCTATGTGCCGAGTGCCTCTGCATTGGCTGTCTTCGTGTGTTTGTTCTCGGTGTGGGTAGTACATACAGTACTGTACGTGTATGTCAATGTGTCTGTATCTGTACGTATAGTGAGCGGTGGATGAGTGGTTAGCGCACCAATGAACAATTCTATGAACCAGTCCAGGGCCTCCCCTAGGTCGACTCATCCTCAAATGAGTACCTGATGCGGACTTCATAAATGCTCTGTAACAGCACTTGCCACAACATTCTGTACGGCGATCGGGGTGTTTTTCATTTGTTTTGAATGTGTGGCCGGATATGGAACTTGAGCCCATGAATTGTTACAGGCAATTTCCAGAACGAGATCCCCCCATTCTGCACATAGCACAGCTGTTCATTGTCACACATTGGTCATTTGTTGTGCAGTCCTGCGAGGTCGTTGACTTTCACCTGCTTGTAAATAAAGTTTGTCTTGTTTTGAATGTTGTTCGACCAGCATATAAGGATATGGGCCGCTCGGCTCTGGTAAATACTGTTTTATAATATGCACTGGTTTACCATGGACTATATATAGACATTGGCGTCTAGTTCCTGAATATACTGCCATACGCCAGAGTAGAACGGCGATATGCTGTCAGTCAATACAAAACACTTGCACTATGAGAGGCAACGAATGAAGGCTTGGTAGGGCAGTGTGAGACATGAAAGGTTTACATTAAACACATGCGTGGAATATCAAGAATCAAAATCTTTATTTTTACTGGAGGAGGAATCCGATGAGCTATGAAGCTCTTTTTCACAGATGCCCAGTATGGGCGGGTCAGCAAGTTCAAATCACAAACAATAAAAAACAACTATAGGAGTGAAAAATTTCGAAAAAACTAAGCAAGTCACTAACAAAAGCTTTTGCAAGGCCGCAAAAGCAACTTGAAAGCAGTCCCAGACCACACCAGGATAACACAGTCCCTCAATACAATAGACGGTATAGGATTGGGGCAGTCAATAAAACATTGAGAGGAGCAAGCGGTGCAGAATGAGAGATGTGAACAAGGGAAGGGAGTTCCAGTCGACAAGGATAGCAGAGGAGCAAAGAGTAAAGCCATCCTTGAGCAGGGATACTTATCCCTTTCCCCCCACGTCTACTGAAAACTTGCTCTGTTGAACTAATTTTGGCCACTCTTTTGTACAGCGTCTAGAGATGCGGTTGCATTTAGATGTTGCATAAATTCAAATTGCATTTTTTAATCAACAGAAGACCTTGGTTATTGTCATTTGAAACCGGGGCCACGGGGAAGGAGAGTAGAGGAAAATTAGATGGGAGTAGGTAGACAGGCACAAAGCCATGATGGCCTTTAAATACTTTACTGTAAACCTTATGTTGTAAATAACAGCACTGGCCCTGGAAACCATTTTTAAGTCTTAAAATGCAATGGAGGCACTGAAGCAATTCACTGTGCATGAACCATTGCCTGGCAAACTAATCTGGATATAGGGGCTGTCCAGCCAGCCATATGTTAGAACAAGACTTGTTATTATCATCATTCCTGTAGGAGAGCTAACATTATCAGCACTTTATGCTGCTGCGGTTATTAGGTATTACTTGAAAGCTCATTAAAACTATGATAATATTTTGAGAGGGATGCTTTGTTAGGAGGTCAATCTCGCCGTTATGTTACGGAAGGAAAAGTCCCATTGCTCGTGGCCTAGGATAGCAGGACGGCTCTCACCACTGCTAATAGTATTTGTGATTGTATAGCCCTTTTGTCAATTCACGACTGGATGAGAGCCTATTCCTGGTGGGTCGTTGGGGCTTCTTTGACAACACTTCACCATGCAGGTCAATGTGAGTTGTTGAAGGTAAGGAAGCATAGACTTTGGAGCTTTACAAGTACAGTACAACAATTGTTTTTTCTACACTGCTCTCTGCTGCCCACAAAATATCCCAGAACCATTACAAGGCATGTGTTATGCATGGTGGTTACCCATACAGACACTATCCAAGCTCAGCTCTGCTTAGCTCTTGCGATATAATGAGATTGGCTGCATTCTGGGCGATTTAGGAATAAACACAGATAAGTACACCGATGGAAACGGCTTTATTGTACCGTAGCAAAAATCAGTATGCCACTTTTAAACAATATCCAATGTGAAAATCATGCTCTCTCATTGCAACCCATTTCTTCTCTCCGTTAATATTTTCTTCCAATGTTTTTTGTCCCCCCCTTTCTCAGTTTAACCGACCGCAAGACCCTTCGACTATGTTCACACCGTCTGGCAAGCCAGCGCGGGGCCCCACTCTGATCCCGCGGATGAAGAGCAAGCACAGGATGTACTACGTCGCCCTCTTCTCGCTGCTGCTGCTCGGGCTCCTCTCCACGGGCATCCTGCAGTTCTGGCCACGGCGCGGCGGGGAGGCCGAGGGTCACACCGCGGCCGAGCAGCGCGACATCAACGATGTTCCCGTCATTGGTCTCGGCGACTACAGCCCCATCCCGGAGCGCGGAGACCTCAGCTGCCGCATGCACACGTGTTTCGACGTCTACCGGTGAGCGTCGTGGGCCGCGGCGGGCACATTGATGTTATCGCAAAAAAAGAAATCTGTTTTGTTGTATGAACATCTTAACACCTGTTTTGTGGCCAGAAAGGGTAAAAAAACAACTTTTGTTTTCATCATTTTGATACTGAAACAAAAAGTCCCATAGATGTTATTGTTATTTGTCACCATGCTGCCGTGGTGTAACGCACTCTCAACATCATGCTGATGACTCTTACTTTATCGCACATGGATGTCGTCATATGGATGACTCGCATATGCAAATGAGCAATGTGGAGCTCGTTTACCTGCTCCACTTCCAGTGTCAGCCAGAGAGAAACACACATAATCCTTTCCCCCCTTTGCATTAGCATGCCATCTGCTTTTTGATACTGCCATGGTGTAATAGTTAAAAGTCAACTTCTTGTCCAGTGATACATCGGTTCGATTTGATCTCCCCACGTCATTTTTAACCGTGGGCAAGTTTCTTAAATCCCTCCGCCTCTCTCCATCCAGCAGTATTAATGGGTACACACCATGGTTGATGACTAGATCGTGTGTGGTTGAGTGAAGTAGTAGGTACACGCCACTGCTGTTACGCCAGCAGTGGTTCGAGTAGCTCTTCACCTTTATTTCTTAACCATAAACAGTATTTCCAGCACTGCTGTTTTCATCGTCGTCAACATTATTATGGCACTGTTTAACATCTGCATTGCATGTGAATTGGACACTTGGCTTCTGACCTGATGGCGATGTGGTTGAATCGCTTCACACAGTTGTAAGGTTCATGCGACAGGCGGTGGCGACAGCGTCGCAGTGCTGGCTGCAGTCCCGTGTCGCCCCCACTCTTTATCTACTGTTACCACACCTCTTTCTTCACTATCCCCTGCTCTTTCTTATTATTTATTTTGTTTTATTATTTTCCTCATTATTACTTTGGGAGGTGGCAGAACCCTGCCTCCAACCCCGCCTGCCTCCGCCCGCACTGCACACACCCCGCGGCGCTGCGACAGCTGACAAATGCCGGCTGCGGTGTTACACAGCCCGGCTGACCTGCCGCCTCGCACAGCCGAGGGGCTGTGCGGGTGAACGATGCCGGCTGCTCCCACGCACGAGGCTGGAGGACGATGGCTGCACTGTTTTCTGCCAGCGACGTCCTCACAAGGCACCTCTCCCGCCTCTGTCAGTGAGTGGGAGCTCCACGTGTTCCATTCACGTCTCAACACCACCAGCGAGTGGGAACGTGACGCAGATTGTCCACCGCTCAACATAAGAGAGTGGGTTTGCCTGCTGCCCAGCACCACCAGCGAATGGGAGCTCGGCGAGGTTTATACACCCTGCTGCATCACCTGCGAGCTGGAGCACAGCGCGTGATCAGCTACTCCACTAGACCTCGTGTTCCTCTGGCCGCTCCATCGTACGCGCCGCGTGCGTGCCGCGTCCGCACCCGCCGCGTGCGTGGGAGCGCGTGCTGACGGCGTGTGTCTTGGCCACCACCACCTGGACTTGCTGCTCTGGGCAGCACAGCCGCTGATCGGAGTCCTTCCGAATCCTGGCCCCCCCCCCAACACCACCAACCGTACTGCGTGGGCTGATATAATAGAGCTTCGACATGCACCATTTCTTCATCAGCCGCACCTGGAATCCGCGCTCCTGAGGACGCTCTCTGGCCTCGGGCTTCTTCGCGGTCAACGTCAGAGACTGCATCGGCACCGTGGTTGCAGAGGCGGTTGGGGTCGCTGTTCACAGGTCAACCTTCAACCAGCTATTTCCTCTGATCTCTTGATGCCGCGCCTCTTCGGATCTTCACATCCACCTTTACCTATCCACCTCGGTCTACTCAACTCACGCTCCATTACCGACAAATCAGCCCGCATTCACGATACCAGCTCGGACCACCACATCGACCTTTTGCTTATTACCGAGACCTGGTGCAGGCCAGACTCCCCCACCAGCTATCTCTTTGGAAGTTGCGCCCCCGGGATACAAGGTTCTTCGCAAACCTCGCGCAACTAACCAGCGGGGTGGTAGCTGAGCTGTTGTCTACAACGCTGACTTTTAAAGAGCTCTCTACTGATGGCTTCCGCCACCTTTGAGGTCCAGTCCGTGTCCCTCACTACTAACACCGAGTGCTTTTCCATCATTTCCATCTATCGCCCTCCAGGCTTGTGCTTACTGGAAACTTTAACTGCCCCGTCAATACTCCAGTCCCCATTGATAGCCACCTCGAGTCAACCTTGGCCTGCCATCACCTGGTCATCACCAACTCAGGCCCCATCAAAGATTCCTCAACAAATTTTGAGAGTATGCTCGACCTGGTGGTTCAGGAACCTGACCTGGATTGTCGCATCTCTCCACTGCAAGTTTTCCAAACTGGTTACTCTGACCACCACCTCATCCTATTTTCCCTCCAAATTCCAAAGCCAATCACCATCATAACCACCCACCACTCCCGTAATTTCAAGAGTATCAAGTTTTCCACTTTACAGCACCTCCTCGCAAATTCGCCTTCAATGTTATCCCCATCTTCCGATTGAACTGTCTGCGCTCTTCAGCTAGAAGCTGACCTGAGGGCGGCGCTGGACAAGTTGGCACCATCAAAACCACAAACCACTAGGCAGCCTTCCCACGACACTCTCTGGCTCTCAAGAGACGCCATCTTTCAAATGTTGCAATTGTCATCACCTTCATAATTGCATCATTATTTTCACTATGGGACTGCACGTCACAGTTCTGTACTTGCCATTTCTAGATATGGTCAGTTGCCGTGTGAGAAAAAAGTGTTGTGAGTAAACTCTGAAAAGAGGATTTAGGCAGGCTGGAGAGTGCATGGAATGCTCATGTAGTTTTGGACAAGGTCTTGATTTAACATCTTATGAGCAAATCGGAGCCTCTCACAGCTTGGTGACCCACTAACGCTCTACCTACCTACCGAGACATCTGTTTATATCTACACAAGAGGACAAATGTGTGCTCTTCCATTGGCAGTACCCATAATAAAGGATGCTTTGTGCATGAGACCTCATTCTTATTGTAAGGTTTTCGGTAAAGTTACGTAGGTAAAAAATTTAAATAAAAATTAATAAAAGTAAAATAAAAATAGAATAAAAATCACGACGTTTCGGAGGCAACACAAGCTTCCGTCTTCAGGTGGAACCGTCACAGCACGATAGCTGTATCAAGTAAGAGAAATTCCAAGAAAACAGTCCTTGTATATATACTGGTTGAGGGTGGGAGGAGCCAAGGCAGGCCCTGAATATTATTTGTGTGAGGTTCGGTGCGGCTGAAGCACGCTGTTAGGAATGAGCCTTTGTTGTGTAAACTCGGTGCGGCTGATGTAAAGGTGCGTGTAAAAGGGACTGAGCCTTTTGTGAGACCTCGGTGTTGTCTACGGTCTCCTTTTCAGTTCAGTCATCCTTTTAGCTCAACCACACTTGCATATGGAGGCAGCCAGGTAGCTCTTGCGTTAAAACACTAACCTGGGACACTGCCAAGGTTTTCATCCAGAGAGTGACATGCCATTCAACCGGATTCTTACGTTGTAAATTTATATCTTAGCTAGGTTGTCAAAGATTCTCTGCAAAATGTGGCATTAGCTTTGTGGTTTCTGGAAGAAAAAAATACAATTTAGGGTTGACTACCATGAGATGTAAATCTGTGTATCAGGGCGTCTAGAAGAGTACAACATTGCAATCCTGGCGTGTGGGTAAGAAGTCACCGGTGACGTCATCGCCTTGGCGTAAACGACTGTCATAGTTCACGCTGATGGTTTATTATCAAGTTTTGGTTGAACCTACGTGGCTGGTTTTTGGATTGGGTAATTCTCGAACAGTAGCTGAACTTGATACTCACATTTTATTTACAATGGATCATCTTCACGAGAGTTATCGTGGCCCTATTCTACAGACAGACGGATGGAGCGAATCCATTCTTTGGAAAGTGATAATAAAAAAAGTTAGGCATAGGTTTTCGAGCTCTTGCATAACACATGCAAATTATTGTATCCGGTTTGTCGGAGTTTGTTTCCAACTTGTAATCGCTATTATATATAGTGGGAGGTGTGTGTCTGCTTTTCCTTAATTATTTCCTTTCAAGACCCGACATGCAAACCTGAAAAACCTCCGCTGACTCATTTGGTTTGTAGGTGTGGAGGTCTCCGTGGCCGTATGCCAGACACCCCTGCCAAGGATTTGTCCAATGTATTGCTGGCGTGGTAAATATAGTTCATAATACATTTGATGTAGATTGTAAACTCGACAAGCATTGAATTACTTTCACTGGTGTGACCTGTTGTGCACAGTATTGAAAAGCCATTCCTGCTCATTTATGTAATTGAGATTGCCATCAGTTTATTGAACCGGCCTTGAGTTAATTCAAGTGAGTGCCCTCTATTACCGAAGCGACATCAACATCTCAATGAGCATTGCTTCTAATTAAAGATGCTCATCGATTAACATCACTTTTCAGGAAATAGAGAGTCGGTAAATGGATAGTGGGAAACGTGTGTGTGTGCACGTTGCATGAAGGCGGTCGGGCGTTGTGCTGGCCACCTACCCCCGTGTGTGACGTGCTGGCCTTCATAGGTGCTCGCTAACAGCACTTGCCCCAATAGTCTGTTAAGGCTATACGGGGGGGGGGTTCTTTTGTCTTTGTTGCATGAAGGCATAGACGAGAGTAGAGCAAGTCGAGTTGAAGGGCAAGGAGTCATTTTTGCATTCCCAGTGCTGTACTTTGTATGTCGAATTAGGCCCATTTATTGTGGTGAAGCAATTGCAGTACACTGTGCTACGAACCTGGCAACTAGGCGTTGGATTCAGGACCATTGCGGCTTAACACCAGTGGCGAGTTTTTGTCTGAACCAGTCTTGTGCTTCCCTGCTTCATTCACCTGCACGAAGCAGCAGTGCGAGTAGTTTGGTGAAAAACAAATCACTCGCGGCCTACACCGTGAGGAGGCCATCATCCAGAATGTGTGGGTATTGTAACTTAAAAGTAGGTCGTGTTTCCCTTTTTGGAAGCCAAAAGGCTTTTTGGCGTCCTCTGGTCTAACACCGTTTGAGACTAGGCTCCAAAGAAAGCTGTCTCTGGTGTGGACCAATCAGTTTCAAAGACGATGCATATATTATCAGTGTTTTATGTTTGCATTCTGACCACAAGTATTGTGGTTAATGCAGACATGATTCCTTGTTAAAGGTTTCATTTTGGTGTTTTAACATCTTAACACCTGTTTTGTTGCCATAAAAAAGGGGAAAACCTATGCTCACATTTAGTTATTGTAATTGCTGAGCAGATAAATATGGGATTTCAATGCCAGCCTGACCTTAGCTCAGTTGATTCATTTTATGTGTTTTTCAAATGTTGTATACTGTCCATTATAAGTTTTTGTCTTTTGAATAGAGTTGTTGAATCACAAGGTAAAGTAATCCTCTTATTCTCTCTTTTTCCATAGATAACCAGATAGCAGTAGCTATGAGTGTGGATAATAGGATTTGCTTCAGAATCTTTATTTATCCTGGAGGAATCCGATAAGCCAAAAAGCTATTTCACAGATGTCCAGTTAGGGGCGGGTCAGCAAGTTACAACAACAACCAACTAACAGCGTCCCCAAATCCATGTTAGATCTGTGGTCGACAACCAAAATGACAAATAGAGCCATTTTCTTCGATTTCGTTTCAAAAACGAAGTATTTCGAGCCGCAATGCATGTGAACATATGAAGGTCGTTAATGAATAACGTCAAAACAATGTTTTAAGTTATCCCTATTTTAAGAACAGCACATGCACAATGATTTTTAATGCCACATTGCAAATAATTGTTGGCCTTTTAAATGTTCAGCGTCTATCGAATATAATTAGGAGGGTTTCAATTTTTTACTTTTGCAACCATAGTGTTGCTACGAAGCAGTTATTAAAGAGCCGCATGCATCTCCGGAGCCGCAGGTTGCCGACCCCGGATTTAAACGGAAGGAGTTCGAGTCTAATGCCTTTTTTTGTCTCGCTAGCGGCCCTCACTTACGGGACGCTCGCTCATTCTCCTTTCGCTCGCCATTACAGGTGCGGACACAACGCCCGGAACAAGATCCGGGTGTACATCTACCCACTGGT